>NC_138726.1:15383211-16583211 GCF_965113295.1 Leuciscus leuciscus | reverse complement strand
TCTGCGATAGAAATTTGCGAAGCCAAGGAATCGTTGGAGTTCTTTTACTGTTTGTGGAGTGGGCCATGAAGTGACTGCGGCAACCTTTCCATCGTCCATCTGTACACCTTGCTTCCTCACGATATACCCGAGGAAGGTAACTGATTCTTGATGAAAATTGCACTTCTCTGCTTTCAGGAAGAGAGAATGATCTCGTAATCGTTGGAGAACTCTGGAGACATGTCGTCGATGCGCAGATTCGTCTTGGGAGAATATTAGAATGTCATCTATATACACAATCACAAATTTGTTGAGGAAATCACGGAGTACCTCGTTCATGAAATCTTGAAACACAGAAGGGGCGTTTACCAGTCCATAAGGCATAACGAGGTACTCATAGTGACCTGAGGGGGTAATGAATGCCGTTTTCCACTCATCCCCCTCTCGTATCCGAATGAGATTATACGCACTCCTGAGGTCTAGTTTGGTGAAGATACTAGCACCTCGTAGTTGTTCGAGTGATGTGGGTATGAGAGGAAGTGGGTACCGAAACTTGGTGGTGATCTTGTTAAGAGCTCGGTAATCGATGCAAGGTCTTAGACCCCCGTCTTTCTTTGCCACGAAGAAGAAACTAGATGCTGCTGGAGAAGTTGATGGACGTATGTACCCCTGATTTAAGGCTTCTTGTATATATTCTTCCATGGCTCGTTGTTCTGGAATGGAGAGCGAATAGATGTGACCGCGGGGCACCGATTTTCCAGGTTCCAAGTCAATCGCGCAATCCCAAGGTCTGTGTGGAGGAAGATGAGAGGCTTTCTCAGGATTAAACACGTCTGCAAAGGAAGCATAACAGGAGGGAATTTCTGTGGACTGTTTTTCTCGAGGGCTCTCGATAGATGTCACTGCAATGGAGATGGTCTTTGGCGAAGGAGGGACAGGTCTTGGAAGTTTTGGGAAGCAAGTAGAGAAACAGGTAGAACCCCAGCGCAGAATATCTCCGTTATTCCATGAAACCTCAGGATTATGCTGGATGAGCCAGGGTCTGCCAAGAATGATCGCAGAAGTGGAATTTTCTAACACCAAAGGAGTGAATGATTCTTCGTGTAAACATCCTACTCTTAACGTGATTGGTTTGATTCTGTGTTTCACATACCCAGGATTCAAAACTTTTCCAGTCACTGTTTTGGCTGTGAACGGGGTTGGGGAGAGAGTCTTCGGGAGTTGAAGTTTCCGGCAGAGGTCGTCCGAAATGAAATTGCCAGCTGATCCTGAATCGATGAGGGCTGTAACGGAAATGATAACATCAGCAGAAATCAATGATACTGTGGTGGATAGTGGAGCAACACTGAGGGGACTGATTGCCATCGAACTCACCAAGAGACGAGGTGGACGAACAGGACAGACACCGATGTAATGGGTGTTGTCTCCACAATACAGACAGAGATTATTGGTCATGCGCCTGGGTCTTTCTGATGGAGAGAGACGGGTATGGTCAATTTGCATAGGCTCACCCACAGGCTCAAATCCACGGGGATCTGGGTTCTCAGTAGGTCTGGATGAGAAAGCATATGATGATTGGTGATGATCAGCAGAATAATTTTGAACTCGACGGGAGACTCGGATAGATTGTTGAATAAACTTTTCAAGGCCCATGACGTCATCATAAATTGCGAGTTGTAATCTGAGGGCTGGGTTCAAACCTTGACGGTAAGCAGTGATGAGTGCTCTCTCGTTCCACCCACTCGCAGCGGCAAGAGTTCTAAACTTAAACGCATATTCTGTAATAGACATTCGGCCTCGTTGGAGGTGATATAACTGTTCACAAATTGATGAATCACCTATTGGACACCCAAAAACTTCTTTGAAGTGCGCTATGAAATTCTGAAGAGAATCGGTAACCGGTCCTGGCTGATTCCACATGGTTTCTGCCCATTGAAGCGCTCGGCCAGATAGAAGTGAAATGATGAAGGAGATCTTTGAACGTTCAGTAGGGAAATGGTAAGGTTGTACCTCTAGAGCAAGTGAGGATTGAAGAAGAAATCCATTGCAATCTTCTTCCCGACCAGAGAAGGGCGCTGGTCTCACCATCGGACTGGAAATGCACAGCGGGGAAGAAGCGACAGATGCGGAAGTGGGGATCGCTGCCGCTCCGCGCTCGGCAGACTCGAGTGGAGGATTTTCAGCTGGATTGATCCCTGGATCGGGTTGTACTGAATCCATAGCGGTTGTGGTCGAACCTTCTGTCAGGATGTATACTCGGATACCAAGAAGGATTCAGTCTAACATTTATTGAAGCTCTCGTTGGACAGCAGATAAATGTAGATGCATAAACAGGTACTGTGAGAATAACATAAATGATCGTCTTTTCTCTTGCAGATAGCGGCAGGCTTGAGTATGACACAAAACACAATCCGAGGAACACACCGAGGAGAACGCGGGATCTCAAGACGAAGAAGCAGGTAAGTATCACTGTGGAAACAGACTGGAACTGTTCAAGAACATAAGTCTGGAATGCACAGAGAGCAGGTTAGTGGGTCTTTCCTAGTTCAAGGTTCGACAGGGACTGGAGGTGAGGTGTGTTCCTTTGTAGTGTTCAGTGATTGCTGGGATTGATGACAGGTGCAGGTGATTAGTATTCGGGTGAGTGTGATCTTTGTGTTGTGGATGTGAATGAGCCTGATTGATTCCTGACAAATACAACAGAACAAAGATATAAATAAAATAAGTAGTGCTTTATGTTTTTCAGGTAAATCTAACTGTATTCAGGTACAGAAAAAAAAAATCTAATGTAAAATGAACACTGCATAGTCTTCACTGTATAAATTAAATATAATATAATTAATTATTGATACAATTTATCTTTGTTAAAGTATTTAACTTTGTTTCTTTATCTGTTTATGCATGCACAACATACACCTGAGGAAAACCGTTGGTATGGATAATTCAACCGCAGATGCGAGGGAGAGCGAACGGAGCCGAATCAGTCGGTGCTGAAGACCGAAACAAACATCATTCCCAAGAGAAGAATCAACGTCACAAGTTTCAAGATGGTCATGAAGTGTATTGAGAACAGAAATTATACTTGCTACTACAATTTAAAACATTTAATTGGACCAACAATTATTCTGTGACAGGGATGTCTTAAAAAAAAATCCTTTTGCTAATGTTTGATTAGAGCCCTGGGTGGGATGGGTAGGTGTTAGTGGCCGGTGGCCTGGAGCCTTAAGTCAGCTTGACTGGAGTTGTAGCTGTAGTCAAGCTGAAAGTTTGACCAGGTGTATCTTGGGAGCCAAGCCGAGTTGGGGCTCCATACTGTGGGCTTAGGGGGGCCTCCTAGTGGGCCCCCCACACCGGGAGTCTGGAACCTTAAGCTGGCTTGGCTCCCGAGTTATGCCTGGTCAAAGGTGGAAGTTAAACCGGGTGTATCTCGGGAAGGAAGCAGAGTTGGGGCTCCAGACTTAGGGGTTTCGGGGGGTCTCCTAGTGGAGTTATGCCCGATCAAAGTTCCACAGGAAGTGACCATATCTTGGGAAGAAAGCTGAGTTAGGGCTGAAGAAAGCCGAGTTAGGGCTGAAGAAAGCAGCCGAGTTAGGGCTGAAGAAAGCAGCCGAGTTAGGGCTCAATAACCAGGCATAGGGGCAGGGAACTACACTGCGACCAAAATGGTCGCATATGCGACCTTTTGAAATGCCATTGCGACCCTAATTTTTAATGGGTCGCAAATGTATCACTGATTACTTTTGTACCTACCTTATGTTTTAGGCAATATGCTATGATTTACTATGAGCATTTATTAAAACAGAAATGTGTATTTTAAGAATACGTTTTATAACGTGCTCTGAGCATTCAACACATCAAGTTGGCTTCAGCCCCGCGACCCCCCCGTCCCCTCCCGGAATGGTGTAGGCGTAGCCTAACGTTGATTTAAAAAAAAAAAAACTCTCGTTAAGACACACGCAGCAATCGCATTTATATCTCAACATGGCCTATAATCTGCACGTGTTGAAATGAAGCGGACAATTGACTCCTTTTTTAAGAAGGGAAGTTCAAGTGTAACAGAACCATCACTTGATGTCGATTCGACATGTCAAACGGAGCCTGTGAGTGAGAATGATGAGTAGGGGTGTATACACGTATTCGTATTGAACCGTTCGGTACGAGGCTTTCGGTTAGGTTTTCGGTACGCATTTTCAAACTGAACCATTGGACCATTTTTCCTGCCGACCAAAATTTCGTTATTTCAAATCTAGGCGCGTTTGCGCTCATAATGTAAGAGACGCCGGCGCGACCACAACATTGCCCAACATCAAATGGCAAACGTAATGCAAGCGGAACGAAATTGCTCGTTATTGTGTGGTTGAAGGACCGTTTATCAGTTTGGACCAGTGCAGCGCGAGCCGATCGTGATCATGCGACACTGTTACTACACAGCGCTAATAAGAGATCCAGTAAAGAAAGCATTTGAATTCGCCACAGAAGTAATAACATCGCTGCGAGATCTAGTGAGAAACATTCACATTTCTCCGTTATTAAGGGATCAAACAGCGCGTGGAAACCAGGAAGAAACATTGTGCCATGAATGAACTATCCAGTGTCCACAGATCAGCAACATTCACCATGGATTTACTGTAGTAACACTAACTGCAACCATGGAAGTTTGGAAGGACTAGTAGGCTATAATGCCTTCAACATTACGTCGGTTTTATTTTGACATTATGAATACAATTGCTGCCCTCAAATGTTCATCTGAACTAAAATAAACCTTTGTTTATAACTACTACAATATTACATTTCATTTTTTCCAAGGAGCTGTTTTGTTTTATATGCTCCTAAGAAGAGTCAATTATAGCTCTAGAATTGCTCAAAGTAAAAAAAAAATATCATACTTTATGATGTTAGATTTAATAAAAAAAATTTAAAAAATTAAATCAAGGAAATTTCTCTGGCATTTATTTATTTTTGCTGTATCGAAAACGTATCGAACCGAATCGTGACACAAGTGTATCGTATCGAACCGAACCATGAATTTTGTGAACCGTTACACCCCTAATAATGAGGCACACGCAGGAAAAGCACACGCGGGAAAAAAGATACGGACATATGAATTTTGACGCGAGTGGCTCAAAGAATACCAGTGGTTAAGGTACCAAGATGGAGCAATGCACTGTGTGTACTGTAATTTCTGTGGGCCTTCAATTGCAGGACTGTCCAAATTTGTAACTGCGTCAAAACAATTCAAACACGAATCATTGAAGCTTCACAATGACAGTATGAAGCACGCAAAGTGTAGAGACAGGTACATATCCCGTGACGCAGCAGCACTTACTATAAATAATTTGTGCGACCAAATCATGTTTTGCGCCAGTAACTGAAAAAGTTAGTAGCGCAAGTGCCACCAGTGGAAAAGGTTAGTGTAGTTCCCTGCATAGGGGGCCCACTGGGTGACCCCTCCATGCCCGGAGTCCAGAGCCCCAACTCGACTTGGGTCCCAAGTTTTACCCGGACAAAGCTGGACAGGAAGTGGCGGTATCTCGGAGCCGGACGGTCCCAGGGGCTCAGGACTGTGGGGAATGTAGGGTCCCTCCGGGACCTCTCCATACCCAGAATCCCAAGCATTAACTCAGCTTGGCTGCCGAATTATGCCCGGTTATACATAAAGGACTTTAGGACAAAACGGGCTCTATTTGAATGAATGTATGTATGTAATTTGTGTGTAAGTAAGGTAAGGTTAAAAGGTTAGTAAGGTAAAAGCACACAAAGACATGTTATAATAAAAACGTTCAGAAAATGTATCAAAGTTTGCAATAGGGGTTATGCGGAACGCCCAACGTTCGAACCGGAAAACAGGTATAAGCATTTCCGGTTTGCACTACCGTACACATCTGCAGCAGTAGGTGATCTCTGAGGTAACTTATTTTTCGCTTTTTTAGAAAACAAATCTTATTTCTGTTTTAATTAAAATGTCACGAATGCTTAAGTATCAGAAAAAAATAAATTTATAAAAAAAATAAAATGCAGTCTTCATTTGATCGTTTTAATCGTCTGCAAGCAAATATAAAAGGTTAAACTACTATGATAGCATACAAGTCTAAACTAACTTACTGATAGTTAGCTAACTCTACATCGGGTGCCATTAGCAAAAGCTACATACTAACTTACATACCTTCATAATCATGAATAAATGAGAAGGCGTAAAACTTAAATCCTTTATCTAACGGAGTACTCGGGGCTCTGGAAGTCCGTTTAGCAATACAATGTACATCTGAAATGGATAGAATGGGTAGCTCCTGTAAACACCGGCTATAAAAGGTCGCCATTCCTACGCTGTGTTTACCTCAGTAGCTGACGACCGGAAGTAGTTATATCTGTTTGGTAGAACCCGGAAGTATGTTGCGCATAACCCCTATTAGAGGGATTCCTCATTAGAGTTCTCAACGGGTCGGGTTGGCTCGACAAACCCGACGGGACCCGCGGGTTCGGGTCGAAAATATAAGCAAATGACTCGGGTCGGGTCGGGCTTAATCTTTTCCGCTCAGTGAAAAAAACAAAACCAAAAAAATGTATTAATCATCGCTGCTGTTCACCGTAAAGAAAGTCTGGCTACTGCGTGCAACGTGCAACGTGCATCATGGAGAGGGGCGGGGGCAGACCTGACGCCGCTGCGTGCACGCCTTTAGCCTGGAGAAGAAGATGGAGTTGGTGAAAAGTAAATAAAAGTAAGCATACAATTATGTTTGTAGGCTAGGCCTATTTTGTTTAAAAACTCTTCAAAAATTGTGTGGTGTGAAAAGTAGCCCGCCCGCTGGCTGGGTACATGTTTGAGTTCTTTTTATTTATTATTGTGTAAAGGTTTTTATTTAAGGCATATTTATATAGCCTATTTATATATTTAAAGTTTATTGTTTCAGTTGTTTGTATTGTTTGTATTGTTAAAAGGCGTGAACATTAAAGGTTGATTTGAATTCCCGTCTGCTGGTCATGATAATACGTGTATGAGAAAAAAAAAAGCGTTGATCCGTTTATAACGGATATAACGCAGCGTCGGGCCGCGGGCCGGGTTCGGTCAGATAATTCATGTTGATGTGTCGGGTTACATCAGGTCCGGGCTTTAAAAGCCACGGGCCGGGTCAGGTCGGGTTGTAATTTTCAGGCCCGTTGAGAACTCTATTCCTCATTGAAACACATAAGGTGGGGCTTAAATGGTTCCACGGTGAGTAATGGTGAAAAAATTATGTTTTCCTTTAAAAATGTAAGATAAGTTTACAAATACATGCATGGAGCTTAAACATACTGTGGCAAGGCAAGTTAAGTTTATTTATATAGCACATTTCATACACAATGGCTATGCAAAGTGCTTTACATAGAAGAAATTCAAATAATAAAAAGAAATAAGAATAATTAAACAAATAAAATTAAATACAGTAAAGTACAAACAGTCGGACGAACAGCTGCACAGTACTCATTCAGTAAATGCATAGCTAAACAGATGTGTTTTGAGTCTGGATTTGAATGTGACTACTGTAGGAGCACATCTGATCTCTTCTGGAAGCTGGTTCCAGCTGCGGCTGGCATAATAGCTAAAAGCGGACTCACCATGCTTAGAGTGAACCCTTGGTATTTTTAGTTGATGTGATCCTAGTGATGTGAGTGATCTGTTGGGTTTATATTCAGTGAGCATATCTACAATGAATTGAGGTCCTAGGCCATTGAATAGTTTATATACCAGTAATAATACTTTAAAATCCATCCTAAATCTAACTGGGAGCCAGTGTAAAGACCTGAGGACTGGTGTGATATGTTCATATTTTCTGGTTCTGCTCAGAATCCTGGCAGCCGCGTTCTGTATGAGCTGCAACTGTCTTATGGTCTTTTTGGGAAGGCCAGTGAGGAGTCCATTACAATAATCCACCCTGCTGGTGATGAAAGCATGCACAAGTTTCTCTAAGTCTTGTCTGGAAACAAAGCATCTAATTCTTGCAATATTTTTCAGATGCTAGTATGCTGATTTAGTTATTGCTTTGACATGACTACTGAAACTAAGGTCTGACTCTAGTGACACACCAATATTCCTGACTTGATTTTTAGTTGTTTGACCCCTAGAGTGAAGGTAAGCGTTCACCTTGAGAACTTCATCTTTGTTTCCAAACGCAATGACTTCAGTTTTGCCTTTGTTTAACTGAAGAAAGTTTTGGCACATCCAACTGTTGACTTCATCAATGCATTGGCAGAGGGAGTCAATGGGGCTGTAATCGTAAGGCGATAGGGCTAAGTAGAGCTGTGTGTCGTCTGCATAGCTGTGGTAAGCAATTTGGTTATTTCTCATTATTTGGCTCATTGGGAGCATATACAGGTTGAACAGGAGTGGCGCAAGAATTGAGCCTTGAGGGACTCCTACTGTGAACTAAGTATCATAGTAATTTTCATTGTGCCCACATTGAGAAATGTTACGTTTTTTTCATTCAAGGTTAGCTTGTGTTGGCTATAGTTTGCATGTGTTTTGTGGTGCTGTACCATTTAAGCCCATCTTAAAAAAAAAAATTAATTTATGAAAATAATCTTCTCTACAAAACAATTTATGATGTATTTATTTGTAAATTAATGTAAAATGAATCACAAAACATTTATTGTTTGCAGTTCACAATGCTTAATTCTTTGACAGTCTAGCCTTTCTGTAAGGCTAAAGGTTGACATAGAGATTAGCTTTGAACGCAAGCTAATAAAACTCATCTTTCCATTTAAAGGAAAATTATATAAAATGATAAAGTACTATTTTTCACACACACAAAACAATACATTTATCTCTTATTTGACATAACATCAATGTAGTTACCATAGAAATGACTGAAAATGGCTGAAAATTGCAGAAAAGTGTTGATTTCTGAAGGGTCCCGAAACACCAAAGTTTTGAGGTGACTTTGTGTGAGGTCCCCTGAGACAGCATGCACATGGGTGGGGCTCAACATTGCCAAATGTGATTGGTATGCAATACAAAATGCCAGGGAAGTAACAAATCACTGGATTTGTTAAAATAATAAGCAGCATAAAATATTATTTTCTCTTTTTTAAATTTGACTTCAGAGTTGAAAGTGGGCTTAAAGGGTACATGGTACACTTTCCCCTTTTGATTAAAAACCTTGTAGCTCACAGTAAGGCTGTCTTTAAAGGTTTATGTTATTGTTAAAAATCATTTTCCCTACGGGGAAACTGCATGGAGTTTTTACTTCTGGAACCTGACTGATGCCCTCTAAACAACAGTCATCAAGGCCTTCATTTGACATTTACACTGTTTTTTATATTCACTCCAGATAGTAAAATAAGCCACTTTAACTCTTTATAAAGGCTCTGTCATACAAAGAAAAAAATACAGGACACTTGTGCTGATGGACTTAATATGAGTGAATATGAATAGTCAGCTAGTCTGAACTAGTGTTGCATGATATACTGGTACTAGAAAGGTATCACAATACCCTGCTTTTAAAAACAGTATAGCCGCGTTTCCACCGCAGGAACTTTCCCCAGGAACTAGGAACTTTGGGCTGGTACTCGATATGTTTACACCGCAGGAACCAGGGTCTAAATGAAGTTCCGGGTAAATATTTCCCCCTCCGATAGTCCCTGTTCATGAGGTAGTACTTTTTCAAAGTTCAGGAACTTTCAGGGGTGGGACTTGTGCGCTGTACAGGCTGATTGGTTGTGTTCACGCCGCATTTTGGTTGGATGACTCCAGGCAGCATTTATTTATTTTTAACCTCCCTTTTAAAAAAATCTATTGCGGTTCGTGTCGTGGGCTCGTGGCTTCATGCAGTAAGAGTTGTCTGTCTGCAAATATGGAATTTAATTAAAAAAACTGGTGGACTGGCGACGAGTTTCAGGCTTTACTAAGGGTATTTGTGGAAGAGGAAACTTTCTGCGCGTTCGTCCCAGCCATCTCACGGTCAATGTCCGCAATAGCTGATAACATACAAATTTTATATCTAACGTTAGCATTACGAGCTTACTGAACACGCTTTATCAGTGCTCATCTCTTTCTTGCCACAGCTTTTATTATTAAGTCATTATGTTTACACATTGTCATCTATTGCAAGGCACTCCAAACTAGGGATGCACCGAATATTCGGCCACCGAAAATCTTCGGCCGAAAATGGCCCAAAAGAGCATTTTCGGTTTTCGGCCGAAAGACTTTTATCACCGAAACAATACGGCCGAAATGTTGTGATGACGCAAACAGCAGATACCGCAACCTGCATGTGCTTGTCTGAAGCAACATATCTGCGGTGTGGACGTATTTCAATATATCTGAGAGTGACCCACGGACAGCGATTTTTAAAACACAGACGTCCCAAGTCTTCCGGAAGTTCCGGGAGTCTCCCGCGTATTGATAGCGGCTCCCTGATGCCCGCAAATTAGTTTAAATCTCCCGGAATCGCGAGCGAGCATAAGCGCGCATACGTAGCGCGCGCGCGGCAGAGAGAGGGAGCGAGAGACCTTGCGTGTGTGTGCAGAGCAGCCGTCATTTCACAGAGGTGTGTGTGTTTACCTTAGCTGTTTATGGTTTTTGCAACTCACGTCCATGAGCATATAGCTGCAGATATGATTATGGGCTATGGCAGTATTGACCTAAATGCACTTTGTTTTTATGAGAGAACATTTCATTTTATACTTTGCAATGTGCTAAATAAATATTTGCATAACATTTTAATTGATTTATTCTTTGAAACTTTAATATTAATTTATGCAATGCCTTGATTATAGTAAAGTTAGTACACAGTCATAGCATAAATGCAATGGTACTAATAATTGGCATCATTTATTTCGGTGTTTCGGTTTTCGGCCTTAGTTTCCTCTTTTTCGGTTTTCGGTTTCGGCCAAGAATTTTCATTTCGGTGCATCCCTACTCCAAACCATGTTACAAATTTACTATAACAGGATTGAAATAGCGCTTTAAGGTTAGTAACAAACAACTATTTACAAGACTATTCACTATTTATGAATATGAATTTAGGCTTTTTTTTAAGCGTATTCGCGAAAGAGGAAATTTTTGCGCGTTCGTCCCAGGCATCTCACAATAACTGATAACATACGTTGTCTAATTTTATACGCATATGAGCTTTCTGAACACGCTTTAGTATCAGTGCTCGTATTTTGTTTTGTTTATTACCTTGTTAGTAAACCAATACATAACTGCAGCACAGTTTGAATCTCCTCCATACTTATTATAAATGTGGCGCTCAAAACTGATTACTGTCCGTCGCAGACTGGGAGGAGCAGTTGCGCGCAGTTTACCTTCCCGGTACTTTAGACTGCGGTGTAAACGCAGAAAGCAACCGGTCTGGGGCAAAAAAAGTTCCTGGGACAAATTGTTCCGGGTAATATCGGTGGAAACGCAGCTTATGATTCCTCATTTTACTAGTACAGGTACTTTGTGAAAGACAGCGTTTAAATATAACAGCGTATATAAATACAACGTGTCACCAACGCCGCGTCAGATGCGTGCTTGTCAGTAGGGGTGGGCGGTGTGACCAAAATTCGGTTTCACGGTATGACTAATTTTATTTCACGGTAACGATATATTTCACGATATAGTTATTTATAGTTGTAGTTGTTCTCAAAAAATCGACAAAAAGGGCTTTATAATAAATAAACCCAAATACTTGACCCAAGTACTTCACTTTGTTTGAATTTTCTTTTTCTTTTATTTGGTAAATTATTTCTTTGGTAAACTATTTTTAATATCTAAATATAGTAAACAAAACACTCTCATCAACTTTTAGATGAACTGCCCCCAACTTATTGATATTAAATACAACTCATAGGTGCAATTCAACTTTAAATAAAGTGTTGCTGAATAATTTTTCAATCTCATGTTATTGCTTTACTTCATCAATAAGTTTATAATATCTGAATATTTTATATTGAACTATTCTATTCATAATAAATGAGTTACTTCCTTTTAATTTGGTTGGATATTAGTAAATACTAGTTATGTTTAAATGTTTTCCAAAATTTTTGCCATGTCTGCTGTTAAAGGGCTTGTTTTGTTCTTTTTGTGATATCTGGCAACCCGTCACCTAAAGCTTTAACCAGATGTTCAGAAGCGTCAAGTTCATAAGTGACTAGGAGAACAGCAGTATGAAAACCGAACAGCAGCTACTGTTAGTGTTGACTAAGTAGTGTAAATTATACACATACCTTGTAACTGCGTCATTATTTTACATAGCTCGGTGAACACCGACACACCGCGCTCCCTCTCAGTGTGTGTGCACGCGCGCGTCTTTTGCATCAGTAAAATGCGATCGGTTAATTTGAGTGACAAGTTGTAATCACGCATTGAATCGAAGCAAGATTTTATCAGCTGTTTCAGTGCCCAGTTGTTTGGAGTTAGAAATATATAACTCGCGCTGCATATTTAGTAATTTTGCCTCAGATACAGAATTAACATGTTATACATTTGCTTTAACAAGCAGGTTGTTCATTACCACGGCAACCGCTCTCGTGTCATAGGCTACTGAATGCGAGTTTCATGTTTAAAAAGTAACTATACATAAGAGACAGAAAGATGATAACTATACATTATTTAAGGTTATTTCTATTCGTTACGATATTGATATATGAACTGTTGTTGTCAAGTAGCTTCATGCTTTCCCCGTTGCGATCGTGCACTCCTCTAACTGTAGCCTACGGGTGCCGCCTATGGTGCCGCACTGCTCTAGACTGCTGCGCCTTTCCCCCCCAAAAATATCAAGTTAACAACCCTTTAGAAAACGTAATGACTTTGTGGATCCTCTTGATCTGCTTTCTCCATGTTTCTTTGACAAATCTCAGTGTCACAGTCTCACGCACGCTGCATGTAAACCACGCCCACTTATTTACATGTCGCGGTATCACGGAATGAAAAAATCTGTTACGGTTCACATTTTCTACCGCGGTAACGATATATACCGTCATACCACCCAGCCCTACTTGTCAGCATGTGTACTTCTGCTCTTCCTGGAACAACTCGCTGAAACACAGCAACTAGGGCTGGGACAATACACCTGTCTCCCGATTCGATACCATCACGATACTTGGGTGCCGATACAATACGTATGGCGATTAAGAATTGCGATTCTACAAGTATTGCGATTTGATATTACAATATATTGCAATTTTTTTAACACTGGACCATTGAAAAGTTAAATAATGCATTTATACAGACTGTACATGATGTATAAGATGAGTAATATTTACTAAATCAAATCAACATCTTTCTGACTTTTATTTCAGAAGCATCATACAATACTACATTCTCTTGAATAAATGATTCAATAACAAATGCATTTTTTAACAGTCACTAGTCCAGCATAGAAACAATGTAATCGATAAATGCATTATTTTAAGCACCAAGTTTCTATCAAAAGCTGATTTTAATCGCTATCGTAGACATCAGTGTTCATATTTGAACTTTTATCCAAGTACTTTTATGATTATTTTAACAATTGCATCACAGAAATAATGATATTATGAGGTTGAAAAGGCTGTTTCATGACAACTCTCTCCGGTTCAGCGGCAGCGCCAACACAGCTTTGAATGTTGCGATATGATTTTGTCAAAGTTTAATAGACAGACAAATTGAAAAAAGATTGCGTGGGTGTTTGAATCGAGATCAGTCTTTTAAAGATGAATCGTGTAGCTCTATTGTCTTATCTCTCTCTTAGCATACGAGTAGCGCAAGGGCTTTTCAGTGCTTTCAGTCTCACGTCTCTTCCACGCGCCCACTTGGGATTAGGGCTGGTCCGAATACCATTTTTTGAGCTTCGAAGCTTCGGTAGTAATGAACATCAAATATTCGAAGCTTCGGAGAGAGGGGGCTGAACATATTCTTCTCTCTAATAAAGGCAGGAATCTCTATGTGTCGGTATGTCCGTTTGCATTTTTATTATTTCGAGAACCGTTCATCCAATAGACTTCACAAGTGCAGTGTCGCATTTGGTGCAATATAGATGGACACGCAAGACGCAACACATTCAGAATTAATAAACTTTTAGTAAACTACAGAACAGCGCGAGCGGGAAGCGGCGCGCCTCACGCGGGCAGGGCTTATATGCTACGAGAACGGACACTGCACTAGTGATATAAAACGCATACACACAGGGGTGCGTTTCCCGAAAGCATCGTTAGCCAACTATGGTCGCAAGTTCCGTCGTTATCAGCATAGTTCAACGATTTGGTGTTTCCCAAAACCATCGTTCCAACGAATGTTCACAAACAGCATCGCAAACTTGTGTGGTTGGAACGACAGCTCTCGAGCTGTGGATAGAAGCATAGTTTCTAGTTTACATGAGATGTAGACTGAATAAATCCTTATCTTTAGCAAAATAAGCAAGCTGACATTCAGTACAAGCCGTGTTATTTATTTAGAATACATACAAATGTAATTTACGTCTTTTAGTTTGTCAAGAGATTTAAAGCACCGTTTTTGATGATATTCAAAACGCACACGCATGTGCGAACGTGCTCTACTATGTAAGAACGAGCCAAATATTGAGTCTGGTAGTAAAGCAAAATAACTGAGAACATTTTGAAATGGTCTTCAGATGCCATGTCTGTAACTTATATGACAAAATCTAGCGTTAATTCGATAAGTTATTTTTCCACCACGTGCGAGACGTCATAAACCAACGTGGTTGAACGATACTTTGCGACAAATGGTTTCGGGAAACAGTCGTGACTAGCTAGTTGATTTCTTCAACGATGCATCGTACTATGGTAGTTAAGCAGCGAGTTACGTCGTTGTTCGGGAAATGCACCCCAGGTCTGTTAAATTAAGCAATACTTTTAAGGTATTTTTCTGACTAACAAATTACTGACACAGTAAAGGTAGATTTAAATAAAGAAAAACGAAATTTAAATAAAGAAAAACGAAATTTTAATAAAGAAAAACTAAATTTAAATAAAGAAAAAACCGAAAATTAAATAAAGAAAAACAAAATTTAAATAAAGAAAAAAATGTAAATAAAGAAAAAACAAATTAAGTTAAATTAAAAACGAGATTAATTTAGGCTACGTTCACACTGCAGGGCTTAATGCTCAATTCCGATTTTTTGAAAAAATTCGATTTTTTTGCAAGGCCGTTCACATTTCCAATTAAATGCGACCTTTTGTGATCTCCTGTGTGAACGTGAAATGACCCAGAAGTGACCCGCATGCGCAGAAGAGTACTCAACGGTCAACGACGTCACTTGTTGTTTGCGGAAGTAGCTAAACTTTAACTGTGATTCTCTCTCACACACACACACACGAGCGCGCGCAGCGACCGTTACACAAGAGCCAGACAGCAGCCGCTGACCTATCTAATATCAGATTCAGCACAAATAAGTTAACATAACGTATATATAATGGCCGTGGGCTTCTTTTTTTTTTTTTTTTTTTTATTAACGGGCTCGTCGAGGTCGACCCGTTCGGCAGATTTACCTCAGCTCGACGAATATGCAGTCCGTTTTCAAACCGACGACTACTTCAACGCAGGATTATGACGTTTTTCGCGTATCAATGACGTGCGGGTCGGATAAATGCGACCTGGCCGTTCAGACTGAAGTCGCATTTGAAAAGATCGGATATGTATCGGATTTGGGACCACATACCCAAGTGGCCTGGGTCGCATTTGAAAAGATCGGATCTGTGTCGTTCAGACTGTCATGAAAAGATCAGATACAGGTCGCATAGGGGCAAAAAAATCGGAATTGGGTCGTTTCAGCCTGCAGTGTGAACGTAGCCTTGGATTGATAGTAACGGGTAAAAAGGCTAATACATTTTGTTTCTATTCTATTTTTTCACAATGTCAAAGCAACGCAGCTTAACCCAAAACACAAGCTCAGGCATGCACTTCAGTCCATACAAACTCCGCTGTTCTGCGCTAGCCAGAGAACACTCCCATTGCAGGAACACTTTTAGGCGTCGCCGTCGGTTCTATTTCTAGCATGCATGCGTTTTCCGCGTGGCTCGAGCCGCGCCTTGAGACGCGTGTCTCACGCAGGCAGTGTGCAAACTTCAACCTGTTAACATGGGAGCAGAAATAAAAACGGACACACCACGCAGCTGAGACGCTCACGCCACGCAGCCAGTGTGTCACCGGCCTTATTCAAGCGCGAATGAGAACCGTTTCGCGGGGGGATCCCAGGTGTGCAAAAAAAAAAAAAAGAAAAAGAAAAAAGAATATTCGAATGTCAAATTTTCAAATCGAATACCAACCCACCGAATGAATATTCGAATATTCGGGTCCAGCCTTACTTGGGATATTACGTCACTCAACACTCATAGATAACAATAGGGGTGGTGGCGCAATGGATAAGACACATGCCTTTGGTGTGAGAGACCCGGGTTCGAATCCACTGTGAGACACCAATGTGTCCCTGAGCAAGACACTTAACCCCTAGTTGCTCCAGAGGCGTGCGACCTCTGACATATATAGCAATTGTAAGTCGCTTTGGATAGAAGCGTCAGCTAAATGAATAAATGTAAATGTAAATGTAGATAACGACACATTTCAACCTCTGTTGGAACGAAAATGGCTAACTTCGGTCAACCTCATCTACAAGCAAGGACAAAAATAAAGCAATTGAATTTGAATTAATATAAATTCTGGAATAAAAAAATTGTTTTTTGAATCGTAAAAAAAAAAGTAAAAAAAATTGCGATAGCTAGGTGAATCGATTTTTTTTCTCCCAGCCCTAACGGCAACTAAACCCAATGAATTCATAACGATTTAATAAAATAGTGTTCTCATGTTATGTAATATCCCAATCATAGTAATTATTTGTTGTGCATTGCTGTTTGAGCTGCGCGCTGAATGAACACCGGTAAACTGGAGCACTTTGCTAGCGCGTTATTTAACTCGAAGAAACGCATCCTATATGAGATTAATCAGATATTAAATAAACATAATATTACAAATTATATCTGCACAAAATGACGCGAATGCACAAGTGAACTTGAACTAAGTTACGTGCCATTCAGAATTATTCATGCTGTGGAGCCACGCGATGAAACACGGCAATTAAACCCAAATAATTCACTATGTTTTATTACAATATTGTTCTCTTTATAATGTAATATGACAGTCCCAATCATAATCATTATTAGTCGTGCATTGCCGTTTGAGCTGCTCGCGCTGAAGATGATCACCGCACGCTTTACTTTAGCGTTAATTCTTAACCAAATGCATCCTCAATGAGATAAATCAGATACAGTGGGGAGAACAAGTATTTGATACACTGCCGATTTTACAGGTTTTCCCACTTACAAAGCATCTAGAAGTCTGTAATTTTTATCACTCACATCTTCAACTGTGAGTGACGGAATCAAAAACAAAAATCCAGAAAATCACATTGTATGACTTTTAAGTAATTAATTAGCATTTTATTGCATGACATAAGTATTTGATACATCAGAAAAGCAGAACTTAATATTTGGTACAGAAACCTTTGTTTGCAATTACAGAGATCATACGTTTTCTGTAGTTCTTGACCAGGTTTGCACACACTGCAGCAGGGATTTTGGCCCACTCCTCCATACAGACCTTCTCCAGATCCTTCATGTTTCGGGGCTGTTGCTGGGCAATATGGACTTTCAGCTCCCTCCAAAGATTTTCTATTGGGTTCAGGTCTGGAGACTGGCTAGGCCACTCCAGGACCTTGAGATGCTTCTTATGGAGCCACTCCTTAGTTGCCCTGGCTGTGTGTTTGGGGTCGTTGTCATGCTGGAAGACCCAGGGCCCGTCCACACGGAGACGCGTTTCACTGTATACGTATACATTTTTTATCGTATTGGCGTTTCGCCCACACGAATCCGGCGTTTTTCGGAGACTGAAACCGCAATTTTTTTAAACCAGGTCCCAAGGTGGATAAATCTGAAAACGCCGCCCTTGCGTTTTCGTGTGTACGGCCAATCCGTACATTTTGTGAAACGATGATGTAATCACACCAAGTGTCAACTAGTCAGACACCGTTAAGTCACAGCAACTACATTTATGGTTTTTCATATTGTTCAACAAAGTTCTTGATTAAAAAAGAAAAAAGAAAAAAGAAAAGAAAAAAAGAAGCTACTGTGCCTAATATTATTGTTGTATACAGCGCGCAAGGTTTATGCGCATGCTTTAAGTCTTCTTCTCCGTTTTTAGTGTATGTCTGTGGCAGAATTACAGCGCCACATACTGGTCTGGCATGTATACTACATCGTTTTGAGTCGGTTTCAGTGGTTTCGTGTGTACGCAGATATTTCTTGAGACGACGCCGTGTTTACGGATTTTTTTTTTTTGAACGGGAAAAAAAAAATATCGGATAGGGAAAGCTCTGGCTTCGTGTGGATGTGGCTCCAGCCATGACCCATCTTCAATGCTCTTACTGAGGGAAGGAGGTTGTTGGTCAAGATCTCACGATACATGGCCCCATCCATCCTCCCCTCAATACGGTGCAGTCGTCTTGTCCCCTTTGCAGAAAAGCATCCCCAAAGAATGATGTTTCCACCTCCATGCTTCACCGTTGGGATGATGTTCTTGGGGTTGTACTCATCCTTCTTCTTCCTCCAAACACGGTGAGGGGAGTTTAGACCAAAAAGCTCTATTTTTGTCTCATCAGACCACATGACCTTCTCCCATTCCTCCTCTGGATCATCCAGATGGTCATTGGCAAACTTCAGACGGGCCTGGACATGCGCTGGCTTGAGCAGGGGGACCTTGCGTGCGCTGCAGGATTTTAATCCATGACGGCGTAGTGTGTTACTAATGGTTTTCTTTGAGACTGTGGTCCCAGCTCTCTTCAGGTCATTGACCAGGTCCTGCCATGTAGTTCTGGGCTGATCCCTCACCTTCCTCATGATCATTGATGCCCCACGAGGTGAGATCTTGCATGGTGCCCCAGACCGAGGGAGATTGACCGTCATCTTGAACTTCTTCCATTTTCTAATTGCCTTCTCACCAAGTTGCTTGCCTATTGTCCTGTAGCCCATCCCAGCCTTGTGCAAGTCTACAATTTTATCCCTGATGTCCTTACACAGCTCTCTGGTCTTGGCCATTGTGGAGAGGTTGGAGTCTGTTTGATTGAGTGTGTGGACAGGTGTCTTTTATACAGGTAATGAGTTCAAACAGGTGCAGTTAATACAGGTAATGAGTGGAGAACAGGAGGGCTTCTTAAAGAAAAACTAACAGGTCTGTGAGAGCCAGAATTCTTATTGGTTGGTAGGTGATCAAATATTTATGTTACGCAATAAAATGCAAATTATTTATTTAAAAATCATACAATGTGATTTTCTGGATTTTAGTATTAGATTCCGTCTCTTACAGTTGAAGTGTACCTATGATAAAAAATTACAGACCTCTACATGCTTTGTAAGTAGGAAAACCTGCAAAATCGGCAGTGTATCAAATACTTGTTCTCCCCACTGTATACAGTAGATAGGCCTACACAAAATAAACACAATATAACAACTTACATTTGCAGAAAACAAAAAGGCTGCGAATGCACATGCAAACTTATAGTCATGATGAAGGTGTAAAAGGGTCCCAAACATAACTCCGGCGTGCTCGCTTTAAATGTTTTGCGGTTGAGCAGCACGCACACGCATGAACCTGCTTTTCGATTAATCATTAACATCCCTACTCATGACAGTAAAATAGCAGGGCATTCTAAGTCAATCTACTGCAGTATTTCCCGTCTCAATCTACTGCAGTATTTCCTGTCTCAATCAGTAGAAAATGTGGTTAACACCCAGTCATGCTTGAATTTTTTTTTTTTAAATACCGTCACCGGAATAATTTAGAAAAATACCGTGATATGGATTTTTGGTCATACCGCTCAGCACTAGTATTTTCCTTACACAAACGCATGGCTTCGCTTCAGAAGGCCTTTATTAACCCCTCGGAGACGTGTGGAGCACTTTTATGATGGACAGACGCACTTTTATGGACTTTAAAATAGAAACGGCCATTCACTGCCTTTATAAAGCTTGGAAGAGCCAAGACATTTTTTAATATAACTCCGATTGTATCCGTCTGAAAGAAGAATGTTATACACCTAGGGTGGCTTCGGGGTGAGTAAATCATGGTCTAATTTTCATTTTGGGGTGAGCTATTCCTTTAAGTGAATGTAAACAGTTGGGAGAAAATCTGTGATCTGTGTCAATAGGACCTGTGCATTAAAGGTGAACTAAGTAACTTTTTTACCTTAACCGAACAGCTTTGGAGTCATTGTAATGGTTATATTACTGATTTCGGGTTGAATGGTGGTCGTCTCGCACCCCCCTGGTGCCTGTGAGCCGCAAAACCACCCTTGCAACATGAACATGTAAAAAAGAAGCAGAAAGCTAGGAAATCTTTGTCAGAGGACCAAAGAAAGAGGAAACGGGAGACTGACCGAGCGTGAAGTCAGACTAGAGTTAATATTGGACCGGCTTTTTCAGAATGGAGAGAACTGAAAGAAACCGAAGCCTGCAAAACCGATGCTGACCTGGCCTTCTTGCTGTTGCACTTGTATCTTTAGAATAAACTGTGTTTAATGTTTGTATTTCTTGTAATTGTGACCTCAGGATGTTTGTTATTGTCTGTTTAGGTTTTTATTATGGTCGCTGTCTGTTACGGGCTTACTAGTACGCTACTGTAACTTAGATGTTAGCATTTTCAGTAGTAAACAAACGTGTTTGTTTTCTGTAGTGTTTTGTCCGTTCCTCTATCAGGTTTTATTTGTGTTACTGAGATCGCCTATAAATCGATATGAAATTCTTCAAATTATGCTTTAGTTTAGCTTGCCGCCTGCCTCAGAATTAGTAACGTTATATGTTGCATGTTCACAGATCTAGCATGTTAGGATGCTAGCTAGCAATACAACTTATTATGAAATTTCAAACCAAACGGTATGAACGAATAAATTATAGCCTTATACCATACACGTATTCTTGCAAAATAAATAAACAAACTAGGCTACGTGTTTGACTTCGTTTGGTCAATCGTTATGATGGACAACTCGGATCACCGTCAAAATTATAAAAGAATGTAACGTAACATTTATTTTGATAATGTATAATCTAAGTGTCTATAGCTATAGTTCAAACTTAAATAGAAATAAATAGCGGAATATTTCTTATAGTATTGTTTTTCGCCATAATGTTACTGATTACGTTTGGCAACACTATACAAATATACACTATCTCAACATTTATATGATATTCTTCTGAGAATCATACATACTTCAGTTGACATGGCTCCGTTTGTTCGCCGGCTTCTCTGAAAACAAATGCACATGGCCTGAGCGAGATGGGAGGGGTGAGTGTTGACAACGAGTTTACGACAGTTTTCTCATAATATATATATACTCCGAAACTGTAGGGGGAGCTCGAGAGAGAAACCTGCGAGAAAACAGCCAGTCTTACTGAGCGCTGCTTTAAAGTGACAGTAACCTAATAAACTGTTCCCGCTACTGTCTGTATCTATAATGTTAATCAAACAACACAAGAAAAAGAGAAAAATCACTTGCTTTTCTTTTGATTTAATAATTTTAGCTGATGCTTTGAATGTCACTGTTAAATAGACCTATGGTACCTGAAAAACTTAAAGCACTGTTGATTTCATTTTCGTCTTTGCTAATTGTATTTGTCATGTGCATCTTTGATCTTATTATTAATAACAAAGATAAAATAAAATAACAAAATAACTATATCATGACATTTATGATCCTGAAATGAAATTGCTCACATTGTGAAAAAATATTTTTGTTGTATTTCCCAGCCTTAGCTCATGCCCTCAAATATAAGTCAAATGAGAAAATGTGAAATATTTTGTGATAAGTGAACTTTTTGACAGGGCAATTGGGGTCAATAATAACTGTTTAATTTGGCTTTATCCTTTTGCTTTTAGCTAAGTTGCCAATGTAGCAAAGATCTATAGGCATAACGGTAGGCTCGGCTGTAACATAGACTAGTAGTTGCTCAACATTGGCCTGTGTGGTCGCACTGGCATGAGATTTTTTCTTCTTTTTTTTGGAAGAAATGCTCAAGTGGAGGAAATGCTCAAAAACAGTGCAGGCACATGCTGAGTAAGTGAGAAATATCTGTTATTTATTTATTTTTATTAGTAATGTGGGTCATAATTATTATTCAATTACTTTTCCTGTTTTAGTTTTTTGTTGTGGTATCAGTTCAGTAGTATTGAGATATTTTATTTAGGTATCATATTGAAGTCATAATTGGTATCATGACAACACTAGTCTGAACTAACTTTAGTATAAAATGACTCACTGCAGTATAAGATTACCACTCACACAAAAGGGATGTTTGAAATCAACCGTACTGACCATTTTAGCTGTGTTTCAGGCTCTCCTGGTGAACTGGACCAGAGGTGAACAGGTTTACAGCTGTATAACAGAGAAATACAGTATAAAACCACATCTACAAATCACATAACCGTATATAATCTCAACCATAATACTTGTCACACACAGCTTAATGTATTTAAGCTTTAAACTAGATTTCAAAAGCAACATTGTAAAAATATTGAGGATGAAGAAAACGAAATAAATGATATAGCCTACTCATTTCATAGTTTAAAGCTTGAAATGTAATTGTCATGAAAACAATGCATTTTGATTTGGGCATGATTATGGGCTGGACATTATTGACATTAACTTTTAAATGGATTTAAACTTAATACATCAGTAAAATATATTATAAAGCTTTAGCCTACATTATTTCAGCTTTGTTTACGTCATAAACAGTGTGTAAATATAGCAATTATGCTTTCAATGATGCGGTTCATATGACATTGTGTACAAAAGTTTATATAGGCCTACATCAGCAAAGGTTTTTGTGCATTTATTGTATGATATAGATAAAGCTGTAAATATATATATATATATATATATATATATATATATATATATATATATATATATATATATATATATATATATATATAACACCATTCTGCTGGTGAGTCTTGTTATGATCACGTGACTGTTAACTTTAGGTTTGTAGAAAAAAAAAAAAAAATGCGATATGACTCTCATCACTCACCACTTAGGGAATGACGAAGTACATGATTAAGAAAAACATTACATCAAACACCAGAAACATCCAGAAATCAAACCAATAGGAATGTTTCGGCAGAGACGGCAGAACGCCACTTGTGTCCTCCATTATCATACACACTTCTCTTCTTTTCCGGCTTCATTCATCGTGTCACACACATTTCCTTCTGGCGCTTTTCAAAATAAAAGTCCTCGAAAACCCTCACAATTGCAAGGGAGAGATAGGTGCTGCTGCTTTTATTACAAATTATAAAGCAGAATATTTATTCAGAATTTAATTACGATTAAACATTATTTTTGAATGGAATTCGTGTAAGAGACATAATGTTCATTTAAGTGCTATGAACATTCACATAAATGCCAACTCTCACGCATTCACCGTGAGACTGTGAGACTCACGCAATTGACACTTTTCACACGATCTCACGCCACACATCTATTTTCTCACGCACAGAAAAATCGCGAAGGATACGGAGACCGACAGACTAGACAGAGCAGGTTACTTATGATATATAAAAAAATCTCAGCTCTCAGATTCTGTCAATTTTATTACGAAATTCAAACAATACCGTTTTGGCGCTTGTAAATGTGATGTGACAGATCCCTAGCGGCACGTGAACCGATCATCTCTAGCTAGTAAATAAACACGAATGAACAATGTTGAAAGAGACAGTACAACTTACCGAAATGAATATTCCTCATACATAAAATCGATCAATCAGTGTTTTTCAACCGCGGAAAGGGATCAATAAAACAGCTGGAGAACAATTATGTGACAACATTTACCTCAGGAAAGCCATTTAATGACCATAATATAGGCTATAGCAGGTAAGTTGGCTAGAAAAAAAGAGCTATAGAGAGTATTTTGCTAAATTTGTGTACTATATTACATATTTATATTTTTACATATCATTAAATAAAGTTGTTATTATAAAAAAAAAAACATTATATTTAATTTGAGTTATTTTTAACCTTTAATAATAATACCAGCTGATAGGGCTCTCTGTGTTTACAGCATTAGGTGAGATTTTTTTTTCTTATCTTGCCTATCTTGTGTACCTAATATTTATCCAAATGAGTCAATATTAAATCAAATCACAAGAATTGAAATGAATTGAAATCGTTAAATTTGTGTCAAGCAATAAAAAGAACATAGCTTACCAGAAATTGTACCATGTAAACATTTGTAACATGTTGTCACTAAACCTAATACAATTCAGTTTAGTTACTACAATGTTTTGACAATCACAATACACTTATTGTGATGCAAGATTTATTTTATTTATTTTTTCACATCATTAACTATTAAATACATCAGTAGCAGTTTATAGTTCTTGCATGAAGGTTAATAGTGCCTAAATGCACTATGAAATTGAAAGTTACTGGTGCTATGAATGCTTTGGCCCTTAGTGTTAAATGAGTGTTAACAGCACTTAACCCATTTGTGGCCAAATTTTTCTGAATGGTTTCATGCAGTCATGTTAATAGTGTCCTATGTTGTTACGATCAATCATGTTTGTGTATTCATCATGATCTGTATTTTTCATCAGATTCTGATTGGCTTCAGATCCTGTCAGTCATCTGGGATTCGTTTGCGTCTCCATGACGCTCCGCCGGAAGTTGGCTATAAAAGGTGATGTCAGCTGTCTTCGAAGAGGGGGCTTTGGTTGGGCTTTGTTTGCATGTGTGCGCGCGCGCCTCTTACTGTGCGTTCACACCGGACGCGAATAGCGCGTCAAATTCGCGCCTGCCGCGTCTAGTTATACGCTTGACCACTTTGTGTCCATTCGCGCGTCAAGAGCGAAATTGACGCGCGTAAATTTCGCTTCAAACTTTTGTTTTTACGCGCGTCAATTTCGCTCTTGACGCGCGAATGGACACAAAGTGGTCAAGCGTATAACTAGACGCGGCAGGCGCGAATTTGACGCGCTATTCGTCTTGCGCGTCAGAGGCAAAAGTTTCGAAACCCGTTGGCGGCCATCTTTTTACAAGATGTCTGATGTTGATCGATCATTTATCGAGAGAGTCACCGCTCTGTATTTGCTCTGGAGAGCAGAACAGCGGCGTAGGAATCATCGTCACCGTATTTGGGTCCACCAGACCCTTCGGAGGCGAACCCAGTTTGGCGAGTTTCACCATTTGCTCCAGGAGCTGCGCCTGGATGACGGCCGCTATCAGCGGTGCTTCCGCCTGTCCCGCGCCCAGTTTGATGACCTGTTGTCCCGCATCAGAGCGAGGATCACCCTCGCCCACATAATCTGTAATTTATTTTTGTATTGATGATAAATGGAGCCATCTTTCTTTCTCACACAACACTGTCCAGACACGAACTATGTTCTTATACACTAAAATTGGTTGTCTTTACATTAGAATAATAATGTTTCATATAATCTGGATTTAGATATGGAATAAATAGCATTCAATACAAAATGAATATGTCTCATATATTGAAATCAAGTTTTTATGTGATAAAAGATTTACTTTGTTTTTACTTCACCACGTGACAGCAGCAAGCAGGCTCCTGATTGGTTAACGTGGCGCGAATTGACGTAGAAGTTCAGATTTTTCAACTCGGGCGGCAGACGCGAATTTGCGTCAAACGCGTGAATGCACAAAAAGCACTACATACGCTCAATTCGCGCCATTCTCGCGAACAAAGCGTATTCGCGCGAACAAAGCGTATTCGCGTCTACCGCGCCGCGCTCTACACCTCATTCGCGCCACAGGAATCTTTTACGCGCGTGACGCGTCTTTGCATTGACTTAACATTGAAATCACTCGTGCCTGACGCGCTATTCGCGTCCAGTGTGAACGCACAGTTAGAGTTCTATTATGTAGCCCAATTTATTATTTTTGTTACCCTCATTTGCTGTTAATTTGTTTTTGTTTTGTTTGTTGATTTTTGTTTTGAACGTAGCATCTTCCCGTGCCCTTGTGCTCTTATTTCGGGGTTGGAGAGCACTCTCTTACTATTTATCACTGTTTACATTGTACTTCCTGACGATATATTTAGTGACAAAGTAAATGTTATGTTCCCTTAATATCCTTAGACAAATTAAATACATATTTAATGTAACATATAGTAACATATGTGAACATGTTCTGCATTTATTTTCCCCAGGTTTTTTCTTTCTTTCTTGGAAATTGTATTTGAATGTGCGGAAACTAGTTGCCGGGATGGCAAATATGTTGTATGCACCCCCTTAATCAAATATGAATAGGAGGAGAACATTTGGCATCAATCTCAAAATATCTGCTTTCAACAGATCAATCTTTATCCATAAACAAATGTATTATGTATAAAAGTCATAGAACAGTTGATGCGAACCCAAAAAAACTGCATCTAGCTTATAATCTCTTGAATATGAAAACACAACAAATCCATTTGTCTTAACCATTGTGCGCTGTTCAGGGTCTTTTTGACCCACATTTCTAACTTTCATTCATGGGGATAACATGGATAATTTGACATGGTTTAGTGTAAGATTTTTGCCCATCTTTTGGAAAATGCAGTTTTAAAAGTAACCAATTATCACTTTAACTAGTAGATGGCTGCAGAGCTCCACTATTTGCTATTTGCCTTTTGACTGAAAGACATCTTTTCACAAGTTTTTCCAGTTGTATTCATATCTACATATTATGAAATCACAATTATAACAATAAAAGTTACTTTTTGTCAAAATTTAGGCACTTTTTGTACTGAAAAAAATTAAATAAAAAATCTGTTTTTCAATAATGTTATTGTCACGAATCTGGTCACTGCACTTCCGGTTGGTCACCACCAGAGGTCGCCCACTCACAGCATGGACTCTTGAATTTCACTGCAATCCCCATCATTCATTGCATTGACGACACAAACAGCTGATTCCACTAATCATGCTCACACCTGAGAACTATCACACACTATCTCACACTCTTTATAAGCCTTGGACTTTCTCTCCCTGTGGGTGAGTATTGTATTGTGTTTAGCACTCCCTGAGTGTTAGCTACTCTACAGAGCTGTCAAGTGATCTTAGTTTTGCGGTTTCCTGTGTTCTGATTCTTGCCTGTGTTTCTTGGATTAGCCTTTAGCCTAGCCCTTTGGACTCTGTTTGCACCTCGTTTGGATCATTGCTGTTTACCTGGATTGCCTCTCCTTGCCTTGCCCCTGTTGGATATTGTTTGCTGATCGTCTATCCACGCTTGCCCTAAGGTTCATTCTGTGTCATACCTCTGTCATACCTGTTTGCTGATTATTGACCCTGCCTGTATGATGACCATGTTTTGGAATAAAGCCTGTGGATATTGGCCAGGTATGGACACCGCACGAATGTTATTAAACCTCAAGCAGGGCTCGCGATCGCTTGAAGATTATATACAAGAGTACTTAGATCTCGCCTATTTTTGCTTTGTTGACTGTTGGTTCAGCGTTCACTGTGGGTGTCGCAGAGGAATACGACTCTGCACTCACTCATGTAATGGTGGCCGCACCAGAGCACGCTCACAAAATGGCGGACACAACAACATCCAGTTCATAACTACCAATTCTGAATCAAGCCAAGTCACAGTTGATCATCATGAGTCAAGCTGAGACACAGTTGATTGTCATGAGTCAAGCCCAGTCACAGTTAATCTTCACATTTCAGCAGACCTTCCAGAGCCTCGCCGCGTCTCCGCAGACCTTCCAGAGCCTCGCCGCGTCTCAGCAGACCTTCCAGAGCCTCGCCGCGTCTCAGCAGACCTTCCAGAGCCTCGCCGCGTCTCAGCAGACCTTCCAGAGCCTCGCCGCATCTCAGCAGACCTTCCAGAGCCTCGCCGCGTCTCAGCAGACCTTCCAGAGCCTCGCCGTGGTTATCATACCGCAACCCTCCTCTGATCTGTCAGGGGAAACCATCATCAAACGTCCGAGGTTGACATCCAGCATGGAGGATCCACCACTGATGTCAGTACGCACAGCTGGGATCCCCAAACCTACTCCCTTTAATCCTCCTGTACCTGCACTAATTACCCTGTCTGAAGTGCTTCCCATGATGGGGGTCGCTTTATGTTGCGTTTTGGCTGCGTACACCACCTCAGAACTGCCCCAGGCGATGGCACTCGCTGCAGTTTCTCCAGAGGTGGCGGCACGTGCTGGCGGTGCTCGCCTCAGCCCCTTGTATTGTGGAAGCGCCCAGCAATATCCTCTCAGCCTGTCATGTTATGGTCAAAGGAACCGAAGATGAGCACTGTACCTGTCCTGTTAATGAACTCTACCTGTTTCTTGATGCTACCACTGTAGAACCTCCAGAGGTGGCGGCATCTGCTGCAGAACCTTCAGAGGTGTCAGTGGTAACTGTTTATGAATCCTCGTCCTGCCCTGTAACGGCTATGGAGGCCGTCTGTAAATCCTCGTTTTGCCCTCTAACGGCTATGGAGGCCGTCTGTAAATCCCCGTCCTGCCCTGTAACGGCTATGGAGGCCGTGTGTAAATCCTCGTCCCTGCCCTGTAATGGCTATGGAGGCCGTCTGTAAATCCTCGTCCTGCCCTGTAACGGCTATGTCACGAATCTGGTCACTGCACTTCCGGTTGGCCACCCACTCACAGCATGGACTCTTGCACTTCACTGCAATCCCCATCATTCATTGCATTGACGACACACAGCTGATTCCACTAATCACGCTCACACCTGAGAACTATCACACACTATCTCACACTCTTTATAAGCCTTGGACTTTCTTTCCCTGTGGACGAGTATTGTATTGTTTAGCACTCCCCTAGTGTAAAAGCCTTGCATTTGGATCCGCACGTCTCACGTCTTGTTCGCCCCGTTACAGTTATATTATGATTAGAATCAAATGAATTTTGTCATTGGACAAAATTCATCCTCTAAATCAGAAACAACACAGAACACACAGACAGAAATGAAGTGGCACACTTTAAATTTGTAGAATTATATGAAAAACAGATGTTTGAAATGAATGATAAACTTTTCTCTTTGTAACATCCTGATCAGGTTTGATTCTAATCATAATGTAACATTATTGAAAAACAGATTTTTTTTCAGTACAAAAACTGCTAAACTTAGACAAAAAGTAACTTTTATTGTTATAATTGTGATTTCATAATATGTAGATATGAATCTAACTGGAAAAACTTTTAGTTTTAAACTGTTAATACTTTTAGAGCTCTGCAGCCATCTACTGGTTAAAGGTTTTTTTTTTTTTTTTTTTTTTTTACTTTTAAAACCGCATTTTCCAAAATATGGGCAAAAATCTTAAACTAAACCATGTCAAATTATCTGTTATCCCCATGAATGAAATGTGGGTATTTTATAAGGTGAATTTTACCCCCCAAAAAACATGTTTTTTAAAAATAAAAACCTATTTAAAAATGTATTTATAAACATTTTGTGGAGTAAACAAATAACAAAATGGCAAATAACAAAAATAAAAAGTACATACAGACAATTTATGATCAGTGGAGATGTAATTTAAAGGGTTAAATTGTGTTTATGCACTAAACAAGACCGATAACCTTGATTTATTAACACAGTATACCCCATTTTCCCATGATATATGTACTTATAAGGCATTTGCCCACCAGCAACTATAGTTGCCCCTTTTGACTAAGTATACAAAAAACTATAGATCTCTTGTAAGATTTGTTTTGTTTGGATGATTCTAGAGACCTTCATGATTATGTATCTCTCTCTCTCTCTCTCTCTCTCTCTCTCTCTCTCTCTCTCTCTCTCTCTCTCTTTCCTGGAAGTAGGGGTAGGAAGTTAATACCTTTTTTTTTTTTCGTGAAATCCTTTATTTGACTGTTTGGTTGCATGTCATTGAGAAATAAAACATGGACAACATCTAGAAAAACACTTACAAAAGGAAAATGACAACTACACTGCGGCAAGCCGGCAACTAATGGCGCTTTTCCACTACACAGTACCAGCTCGCCTCGACTCAACTCGGCTCTGTTTGGTTTTCCACTATGTAAAAGTTGTGTACCACCTCCGGCGAGGTTCTAAGCAAGCTGAGGCGAGTCGAGGCGATACTAAAATGTGACGTGAAAACAAGGCAGACTGCTGATTGGTCAGAGAGAATCGTCACTATTCACTGCGTCATCATTGCACGCGCCAGACGGAGTATCCTGAATAAAAAACAGCAAAAACAAAAACATCCAAAAACAGCATACACTCGATTTCCTCCATTGTCCTGTGTGTGTGGGTAGCGGGTGTATCTCGCGCGTCTCGCGTAAAAGATTAAGTCACGGCAGTTTCCTGCGGCGTCGCTATGATGACCAGGTACTATTGTGGAGGTACTATCTGCAATGGAAAACGGAGCGAAAAGCGAGCCGAGCCGAGTCGAGTCGAGTCGAGTTGAGCTGGTACTGGTAATGGAAAAGCGCCATAAGTGAACATTAGCAAGTGCAACTTTGTAAATATCTACATGTATAGCTTTAAAATTTATTTCAGTGGAGCTTATGTACATGTTTATTGCACTTAAATGAATAATATTTAAATGCAGTGTAGCTTTATGAAATATTAATAATCAATAATAACTTGTTATAATTTATTATGAATATTTGGATCAGTTAATATAATTAACTTAATGTTGTAAATTAATATTACAATCAATTAACCTGTTTGTCCCATGAACACTCAGTGTTAATTGTTTATTAATTTTTTAAAAAATTACATTTCTGGGGCATGGGAAATGTCTTTCTTACTTTACAGTACTACTAAGAGCCAGTAGTCAAGATCTATGATTAGAGATCCAGATATGAGCTTGAGACACGGACAACTTTACGTGTGACATGAACAAGACTTTATTAACTAGACTAAACACGTAAACTACTCTAACATACACATACATACAGTTTACCAAGGGAAAGAGAGCTGAAGCAGAATACAGGAAAGCAAGAAGTTATAGCATTGTTTGAAATGCAGCAGATCAACAGCCTTGAGCAAACCATCAGTTTAGTTCTAACATGCCCTTCTTTAGAAGGGGTAAGGATACTTAATGTATCAAATAATGAGGCTAAGTTTGATACGTGCATGTCTCGCCCATTTGAATTAAACTGTCCTGATGCAATTTGTTGAGGCTCCAGTTGATCTTTGCTAATGCGTCACAAAGTTAGCAAAATGTAATGTAAATGAACAAATGGGGGACGAAGATTGGAGTTTATAGAGACCAAACATGCCACACGTATGATTTTGGTAAACCATAGTATGCAAAGTCTGAAACATTTACCCCAATAGAGTTTACAAGAATACATAGGCCAAACCACATATAAGGAAAATCATGAGATGGGAAAATTAGATACAGTACATGTTTATACATTTCTCAAGTGGTTATATATAGAATATATAGGATTAACAGGGTTTATTTCTCCTGTGCGAGTCACAGTGAGAGTCACAGCTCTCTGGAAATTCCTTTTGGGGTCGTAACAGGACACCGGGTTCTGCCAGTGTGTCAGCTTCATTTGTGATGTTAGTTTTGGGAGAAGTTTCAAAGACCTTTGTTGGGAGAGTGGGTTTGCTGGATTATTCATCAAATATAATTAATAATTTGTGTGTGTCTTATTGGTCCAGATGCTACAGCAGTATAGCGGGCGGTGCATTTCACACCTAGGCCTTCAGTGGTGTCCTATCTGAATTAATCCACCTCTTAATCATTATGACGCCACGGCTACAGAAACCATCAATATTATACTTTTTTTTACCATCAATATTATACAGAAACACAGTATAACAGGGCGTTGCATCACAGACAGGTATCTCATTCAGCGAGAATGAATGCCATTAGCCTACTAAAACAAGAAACACAATTAACACAATTCAACAAGTCTCCTTTCACTGCAGCCACATCTGCGCCACACACATGATTACTTGCAGAAGCATCAATATTAACCTAAAAATACAAAAATACAGTCCACCCTGCGTTTTCCATGCATTTTTGTAGTAGGCTACCCTTTGAGTTCTCCGACCAAGGAAACTCAGAGGAATACGAATACCAGGGATTTGAAATTAAGCCAAATTGTGTGTTTTTGTGCACATTCTGCAGAGAAGAAAACGCAAAAGCATAAATGGTTCTTAAAAAAGCTTACCAACTGTTTTGAACAATCAAAATTATGACATAAATTTATTTCAGTCTTTGGTTCAAAGATAATACAAAGTATTTTTGATTAAAAATTATTTAAACCGTACTCGGTTACTAACGTAACCTCGGTTCTCTCTAGAAGAGGGAACGAGTACTTGCGTAAGATATCTTACGCTAGGGGAAAACCTCTTTTCCTCGAGATATTGAAGCTAAAAATTATCCTTAATTTTGCAATAATGTAAAATGCATTGCAGCAGCATGCAGACATGGGCGAGACAGCTCGCGCGCCCATAGGCTGCTCTGCGGCAACTGCACCAGCCTATCGATAGAGGCCCCTCATGACGTCAGAACCAATGAGGGTGCTTTGCGCCCAATACGTCATGTCCCGCCGAAAGCGGGTGGGGCTAGGGCTATAAATACGGCCCCGAGAGGCTGGTTTGGTCAGTTTTTTCATCGCTGAAGCGAATCAGAACGTGACGCATGCACGGCAAGATACGCAAGTACTCGTTCCCTCTTCTAGAAAGAACCGAGGTTACGTTAGTAACCGAGTACGTTCTCTTACGAGAGGTTCTCTCGTACTTGCGTAAGATATCTTACGCTAGGGGAACACAGTGTAAAACGCCGTGCGTGCTTGAGACATAACACTAAAGTCCCAAGGGCAGGTGCCCGGGGCTCATATAGTGCCTAATCACAAGGGACTCACAGAGAATCCGGGAAGAGGGGCTAGAATAGCATCATTCCTGTAATATAGAGCTCTGATAAGAGCATATTATATCCAGTGTTCCACACAGCCAGGGCGAACACGGCCTGGACTGATAAATATGGGGGACTTACGCACTGCCCACAGAAGTATACATACGATCAGTGATCGACGCTCTAGCGGTTTCAGCATCCTGAGCCGATAGGATCGGGCGGGCAATACTGAAAATTTTAACCGAGAGCAACCTAGCTTGTAAAGCGGGAACCTCAAGGTTATAAAACCTTATAAATGTAGACGGGGAGGCCCAGCCTGCCGCCATACAGATATCTTGCAAGGCAATCCCACTGGACCAAGCCCACGACGAGGCCATGCCTCTTGTGGAGTGCGCTTTGACACCTATCGGGCATTGCAGGCCCTTGGATGTGTAAGCTAGCGCTATAGCATCAACTATCCATCTGGATAGACTCTGTTTTGACGCAGCTAGTCCCTTAGAACGTCCGCTGAACAAAACAAAGAGCTGCTCCGTCTGTCTGAAAACAGATGAGCGAGACACATAGGCTCTTAACGCCCTGACCGGGCAAAGGAAGCCTGCGTCCCCTTCCTCTTCAGATACCGGCAGGGCCGACAGGGAGATAACCTGTGCCCTAAACGGTGTTGATGGATTTAGGAACATATCCGTGCTTTGGTTTGAGTATGACTCTCGAGTCATTCAGCCCAAACTTCATACACGTCGCGCTCACTGAGAGCGCTTGCAAATCCCCTATGCGCTTCACTGAAGCGAGAGCCAGAAGAAACACTGTTTTGAAAGACAAGAGTTTCAGGTCTATTGACTGTATTGGCTCGAATGGGGCAACCTTTCATGGCTTCCAGAACCGTGGAAAGGTCCCAAACGGGAACTGAGGGTGGTCTGGGAGGGTTCAGCCTCTTAGCTCCTCTAAGGAAGCGAATGACCAGATCGTTCCTTCCTAATGACTGGCCAAGCGGTGGTTCAGCGAACGCTGCTATGGCCGCCACATAATCTTTGAGCGTGGATGGGGTTCTGCCCTTATCCAGAAGCTCTTGTAAAAAGGAGAGAACCTCCGGCACCCCACAGCGTGAGGGTGAAGTGCCACTCGCTGTACACCAGCTAGTGAACACAGACCATTTTGAGGAATAGAGCCGCCTCGTAGATGGAGCTCTAGCCTGCGTGATCATGTTTAACACTCCCGCTGGGAGGTTAACGGGTACCCGTTGATGGCCCACACATGTAGGGACCAAAGCTCCGGGCGAGGATGCCAGATCGAGCCGTTCGCCTGCGAGAGGAGATCCCTCCTCACCGGTATCGGCCACGGGGCGGTACTCGTCAGCTGCATCAGGACTGGAAACCAGACTTGGTTTGTCCAAAATGGGGCGACGAGTAGCACCGGGCATCCGCTCTCCCTGATTCGCTCTAACACCTGGGGTAGGAGCGTGACAGGGGGAAACGCATAGAGCGGGCAGCGGGGCCAGACGTGAGCCAGCGCATCCCTGCTCTTGGAGAAGAATTCCTGACAATGAGCGTTCTCTTGAGACGCAAATAGGTCTATTTCCGCTCTGCCAAATGTCCTCCATAGCATTTTGACTGTCTGTGGATGTAAAGACCATTCTCCTGTCGGCAGATTGTTTCTGGAGCGAGCGCAGATTGTGCTGAGCCCAGACCAGGAGGCGTTCCGTCAGCCTGTGAAGGATTCTGGATCTGATACCTCCTTGGTGATTTATATAAGCCACCACTGACATGTTGTCCGAACGGACCAAGACGTGGTGTCTTTTTATCTGGGGACAAAAGCGCCTCAGCGTGTTGTCGACTGCCATCATTTCCAGGCAGTTTATATGCAGAAGCTTTTCCCGTTCCGACCACTGGCCGAATAACGGTCTGCCCTCGAGCAGCGCTCCCCATCCCGAGGTTGAGGCGTCCGTAGACACCACCTTCACACTCGAGGAAGTCCCCAGGCTTACACCTGACCGGTACCAGTCGGTCACTGTCCAAGGTTTCAGAGCTGCGACGCATTTCTGATCGACCTTGAGGCGCGCGAGACCGGAGGTCCAAGCTCTGCGCGGCGCGCGCTTTCAACCAATACTGCAGCGGGCGCATGCGAAGCAGACCCAGCTGAAGCACTGAGGATGCTGAAGCCATGAGACCCAGCATCCTTTGAAGCTTTTTGAGCGGGACTAAATAAGCGCAGTGGCGAAAAATCTCTTTAATGCGCTGAATACTTAGTCTGCGCTGCGGCGACAGCTGTGCTGTCATAGACAGCGAGTCCAGATCTGTGCCCAGAAAAGATATTTTCTGACTGGGAGACAGTGAACTCTTTGCCCAATTGACTGTGAGACCTAAATTCTCGAGGTGATCGAGTAATATGGTCCTGTGTTCTATGAGCTCCGACTGTGATCGAGCTAGAACCAGCCAATCGTCCAAATAATTCAGCACTCGTATGCCTCGGAGCCTGAGGGGTGCGAGCGCTGCATCCATGCACATCGTGAATACGCGAGGTGCCAGGGATAGGCCAAATGGCAGGACTGTGTACTGATATGCCTGGCCCTCAAAGGCGAATCTCAAAAATCGCCTGTGACGTGACGCTATTTGTATTTGAAAATAAGCGTCTTTCAGATCTATCGACATGAACCAGTCCCCTTGGCAAATTTGCGAGAGGATTTTCTTGGTCGTGAGCATTCTGAACCGTCGTTTCAGAAGTGCTTTGTTTAGTCGTCTTAGATCTAAAATGGGTCTGAGACCCCCGTCTTTTTTGGGTACCAGAAAATATCTGCTGTACATGCCCCCTTCACTCTGAGCTTGTGATAGGGGTTCTATAGCCCCTTTGCTCAGTAACTTCGCTATTTCGGCCCGAAGTAGGTGTGCTACTTTCTTTTTCACCGTAGTATCGATTCGCGCCGCTTTGCGTTGCGGGCGTCGACCGAACTGTAGCGAATAGCCTCTTTCTATAATGTCTAGCACCCACTTCGAAACCCCGGGTAGCCTTGCCCATGCGTTTGCACGAATGGCTAGGGGTTGAATGCGAAGCGCGCTCTGGTCGCTCAGCGATAGAGGGGCTTCAGTGTGCTGCAACATAAGCGTCGCGCTTATGACATTTGAGGCAGGGGGCGCGCTGATAACAGCGGGCAGATTGCCCGCGTTCGACTCCTCTGCGGTGGTCAACCGAGAGGGGGAGGGCTGGGCGAGTCCCGTAAGACCTGTCATGTCTATGTGTGAATGTGGGCGTGGGATAGCGGGCACATTTACAACACTGAGATCATTGTCTGCCTGAGCAGAGCGAATGCATGTTGGTTTCGTTTTGCAGAAACCTTGAGACATGCAGAACGTAGTGTTTGTGGGCACTGGGCAGTGGGCACATTTACCACATTTAATGTGCAATCGATCTGGGTCGATTTCATGTGCGCGAGCCCTGTGCGACGGGCTGTGTTTCTGTGTAGGAATGAGCACTGGGCAGTGGGCATTTTGTCTACACTCATAACACCATCGGCCGTGGCCGGAACACCAGAAAATACACTCTATGGGATTTATCTGGGTAGCCGTAAAGCGGCGTTTGTGTGCAGGCAAGCGGGCTGTGTCGCCGACTTGTTTACTGCAGAATACACTGGAACAGTCGCATTTACTGGAACTGAACGAGCGAGAAGTTGCCATAGAAACAGAGAGCGTCAACATGCTGGCGTTTGTCTGCAGGCGTGCGTGCATTACAACAGGCTCGCTCACTGCAGTATGACATTTCCAGTCGCCTGAACTTCAGAGGGGAATGAGAAATGTGTGAGAAATAGAATTCGGCCCGGCCGCAGCGGGACGTTAACGCTCTTTTCTGCTTTCGCCAGTGACGCACGGGAACCATAGAAACGGTGTTTGGGTGCAGGCGAGCGGGTTGTACAACGCGCTCGTTGGCTGCAAAATGCACATCTGCAGTCGCCTTTCAGGGAACTGACAGAGCGAAGCATTGGAGGCATAATTAATCTGCCGTTAGACCGAAATTCGAACACCGGTCTCTCGTGTGAAAAACCAAAGATTCCGCCACTGAGCCACAGGGGGGAACACAAAGGCTTTCAGATGCACGAGCATATAAGAGCGTCAACATGTTTTCTTCGGCGTTTGCTTGCCGGCACTGCAGTATTTATATTTCCAGTCGCCTGATCAGGGAACTGAGAAATGTGTGAGAAAATTCAGGTCAGTCCAGCCTCGGCGGGACTAAAACAGTATTTTCTCCTTTCGCTGGTGATTGACGCGTGAATGGGGCGCAGAGGCAGGGTAGCTTTCTTGTACGTAAAGAAAAACTAACCCCGACCGTCCGCTTCCAGCCTCCCCTGTGAACGGCGCATTTTCCGCGGCTCGAACAGAGGGAGAGAGAAAGCTAGCCCCGTAACCGTCCTCTCCTGACATCCCCTGTGAACGGCGCGGTTTGCGCGGCTCGAACAGAGGGAGAGCAGGTATCATCCTCCAAGCAGGCAAGGCAAGCGGGCGCACCGGCGAGCTTTGCGGGTTGGGGGGGAAAGGGGCGTCTTGAAAAAGACCGGCTCTTTTAGTGCAATGAGAGTGTGTGTCGCGGCGGCGAACACACACACATACACAAAACACAGTAGCAGAGAAAAGGATATGTACGCCGGAAAGCGTCAGCAGGAATGGCGACTGAAGGCGGCGAGTTGTCGACCGGCAGCTTCAGATGCAGATAAATCCCGCTGGGTGCTTGAGTCAGACAGCGCGGCTTCCTCTCAGGATCCAGCGATGCGTAGCTCGCTGAAGAGATAAAAAACTGACCAAACCAGCCTCTCGGGGCCGTATTTATAGCCCTAGCCCCACCCGCTTTCGGCGGGACATGACGTAATGGGCGCGAAGCACCCTCATTGGTTCTGACGTCATGAGGGGCCTCTATCGATAGGCTGGTGCAGTTGCCGCAGAGCAGCCTATGGGCGTGCGAGCTGTCTCGCCCATGTCTGCATGCTGCTGCAATGCGTTTTACATTATTGCAAAATTAAGGATAATTTTTGGCTTCAATATCTCGAGGAAAAGAGGTTTTCCCCTAGCGTAAGATATCTTACGCAAGTACGAGAGAACCTCTCGTAAGAGAACCAAATTATTATTTGTTTTAAATCGCGCTTTTTAATAGTATGAATGTTTGAAAAAAAATTCTAAAAAGAAAATCATATTCAGCAAGGAAAAAACGGACAATAAAAGCATTTTCTCACCAAAACTACTGATTATTTTTATACAAAATCCATCCTAATTTTTCTTTCCTCAAGAAGACTTACATTACTCTGTTGTAAAGGTTATCTGTGTGTTTCAGTTCAAACAATCCTTTTCATTGCCATGAAGGCTAATGCTGAAAGTCGAGTCTGTCCAGTCATATTTCTGGCATAGGCCTAAGTTTTAATTCGCTTTAGGGCTGAGAATGTCCGCTCAACAGAAGCAGTGGACACTGGAACAGTCAGTTCTGTTTTTACCCGGGACAGAACGAATAGAGTTCCGTGACTCTGCGTTAAGCTGGATAAAGTTGATTGTGGGATTTTTTTCCAGTAGTTTTGAACTGCTGGGGGATGAGGAGGTGGAGAAACATTAAATTGTGGTTTGAATAACTATTATATCTACATGAATATATTTTAGTTTATGCAGTTCGCTACATATGCGTTTTACTAGCTCTGACTAGTAATAGTACGTGCTCTGACCATCCAATCAAAGGACATGAAAATGCAGACGTTATTGTATACCTGCTAGATGGCCCAGGTGTAGTCAAATCGAAATCTGATTGGCTGATTAAATCTGACAGATTATCTGATTGGTTAAAGCAACAGTTTCATTGCCATTTATTTTTATTTTTAAGAGACAGGCGCCCACACTATTGATTCTGAAGCCCTCAAGGCAGATTTCTTTGACCCTGGCAATACATGATGACTGAAATATGATTGGATAAAAGCTCTTACATTAACATACACACTGGAAGCAGCGCAACCAATAAAAAAAGCGATGAAATTAAGAGAATGGACTATTGGGAATAATTTAATACTCCTTCATGGAAACAATATATATTAAGGCGCAAGTCAGTGATTCTGATCCAAGAGAAGGCCTTACTGGCCCTGACGGCCCACCACTGTTTAAATTAATGTATGTTGTCTTTAATGAACAAAATTGCCACTTGCATGCTTTTAGAGTTTAAATAAACCTAAATAGCACTTGAGTGAACTTTATTAACTAAATTTATCCTCGCACTATTATCATTCATTTTAGGGTTATTAAAGTTAATGCACTCGGCCATAAGCATTACAGCTGCCATATACTTTGCTCACAACATAGTAAGCATAAACACACACACACACTCGGTTTCACAATCTTTGTAGGGATTCTCCATAGGCATAATTATTTTTATACTGTACAAACTGTATATTCCATCCCCTTACACTAACCCTACCCCTAAACCTACCCATCACAGAAAACTTTCTGCATTTTCAAAAAAACATAATTTAGTATGTTTATGAATCCATTTCCCTCGTGGTGACTTCTGGCTGGTTCCCACAATGTAGGTGATCTCTGGTTTTACTATCCGGGGGGATTTGGTCCCCACAACGTAATATAAACTTGTACACACACACACACACACACACACACACACACACACACACACACACACACACACACACACACACACACACAAACACAAACACACACACACACACACACAGTGCATGAAAATACCACAGAAACCATGTGAGAGCAGCTAATATGTCTACAGATGGCTAAGCACCTATTAAATTGTGAATGGTTGGAACTCAGATGTATTTTAAAGGCCGTTTGTTTTAAACAGCAACCCGTTGCAATGGCAGTGCGTAAATTCACAGATCCACGTTGGCTTCGGCCCTGAGGGATGGATCCAAACGCCTCAGTAAACAAATGTTTCCTCACGGCGGGAACACCACAAACAGCCAGTACAAAAACAAGCTATGAATTCTTTAACGCCGAAGTGACAGATTGCACTAATATGTGTGATACCCTTTGATGTTTGAAAGCATAAACAGAGAGCTTTATTCTGTTTATGCCATTATTTCTCAAAAATAGAAACAAAATAAAGAGATTTTATGGATGCCACCGTCCCACTATGCCTTTCATTTTAGCTTCTGAATTGCGTTTTTAATAGTTTTTATTCCCTGATCATAATCTCATTACTCGTGTGACTGAAATATAACACAACCTCATCAAAACAAAATCCTGAAATTAACTGCTGTTGTTGTGCTTGAGGACTTTCGAAGGGATAATGTAAAATCATCCGAGGTTTAGCCAACAGCATGATCCCGATCCCAGGACGATCGGCTGATTACCAAATAAACAATAAACAAATGGACATGGGATGTTGATTTAAGAGTAAATGATTTCATTTCACGTGAGACAGAGGAGAGTGTGGAGAAAAACAAGCACAGCTATATGGGAAATGACTTGCGTGTGTGAAAAAATTATGATGAAAGGGCACACAATTTTATAACAGTTAATAAAAAAGCACAAAATAAAAAAACAGATATAATACAGATGAACAAATGGTAAAGCTTGGGTTGCTGAATATTCGATCCCTTACTTCAAAAACTCTTATTGTTAATGATATGATTACAGATTATAACCTAGATGTGCTGTGCTTTGACAGAAACCTGGCTAAAACCAGATTACATTACTTTAAATGAGTCTACCCCCCAAGATTATTGTTATAAACATGAGCCTCATCTGAAAGGCAAAGGGGGAGATGCTGCTGCAATTTATAGTAATATATTCAGTCTGGTTTCAAATATAATTCTTTATACTCAAAGTGTTCGTGCTTGATGTAACACTATTGTAAATTATAAATCCTGTTTGACATTTGTGCTGTCTACTGTATACAGGCAACCAGGGCACCATACAGACTTTATCAAAGAATTTGCTGATTTTCTATTGTTGGTGATTTTAATATCCATGTAGATAATGAAAGAGACATATTGGGATTGGCATTTAGAGACATTCTAAATGATGTTTTATTAACAAAGTTCGGGAGGAGCAGGTTCAGATAATTAACCAAATTATGCACAGCTGGAGATTAATCAGTAATCAACTCAATGACAGAGTATAAATTCACAGCAGACCTATCTCTGTTCATTGAAAGTTTGTCAGCATCCCTCCTCCACCCCATCTCCTCACTTCCAGTTCCATCTAAACTTACCAACTGGGGGGAGTACTCTGGGTTCGGGCCTAACTCCGAGCTCGGAGCCCTCCCCCCGGACAGCACGCCAAATATGCATAAACTTATTGTACTAATTATATGTAGATGTGAACTCGTGAAACTCTATTGGAGTTAAACAACATGTATCAGGACCCACTCATTGTCGTAACTATATTTTAGATCTAATATTGTCACATGGAATCAATGTTGATGCCGTTGAAATTCTGCAGCAGAGCGATGACATATCAGATCATTATCTAGTCTTGTGTATCATTTAACCAAGGCTGCAAAGCCGACTCCCTGTTACAAATATGGTAGAACTATTACTTCTACCACTAAAGATTGCTTTATAAATAATCTTCCTGATCAGTTTCATCTCCTCAGTATCCCAGGTAGCTTAGAAGAACATGATGTTGGAACCGAAACTACTGACAATCTCTTTCCCAGCACTTTAGACACGGTTGCTCCATTGCGCTTAAAAAAGATGAAAGAAAATAGTCCAACGCAGTGGTACAAGGAGCACACTCAAGAGAGCTGGAAGAAAACACAAGTTTGTGGAAAGACAGCACTATTGCGTAAAGAAAGGCCTTAAAAACGGCTAGATCTGCTTATTTCTCGACCCTCTTAGTAGAAAGCAAACACAACCCTAGGTATTTATTTGATACAGTGGTTAAATTAATGAGAAATAAAGCTTCAACCCCAGATGTTTCCAAACAGCACAGCAGTAATGACTTCATGAACTTCTTTGCTTGCAAGATTGATAATATTAGAGAGAAAATGTAACCACCTACTACAGCATTGCATCAGATAGTGCATTGTAGTGTCCCTGAGGTAAATTTTAATTCATTCATTGCTATAGGAGAGGATGAATTGTCTAAACCCAAAAGCAGACTGAATGCTCACACACACAATTTATTGTAGACAAAACAGAGAAAACAAAACCCACGAGGGGGCAAAACAAGACAAGAGGCAATTAGCATTGACTAAGACTCGACTTGACGATGACTAGACAGTAACTAACAGCACAACAATTATCACTATACGTTAAACAGGATTCCAGACAAAGTACTCACAGCGGTATATCATAAAGATAGACAAGCAACTATTGACAGTGTTTGACAATGAACCGATAAAGGACAGAGAAACACAAGGGGGTTATAAAGGGAGGCTAAAAATGAACTCAACAGGTGAAACTTGTATGGTAATTACAAAACGAGGATAACAAGGGGGCGGGGTTAGAAACGAGACAACGCAAGCACATGGCCCAAACAAATGGCCCTGTGCTGCACATAAAAACATGGGTCTGTCATGATTCTGCCTCAAGACGAGAAAATCAAGAACAAGATGGCAGAATCATGACAGAACCCCTCCCTTAAGGAGCGGCTTCCAGACGCTCCCAAAGGGGAACTTTGGGGGGAGACATAACAGACTGTGACAAGGACACGAACCAACAAAACATGACAAATAACAACAATGGCAAACATGAACAAACAATTACCGGGTTGGGGTGCAAAATCAAAAACAATAAACAAGGCAGAGGAGGTGGGGGAAACACAAAGTCCTTAGGGGGCAGTCCAGGGTGGATGGGAGGACTGGGGGTCTTGGGCCTTCGGGACGAGGGCTGAGGACGGGGAATCCGGGGGAACTTGGCTGGAGACACATGAGGAGATGTCTTGGGGAAAACAGTCCGAGGCTAGGAAATGACAGGGGTGCTAGGGGAAACACTAGGCAGCCTGAGAGGGGTGGAAACCGCCACAGGAACAGAACCAGCAAGCGGTGGGACAGGAATCTTGACGGGGGACACAGGAGGCGACACAACAGGAAACACAACAGGAAACAAGACAGGGGATGCTGCGGGTGACAGGGGATGCTGCGGGTAACTGTGGAGCAGAAGCAAGAACTGAGCTCCCCGAAGACGGCTCAGTACCAACGCTCCACATCTCTGAATCGAGGAGATCGTCATCTGCAGCTGACTGGGGTACGGCGCTCACGGCAGCTGGCTTCAGAATAGCGCCCTCTGACGCAGTGGACTCGGGACAAGACAACATGCCAGTTCTGGTTGGAACTTCCAGGATCTTGGCTAAACTCGACAGATACTCAGACAAGGTTCTTGCAGCAACGACGATAGGCAACTCCCGACCAGCTGACACTGACCGCAAAACGGCTTCAGCAGCCGAATCAGCCGCGGCCCTCTCTGCGGTGCTCACGACAGCAGGCTCGGGAACCGCGCCTTCAGCAGCTGGTTCAGTAACAGTACCCTGAGTCGAAACGGGCTCTTGGACAGCGCTCTCAGTAGCGGGCTCTGGGACAGCGCTCTCAGTTGCGGGCTCTGGGACAGCGCTCTCAGTTGCGGGCTCTGGGACAGCGCTCTCAGTTGCGGGCTCTGGGACAGCGCTCTCAGTTGCGGGCTCTGGGACAGCGCTCTCAGTTGCGGGCTCTGGGACAGCGCTCTCAGTTGCGGGCTCTGGGACAGCGCTCTCAGTTGCGGGCTCTGGGACAGCGCTCTCAGTTGCGGGCTCTGGGACAGCGCTCTCAGTTGCGGGCTCTGGGACAGCGCTCTCAGTTGCGGGCTCTGGGACAGCGCTCTCAGTTGCGGGCTCTGGGACAGCGCTCTCAGTTGCGGGCTCTGGGACAGCGCTCTCAGTAGCGGGCTCTGGGACAGCGCTCTCAGTAGCGGGCTCTGGGACAGCGCTCTCAGTAGCGGGCTCTGGGACAGGCAGAGATGAAGGACGAGAGGCTCCCCTCCTCTTCTTTCTCCTAGGTCGCGGTGTGGAAGTCATAGCCGGACTAGTGACCGGTTGGAGAAGCTCAGCGGGATCTGTGACTTGAGTTGGAAGGGCAGTCTCAGGCAGCGCTGACTCGGTCGAGGATGACTCCGACGGAGAATCCCACGGAGAATCCCACAAAGTCCGTCTCCCTCGTTTGCCACGAAGATCAACGGGTGTGGATGAGACCTCGGGAGAAGTGGAGTGGGCCTGCTCCCCTTGAGAAACGACAGCCAGGACCCGACCCTCCAGGATCACGGGCAGCTTGGCTGGTGGCGACAACACGGTGGGACCCTGCGGCTCCTTTCGACACAGACAGTCCACCCTGTCCCGGAACGGGCGGTGGACCAGCCTCTCCCGTTCAGCCAGAGGTAGGGGAACCTTGAGGCCAGCGAAGAAGTAGCGATTTAGGAGGATGTCAGGTAAGAAAAACCTCCTTTCTTCTGCGACTTGAGCGTACTTTCAACAGCAGCTCACCCTGAGGGGGAATTGGGAGCTTGCCCCCCCCTCGAGTCGGAAATGGTCTTGAGCCACCAATCTTCAAGAAGATCCAATTGCTGATCGCCAGGGGAAGGCAAACTGTCTGCTGGGTTCTGCTTTGGTCGGTTCATTCTGTCATGAGGATGAAGGTAGACGAACCCAAAAGAAGACTGAATGCTCACACACAATTTATTGTAGACAAAACAGAGAAAACAAAACCCACGAGGGGGCAAAACAAGACAAGAGGCAATTAGCCTTGACTAAGACTCGACGATGACTAGACAGTAACTAACAGCAAAACAATTCTCACTATACGTTATACAGGATTCCAGACAAAGTACTCACAGAGGTATATCATAAAGATAGACAAGCAAAGATAGACAGTGTTTGACAATCAACCAACAAAGGACAGAGAAACACAAGGGGGTTATAAAGGGAGGCTAAAAATGAACACAACAGGTGACACTAATATGGTAATAATTACAAAACGAGGATAACAAGGGGGCGGGGTTAGAAACGAGACAACGCAAGCACATGGCCCAAACAAATGGCCCTGTGCTGCACATAAAAACATGGGTCTGTCATGATTCTGCTTCAAGACGAGAGAAAATCAAGAACAAGATGGCAGAATCATGACAAAATCAACAACATGTTGATTTATTCATCTAAGCTATTGAAAGAGATGCTTCCAGAGGACATATATCCTCTCCTTAATATCATGAATTCCTATTTGTGTTTGGGATACGTACCGAAAACTTTTAAGCTGGCCATTATTAAACCGCTTATTAAAAAACACAACTTGATCAAACAGAATTAATCAATTACAGGCCAATCTCGAATCTACTTCTTTCTGTTGAATATAGTAGAAAAGGCAGTATCCTCACAACCAGGGCATGAAATTAACACCCGACCATGCACCGAATGCGGGTGAATTTTGCAATTGGAAGGTAACACTGTCAATCTACCTGCCACATTGGCAGGTAGCCAATGAGAATTGAGTGATTCAGAAGTTGTTGTTTGTTTGCAACTGTTGTTCTTTTACATTTCAACGAAGTCCGCCATTTCGTTGGATTTTAGCTAAAAATGTGGCGGCACATTACTGGGGTAAAGAGGCTAGCTGAAACGAACAACCAACAAAAAGATGAGGATGAGTCAAAGAAAAGTCAAGTCAAGTCACCTTTATTTATATAGCGCTTTTTACAATACAGATTGTATCAAAACAGCTTCAGTGATAACATGAAAATAATACAACAAAGTTTGTTTCTAAAAGAAAATTGTGTCATCGACCACCTTAAGTAAGGCAGATCAATAATATTGTTGAATATTAAATGTCCCCAACTAAGCAAGCTAAAAGCCTAGGCAACATTGACAAGGAACCAAAACTCCATCAGATGACAGAATGGAGAAAAAAACCTTGGGAGAACCCAGGCTCAGTCGGGGGCTTATTCTCCTCTGGCCAATGAGCGAACAGTGAATGATTATGATCCAGGCAGCATTACAGGTCAGAAGTTAGATTGGATCAGAAAATTCAGAATATTTATCCAGTTCCATCTGGTTGGAAGTTGGAGTCATCACACCGGTATGGAGATGAGTTTGTTGAGGATCAGTGCCGATGGCTGTCGTGTCGAAGAGGCCTTCACAGGGCTGATGAGGCTGGCACTTCAGGATGCGTCATATATGGGTCCAGGTGCAGGTCCACCATCTGATCTGGATACGGCCGGGATCCGTCTGACTTCAGTAAACAGGGAAGGGACTGGTTGACACTTCAGGATTGCGTTATCATCGTGTCCAGGCGCAGGTCCTTCATCAGATCTGGATACGGCCTGGATCCGGCGGACTGCGGTAAACCTTGGATAAACAGAGAGACTAATATTAGCGTAGACACCATCCTTCTTATGATGTAACAAGTACATCAGGATTTATGGGGAGTGTTCCCGGTTCCGGCTGACCTAAACTATGCAGCCTAACATTGAATTATAGAAGTCTATAATGTGTTATGTGTATGCTAGGCCAAAGAGATGTGTTTTTAGTCTAGATTTGAACTGGCAGAGTTTGTCTGCTTCCTGGACAATGTTAGGAAGATTGTTCCAAAGTTTTGGTGCTATATAGGAAAAGTAGTTGCCAGCAGTCAATTTTGATATTCTAGGTATTATCAACTGGCCGGAATTTTGAGATCGCAATAGACATGAAGGACTATAATGCGTTAACACTAGAAGTGCCAGAATTCCATAACTACTAGAACTGGCGCAAGCGGTCATTTTGACCGCTAGATTCCAAACTCTATATCTTTAATGATAAATACCCAATTGAGAGATTAATGCATTTATTGTATAAGGATATCTTTTAAAAACAAAACAACACCAAACTGTACATTTAAACAAGTTTAATTATGCATTTATAAATAATAATATTATTAGTAGCCTACCGTAATTATCGCATATTCACAACAGATAGGCTATATTTCCATATCCATTCAACATAACTCAGAACAAGATAATAACAACTAAAAGTATCTTATTTAATTATAAAACATTTTATTTTAATATAATAACAGAGAAAATATGCTAATAGAAAAAGCTGGAAACGCTATTTACATTAATATATTGCTTGGCTATTTAAGCTTCACAGTCAAGGCAAGTGACCTCTCTTCTCCTCGCACAATTTCCACACACGGGTTTGCGGTATTTGCAGCAGGTGTCATGGGTTTTGTTTTGACTGCAGCTTCTCCGAACCTGGCACTGCCTCCGCTTTGGTGTCTGCTGTGGTGGTTGCTTCTGCTGCTGACTGGAACCTTGTGCCAACTGCCATACTGCTCTTTTCTCCGCTACGCTTATGTGCACGGAGCTCAAAATACACACATTCTTCTGCGGCTTTCCCTGGTAGATGGTGAGCGTTGCGTCAGCGCATTTCGCAACAGCTCCGCTTGTTCATTCGCGGAATGGGGCAACTCACGTTTCGTTTTCCCCACGGTGCCAACCAGGCTGGTCTTCTTTGCCTGTAAGGTGGTGGCCAGTTTGAGAGACGTGAAGAAGTTATCCGTGGTGATATTTCTTCCCTTCCCAAGGAATGGCTCCGCCAGCCTCAGCACCACACTCTGTCCCACAAGCTGACCTCCGCTCGCGTCTCCTCCTTTCCCAGATATGGAGCCCCGTTCAGCATATATTTGGTTTGGACATCTGCAGCCAGCCAAAATTTTATGCCGAATTTATCAGGCTTTTTCCCCATATACTGAATAAATTTGCACCGGGCCTTGGTGGGGAACAGCTGCTCCTCAATTGTGATGTCGGCACCGAGCTTGTAGCAGGCTATGCTGTTCTGACCGAACTTGTTCCAAGTGGCCGACACGAGGGCAAACTTGTCATCCTGCAGGCGCACACGTCGGGTCTCCTTTTCATCGAACCGCAGGAATCTCATTATCTCCCTGAAGCGATTTCTGGCCATGGTTTCCTTGAAAAATGGAAAAACCCATTTTTCTGACCACAGGCTGTCTAACTCCATGTTTTTTGCACCCTGTGCGCCACGGATATACTGTATAGCAGGGCTATGAAGGCTTTTAGTTCATCCACTGTGAGGTCCCATGAGCTGTCACCAAGATGCCGATGTGCCTCAGCCACAGTGCAGTCCCTGATATGCTTCAGCATGCCATCATCAAACACACACAAGAAGGCAGTGAGCGCATCTTCGATGTTGCGCTTGGCGTGCGCTGTGGGGCCAGCAGCTTGAGTCAGGACATTTTGGCGCTGCCTTCTCCCTGGACGTTCAGTTGACTGAAGGACCGTCCACACCGTCCCATCCTTCCCCTTTTCCACAGCCGTCTCTGGCTGAGATGGCTCTAAGGGCGGGCTGAGCACAGACTACTGGTCCGGGAGGGCCTATAACAATAATAATAGCATAATAAAATAGCATAATTTAAAACTACATTTTGCGTATATAAAATGTAGAAGTGCCGGTACTGCGTACCGGTGAGTACCGCCCCACATCGAGCACTGAGCAAAACACACAGCGCAGGACAGGGCAGCGAAGCTCACCAAGATCATCCGACATGAACGGAACATCTGGATCCGCCGTGTCTGATGATAGCAGCCGCCTCTTTTTCCTTGATGTGGACTCTGACTCTGAATCACTCTCTGATGAGGAGAAAATGTTTACGTGCACCCAGGAAATCGTCGCTGTCACGTTCCACCTCCGATTGTTCCCCTGCATCCGAATCATCACTCTTCAAGTTCTGAAGCATCTCCAGGGCCATGGTTCCAGTCATGTTCCTCTTCATTCGCTCATTCATTTTAGACATTTAGCCTAGCAATATACACTCACCTAAAGGATTATTAGGAAGACCATACTAATACTGTGTTTGACCCCCTTTCGCCTTCAGAACTGCCTTAATTCTACGTGGCATTGATTCAACAAGGTGCTGAAAGCATTCTTTAGAAATGTTGGCCCATATTGATAGGATAGCATCTTGCAGTTGATGGAGATTTGTGGGATGCACATCCAGGGCACGAAGCTCCCGTTCCACCACATCCCAAAGATGCTCTATTGGGTTGAGATCTGGTGACTGTGGGGGCCATTTTAGTACAGTGAACTCATTGTCATGTTCAAGAAACCAATTTGAAATGATTCGAGCTTTGTGACATGGTGCATTATCCTGCTGGAAGTAGCCATCAGAGGATGGGTACATGGTGGTCATAAAGGGATGGACATGGTCAGAAACAATGCTCAGGTAGGCCGTGGCATTTAAACGATGCCCAATTGGCACTAAGGGGCTAACATCCCCCACACCATTACACCACCACCACCAGCCTGCACAGTGGTAACAAGGCATGATGGATCCATGTTCTCATTCTGTTTACGCCAAATTCTGACTCTACCATCTGAAGGTCTCAACAGAAATCGAGACTCATCAGACCAGGCAACATTTTTCCAGTCTTCAACTGTCCAATTTTGGTGAGCTCGTGCAAATTGTAGCCTCTTTTTCCTATTTGTAGTGGAGATGAGAGGTACCCGGTGGGGTCTTCTGCTGTTGTAGCCCATCCGCCTCAAGGTTGTGCGTGTTGTGGCTTCACAAATGCTTTGCTGCATACCTCGATTGTAACGAGTGGTTATTTCAGTCAAAGTTGCTCTTCTATCAGCTTGAATCAGTCGGCCCATTCTCCTCTGACCTCTAGCATCAACAAGGCATTTTCGCCCACAGGACTGCCGCATACTGAATGCTTTTCCCTTTTCACACCATTCTTTGTAAACCCTAGAAATGGTTGTGCGTGAAAATCCCAGTAACTGAGCAGATTGTGAAATACTCAGACCGGCCCGTCTGGCACCAACAACCATGCCACGCTCAAAATTGCCTTGTCTTGACCAGGACCACACCCCTAAATGCATTGAAGCAACTGCCATGTGATTGGTTGATTAGATAATTGCATTAATGAGAAATTGAACAGGTGTTCCTAATAATCCTTTAGGTGAGTGTATATTGCCTATAGATAACGTAGTCAGGTACTATTAGCCTATTTCTGATCAACAAATTTAATCTAATATACTTTTTGTTTGTAGAAATTAGCATATATGCAAACACTCAGGACCGCTACTGACCTTTCTGTTGACAGTGAGAGAGACAAAGGTCAACCGCGGGAAATGTAACAAAAGAATACCGCGAAATTCAGTGCGGTCAATATGACCGTCTATGGCCGAAATAGGTAAATATGTTTATTTGTTTTTTTGCCTTATGTGTAATTTATATGAAAAACATTTTAAATGAAAATACAGACACTTTTAGGAAAAGTCAGGTACCAGCAGGATTTTATTTCTTTTTTCAACAAAGTTATTGCAGATATAAAATTCAAAACGGTCAAAATGACCGTCATGGCACTTCTAGTGTTAAGAGCTCGCTCAAGTACTGGGGAGATAAACCATTTAGTGCTTTGAAAGTGATCAGCAATATTTTAAAATGTATACAATGTTTAATAGGGTGCCAATGCAGTGTTGACAGAACCGGGCTAATATGGTCATACTTCCTGGTTCTGGTAAGAACTCGAGCTGCTGCATTTTGGACCTGATGTAGTTTGTTTATTAAGCGTGTAGTGCAACCACCCATAATATCTGTAACGTGTTAGCTCAAAGGGGAAATATTAATAATAACTCATAACTTGTTATAATTAATTATTAATATTTGGGTCAGTTAATTGGATTAACCTGTAGCTAAATTAATATTACAATCAATTAATCAGTTCATCCAACGAACTCTTTTCATTATTCATTTATTCTAAGAAGAGCGTATATTTCATGGCCACCGAAAAATAATTATTTCTTCGCCTGTACAGCGCTTAGAGCATGTAACAAGATCAAGATCGTAAAATAGACTTTGTTGCAAGCAGAGAATCAGAACCAAATACATATTGTGCACAAGTTTTATTAACTAAATCACAAACATAACTAAACTAAACAAATGTACATACATACATGCATAGGTGTAACAAATCTAGCTCAAATGATATAGGGAATCAATAATGATGAATCGGGGTTATGATTCATTTACTTCGCATACAGAGTTAATAAAATTATTGAAGCTGAAAAATAGATCAATTGTATATATCAATAGCCCATCACAATGAATTATAATTTAATCATTAATATATAAACGGTCCATTCTTCAGATCAATTATCAGAATAACTTTTAATGGAAATTAATGTTATTATCAAACAGTCGATTGTCCAGCAAACGGCCGTAAGATTAACCCATCAATTTCTCAACAAAAAATATCTCTTTCTTATAATTCGAAGAAGGCTATTTTCTGGCCACGAAAATCACCTTCCTGTTCTTATAAAATTTAGGTTACTGAAATAGTAACAAATTATTGTTTTAATAAATGAAACTACGAATACAGAATACTACGATTCACATGAGTATGCAATACACAGAATACGAACACATAAATAAAACAAGAAAACGAATAACGAATGAGAGTGAGAGAGAGAGAGAGAGAGAGAGAGAGAGAGAGTGAGAGAGGATGAGCGAGAGAAAGTGAAAGCAAAATGTCAGGATGGCAATTTTCACAGTTAACTCTGAGAGACACCAAGATTAGAATCCCAAAAGGGAAATAAACACAGCCTTAGATTTCAAATGAAGGTGATACTTGCATTAAAGTTTTGGTGTGACTGCGAAAGCAGCGTGCGTGTGTCCTTTTTGGAGCTGGGCGTTCTTCTCGTGCTTCCGGAGCAAACGGAGTTCGCGGGAAGTTTAAAGGGTCTACTTAATGTTAAAGTTGCCGGCTATGTTCTCTTCACTGAACGTAGGAAAAGTCAGAAGACGAAAATAAAGACAAAGCTTCTTTCTTTCTTCTTTCTTTACTTTTATTTAAATAGCACAAGTAAACACAACTGATGTTGACCACTGTGCTTTACAATAACAAGGAAAGCATGAAAAAAAACCACATCAGAAATACACAATATAATCATACCCACTTAAAACATTAAAATTAAGGAAATGCCCGTTCCAAGAGATATAACTTTAGTTTAAGTTTAAACTCATATAAAGAGGTCAACGATCCCAGCGAAGAGGGGATGCTATTCCACAGCCTCGCACCGATAACAGCAAAAGCACAATCCCCTCTCGACTTTAATCGAGAATGTGGCTGGGACAAATTAAAATTACTAGAGGACCGTAGACATCTACCAGGCACGTTCACAGTCAGAAGTTCGGATAAATAAGAAGGTGCAAGCCCATTTAAAGATTTAAAAACAAGCAACAATAATTTCAAGTCAACCCTATAGCGCACCGGCAGCCAGTTAAGCGACAATAAAATTGGAGTTATATGTTCATGTCTGCGGACCCCAGTTAGGAATCTGGCAGCAGCGTTTTGGACCATTTGAAGCCTTGTAATAGAAAACTTGGGTAATCCTGCATATAAGGAATTACAATAATCCAGGTGGGACAGAACAAATGCATGTATAGTTCTTTCAAGCTCTAATGGTGATAAGAAAGACTTTACTCTGGATAGCAGCTTCAAGTGATAAAAACATGATTTAACCACAGTGTTTATGTGTTTATCAAGCTTGAGAGAGGAATCCAACGTAACTCCCAGACTCCTAACGGTAGGTTTAATGTCACAAAATTGATTAAAGGTGGTTTTTCCATTTCCTATGGAGGGCCCAAACACAATAGCCTCAGTTTTGCTCGCATTTAGATGTAAAAAATGTGCGGACATCCAGAATTGTATTTCATTTAAACATGCAAAAAGGGTTTCCAGGCCCTTTGAATCAGTACGTTTAAAAGGCAGATAGATTTGCGTATCGTCTGCATATAAATGAAAAGACACTCCGTATTTCCTAAGGATTGTTCCCAGCGGTAACATATATAATGAGAATAAAGTAGGAGCCAAAATGGAACCTTGTGGAACGCCACAGGCAAGAGGAGTTACAGACGAAACAGAACCTCCAATGCTAACTGAAAAGGTTCTATTTGTAAGATAAGACTTGAACCAATTGAGAGCATTTCCTCGGATGCCCACAAACTTTTCAAGACGTGATAATAAAAGACTATGGTCAACAGTATCAAATGCTGCACTCAGATCTAAAAGAATTAGAATGACAGAATCCCCAGAATCAAGAGATAAAAAAATATAATTCAAAAGCCGATTCAGTACTGTGGTTGATCCTAAAACCAGACTGGAATTTTTCAAGAATACTATTCTCATGAAGAAAGCTCTGTAACTGTAGTGAGACAGTTTTCTCAAGAATCTTAAAAATAAATAATACATTTGAAATGGGTCTGAAATTTGATAGATCTGTAATGTCCGTGTTTGGCTTTTTCAATACAGGTTTCACCATGGCATGTTTACAGAGGGCAGGAACAAAACCTGAGTGAAGGCACTTGTTTATAATGGACAAAATCCAAGACCCAATGTTATGAAATATTAATTTGAAAAACCATGTAGGCACAATATCAAGAGATGAGATAGTAGGCTTGAGCATAGCAACTATATCTGTTAGACTGGTTAAAGTAATTGGCTCAAAGGAATTTAAAAACCTGGTAGCCGTGGGAGTATCCGAAAAGTCAACAGTGGAAGGTACTATAGGAGGTCTAATTGTAACTAATTTCTCCACAAAAAAATTTAAGAAATTTTCACATGTATAAACAGATTCAGTCAGATAATTATTAGCCACAGGATTAAAAACCGAATTTAAAACCTTGAATAACATCCTAGAATTGTTTGAGTTTCTCGCTATCAACTCAGAGAAATAATTAGACTTTGCTGTTTTAACAGCTCTTTGGTATGACCATAAAGCTTCTCGTAATATCTCATAGGACACCTGTAGCTTATCCTTTTTCCATCTCCGCTCCGCTCTTCGGCAGAGTTGTATTAAGTGACGAGTGTTACTATTTAGCCAAGCTTCAGTTCTATTTTTCTGACATTTAAGTCTCCAAGGTGCAACAATGTCAAGAGTGTTGGTACACAGCGAATTAAATAAGCTCAGTAGCTCATCGATATCTACTGCATTTTCTAGATGTTCAATAGGGAACACCTGCTCTGCATCAGAAAAGGCTGCGGAAAATGCTTCGACAGATGATGGACAGAATAAGCCTACACGTGACCATTTACTAAGTCTAACAGATGGCATGGTGTGGCATGGAAGATCAACATTAAAAACAACTGGCCTGTGGTCTGACAAACTTAAGTCACCAATTTGGACATCTGAGATAGCAAGACCATGGGATAAAACTAGATCCAGTGTGTGGCCATGTAGATGGGTTGGCTGATTTACCCATTGAACAAAATCGCATGCTTCAATAAGACTCAAAAAGTCTCTGGCTAGTGCTGAAGAGACAGAGCATACATGAACATTAAAATCACCAACAATTAAAAGTCTACTATATTTAGTAGTAATACCCCCTAAAAAATCTGAAAACTCATTGAAAAAATCTGTGTTTGTTTTCGGAGGCCTGTACACTACAGCAATTACCAGTCAGTTTGACTGGTCTAATGAGAGGAGTTGTACTTCAAAAGTCAAATATAAGTCTGTTTCCAATAGCCTACAACAGAAACAGTTTTTGAAGACGGTTGCCAGTGCTCCACCCCGACCAGAACGACGAGGGGTATTAAAAAAGTTATAGTTAATGGGAGTAAGCTCAGAAAAAGAACTGACATCACCAACAGGGAGCCAGGTCTCCGTCACAAATAGAAAATCAATGCTGCCGGCAGTTATAAGGTCATTTAGAATAAAAGTCTTATTTCCCAACGATCTGGAGTTTACCAGCGTCATCTTAATTGATACAGAATCACTGACCGTCAGAGTTTCCAGGAAAGGAGGCGGCGGGAAGCCGAAGTACTCGGCCGGTATGACTTTGTTAGAGCAGGACTCCATTGTTGCTCTAATGTTAAGTAACGTCTGGTGGTCGTACAAGAATGATGTAATAACATGGTAGGCAGCACTTTGATTAATTAAGGGAAGAAGATATACGATAGCAGACAGATAAAAAGAAATCCAGAGGACCAGACGGCAAGCCAGAGACATCGGCGCCATCTTGAAATCCCAAGTTCCCAAGTTCTTTTAAGTAAAGCTTAAAGAAAAGAAAAGAAAAATGGAGAAACTCCCTAAGGAGTTGTGGAACAGGTAACCTCTCACTGACGAAGTGCCAAGAGGGACTTTCTGGGTCGGTCTCTTATGGAGAGTCTTAGGGCGCTTTCACACTGGCAGTTTAGTGCGGACCGGGGCACGGTTCGCATGAAAAATCGCTAATGTGAACGCTGTCATCGGACCCGGGTGCGCACTAGAGTACCGAACCCGAGACTACCTGGAGGAGGTGGTCTGAGCTCGGTTGCTCCCGAACCGTGGCGCGGTTCGCGTTAATGTGCAAGCAACACGGACTCGGGTGCGCGCTTGTTCAGGAAGTATAGTATCCCGCGCATGCGTATCACTGTTGATATCATTGTTTCCTCACACACGACAACCATGAGTGGCAGGGGAACGTTGTGAAACACGGCGTCCCCTGGATATGTGCTGAATTACACCATGTAATGAACATAAACGTAGTTGTCTCTCACTATGTTGCGCATAATAGCACCAAAAAAACAGACAAATTACAGCTATGCTCAGTCGAGTTGTATTCTCCATGCGTTTTCCGTGTGCGTTTGCGATGACGTAAGATCACTGCAAACGCACCTGGGTTCGATACAACTAATTGAGTGTGAAACCAGACCAACGCTGCGGCGGGCGCCGGGAACTAGCGCACTCGGGTTCGGACCGCAGCAAACGAACCCAGTGGAAAAACGCCCTTAGTTTACACCTACTTCGCTGACGTGGACCAATCACCTTCAGAGATTTTCGAGCGGGAAGATTTCCTTTGTCCTGTCGGGACGTTTTATCTGCATGAGTTATGACGGTGTCAGAATTCGTCATTTCTACTCCAGAAAGATGGTTCATATAGTAGACTTGTAGTCAAGACCGCCTAAACCGAGACCAAGACACTACCAAGACCAGAGGGTATCGAGACCAAGACAAGACCAAGACCAAGACCAAGACAGACCAAGTCAAGACCAAGACCAAGTCGAGACCAAGAACGAGACCAAGTCGAGACCGGAGGGGAAAAAAAACAGACTAGTGTTGAAGCTAAGCAACTTGTATGAATTCAAGAACAGCAGCATACTAGGGTTCAGCCGCAGTTTACATTCAATACATATTAGACGGTATTACTTCAACTACACAGGCAGAACAATACAGAGACATACCATGTCATGTGTGTGACTGTGAGCTCACTGTAAATGTTTTTGCAGACTGGGTGAGATCAACTATGTGTAGCAATTGCATGACGGCTGTTACTGCTCTATTAGAGGATTGAGACTCCCTTAACTTTTGTGTACTGTTGAGACTGACATGACTGATGGTTCATCTGACAAAACATCAAACACCTCCAACACCATCTTGCTCCTCCAACAACTGTCTAAAGAATGAGAAATATGTAACCAATTGAAATTATACTTAATGTGTAGATGAAATCGTAACATCAAATTAAAGATACACAATTGTAAACTTGGATTAGGCCTAATGTTTAGTCAACACAACGGAGATATGCATATGATATTTAAAAGACCATTTATTTAGTCTAACACCATCTTAAATACAATACTGTAATCAAACAACACACACACACACAGATATCAAAGTCACAAATTCATCTAAGCAAATGCCTGCCTATCTCTGCCGATTTCGGAGTCTCCAAATCAATGCATGCTGATGAATGATGTATAATAATAATAATTAATCTGCATACCCTAGTTTTGCACTGATGTAACAAGACTGACAGTGACACAATAAGACCTCATGTTAGCATATTTTTACTCTTAAAAAAAATATATTAAAAAACATGTATGTTCTTTAAAGGGGTGGTTCGGGATTTTTGACATCGGACCTCATTTTTAAGTCAGCCTGGTTGTTATTCATCAGTGGAGACATTTTTTTTTTTAAATTATCCAGTCCTTATATTTGGATAGTTAGCCGATGCTAGGCTAGCGCGAGTCAATGGTATATGTGTTAGCCAGCCATTAAAAACCGTTTTACCCACTCCACAGTGCACCAAACGCAAATCAATTATAACACTAGACTATCGATGTATATGTCCGTTGAGAGAATAATGTTAGAAATCAAACTTACCTTTCATCTCAATGATCCCAAAGGAACTAGTTTCTCAGCAGCTGCTGAATTTTACTTTGCTCCGGTTAGTAATGCGGCAAAAAGTAAACACAGAACAGAAGCGCACTGTAATCAGTGTACCAGCGGCAGGTAAATACACTTGCGTCATGTGTGTACCGGCTCACTCGGTTGCCTAGGTAATCAATATCACTCCGCTGCTGCTGTAGACAAGGCTTATGATTACAGGGAACAAATTATAACTAATGCAATGTGATGAAAGGTAAGTTTGATTTCTAACATTATTCTCTCAACGGACATATACATCGATAGTCTAGTGTTATAATTGATTTGCGTTTGGTGCACTGTGGAGTGGGTAAAACGGTTTTTAATGGCTGGCTAACACATATACCATTGACTCGCGCTAGCCTAGCATCGGCTTACTATCCAAATATAAGGACTGGATAATAAAAATAAAAAAATGTCTCCACTGATGAATAACAACCAGGCTGACTTAAAAATGAGGTCCGATGTCAAAAATCCCGAACCACCCCTTTAATGTTTGATTATAATTTTACTGTCTTCACATAGGGATGGGATTTGATAAGATTTTATCAATAATAATGCCACTGACGATTCTGATTATCGATCCAATTCTTTAACGATTCTCTTATCGATTCTTGATAGCACTGTGTGGAAAAATGTTTAAAATGCTTTTAAAAAAAAGTGGTTTTATTTATTTTAAAGTTTAAGCTTGAGTTAGCAAACTGTACTTTTTATATAATGTATGTAATAAATAGAACCTTATTGTAAAGTGTTACTGATTAGTTATACACCGATTCAGACGTCTCCTGAGTTCACTCCCAGACAGCAAACTGACTAAGAAAAGCATCCGCCGCGGAGGTACAGTGAACTCCGGAACGGATCCAGAAAGCGGATCCGAAACTGCGTCCACTTGCACACCGCGGATCCGGTCTGACACCGCTGCGGTCCCTTTGCGTATCCGTACATAAATGGGTACATCCGCCCCGGCTTCGCTTTGGATTCGCGAATGAGCCGCATATCCGCTCCGGGTCCGTTTTGGACACGGTCATATGAGATGTTCTCTGATTATAAATGGGCTACAGGCCAATGGAATTTGTAAAGGGCATGGTCTCTGAATTGGAAAACAATGTGTAGCCTGCGACAGACTATTTAAATTAAAACAAACAATTTGAAAGAAATAAAACATTTTATTTAACAAAAGAACACATAAACATAACAAAAGAACACATACAAATAAGTAGCCTAATCTTCGGCCTCAGCCTGGTTAGACCGGTTGGTCAGGCTCCTCCTCGCCGCACCACGGTCTGCAGCCAAATTGAACCATCTTATGGCATACCGTTGAATGTCTGTGTCTGTGGCTGTGCGACACAACCCATTTGCACGTACAGCACCTGTAAGCACAAAATGAGGTTTTAAATTCAGCATGCATTTGGTAGGCTACTTATGACTTAAGCCCGGGCTGCCCAGTTATTGGCTGGAATTAATCAGTGTTGCCAGATTGGCATCTTTTGACTTCGTTGGTTGGGGAAAATAAGAGCCTGTTATTTTAACACCGGCTTAGGTGGTCAGAATAAGATAAAGTTAAATTAAAAGTTAAGATAAAGTTAAATTGTAGGGCAGATTTGAGTTCAATTGTTTATCTGTGACAGAATCATTGTTGGGCGGATTTTTTGCTGAAGGGGGCAGGTTTTCGATCATGATTGGGTGGAAATCACTCAACCCAATCTGGCAACACCGTTTGTTTACAGTCGACCCCAGGCGTGCACAATCTCAGCACGACGGACACGTGGAGCCTCAGCGGATTTTCTACAACATCACATAAAGGTATGCTCCCCTATTATTTTGTTTAGATAACCGCGCTAAGTTTTGCTGATTTACATTACAAGCAAAAGTTTTTGTCGTTAACATGGTACAAAGATGGTTGCAGTGGGTCATCAGTATTCAATGATCTGTGGTAACGCTATGCTAACAGGTGTAGTGAGCTTGTATTTGTCTGAAATGTAACATATTGCATACAATTGAAGCTAACGTTACTACTTACCAATACAACAGCTCATTTTAATACTGGGCTAGCTGCTAATGTTACAAAATAGAGCCCTCTTGCTATTTAGTGGTAAGTTAAGTTGCTTTGGCTACATATTCTCTATGCCGTAATGGTACAGTAGCCAAGCTAACTGTGTGTGTGTGTGTGTGTGTGTGTGTGTGTGTGTGTGTGTGTGTGTGTGTGTTTTAACCCCAGATACTTTTTAGCCTACACTGGGGAAGACGGTAAAAGTGACATGACCACAGGACGTAAGTACCCCAACATACACATGTTCAAATTACTGTGTGATATGCTTTAAGAACTATAATGCAACTTTAACATTAGCGCTCAATAGTTGAGATATCCAGCAGCTAACATCATGCGCGGAAGTTGACATTGGAAGGGGGTGGGGACGACACGAGCCCCGGTAGGACACGAGCACGCAGCTGTGTGTGGGAGCCGTTACACTTCCCTTCCCTTCCCTGCTGCTGAATACTTAAAGTGACTTACGGTACAGCAGTGTCTTTGACGACATGTGACCGAATGCCCTCTTGCCGTTTGCCCCCTTCCAGCTTATGGTCTTGGCCACTTCTTCAGTGAACATCCGAGAGAGGATGTTCCACGCCACTCTCTTCACATCTTGGCCACCGATCGTGGCCAAAGAAGAAATCTAAAAGTAAGTCACAAAACACCTTAAAATACAGACAAGGTATAAAGCCCTGATGTAATAACTTGTACGACAATCTTTGCCCCATCTCCACCCCACACCCTCCACTTTACCAATTAGAGTTGAGAGTGACAGGCAGGAGCATACCATTCTTTGTTTGGCTGCTGCATTGACAGCATCTTTCAGGAATGCTTCAAGCTCATCCACCGCTTCCAGTGATTCGATGGGCAGCTGAATGCATTCAGGACACTCTGGCTCTTGAGCTGTTGAGGTGTTGAGCACCCTGCTGCTCAGGTGATTGACCTTGGCCACCAGCTGGTCCTGCTGCTGCTTAATGTGCTCCAGCAGGCTTAAAATGTGGACCTGAGCAGCTGTTGAATACATAGTATTATAGAATAATTACATTTACATTTTACATTTAGTCATTTAGCAGACGCTTTTATCCAAAGCGACTTACAAATTAGGACTAAATTAAGCGAGTCATCATGAAGAGGCAAAAGCAACAACAACGCAAGAAGTGCTCAAAATACGAAGTTCAGGTATTATTCAGAGTAGCATAAGCCTGATAAGTGATGTTTCAAAGGGAAAGGAATTTTTTTTTTTTTTTTATAAGGTTAAGTGCTCACGCAATAATTATTCCCCCTCCATTCCATGCACTTAAGTCCCCCCATGTTCCCATGTGTTAAAGTCAAGGTATTATAGTTTGTAGTTACAGTTATTTCTTACCAGAGCAGGGAATGGTTTCTGGGCCATGTCTCCCACCTCTCCAGGTAGGTCTGTAGACCTGGCTTGGCTCCTCTGGCCCCGTTGTTGCTGGTTGCATTGTGCAGTTTGAGAGAGGAGTGTCTGTGGTGGTAGTGGTTGGGGAGGGGCAGTTCTGCCAAACACTGGGTTGGGGTTGGGGGGGTTATTGGTGTCAAGCTTATACAACATACACAACACAATCACACAGACTTAAGAAACATTCACAGAGGACAACTGTAGGATGACTACATATTCAGTATGCATAGAGCAGATAAAGCTAAAAGCTGGATGGCCCGGGGAAGAAAGGACTTCTTCAGCCTGTCTGTTGAACATGCTAGTGACAAGAGTCTGCCACTAAACTTGCTCTTCCGTGTAGTGAGTGGAGGTCATTTTGTGGTTTGTGTATGTGTTTTTTTGTGGTGGAGAAATAGAAACACATATTTCCGTTTTTTTTTTAAAATGATTAGGACATGAATTCTGTTGTAAACTCAGAATCGAAGACCAGGAGACTTGGTTGTTTCTTCAGCAGGATTCTTTATTGAGATCAGCTGCAGTCACAAAGTCTGACTAAGTGAATGTTCTCTTACAGTTTATATACATTTAGGGGCAGGGACCAAAACTTGGTGATGAGACAGGTTTAGGAACCGGTTCTAGACTGAGAGTGCTCCCCACCCTAATCCACTCAGCATCTCTATTCAAATGCTGAGACCCGAGTACAGGACTGGCAGGACTCTCTTGCTAAAACACAAACTCCAAGAGCCATTAAGAGTTTCAGTAAAACAGGACTGACCGGAGTCTTTTGCTAGAAAACTCTGATAATAATAATTTATACCTAACCTTAACATGCTAAATTCAACGTAAACCTAAATTAAACATTTTAATAAATTTGTAATCCCACAATACTCTCTGCCTCTTACTTTCAGAGAGCTCTGGACTATTTGCAGGGAGTTGGTAACTTGTCCCAGCAGATGACCCGGATTTGGACCTCTTTGGGGGTCGGTAGTCCTCCTCTACATCAGTGTCACCAAAGAAATGTCTGTTTAAATAAAAAAATATATATTTATCTACATGCAAATCAACATTTAAAGGAGGCAGAGAATGGTTGAACAGGGCATTGATCTCTGTTCTGTGTTATGTGACTGAGAAAATGGCCCAGGCTCAATGTCGGCCCTTACAGACTCATAGACCTAAATGCACGTTCACGCTAAGTTCATGAGAGTTTAGGGTGTTTTGCTGTCTCGGTTGCCCACTTCACCCTGTCCCAATCATGCAAACAGCAGGGTGAGCACTCACAGCCTGGCAAAACTCATTCACTTTACAGCGTGAGTCAGTTAAAGGATTAGTTCACCTCAAAGTTGAAAATTGTGTCATCATTCACTCACCCTCAAGTTGTTTTAAACCTGTATGAATTTCTTTCTTCTGCTGAACACAAAGAAAGATATTTTGAAGAATGTCGGTAAACAGACAGACTTGGGTCCCATTGACTTCCATAGTAGGAAAAAAAAATGCTATGGAAGTCAATGGGACCCAAGTTACAGACATTCTTCAAAATATCTTTCTTTGTGTTCAGCAGAAGAAAGAAATTCATACAGGTTTGAAACAACTTGAGGGTGAGTATATGATGACACAATTTTCAACTTTGAGGTGAACTAATCCTTTAAGTCCATGAGGGCTCAGGGCTTAAGTCTCAGGGAGGACATTGAAACTCCGCCAGTAAGATGTAATTTTGGTGGAGATTTCTAAAGCAGAAATTTACATGAAACAGTGGTTCAGAATGTCCAGCATTTGTATGTTCTTGTATGCAGAGAAACTAACAAATATAAGGTTAAACTGTTTTTTGATTTTGTCTTTTTTTAAAATAAAAGTATATGGTGTTAGTGTTTGTATGTGTAACATGAAGGAAAAACACTGACTTCGCTGTTGTTCTCCTTCTCCCAGGCCGTTCCTGTTCATCCTCAGTTTGGAGGTCCGAGGTGCTACATGTCAGAGCCTTCTTCAGGATTTGATGTGCCTCCATGTAAGTATCTGAAAGGTAAACATGGAGCTTGACATGAGTCTTAAGGAACATGCCACCATTTTATGAAATTAATTATTAACGGTCTCCCCTACAGTTAGATAAGTGCGCAAAAACATTTTTGACACTTATCTTACTCAAGGGGAGACCGTGAATAACCCAATTTCATAAAACGGTGGCATATTCTTTTAAATAGTGGTGGTAGTGGATTTGTAAGTGTAGGATTTGTAAAAACCACTTTGCCAAGAAACAACTTTGAGATTTGGCATACCAGATGATTTGATGATTCTGACATCATGTGTCTGCCAGTCATCCTGTGGCTCCTCTCCATGTTTTACAGCCCTATTTATTCTTTCATCGCTGTTATAAGTTGGCCACGATGCACAACCATCCTCGTACCAGCTTTGGGGCACCACTGCTACGGTTTTACTGGTAACAAATTCAACTACATGGAACATCCTTAATGGAGAAGACAAGAAAAGAAACGTGTGAATGCACAGTTATTGTGAGTCAGAGTAAGAAGATCTAGTGGAAAAAGCTTTGACATTTTGTTTTTATTGATTTTGATAATATAGGGGCTCATGTGAATTGTCAACTTGCACAACACTGATACTGACAGTTGACACCTGAAAGATGATTAACTTCAGCAAAGTACTTACAGCAACTTATCAGCCCGTTTTCTGATGCAGCAGAACCACTGCCAGCAAGTCAAACTTTGGTCAGTCCTCAGACCCTGATCTAAACTAGTCATGCTATGATTATGATTGGTACTAAAGAAATGAACAAAAACTATCAATGAATGTAATGAAGTAACTAACTAATTAATGTCTGAACTAATAAACTGATTGAAATGCATTTTTTGCATGTTAATGCAGGAGAGGAAAGGCCACAAAACCTTCCCTGTGGGGCAGGGCGACACATTTCCCATCAAGCTCTGAAACATTGGCAGCCTTGATGATCTCAGATTTTTCTGAAATGATGTAAATATTCAGTGTATCCGAGCTGAATGGGTAGCTAAAGAACAATGACTTCCTTCTATATTCCTTATATATTGCATAAATGCCCCCTCCAATGCATTCCACAATATTTTGGATGCAGACAATGTCATTTCCAAGCCTGAAGATGTTATCACCAGTCGATGTTCTGAGAGTCCACTTCTCAGTGGACATCTCGCCATACTGTGCCTTGATGGCCATCCCCCCAACAATAGGGCCCACAAAATGCTGCCGTCTTAAAGTGCTGCCAGGTAATGTGACCTCCCGAATTTTTACTTCTGACAGACGACGAATGATCTGTGCCAAAGGATATTCCGGTTTTCTAACCAGTTTTTTTATCTTCTGCAGATAATTTTCATATGGGAAGGCAGAGAAGGAGTCAAGGCGACCATGCTGCTGAACTTCACCTGCCAGATGGGTTATGCAGTGTACATTATACACAACGTGGTGTCTCCCATAAAGTGTAGCAAAGTGTTGCACAAACGACTTAAGTAAAGTGTCAGCATAATCAGTGAGGTAGGAAAATTTTGGGCTTGCTAAGATGGAGATGCCAGAGAAGAGAAGCATAAAATTCTGATACAGGTCTTTGTCCAGAAAACTGGCCAGCATTACAGGTCCAGTGTACAAAAGAAATTGTCTTAGCTCAGTAGCCTTCCAGCGATCCAATTCTCTAAGAGATCGCGGCTTTCTGGCAAACTCCACCGGAATATAAGGCCTCATGGATACCAATTTAGCAGACATTTGTTCAACTATAGTTGCAGGGACACGGACAGTCAGAGGACTACGAAGCCACATATTGAGCAAGCGCCTAACGATACCCAAGCACACGAGGTGCATGTAATCTAGGGGAAACTGTGACACCATGCCAACCCCAGTACCCTCAAATGCATGTGGCCCCTCATGGTGATGTATCTCATCTAACCTGTCATTGAAAGACTCATCCGTCCTTAGTGCATAATCTTTACATGGAAAACTCATTCGGCTCTGTTCGTGTCTACCAGGGTTTGTGCATTTATCACAGCCGTGGTAGGCATTATGACTTTTGGTGTGTTTCACAAATGCTCTTGCCGGTGTGTCACAAATTACTGTATCAAGTTTAAGCATCAAAGTCTTTCCCTCGAAACAGAAACCCTTTTCCAGATAAACTAATTCTTTGGTGAAGTCTTCGAGGAATTCTTTTGCTGATGAAGGTTTTTTTTCTCCAGAGTATAATGCGATCACTACAGGCTCTTTCATAGGGACACTGAGCAGGAGACCCAGGATGGGCCACAGCTGAACACTTGAGCTTTTAAATAATGGTAGCCCATCTATGTTTATTTGTAGCCTCAAAGTTAACCCATCAGTTAGCGTGTGTGCATACCCGCTGAGTGTAGAACTAAGTGAATGGATGATGCCAAAATAGTAGTATTTTCCCCCTGCCTTCTCTTGAATGGAATATTTAGTCATTGTCCTAAGGAGGGTCCTGCCATCTTTTGGAAGCTCAGAATGGGAGAGGCGAAGGATGCCTAGTAGGGCAGTAAGAGCAACCAATGAAATTCCAAAGTGTCTGGCCCAGTCCGCAATCTTGTCAGATAAGGACATCTCATAGATCTCATCTTCAGGTTCGGAACTATCACTGCCACTAGCTAAGAGACCCTCAGTATAGTCTGACTCAAACTCCATGCCACCTTCCTCTTCATGAAAGACTGCTCCTGCTGCAATACCCGAGGTATCCTCTGCACAACCGAGACAATCTTCTAACAATCCTACACTGTCATTCTCATGCCTGTCATTTAGCCCTGTCTCTGTGTCCATGTCAGTCAGATTGAGATAGTCATCCTCATCCCTAATTTGTAACAACGTAAACCGAATTTTGCGAACTAGCAGCTAACGCTAACAGATGGAGGCATAAGAAAACATATTTGTCATGATGTAAACCAAAATGAACTCAACCTAACCAAACCAGTGTACAGTGTTAAATGCTGTAGTGGGGACCAGTGTCAGTATTTGACTAAATATCTGGCTAAATCAAGTTGAAAAAGTATTAAATCTTACTTTACTCAGATATTCGGATAGATGAAACCGTTGATCAGACTGGTAGCACTTGAACGAACTGTAAGCTGAAACAGAACACACACACACACACACACACACACACACACACAGTACAGTCTCTTAATATGATATTAAATAATTATCTGAAACAACATTACATGGGCAGGTGGTTGAAAATATATTTGTCATGATGTAAACCAAAATGAACTCAACCTAACCAAACCAGTGTACAGTGTTAAATGCTGTAGTGGGGACCAGTGTCAGTATTTGACTAAATATCTGGCTAAATCAAGTTGAAAAAGTATTAAATCTTACTTTACTCAGATATTGGGGAGGTGGTTGCTAAATATATTTAGGCGGTCTCTGACGTGCCAGGGCGGGAAGTGCCCTGATTGGCTCAAGCGTCTGAGCCGCCTCGCCATAGGTTCGTGCAGCATTTGCTGCAGCACAGCCAATGACCGCTCTAGACCGCAACTTTACTGCGTCACAAAAAAATTGGCTTCAATATTCTCGAGAAAAGGAGTTTTCCCGTAATACGCATAAATGTAATTAATATAAAAGTCATTAGGTGTCCTTCCGCTGTTTATGAAAATCATAAAGTCGTAATTACACGACTCTGCACTGCAGAGCTGTCTGCTCTAACTGAACTCAAGCGAAATGTCATCCGCTCCCTCGAGCAACTAAGAGTGACAAGACGTCGTCACTCTCGAAGTTATGGCAACCAAATAACAACAATATATTGTATATAATATATTATAATATATATAATATATTTGCCTATTCACCTTATTCCGCCCCGCCCACTTTTAATACTTCGCGCTTCCGCATTTTGTCATCCGACTTCCGCTAAACTGACACGGCACATCCGGTAGCTATTTCAGTAGTTAGAAGATTGTTTATAGTTAGCCAAAACTTTATAAAAATGACAAATAACGTTAATACCGTAAATGTTTTAAATTGGGAGCACGGAGAAAACTTCGTACGACGATCAGTTGGTCTCACATTGTCTCATCCATCGTCATTGTTAACGTGGCCAGAGGTAACGTTAAACTATGGGAATATTTAACTACGTCCTGTCAGGAGTTGATGGAGCAGCAATGAAAAATGATTTGTAAATAAGAAGGAATGAGAATATTTAGGGTTAAGGATAGGAGATTAGGTAATTGGTTAAATATGAATGATTAAATAAATTGTATAAAATCAGTTGTAATAAGTGTTTGATGTTTTCAGGAAGCTAGAGACACCTTCCACTGACCTTCATGTAGATACATTTCACCATTTAAATTTCATAAGTAATAAACCAAGATGGTATTCATTTGCAAACTTGACGTGACTTATTCCTTCTAACTAGAAGACTTAATTCATTTAAGTTTTAAGGGGAATCTACAGAGCTCACATTATATTGTTTTATAATAAATGACTGACAGGTAAAATCTGGGCACATTGTAAAGGTTTATAAAAATAACTATTCACAACAGGTAAAATCTGGTCACATTGTAAAGGTTTATAAAAATAACTATTCACAACAGGTAACATCTGGTCACATTGTAAAGGTTTATAAAAATAACTATTCACAACAGGTAAAATCTGGTCACATTGTAAAGGTTTATAAAAATAACTATTCATAACAGGTAAAATCTGGTCACATTGTAAAGGTTTATAAAAAGAACTATTCACAACAGGTAAAATCTGTTTTACAAGATTCACAAGAAGGACAAGTTTCACCTTCCTTTCATAGAGGAGATCGGTAATGGTGAAGCCTCTGTCTGCCATTACTTCATTGCCTGGAAGAAGTTATTAAGTGCACGATATTGAAGAAAAATGCGATAACTCATTAAACAATGCGATACGATAATGCTTAAAGTATATAAAATTAACTTAAATTAGATTTAAAATTATATAACCTACATATGTGTTTCACATTCTTTTTGTAACAAGAAAACATCCCTTCAACTTGTGAAAGTGAACATCAGTGTTTTACTGTATATAAGAAGTGTTATTTTAACATCAGTGTAAACCACAGGGTTCAGGTTATCCTACATTAGGTCTATTTAACAACAGAAACTGAATAATCAAATGTAAAAGTAAAACACTGCTTAGTTTTTCACTGTATGAATTATAGAAACTGATTAAAGCAAAAAAAAAATGTATGCATATTGCGATATATACATTTGCGATATTTTGATATATTGTGCTCTACATGTTGTGTTTGGAAACTGCTCTCTGAAACACTTCTCCATGATGTCAAGCCAACGCGAAATCGCCTTGCTTACAGTGGACTGAGAAACACTAAACCTTTCAGCAAGATCACCCTGCAATAAATTAAAGGGTTAGTTCACCCAAAAACGAAAATTCTGTCAGTAATTACTCACCCTCATGTTGTTCCAACCCCATAAGAACGAAGGTTCCAACCCCTTCGTTCATCTTCGGAACACAAATTGAGAAAAAAAAAAATATCTTAATTTGTGTTCCGAAGATGAACAAAGGTCTTACGGGGTTGGAACAACATGAGGGTGAGTAATTACTTACAGAATTTTCATTTTTGGGTGAACTAACCCTTTAAGACGCCGCTTCATCAGAGTCATCAGGAGCTGATCCCAAGTGTGTAGCTGAAAGCTGTTGGTGTATGAACTGGTAAGGTGCTCGGCAACTGAATGGAACGCATCCAATGTCGACCCTGTGTAGAACTGACAAAGGTGGTCTTTCTCATCAGAGTTATGTACTATGGCACTGGCTCAACACATTGTGTTCCCATTTCAGATGTAGGTGGCTTCAGGTTGAGTTGAGATTTTGGAGCGTAGTTGTGGTCAGAGACAGATGGATCCTCCGATTGTGTTTCTGCATCACAGGTCTGGGGCATGTGGCTGTGATCATCCTCACAGTTGTCCACTGCAACACTGACGCTCATCGATGTTCTATGGAAGTAACCATAAACATTTTGACATTAGTACTTAAAATAGATCATGAGAATTAATTTATGATGGCACTCATAAACTTAGAACAGTGTGAAAAGGAGAGATGCATTAAAAACGAGACACACAATCTCCTAACTCTACGTAGGTCAATATCAATATCTGAGTGAGAGATGTAGCTATCTGGCCTCCTTACAGGAATAATGTGAGCTATTGTAAGACTGTAATGTACCATAATATATTGTAATAGGTCCATATCACAAAGTAAACGAAATATAAGAAATATGACATAGGTGATATATGTCATATTTTGGTGTAGCCAAACATGACACCTATATGTCACCTATATGTCATATTTCTTATATTTCGTTTACTTTGTGATATGGACCTAAGGGTCTGAAATAAAGAATGAATGAATATTCACGATAGTACAATATATTATGGTAACGTTACATTACAGTCTTACAATAGCTCACATTATTCCTGTAAGGAGGCCAGCTAGCTACATCTCTCACTCAGATATTGATATTGACCTACGTAGAGTTAGGAGATTGTGTGTCTCGTTTTTAATGCATCTCTCCTTTTCACCAATGGTAATCATGCAAGATTGGTTGTATTTTGTGAACGGCTCGTTACTAATCTTAAATGTATTCATAGAACGGACTTCATCTAACGTTAGGCTAACAAGCACATAGATAGGTAAGTTAGAAAACAACAGTTAGGTAAGTTAGCTTACCTGAATCTGACAACCTGTTCAGCACCCGTCGGGACTTCTTTACCAGAACATCGTAGCCGAGCCTTTACTCTGGGTAAGGGTGTTCGTTCGTCAGTCTGCTCCCCGTCCATAAAATGGTACTAACACACATAAGAGCGCTTGGGTGAGCACTTCAAGTTTAGCGCCTTCCGCCACTGCCTCAGGTGCTCCTCCTCCTCCTCGTCGTCTTGAGGTGGTGGTGGGTGTAAATCATAAAGTACACCACAACATTCCGATCGCTTTACATTGTGTTAGTAACACCGTTGGTTAAATTGTTCTATCCTCTTAATCCAATTGTTATGGCAGCCCCTAACTGAGCATATAATACTTAACATATTTTACCGTTACAACTATAGAATTAAGCTAGAAACTAGCGTAGGTCCTTTCAGCCGGAAGTTGAAGTCCCGCTCAGCCGGAAGTAAGATGACAAAATGAGCGTAATGGCGTCGCCCTTGTTGTCATGGAAAATAAGGTGAATAGGGAAAGTGACAAACAGCGACGAAAGCCGTGACATGAAATCCGCACTCACGGGCCCCGTGAAATATGTCAGCTAACGTACAGCTTATTGGAAAATACATAGCATTGTGGACACTGAATTTGATTAATTTAACTTAACGTTACTGTATTAGACCCCAGACGACACAAGAAATGTTTATGTTCACAAGGTATGGTTACAAAAGCCCGCACTTTTGAGTTTGACGTTCAAATAGGCGGCATAGTTGTCTGAACCGACTCAAACAGTGATTAAAATGCCGTAACTTAATTTTCATTATATAAGAGGATGGCAGACACACACATGAGACCAAAATTGGCTAAATGCAAACTTAATAATGCACAGCTAGCTATAAGCTAGCGCTAAACCATGAAGTGAACATTCTAAAGTTGTCCTAATATCAAACAACAAATCATTAGTATAACGTTACAGTGATTTAAAAACCAATGTTTACTGAGAATGTCACAATATATCAATAAATCAATATACTTACTCAAAAGAGGGTTCAACACAACCGTGATACAGCAAAAAATATTCTCGACTGATATATCGGCTCTTGGTGACGTGCTGTAGTCCAACCGTTGCAGTGAAAAAGGCGCGTCCGAAGTGCGGATCCGTATGTGAGCCGTTCTGGGTCCGCCGATTAAAAGCGCAGGCGGGGCCGATCCTGGATGCGGGGCTGATCTTGTTAGCGCAGCGAAAACGAATCTGACAGTCAGGCGGATCTGGCGGGTTGAGGGCGGGTCCGCCACGGACTCCTTTGCTGTGTGGGCTGTTGGAAAGATCAGTTGTTTTAACGATTCATTAAAATGAATCGGTTCAAAGGAGTCATTATAGTTCGCGAATTGGACGTGTCGTGCGCGTTGTGTGATTATCCCAGCAGTTAGGACATGGACATCCAAGATTTGTGTCAAGTTGTCAACATAGAAAACATTTCATCACTGTATAGTTTTATTTCGTTTAATTAAAGTGTTGTTTTATGTCAGCTGAATGTCCAGAACGCTTTTCAGAGAAGATAAGGAAACTTATTTAGCACAATTCACACCCAGCAGTATAATTCAGGGAAAAAAATCTCCGAATGCTCCACACGAAACTTTGGTCTTCCGACCTTTAACCAATGTGTCGATTTATTTTGATTAATATGTGCGAGGGAGAGAGAGCAACACAGCGCCTAGTCGTTTACACAGAGAGTGCGCGCGCGCGACCGGCTCTCTCTCTCTCTCTCTCTGGTCGTTCTTTTAGTTAACATGCGCCCTGTCACAAACGCAGCCGTTCATCTACATTACTCACCGATCAAATAAGACTTTGGCGGGACAAAAATTAACTTTGCCGGGCGCTAAAACAAGTTCAATGCAGGAAAATTCATGCGTGAGTTTCCATTATGGCGCGTTTCCACCGAGTGGTACGGTACGGTACGGGTCGGGTCGGTACCCTTTTATTTGCGTTTCCACTGCCAAAAGTTGAGAATGGTACCAAAAAGCCGAACCGTACCGTACCACTTTTTGGGTACCCTTCCGTTGGGGTACCTAGCACAGTGGAACGGTACTAAAGGGTGGAGCTAGACTCACTGCAGAACGTTGATTGGTTGACAGAGAATCGTCATTTGCGCGTGCCGCAAGGGGAAAGACACAACACACGAGGCGCCATTTTTAAATTACAACACCGTCGCAACAATGTCGCCGCGCAGCATAACTTTACCGTGGTCGACCCAGGAGGTGCAGACCTTCTTGGGTATCATCGGTGAAGAAAGGGTGCAAAGGGAACTCGATGGCATATGGTGAGAAACGAAAAGGTTATTCAGCATGTTTCTGAGAGGATGGCTGTCGAGGGTTACCAGCGGACGTCCGAGCAGTGCCGCATTAAATGCAAGAAACTGCGGAGTGACTATCGTAAGGTGAAAGACCACAACAGCCGGAGTGGTGTTCACAGAAAAAATTGGAAGTGGCTAGAAATGATGGACGCCATCTACGGGCACAGACCGGCGAGTTTGGGACGAGAAGGAGGCATCGATACGGCTACCTCGTTGCTGGAGTCGATGATGGAGCCTCCCGGTAAGTTTGTAATTGTGAAATATAACGTTAGTATACATCGATCACGGGAAAGCTTACGTTCAATGCACAACTTTTGTGCAAGTCTGTTGTTTGTCTGTCAGCCAGCCAGTGTGGTATCAACCGATCATTTGCAAGCTAGCAAAACGCTAACGTTAGTTTATTAGCCTGTGGTGGACGGAGTACATGTCCAGTAACGTTACTTCTAGCCTACAGATACCCTAATAAAATACAACTGTTTTATTACTAAACATATTCTACTAAATATATATTAAAGAGAGATGGGTCTAATGATATAGCTTAAGGAAAGAGTAAGAACTCCGTCTGAAAATTATTATGAAATATCAGAGCAAGGTGAAAATGTCCACATTCAATAGGCTTAAACAGTACAGTAATGTTGTGGGGTAAAAAGTACAATATTATGCTTTGGAATGTAGTGCAATAAAAGTTACTCTTATAAAATTATAGATATTTGAAAAAAAATACTTATGTACATTATACAAAGTAAAAATGCTTTGTTTGGCTACCCACTCAGTCCTACTACGTTGTATGTTCTGTATTTATCTCAACCGCATTGTTGCCGTTTGTGTTATTAACGTGACTTTTGTAAATTTTCAGTTGAGCATCCTAGCTGTCAGGAGGAAATGGAGGCACTTGATGAGATTTCCACCCTTGAAAGCTCAAGTTCGCCTGCCAGGACATCAACCCCGACACCACCACCAGAATCTGCTCCATCAACTTCGAGTGAACCTCGGCGTATTACAATCGGTTGGTCTGCGGCGCTGATTTTGCACCAGATTGAGTATCTAGAAAACAAACAAACAAAAAAGTTAAGATTAATACAATGTCGCAGTGATGGTGGGTCATTTAATTAAAAGTGCAACTATCATACGCCGGATGAAAAAATACATAAAGTATTATATAAAGTATTATAAACATTGTAAGAGTTACCCTTGGACACGATAGAATATATAAATTTGTTAAAATATCTAATATACTGCACCAGAGAGGGAACTTTGGTGTCATTAAAGCACAAAGAAAAAATAGCTTACAGATATAACTATTTTCTCAAAATTATACTTCTAATCTATCATTAACCACAACTAGTATTGCACTTGTAATAATATAGGCATCAACAGATTCATGTAAAAGTTTAATGATCTTAAAAAGTAACCTTCATAGTGCTTAATGAATAGACTGTAGTTTACAGTTGGCACAGTTAAAATCTGGTTTCACAGGCAGGGCTTATTGTACTTATTTATTCAGTGTAGGGTTATTTAATCTATAACAATATTGCTTAGTTAGCACATAAGACAAAATACATTAATACATGACATAAAAAAGTTAGCTTAGCTCAAGCTTACCCGCCTGCGCCGTCGTGTTTGTCTTGCCTTGTCTTTACTCGCGCGGTTGTCTGTCTCGTCCCAGCTCCTTAAAATTTCCCGAATTCCCCTGTATTTTTCCGCTGTGTTTTTCCTTGCAGCATGTAGCCTTTGCTCAAACAAATATTGTCTCTTCCTTGAGATAAACTGCCACACACCGAGAAGCAAGAATAGGATCTGCTGTATGTCCTCCATTGTTGTTTGCGGTGAACTTTCCTCTTCCCGCGCGATCGAATGACGTCAAGCTACTCTCCGTCATACACCACGCCTATCAAGTGACGTTATCACTACTTTCTGGAATACACCACGCCTATCAAGTAAGGGTACTGTTGGCGGTGGAAACGCTAGCCAAATCATGGTTAACAGACCCGACCCGTACCGTACCGTACCGTACCACTCGGTGGAAACGCGCCATTAGACTCGCACGGTAGCCAGGCAAATGGCGAGCTCAGCTGTTGTTGACGCTGTGTGTGTCATGGTGTGTGTGCTTCAAGATTATGACGCAAGTGCTAAGATTCCGATTGGCCAAGAGAAAAAGTGCTAAGATTCCGATTGGCCCAGAGAAATGTAAATTATAAGAATTATCCAATAATGTTTCGCAATTCTAGCCTGCATGGCAAGTTTACTGTGAGAAACAATGCGAGTCACACCAAGAAACACGAGACATCCGGTCAATTGTCAAAATAAAAGCAATTTTCAAATTAAAATACCGCGAGTGACAAATGCGATCATATTTGTGTATCTAAACAGACTAGAAAGATGAAAACAAACAAAGAAAAAAACTATCTACCATATTCTCTCTCTGGCTGTGTGTGTGTCTCGACAACGGATTAATAAAAGAAGTGTACAAACTTCTTGGTTACAGAAACATGGTGTATTCATTTTATGAGGTTATTTACTTACCCATGATGTAAAAAATAGCTCTGAATAAACAACAACTGAGCAGAAGCGCTTGTCGACAGCCGCGGAGAATACGCGTCTGGTGTGAACAGGCAGGCGCCGGACCGCGCGTGATTTTCCATTCCGCGCCGCTTCGGCGTCCGGTGTGAACCAGGCGTAAGCCTATGACCGTTCCCCGGGTCCCTAACGTTAATGACTGTTAAGGACTGAACAATTCTTACCTGATATCGCCAGTATTTTTACAGACCACGTACGACCCCTTCCTCTGTTCACATTCCAGCTTTTGTTCTTCATTGACATATCAACTCAAATTCGCTCAAAATTTAAGAATTCAACAGGCAGATATAAAATAATCCATGTCTGACCGAGTAATCAACGCAAGCAGCAGCTGCTCACCGACGTATTTTCAAACTTAAAATGAAGCGCAGAGTCCAACCGCGCACACTCTCATTGGACAGTTTCCTGGAAGACAGACAGATTAACCAATCATGCTCAAAGTAAAACGGCGAAACAACCAATAACAATAGTTTGCGCGAGTTAACATTTGCCGTCTGTATTAATATTTAATTAATTGGTCAAATGACATGACAGTGTGAATACTAATGTAATAATGCAATGTAAACTGCAAGCAGACAAAGTTGTAAATTCACACAAAATCACATAAGGCAAAAGGTTTTGCTGCACTGCTCTCTTGAGGGTGAAAATATTATTGTTAATAATGATAATAATTGTATTTTAACATATACACTGAAGAGCTGTTATGATAAAAAATCATTAAATGCTAATTAATTATCATAATAATACGTTAAAAGGCAGATATTTTTGTAGTATGTTGTCGAAAACATTACGTTGTTTCAACGTACAGATCTTGTAAAAATGTCAACGTTGATTTAGAAGTGTTTTTGTTAACCTTTTTCAACCATTTAGCATTAAACGTTATTTCAACGTTGTTTCAACGTTGAAACAACAACTGACATTATTTCAACCATATTTCAACGTTGAAGGTTCTCTCATTCTCCAAGTTCGAAATCTCCACTTCAGTAGCATCTATATACACCAAACTTTCCAGTCTTGTACCTAATTATATTATGAAGAAATTAACATCATACTTATAGTTTACAATTTATATATTATTTTTGCTCTTTTAGTGTTGTTACGACCCTGCGCTTCCTTTTCTCGCCTGCTTGTACACCCCTGCTGAATAATCTCATCTGATTGTGGAGAGGATAAAAGATGGGACTGATTTAATCCATTTCACTTTTCCTCTGGGGATTGGCAGTCCCCAGGAGAAGTAATTTGCTTGAATCTTTGCTTTTGCTGTATCAACATTTGGATTATTATTTTTCCCCTTTATTTAAACCCTAGACATTGTTATATTATTTTGTATTGTTTTATTTTGACACTTGAATAAAGAAACTTGCAAGTCAATCAATCTGAACAAGTGCTCCTATTTTATGTTACGGTCGAGAGCGAGCTGGCCGTGACAGTGTACTCTCAGTAAACTACTAGTTTAGTAGTTTTATACTGCAAGTATACTTGCTAGTTTTCTTTTAGTGTACTCTTAGTAAACTACTAGTTTAGTAGTTTTATACTACAAGTTTTCGGTAACACTTTATTTTGATGGTCCCTTTTGAACTTGCTGTTGACTGTAAGTAACTTTGCAACTATGTCAACTAACTTTCATTGGAGTATAAGTAGACTCTCTGCTTAATATCAGCAAACACTTTATTGTGATGGTCCTCCAACAGACACTCTACTGACTATAAGTAATTTTGCAACTACATCTACAACTTAATCTAACCCTAACCCTACCAGTCTATTAATACTTAACTAACACTCTAATGAGAGTTAGTAGACATGTAGGTGCAGCGTTACTTATAGTCAACAGAACGTGTTAAAGGGACCATCAAAATAAAGTGAAACCAAGTTTTCTTTAAGTGAACTTAACATTATACTTAAAATGTACTATTTATATATAATTTTTGCACTTGCAGTAGGCCTGTACTACTATGTTCAAATGTTATTTTTTATACTTGAAAAATAGCTTTAACTGTACTTTAATTTTAAAAACATTATATTAGCTTCATGCATCCTTTTTTATCAACACTTGAATGTCGGTAAGTTTCATAAATAAAGGCAACATTTTAAATAAAAAAGATGAGAAAATCTCATTTTTGTCAAAGACTACGTCTTGATCGGATTCAGAAACGTGATCAAAACACAGATGGAGTAGATCGAGTCCAACACCCCCAAAGCTTCACAGTCGTTTTCTCTTCATGGGTTACACTTCATTACATTTAGAAACATTAAGTAGTTTTGATTTACAAGCTGTTTAATGTTTGATGATCACATTATTTTACATTTGAGCGAGCAATCTTCTATCACTTGTTTCAACTTCTTCTCAAGTGTTTTGATCCGGAGATTCTGTACTAGAAGATGTGTCATAGTGCCCCCTACTGTATAACAGTGAAAACATGGATAGCTGGAAAATTCAGTCAATGGTGGGGAAAGAGTAAAGTAGAATTAAAGGGGTGGTTGATTATGATTTCACTTTTCTAACTTTAGTTAGTGTGTAATGTTGCTGTTTGAGCATAAATAACATCTGCAAAGTTACAACCCTCAAAGTTCAAAGCAAAGGAAGATATTTGCTTTTAAAAAAATCGTTTTTTAAGGACTACAACAAACGGCTGGTAGGGACTACACAACATTCCTCCAGGGTTAGTGACATCACTAACCCTATAATTTAGCCCCCAGGAACGAGATTTATAGATTATCATGACAGAATATGCTAATCAATGACAAGAAGATAACTACACATAAGCTACCTAAATTCATCAACTAACCATTCAGAAATGTTCTGTTGCAGTCTACATGTTGTCACTTCTTCTTGAGTCTCGTCTCCATCATTAAACATAAACATTGACATTTCTAGTGCATGTCAGTGTGTGTGCTTCAAAAGGACACAAGCTATACACAGGTTTTTGAGCCGTTTCCGCTTTACATCCTAAACTCCTCCCATCGATGCAATGCACTTCCGTTCTGGCGGGCTTGGTTTGTTTTGCTAGCTAGCTCCGTTGTGCCGACAAAGCACTGATATCGCAGTGACAAAGAGGATATAACAATTACAACATGAAGAAAAGTGGTTCGGGAACGACGTGTGCGGTAGTTGGTTGCAAACACTCGAGAAAGCACCTGAACGAGTGGTTAGATAGAGAGTGCTACGACCACAAACCAGCTACGAAGATGTCCATGCGCTCCATTGTTTAAATTTTTTTACGATTCTCTTATAGATTCCTGATAGCACTGTGTGGAAAAAGTATTCATATGCTTTTTCGGCAAAAAACTGTACTTTTTATGTAATTTATGTAATAAATGGAACCTTATTGTAAAGTTGTCACAGTGTCTGGGTTGTGTTCCCTGGGTCACCACTAGATGTCCTCCTTCCCCACGGTGTCTGGCACTTTCTGAACTACATTTCCCACGATTCTTCTCATCATTGCACTCAGCTGTCCCTTATCACTGATCATTGCACTCAGCCAATTCCCCATTATCATTGTCGTTTCCCTGTGTATATAACCCTGTCTGTTTTAGTGTGTGTCACGGAGTCCTTGTTGTATGTATCACGCCACTTCAGAGTTCTGTTCTTGTCTGTTTGTATTTTTCTTGTTGGATTGCTACTTTGGTTTTGACCCCTGCCTGGACTGTTTATGAGATTGGATTACCCTAATAAATAATACTTACTGCATTTGGATCCTATCCTTGTTTTTGTGTGTGGAACGTGACAAAAGTGTTACCGATTAGTTATACATCGATTCAGACGTCTCGTGAGTTCAGTGTTGGAAAGATCAGTTGTTTTAACCATAGACAGCATTAATAATTAATAACAAGAATGCTGAGAAACTGGCTTCTTTTATAAACAATCTTATTGAATAATTGCCGTTTTAATTCATTTTCTTTTGAATATGTAAATGACATTATAACATGCTCCATGTTCTTCTGTTCTTTTTTATTTTTTTATTTTCTAGGGTGTGCACTGTTAGTTCGTAGTAAGACTTTTACATTGTACCTGATTTGTTTGTATTTGCTTCGTAAAAAAAACAAAACATAGACAGGTTTTAACTATTCATTAAAATGAATCGGTTCAAAGGAGTCATTAGTTCGTGAATTGTGTGATTATCCCAGCAGTTAGGACATGGATATCCCACAAGGTTTGTGTCAACACAGAAAACTATATCACTGGATAGGTTTTTACGTTTATTAAGAGTGCGATTTTTATGGCAGCTGAATGTGCGGAACGCATTTCAGAGAAGATAAGGCAACGTATTTTAGCACAATTCACACCCAGCGGTAATTCAGGGAAAAAAAATGCTCCACATGAAACTTTGGTCTTCCGACCTTTTACCATCATGTCGTTTTATTTTGATTAATATGCGCGCGGGAGAGAGAGCAAGACAGCCCTTAGTTTGGAGACGGTGAGTCTTGTTTACACTTTCGCCTGGCTCCGAAGAGAGAGAGAGTGCGCGCGCGCGATCGGGTCTCTCTCTCTCTGCTCGTTCTTTCAGTTAAACATGCAAATTCAATTCCCACCCCCCATACGGAAATGTAATATATGACATATATGTCCCTATATCGCAAGTGATGCCGTCATATATGTGACCCTGGACCACAAAATCAGTCTTATGTGTAATTTTTTATTTTATTTAGATTTATACATCATCTGAAAGCTGAATACATAATCTCTCCATTGATATTAGGTTTGTTAGGATATGACAATATTTGGCCTAGATACAACTATTTGAAAATCTGGAAAAATCGAAATATTGAGAAAATCGCCTTTAAAGTTGTCCATTTCTATAGGCGATTGTGCTGCATCCACTCACAAAAATATTTTTTTTATATATTTAAGGTGGGAAATTTACAAAATATCTTCATGGATCATGATCTTTACTTAATATCCTGATGATTTTTGGCATAAAAGAAAAATCGATAATTTTGACCCATACAATGTTTTGTTGGCTATTGCCACAAGCCATGGCTTTGGCCAGCAGCCATGTCACCCTGTAGCCCAAGACTGGTTGCCCACTGAAGCTAAGCAGGGCTGAGCCTGGTTAGTACCTGGATGGGAGACCTCCTGAGAAAAACCAGGTTGCTGCTGGAAGAGGTGTTAGTGAGGCCAGCAGGGGGTGCCCACCCTGTGGTCTGTGTGGGTCCTAACACCCCAGTGTAGTGATGGGGACACTATACTGCCAAAAGAGCACCGTCCTTCGGATGAGACGTTAAACCGAGGTCCTGACTCTCTGTGGTCATTAAAAATCCCAGGATGTCTTTCGAAAGAGTAGGGGTGTAACCCCGGCATCCTGGCCAAATTTGCCCCTTGGCCTCTGTCCATCATGGCCTCCTAATCATCCCCATATACTGATTGGCTTCATCACTGTCTCCTCTCCACCAGTAAGCTGGTGTGTGGTGGGCGTTCTGGCGCAATATGGCTGCCGTCGCATCATCCAAGTGGATGCTGCACATTGGTGGTGGTTGAGGAGATTCCCCCCTTCCATGTAAAGCGCTTTGAGTGCCGAGAAAAGCGCTATATAAATGTAATGAATTATTATTATTATTATATACCCGTGCGACTTAAGACTGGTTTTGTGATCCAGGGTCACATATGCTAAATATAAGACAATATATTGCTATCACATATATACATATCTCTAGATATATGTTGATATAAGTTTATAACATATATACATTTTCCATATTAAATGAGTATATTGTCATATATTAATATGATGTATATGATTATTATTTATATAATATTGTATGTTATGACCATATGTCACCGATATGTTTAATTTATATATGCCAATTTATTTAAACAACATACATTTTACATGCCTGCCCTACACTGTTAAAAATTGCTGAAAAAATACAGACAATTTCCAACAGTAAAATACTGTTATTTCAATTAACAGCTAAATTGTGTCAATTTACAGCTAATGGTTGTTAAATTAAGCACTTGCAGTAAATTTTCAGCATTTAACAGTAAACCAGTTTGTTTCTGTGAAAAACGGTCGCGCTGTAAAAAAGCAGCACATGGGGGCGGGGCTACTTCAACACCACACGAGCTGCACACGAGGCACGAGCTCTCTCTCTCGTCTCGTCTTCAGAAAGCGGTCAACGGCATCTCTTCAAAACTCTTACCGATTTGCGTCTACTAAAGACGGCAATTGTTCAAGGTAAGTTTTTTTCTTTGTTGTTATTTTAATATTTTGCACTCAACTTCGCCTTTTTTTTTTTTTTTTTTTTTTTTTGACTGTACCAACGTTAAGTTACTTGGCGGCGAATCGCGTGTTTGCAGCCAGATTCTTGGGTGAGGCATTTCACTAGTCAGTGTTCTCCATCAGATTATAACTCTAGGTTTGGGAATAATTGATGAAGGGCTGCTGAATTATTTGAAAAAATAATGCACATCCGAGGTTGTGATGCAGGCAGCCACGACTCGAAGTGCAATTCAACGGCTCGTCGTCAGTTATTCCTCCTCGGTGACCACACCTCAAGGTATTTCTTATTATCAGATACCAAGCCTCAGTTCAAAATGTTATTAGAGCTAACAGAGAAGTGATTCAAGAAAAGCAACATTACTATGTAACTAAGAAATGGTACGATTTTTAATTTTAAAACTATTTTATTAATAAATTTACCGTTTACGGTCTATGTGCGACAGTGCGAGTGTGTGCTTGCACTATATCTTTGTGCGTTTGTATGGGATAAAGAGTGGGATAAAGAGAGTATGTGTTCCATAGATGATAAAACTGATGTAATTTTTTATCCTGTTGTTAGTTATATTTATTTGCTTGATACATTTTTTGTGGGTTTTGGGTATTTTGCTGTTCTAGGCCCTAAGGACCTTTGAGAAAACTGAAATCGTTTGGCGGCGTGATATGGAACTGTAATGCGGTCAAAGATGCCTGGAACTACTTGGACCTGCCTGGAACAGCTGGAACAATATTATAAAGAGGTAATATTGCAAGTGGTTTGGTTTTCTTTTATAGGATGTATTTCCGATTTTGTATGATCAGAGTCCTGTACAAAATTTGTGCACACATGCAGTACCATTTATGCATTTGTGAGGCACATGCAAATTCACATGCATGTTTCCAGTAGCATACAGAATACACCCATAGTTCTAAACACACTCAATCATCTAATTATTCAATCCTCTCTGGCTAACTGGAAAATCAATTCCTTTTACACACAGCTAAACTGTCATGTCTTGGCCCCCGTTTCTGTTAGGATGATATTTTGTTGTTTTCTCTACGGTAACAAACCTACTCCCTCATTTATTTACTTAAAGGGATAGTTAACTAAAAAATTCTAATTCTGTCATTAATTACTCAACCTCATGTCATTCCAAACCAGTACGACCTTCGTTCATCTTCGGAACACAAATTAAGATATTTTTGATGAAATCCGATAACTCAGGGCGGGGGCTCCATTGACAGCTATTTAATTAACACTTTGAAGGCCCAGAAATGTAGGAAAGACATCATTAAAATAGTCCATGTGACTACAAGGTCATGCATGTGGCGTGTGTGCTCTCGTGAACGTGGGTCGGAGACTGATACAAAAGAGAAGAAATTGTTGAATAAAGTCGTTATTTTGTTTTTGTTTGCGCACAAAAAGTATTCTCGTCACTTCATAAAATTAAGGTTGAACCACTGTAGTCACATGGACTATTTTAACGATGTCTTACCATTCTGGGCCTTCAAAGTGTTTTTTAAATAGCTGTTAATTTCATTTAATCAAAAATATTTTAATTTGTGTTACGAAGATGAACAAAGGTCTTAAGGGTTTGGACCGACATGAGGGTGAGTAATTAATGACATAATTTTCATTTTTGGGTGAACTATCCCTTTAAGTTTCTAATTGCGTTCATCTACTTACTAAACAGTTAATTTTATGTTTAATTTAAAAGTGTGTGCAATGTTATTTATAAGTATCGTTTGCCATGTGCTATATATAATCACTAACTTTAATTCTTTTCTTTTCAGACCTGGGTGTGTTGACCAGTTTCGACAGACGTCTTGTCAGATCTATCCAAAGTGGGTGTAACATGTTTTTTTGGTCTCTTTTTTTAATTCACTCACTAGATCCTCTCATTGGGCTGGGCAATTTACACTTTTCTCTTAGACATTGTTTTATCCTCTTAAAACTGTTATCATAATGTTTAAAAATATAATACAGCATCATTTCAAAAATAAAGATTCTCATTATTTATTTACCCAGATGCCTTCCAAGGTGTATATGACTTTCTTCATCAGAACAGAAATGCATATATTTAATCTGGAGGAAATTCAAGCTCTGTAGGATGCATACAATGCAAGAAAATGGGTTCCAGCATTGTGATTAATGTAAGAAACAAATCAATAAGTAAAACATTCTCTACTTTAAACTAGTGCTTCTGATACCGTTTGAAATATCAGAATTTTCATATGAAGTTCATTCTTCTGTTTGCAATCAAAGCATCGTTTTACTCACATGAGCATGCCTGCATACTTGCGTTGCACAGCTACGCAATGAATTTAGTGCAGACAGGAAGAGCTTTTTTGTTAAATCTTTATTTGTTTTGTTTACACCCATTGTTTTGCTACATAAGATATTAATTGATCAGGTTCATGCATTACTTTTGGACTTTCCAAATTATAGTCTTTCATTTTCATGGTATGCATCTAAAGATTTTGAATTTCTTTCTAAAAATGTTTGTGTTCTGCTGAATAAAGGCAGTTGTGCACATCTGGGATTATATCAAGGTAATAGAATCATGAGAATTACATTTTTGGACAAATTCTTTAACCCTCTGGGAGTCACACTTGTTATCTTCGCGGTCAAAAGTGAACGAAGAACACCAGAGCGTTAAAGGATTTGTGTTTGTTAAAGCAAAGTGCTATTTTCCTTTTTAATTTACTGTTTGTATTTATGCTGAGATTCAGTTTGGGTCAGTTTCAGCCAATTTGTAAATGCATATTTTTTTGCTTGTGTTTTAATAAATAGAAAATGATGTACCATAATCTAGTTCTTCTGTATTTATTTTCTCTCCATCTTGTGAAAAATTGTTTTGTCGGTACTACATATACTAGAAATGTTAATTATGTATTATGTATAATTTTTTTATGTATTGTAGAATTATTGCTGTAACCATTGCTGCAAGTACAATTTAAAACTCTATTGAAATGGTAGAATTATGGTAAATGGCTGGAACCACAGCTGCCAGTACTTTACTGTGAAATTGCAGCATTGTTGATACCGTAAAATTGCGGTAAAGGGCTGGAACCACAGCTGCCAGAATTTTACTTACAGTGTATGGTTTCCTTAATTCATTCCGTGTTTTCCGTATTTGAACAGCTTGAACTTTTAACAAGTCTACACAATCCACATTTCATTTCAATTTCTATCCCATTTTAGAATTAGCACCATTTTTTATAAATAAAATGTATTTATTTTATTATTTTTTACCTCATCTTAACTGGCTCATAAAAACAAAACAAATACTACACAAATTCTACTTGCAAACATATTTTATTGTATGTGTTTTATTATTTATTTACATATATATGCCACATGTATGTAAGCAATATATGCATATATGTGTAGTTTGTATATTGAACATATATACAATGAAATATATGTCATGTATATTGATAATTATATATGTGACATATATATAAAAAACCTGTATTATACATACATAAAATATATGGGCTAGTTTTATATGTTAATATATGAAATTGTTCCATTTTCTAATAGGTTTTATATATGGCAGATATATATGTACATATATGTTTACATTTTATATGTGGATATATTTAATATATGTAAATTTCATATGTGTACATATATTACATTTCCGTATGGGCCCTACCTATGATGTAGTCCGGATACCAACAATAAAAAAAACATAGGCCTAGGCTACAATGGTCAAATAATCGCTGTGTTTACACCGGCAGACGCTGCGCAAACCACTTCCAGCGGAAATTAAGTGCATTTGTGTACAGTTATGGCGCCGCCCGTGATTTGGCGCGTTAACTTGTGTATTGAAGCTTCGTTCCCTGTGCTGAGAGCAGCAGCTCATTTGCATTTAAAGGGACACACACAATTAAACTTTTAAGTATATCTCGATCAAAAGATTGAGTACAAGTATAGGCCAAATATACTTGGACTTTTCTCTCACGTACACTTAAGTGTAATTAAGTATATTTCTGAGAAGTACATAACGTATATTTTTGAGAAGTATATCAAATGTAGACTGAAAGTATGCTTTCTTCTTTTTAGTTGAAAAGAAATATACTAATAGAACACTTGAATAAACTTATTTTTAACCTAGCCTTTATTTCTAGCCTTGATGTCATGAACACATGAACTAATTGTTCTGCATTTTTTATTGAGAACATATGACATAATTTAGATATATTTTTAAGATGAAAAAATTAGGTTTTACAGATGCTAGACACGTGACTTTCAAATGAAAGATTGGTATCAAAGAGCACACCCAAGTTCCTAACCGATGACAAAGACTTGACAGAGCAGCCATCAAGTGTTAGACAGTATTCTAGGTTATTGCGTTGTAAGCCCGCGCTCAATCGGCCCAATGGAGGCATCCGGTCAGCAGGGAAGGTCTCTGCGTGTTACTGTCTTTTCTCGTGACAAAGTATTTTTTATTAAATTAAATACATTTTCTCATATGTATTTTCTCGTTATTTCATCTGACTCCATAAATGAAAAGGTTTTAATGATATCTGTGCATCATTAAATGTGAGCGAATGTTTGACTATTCTTTTTAACTCTTTACTGAAAATAATGCCAGAGTCCATTAGAATAAAATCAATGGTTACAATTTATTATGTCAGGTAAATATATCATGCTAATTTCGTAATCAGTTCAAAGATAATCAATACAAAACATCAAATGCTCTTGAATAAAGAGAAGAGATGCGAACCCAACAGGAAATACATGATGCTGAGAGTCCCGGCGACTCTCTGCATCACGGGCTGATCTGAGGTACAGAATTGCGCTGATCCTCTAGTTGCATTTCATTATATAGACAGAAACTTCTTTCACATGGAAACATCTGCTAACAATGGGAATTTACATTCAGAATTGACACCTTTTGGGAGTAGGAAACCATTTGTCTAGAGACCCACCCTCCACTGTGTACCAGTTATCTATAAACTCTTAAAAACCTTATTACCTTTTATTTTACTTCTTTGGGAATGAGACCTTTGTACCAGTTGCACTGAGATAATTCAAACAATAGCACACGTGCAATACTGTATGATAATTATTCACATTATAGATTCTTGGGTGAATTTTGGTGATCTCAGCATGAGGGATTGGGGAATGGGGGAAGAAATGTAGATTAGGATTGCTTAGGTGAGACTTGCGTCTCGAATGATGGTGCTAGTTTCACAAGAGAGAGTTCAAATGTTAATTTCCAGAAAGGTCCTTTGTCCTCTCAGGGAGTGGTCGTTCCTCAAGTAGACTTCCTGGCATTTATCTAATTTCTCAAGTCTTACAACGTGAGGAAGTTTTTTGTCCAATAATTAGAATCTCTGTTTTTTCAGAATAAAGTAGTAGGAAGTTGCTAGTCATCCATTTTTTTTTTATCAGCTATGCATTCCGTTAATTTTGTGAATTGGTAAGTTGGTAAAAATTGGTAAAAGTAAAAGAAGACGTTTTAATACAAAGTGGACAATTGGCGACAACGGCAATCGTGAGTGGCTGATTTATGACAGCAGTACAGAACAAATGTACTGCAGTGACTGTCATGTTTATGGCTCAGAGAAAGCGAAGTCAAATCCTTTTGTAATTGGGACTAAAAACTTAAAATTAGAAGCAATTAAGGACCACGAGTCCTCAAAAAAACACCTATACACTGCTTAACGGTTCCTGAACGCTGTAACTAACAGCTGCCAGGACCTGTCTACGTGACTAAATCAGCCATCAACACAGCCGTGTGTGATTTGTGTACATATGAGCTGTGGTAGGTCTATATCTGTTGAGTTAGCACTGTGTGTGTGTGTACGTGCGTGCATTCACTGGCATGTATGTGTTATCAAGCTAACTGTGAATTGTCATTGTGTCTGTGGGGTGGATGAACAGAAAGGGTTAGCTATAGGGAAGACGTACAGAAATGCAAACCAGACCCAAGTCTTCATGCACTACATAGCAGAGGTTGAAAGGAGGAAGGTAAAGGAGGAGATATCTGCCACCAAGTTAATCTCCATAATGTCAGATGGATCCACAGACAGCAGTGTAATGGAAGAGTTGGTCTACACTAGAATGAGCAGGTGGGGCAGGTGCAGCACATATAACAGATGCAATATGCTCCCAGATGTCTGTAGTCAGTGGCGGTGAGGAGGAATGGAAGGAGAAGCTAGTTGCATGTGGGACGGATGGAGCGGCCGTTATGACAGGATCCAAGACGGGAGTTGTCAGCAGGCTTCGTGGGGAAAGGACGTACATTTTAGGGGTCAACATTTTGATTTAACATGCTCTTTTGTTCTTGTGTTCTAAAGGACAGATTAGGACTGAAAAGTCTTGATGTCGAAATCCTTTTGAAAAAAGGATTCATTTTTGACTACATACCTGGACCGATGCTGAGGAAGGTGTTGGATTCCAACACCTACCAGGGTGTTAACCTGAGACACATGATGGCTAACAAAGACAAACTTCTGGACAAGCTTTCCGACAGCATGGACAACAGATTTGGGGATGCAGGGTCTGGAATCCTGAGCAATACAAAGATAGTGAGCTTCCAACAATGGCCTGATCCAGAAAACAGTGCAGGTTAGCATCTCAAAGCAACTTGCAATAACTTAATGTCCATTTTTTTTTCTAATGCCAGAGAGCAGTGTGATTTTCTATTATTAAAGAACACAACTTAATAATATAAAGTAATCTTTTTATATAATTTCAGACTTTAATTTCTGACTCAGAAGTGGACAGGCTCAAAAGTCACCTCAATTGATCTCTTCTGGAGTTGATGTCGATCTGATTGCAGACCAGTGGACCATCATCAAGTCCTGCCTCTACAAGGAGCCACAGACACTGGAGAAAATCACCTGGACTGAAGTTAACACGATGCTGAGGGAGACATGCCCTGACTTCCTGGACCTTGTGGATCAACAGCAGACTGTGAGCGTGGGTTTGATGTAATGAAAATGGTGAAGTCTGATTGGCGGTCCAGTCTCAAGTGTGAGACACTGTCTGACCTGCTCTTTGTCCATCTGTCCTCCCCCTCAATCAAAAGCTTTGACCCTAGCTCAGCAGTTGAGATGTGGCATGCTAGCAGCATACGGTCAAGGAGACCAGACCTCATGAAAGATGTGAGGTGGAGGAAGAGGAGTGCATCTGCTCCTTTTTTGTGGACTCAGATTAGACACGGGAAATCAATGAATATTTTTTTATTTTTTTTTATTATATTGTAAGAGTTATTATTACTTATATTGATTTTGTTAATAACTTGACAGCACTTACATTTGTATTCTTACAAGTTAACCCTCTGGGGTCTGAGGGGTTTTTGGGGTCCTTGAGATGTTCTGACATGCCCTGACATTTGTGCTTTTTTCAGTTGCTTATAAACATATTAATGGCAAAGGTATAATTACACTCTATTTAGCACAAACAGGGCTACCATAATATGTGAGCAACATGCATGTACATGTTTGTATTTTTGAGAGAATAATGTTTTATGCATGGTTATTGAAAAAACTAAAAACTAAAGTTTCTGAAATAAGGCCACAAAACACATTCTAAATATGTGTCAATAAGACTTTTGACTAATGGATGTCGTTGCCTAGAGTTTTTTCTTCAAAATGATGTGAAAATCATCCTACCTAATCATTCACATAACACAATACATTGATTTAAATCTTGTAAAACACTTTTTGTTTGTAAAGGCAATATGCGCAAGGGGCGTCAACGATTCAACACCATCATGCATATTTAGTGATTCACACCTGAGGAGACAAAAGGGCCCGCATACTTAATGAGCCATTCATTCAGGTGTGTCACCTATAGCCACAAGAAAGAATGCAAGAGCAATATATATATATTCTACCAAATTGGGTCACAGTTGGAAGCATGTCCATTTTTTTTTTCTTTTTTTTTCTTTCACAAATTGTGCTTGCAAATTGTATAATATCCAAGGACAACATGTCTAGTAATTGTGCAGTTAATTCTCATACTGTATTTTCAGTTTTGGAATATGTATCCTCTCCCCAAATTTGTCAATAATAAAACACAAAAAATATTTAAAGAAAAGGCTTATATTTACCTTTTAAAATTTGTTTACATCTACCTTGTAAATATTTTTTTTTTTATTAAAAAGGTTACAATTACAACAACAATTGAAGTGTAATCTTTCTTTGTAAAAACTAAAGTATGCATTTTATCATACATATTTCAAAGTTAAGGATTCATTACTTCGAATATAGCCTACATTGACAAAACATACTATATTTAACATATTAGCAAAAATTGGCAAACAAAAGCTTATTTGAGGTGGCAGATATTTTACAGTAAAAATGTGTAATCTATCCAAAACTAATCAACGAAATGTTGTCTTTCATTTGTCTGTAACATAGGTCTTTCGTTTTTATTATAAGGAATATAAATGTTAATTTGCAGTTTAATACGTTGCTTATACAAATACATTTTATTTCAACATATTTCAGTCGATTTTTACTCAGTATAGCAAAATAGTTTGCTAAAAGCAGATCATTCATTCACACACAGAAACACAATTCAAATTTAAACCGTCTTTTTGCGAGTTGTGGTAAACAGCGCATCTCTGCCGTTCATTCATTCACACACAGAAACGCGATTTACTTGAGAATGAAAAAAAACTTACTACAGTATTCCATCCGTTGCTCCTCGAAATACCAGCACTTCTGAGGTACATTTTCCATTATTATTATTCCTCACAGCGCTGCGAGACAGTGTAAACAAGTACAATGATCTGAATAAACTTGATGTGTTTTCTCGAGCTGATATGGGGGCGTTCACAGTTTGTATGGGATCGCCTCAGTCATTTGCGTTTGATAGCCGACCTCAGGGGGTTAAAGACCAATGTTTGTGCAATTCCTGTTTTTCACCTCTATGAGGCAAAAAAAAATATATAAAAAAAAATTGGCTTGTAAAAAGTCACTGTGGCAGGTGGTCAAAAAAGTTAACTTCAGTTAACTACTAACCTCACAACTATGTTCCTCTTTAGAAAGAAAAGTAGCTGCGAGGATTTCCAGTCAGGATTTAGACTGTATCATAGTATTGAGACTTCTCTCATTAGAGTTACAAATTATTTTCTTTTATCATCCGTTCATGGTTGTATCTCTCTTTTCACGAGTTCACACTTACGTACAATTAGAGGGGGTAAAGTTTAAAGCGTATTTGGCGTGCTGTCTGGGGGGAGGGCTCCGAGCTCGGAGGAGGGCCCGAACCCAGAGTACTCCCCCTGTATGTAAGTGGTTATGACTAGAAGTGTGGAGGAGGGGTGGTGGAGGGATGCTGCTAAACTGTCAAGGGATTGAGGTGAGATTGCTGAATCTATATATACCTCTTGTCATTGATTGCTGAGTGCTCTCCACTGTTAATTATCTGAAAGTGCTCCTCCCGAACTTTGTTAATAAAACATAATTTAGTGTTACTAGATCTTAAAAATAAAATCATTGCCTGTCCTTTTTCAGAATCTCCCCCCCTTGCGCAATGGTCAAAACCATGTGCATCTGGAATTCGAATATTAAGCAAAGGGGTTGGGGCTATCATATGGCCTTCATGGGATCTCCAGATATTGTTAGCGTCTCTTGTTGCCCCTCGTTGCTGCCATAGGTGTATTTCAGCTGGAGAGGCTCTGGATTGCATTTGGGCAATGCTATCTACAGTGGGGAGGGGCTGGATGAGGACTGACAGGGCCATGACTGCCAATTGACACCCTGCTGTCTTTTTAGCCAGGATGTCAGCTGCATTATTGCCTTTAATCACAAAGTCATTACCTTTTTATGAGCCTGACATTTGATGAAGGCTAACTTAGTAGGAAACATCATAGCCGTGATCAATTTAGAAATATGGTCCCCATGTTGGATTGGGGTTCCATCACTCTTTTTAAATCCTCTTTGTTTCCATACTGCACCAAAGAGGTGACATACACCATGGGCATAGGCAGAGTTGGTATACATGTTGGCGAATCTGTTTTTGGCCAGTATACAAGCTTCAGTAAGTGCCTTTAGTTCGGCCAGTTGTGCTGAGCAAGGTTGTTCACCATGCTACGTCACAACAGGATTGAAATTTTCCCCATCCCTTTGCACAAATGCAAAGCAAGCATGATTGCCTAAGTCACATGTGTCAAACTCAAGGCCCGCGGGCCAAATCCGGCCCGCCACATTATTTTATGTGGCCCGCGAGAGCATATGGGTGTCTTAAAATTAGGAATGCAATAAAATTTAGGCTGCCGAAAATTTTCGGCCGAAATATACTATAAAGCCGCCGCGCCCCTCCGTGTTCGGCGATGGTTTGACTCTGGCTCAGCGTGTTTTATGACTTTGCGTGCGAGTCCACTTCCGAAGATGCATAACTTCGTTCCGTTCCCCTCGGTTCCGCTGTGTGTGTGCGCTGTGCTCTCCGCTCCGTGTCCACAGCGCGTTCTGCTCAATGTTCCGCAAGCAACCTCCGTGTGTGTGTGTGAGTGTTGCGAGTTCTGCTCACGCTCATTGGAAAGGCAAAGTCCGCTTAAAAAACGTGCCGACATGAAATTTATCTGGACTTGTTTCTTTTTGCAATAGTAGGCCTACTACTCTGCTGTAACATGGTGTATAGCCGTGCTGGGCAACACTGGTAAAATTACACGAATCACGATCCTCTCGTTCACTGGTCCTCTCCCTGATCTGCTCCTGCTCTGACAAAAATAGCTTTGTAGTACTATAGGCCTACTTTATTTCGACAATTGGTAAAAAAAAAAATTCTGTTAAATCTGATTCTGCTGCATAGAACTGATTAAAGAATAATATATTGATATTTTATATTATTTTAAAATAGGTACCAGTATTAGCCTTTTCACCATTTGTATCACCCCTCTTGTCTGTGTTTGCACCACTTGCATCATTAAGCCAGTAGGTGGCGACAAGTGACTGTCTTTAGGAGTGAACAATTGAACTTTAAACTGATTAGTTTTAAAAAGATTGCACTGGTTTTTGATTGAAATGTAACATCTATGCAAAATAATCCTTGAAAGATTTCTCATTTAAGGCCATTCCCGTTTGGAATATGTGTATTGTCAACAATAAGCAGAAACATTCTGCATTTCCATTTTGTAGTGTGGATCATTCATTGCAACATTTATCCTCATTCTCATTTTTAAGAATCTGTTATCTTGACAAATAATTTATGCTACTGCCCACTGACATGCTTTTAAAGCTATTGTTATCCCAAAAAAATGTGGCCTTTAAACACCTTAAAATGCACATATGTAGGTCAGAGAAATCCAAATTTTATCAGGGGAGCATGCCCCCGAAACCCCCTAACTACCTCACATTTGAATACGCATGACTGTGTGGTAATGTGTGCTGGTGTGGCTAGTACAGTGCCAGGGCTGAATTTTGAGCCAGTTTGCCCCTGCATATATACAATAATACAATATTATCTGTATCAAATCATTATTACCCAGCTCCTGATGTTTCGGGCTCATCCCCTGATGTTTTTAAAACCTAGAAACACCCCTGCAAATGCATATACAATATTTGTAACTTAAATAAGTAATAATCAAATAAAGAGACAATATATTAACATTTTAAAAGTCTTACAGTTACAACCGGCCCTTTGAGGGCAGCCATAATGCTGAAGTGGCCCTCAGTGAAAATGAGTTTGACACCCCTGGCCTAAGTGGTCTCTGAGACAGGGGCCATCTACAAAGTAGACTACGTCTGCATCAACATTTGCTGTTGATTCCAAATCTGGTCTCAGACGAGTAAAAGCCAGAGAGGCAGAAACACATTCATGAGGTGTTCCTTCTCCCTCTAACAGGACACAATTTGCTGGGTTTGTGTGGTGCATCTTTTGAATGTGATGTCAGGATAAGTTAGTAAGGTGGAGTATGCTAAGCATCTAGCTTGAGTTACAAATCGTCCTTGCTCAAGTAATTCAGCAATCTTATGACGGGTGTAAATTATGACTGGATAGCCCATTGTTATAGCAGAAGCTTTATCATAAGCAAAATATACAGCAGCTAAGCCTTGTTGATAACATGGTGGGTAGCCTTGAGCAACATTATCCAATTTGTTACTATAGTATGCGATAGATTGTTTTTTTCCTACCACTACATGTTTCCTGCATAAGTACAGCAGAAGCAAACCCATCTTTTCTATTTGCCACGTATAGATGAAAATCCATATCATAATTAGGGGTTGCTAATGCTGGGGCAGATTGCAATTCCTTTTTTAAAGCTGCCGTCGGCAACATTTTTTTGATCATATTCAGTGTAATCGACACTATAATCCGACAGAACAACATAAATAAGATGGTTTTAGAAAAAAACCCGAGCTTCTAACTCCACCTGGAGCGTGTTATTTGTTTTGCAAAAATCCACCGCTCCCGCTTCATCAGGTCCAATCAGCGCAGGGGGGTGTGAGATCTGACTGTCAATCACAGGTCGTGCACACGCCACAGATCCCCCTCACTCGCGCACGTTAATATCACATGCACACGCCACGCCTGAAGTTCGCCTGGAGATTGCATGAAGCGTGATGGCGGAGAGAAAATCTACTAACAAGCTTCCAATTCCTCGGTTATTGCTAACTATGGATAGATTAGCCAGGGCAGCCTACCTCCGAGTCCATGGTGTTGATAGATGCTGAAAAGACGGACGCGTTCACAGAAAATCAGGTACACACGCACAGTGACGCACTGACGAGCACGACCTCGATGGGAGGGTGCTCGCTGGTAGTGGGGAGGGGCATGAGAGTTGTAAACATTCAAAATTTTGGCTAATCGACCCAATCTGCCAGACTTGCCGACTGCAGCTTTAAAGAATCAAACGGCAACAGTGCCTCAGAATCCCATGTCAAGTGCACTCTAAGATTCTGCTGTCCTGCTTGTTTCATTAAGGCTCGCAGTGGGGCTGTTTTAACATTATAGTCCTCTATCCAATCAGCATCTGTCCCACAGTTTGCAGTTGTGGTGCTTTGCTGATTTCCTCCAATTGGTTGGGTGATATTGCCCTTGTTTGATGTGCAATAATTCGACCCAAGTAGTCTACTTGAGACAGGCAATATTGTAAGTGAATGAAAAAAAGTTTCTGCTTTCTTCCGCTAGAGGGACTGAGAAAAAAACAGAGGTAAGATCAATCACAGTAAAATAGTTAACAAAAGGTGGAATATTTGTCAACAGCGTATGTGGATTTGGGACTTCTGCAGGCCAATCTTCAACTACTACATTAACTGCTCTTAGGTCATGCACTAACCTCCACTTTGGCTTGTTGGCTTTTTCAACTGGCAAGATGGGAGTGTTACAATAACAAGTAATTTCAATCAATACTCCAGCCTTTACTAATCCTTAAATTGTTTTTCTTATTCCCTCTACTGCTTCACGTTTCAATGGATACTGTTGTTTTCTTGGCAACTGCATTCCTGATTTTACTCAAATTCTCGTTCAAAGTTTTTTTTTTATTGAATGACAACTTTGCAAAAACAATTACTTTACAATGGAATACATATTGTTTCCCTTTTTTTTCATTTGGAATACACATATGAACATACCCCACCCTCCCACCCAACTACAAACAGACCCGCATTAAGAAATCCTACAAGAGATCATTTAAAACACAGTCTAAATTATAATACATAAAGGTGAAAGGGTTAAAAATGGAAGAAACTAAATACACACAAGAAAAAAGAAAAAAAGAAGAAAAAAAACAAGGAGTAAAATAAAATAAAAGAGGGGAAAGGGGTAGCTACTCTGATATTGTTGTAGTTGGTTTCTCAAAGAATGTCAAGAAGGGGCGCCAAATTTTGTAAAATGTATTCTCAGATCCCTGGGTGGTGTAACATATTTTCTCAAAATTCATACAGGACATAATGTCCCTAATCCAATGCGAGTGGGAAGGAGGAGCAGGATCTTTCCACTTGAGTAAGATAGCCCTACGAGCCAATAAGGAGGTAAAGGCCAATACTTTCAGATTCACTTTAGGCAAGCCCCAATTCAGAGCAATGCCAAAAATGCCAGTAAAAGGGTTTGGTTCAATTTGATGGTGAAGAACTTCAGAAATCGTTTGAAAAACTGATGTCCAGAACTCGTTCAAGGTGGGACACGTCCAGTACATGTGAAAGAGTGACGCAGGTGCGCTCTTACAGCTATCACAGGTCGGATCCACATCAGGGAACATGAGCTAGTTTGGTTTAAGATATGTGGATACGATGTACTACTTTGAACTGCACAAGAGCATGTCGGGCACACATGGAGGTAGAGTGTATCTGATCCATGACTGAATCCCACATGTGATCTGTGAAGGCAGAACCTAGATCCTGCTCCCACATGGTTCTTATAGCTGCTAATCAGGGGCTATGCAACTTCGAAATAAGGTTGTAAAAGACAGATATTGTGCCTTTTAATCTGGGGTTAACAGAAAGAAACATATTGACAGGATTGGCTGGGGGTTTATTAGGGAATTGGGGAATTAACTTCTGTATATAATGCCTGATTTGTAGAAATCTGAAAAAATGAGTCTTTACGAAACCAACGTTTTTGTCAATTGAGAAAAACTAGCAAATAGGTCATTAATAATGATTCATAATCGCCGATGCATTTTAAGCCTTTTTTATGCCAGATCTTAAATGCACCATCCACGATCGAGGGAACAAACAAATGATTAGCTGCAATTGGGCTGAGAAGTGAAAAAGTCTGCAGTCCAAAATTCTTCCTAAATTGGGTCCAGATTCGAAAGGAGTGCTTAATCACTTAATCACAGGATTACCGTTGGGAATAGCAGAAGAGAGTGGGAGCGCGGCGCATAAGAGGGCAGATAGAGACAATGGGCTAATAGCGCTGGACTCCATTGTTACCCAGACTGGGGCTGAGTTGTCAAGGTGAAAATGAACCCAGTACGCTAAAGAACGAATATTAGCAGCCCAGTAATAGTATTGGAAATTAGGGAGGGCCATTCCCCCTGTTTGTTTGGGTCTTTGAAGAAAAGCTTTCCGTAACCGAGGGGCATCCCTCCCTAACCCCACCCCATATATTGCTCTAAACAGCAAAACCCCTTAGGACCCTTACTGGTCTCACAACAAACATGCCAGGCTTGACTTCCTGATCTGTGCTAGCTCCCACATAGATCTTGTACAATTCACCCTATCCGATTGTTAAGTCTGACGTCACTCGTGACGTTTTGGGTCCAAGCGCACCTCTTGTCCAGAAATAACAACGGTGGAACCTGTAAATTTATTTACGATCACGTCCTTCTTAGTGAGGCACCCTTGGCGGTCAAAAAGGGTTTAAATTCCTTTAACACCAACAGAGTGGTTAGTGTAGCTCATCACTCAGGTGGCATAATTAAGGGTAGAGTCCAGGCATCAATGAAAAAGAAGATTTACGAGGTTGAAGTGAGTTAGCTCCCGACACGGGACAGAGCACTGCGGCATTGTAAAAACACTCAATAATAACCAAAACACTAGCGAAAGCGGTAGGTAGGTAGAGAGGACCTGGACTTTGGACCCGGAAAGAGTATTATCGGAGAGTGGTTACGTCACGACTTAACAACCGAATAGCAACCTAGTAACATACTGAACAATCATATATACCCAGCAAACAGTCAAAATGACAGCAAACCAAACAGAAATGCCATGCTCGTCCAGCATATTCAAATATCAACAAAAGAAGCCGTGAATTAGTCAAGCTGTCAAAATGCCACACACAAAAATAAATAAATAAATAAATAAATATTGTCACGCTCATCCAGCCGATTTAACATATGAATAACCAATAAAAGCGTGAGTTAGGCAGGCAGTCAAAATGCCACAAAAAAATAAATACATACATATATAAATGAAATTGTCAGGGCATGAAGTAACATCAGTCTGAGAGATTGGCTGGGGATATGAATAGAACATTTGTCCACAGTTGTATACTCACAGGCAATCAAATTTACTATGGACTCACACCCAAAGTAGAGACGAAGTTGGATGCTTCAGAAACTGACCGCAACCATAACCTCTCGCCGCTCTGGAGGGTGATGCGCAGCTTCGCAGGGAAGAGGAGGGAGGGTCGAAGACCGTGCTGATAGAGCTCAGCCATAACCCCCCTGTATTCAGCCTACTGCTTCAGAACTTCCGCGCTGTAATCCTCATAAAATCGGAGCTTGTGGTCATGGTATTCCAGCTCGCCTTGTTTACGTGCCTCTCTCATGATCAAGTCTTTAATCTGGTATCAGTGAAAGCGGATGATGACGGGACGCGGTCTCTCGCGCAGGCCAGGTTTGGGTACCAAAGCTTATCGGATGTAGCCGATAAGCTACCATTAGCGTCACTGCTAACACTGTCAGAGGACGTCTCTGACTCTGCTAAGTCATTTTTTGCATTTTTCATGGATCTGGGCATAGTTCCGAATGTAGTGCTGGTGTTATCGGCAATATATGCACATCTAATCGATGAAAGTAGGGTTTAAAGTCAGAGAAAGTTAGTGGGAGCTAGAAAACGAACGCCCCTACTCCATGCTGGATAACATGGAAGTCCCTTTTACTCTAATTCTAATACATTTACATTTACATTTATTCATTTAGCTGACGCTTTTATACAAAGCGACTTACAATTGCTATATATATGTCAGAGGTCGCACGCCTCTGGAGCAACTAGGGGTTAAGTGTCTTGTTCAGGGACACATTGGTGTCTCACAGTGGATTCGAACCCGGGTCTCTCACACCAAAGGCATGTGTCTTATCCATTGCGCCACACCACCCCCAATAATAGGATTTGCTGGTTTTCAGTGGCTTTACCGTTGTTTTCCTTTGACTCTTAGCATCATTGGTCCTAAGTCTTTTGCTTGATATCCTTCATTTAGGTACAGAGTCTTCTATTCTAAACCATGTTTTGGTGAAATCGCACTCTTCAATCTGCAATGCTGCTCCTGCTGATCCTACAATTAAATAATCTGAGGTCAATTGTATGGTTTGTCCCTGTGTTTTTTCTTACCAGTCTTTTTCCAGTTCTGGGCTTTTAAGGGGATCATATCTCATAGTACAATGAAACTCAGTTTCTGGTAGGCGTGGTTTTCTAAGCTGTTCTTTGATGTACTTTCCCCACTTCTCAAGTATTTCCCCACTCCACCATCTAGATTCCCTATCCAAAATATACTGGCTTGTGGTTCCTGTAGGGAGCTATTTCCTATTACCACCATTTGTTTTATGCCTGTGTAATCTATGTATATTCCATCTGGGGAGCACCATATTTGTAAGTTCAGCTTGCATATGGGCGTCGCTGCCCAAAAGATGAACCCTCTGGGGTCGGCACGTTTTGCTCGATTTTTTTTCACATAGCAGCAAAATACACTTAAAATACATAAATATCATTTATGGTCATACAGACTTAAAGTCCACATGAAATCAAAATTGACCATATTTACTATGTTTGCGCAAATTAATCGTTTTGTGGTGAACAATTCATCCATGCAAGTCAATCCACACCAAAAAAAAATTTGGCTTCGTAATCTTTAATAAAAATCTGAAAATGATTCTGCAATGGCGGCCCTTCTCTGATGATTTAGGTTTGATGGCTTGGGTGTCTGCTTAACATCCGTAACCACGCCCCTCCAACTGACAGTAGACAGTCTGCTGCCTGCGTCTGCGAGCATTGACAGGACAGCGCGTGAAAGACTCATAACAAACAGATGGCGAGGAGATGCATTTTAGGTTGTGGCACTCACCAAACAATTTTCCCATTCCCTAAAATTCCCTCGTTGCAGTCCCGATTGGCTCGATGTTTTGCATTTTTGTCACCTATGAGCCTGATTTTACTCAAGAGAGCATTTAAAAGTAAGTCTATATGTGGTTATCACTAAAACTTCATACATGTTCAAAAATGTCATGGTATCTAGGTCAGGTTTGAGATGATCAATCAAGATGCCTTGTTAGAAAGTATGATTTGATTTGCTGAGCTATGATTGTCCAGGGTTTGCCAACCACTATTCAAAGCCAGGAAATACATGGTGTATGAAGACAATTTGCTACAGCTATTTCGGAAGTGTCAAGCATGCTGCCATACCTGCACAGTTAACAAATTTGTAAATGGAACATTTGTATCCATCACGCAGGTGATCATAAATGTAGCACTAACAAATTGTTACAAACATTTATTTTTATTTTTTATTATTGCCATATTGGATATTGTTCATATGCATTTTATTGTTTCAAAATCGCATAGATCTGTTCACACTGCCTCCACAAAACACAGTGGAACAGCCAGCCACACATCCAGAGTACACCAGCTGGGAATTTGCATTTGTCGGCAGCAGAAGCCCTCAGTGGGGCGTCATACATACAGATCCACAAGGTTTGTCTTTTGTGTAAATAAAATAAATTGTATAAATTGGTCATTGTTTAATATTTTTTCTACTTATGTAATGTGATATCTTTCAGGTACTGTCAGCTCTCTGTCTGGAATGTATATGTCCCAGGACATGTTTTAATCACCAAAAGACCTTTCTCCAGCCAACAATCTTATGGCACTGGAGGACTGAACAAAACACAGTGTTGGAGATGGCAAGGCATTCTGCAAAGGCCGTTGTCTTGGGTGGTGACGTGAGGGCTAATTCCCCAGGTTTGTTAATTTTGAGTGAAAAATAACGACATTCAGTTTCATCTGGTCATTATAACCACAGTATAAGCATTAGGAAATGTCTGAAGCATTGAAGAATGTTGTATTTTGGAATACACTGTAGCGACATTGGATTAAAATGTTGTTTCACGAGTTCACACTTACAAATAAGTCAGATGGAATAAAAGCGTATTTGGCGTGCTGGCGTGCCCGAACCCAGAGTACTCCCCCCGTATTCCTGGCTGTAAAAGAATGAGCCAAGAGTGAGGAGTCGGGGTGGTGAAGGGATGCCGAAAAACTGTCAAGGAATGTTAGGTGAGTTGATAAAGTGAATATATATATATATATATATATATATATATATATATATATATATATATATATATATATATATATATGCTTTTTCTCATGCTGATAGGGTAGACATAGTAGACATAGTAATTGTTTGATGACAAGTTGATTGGATTAATTATCTGAACCTGCTCCTCCCGAGCTTTGTTTATAAAACATCATTCAATGTGACAATCTTGCTTAATAAACCAGTAATATCTTACACCTTTTTCTTTTCTACTCTGATTCCCCCTGAATGACACTGTGCCAAGTATGGAAGCTACACGATGATGAACCTGGATGACAACAAGGTGGTGGACATTCAGTTAATCTAGGTAAAAATGCAATTTATTATGGCACTGTAATAAGCTATAATGGCATTGTTGTGTATGGCTTTCTCACAATGAGTGTGTATACAAACACAGCAACACTTTGATAACTATCAAGATTTAAAATTATTGTGCATGTAAACAAGGTGGATTCGCCTCTGCCAGGGGAACGAGTCCTCCCGAGGAATTTTCACAGACGTGCAAAGGGCAAGCTGGCACTGTGTTGGGGCCCGGATGTCTGGGTGGTGGTAGCCCGACCTCGAGCGGATCGACCGTTCTATGTAATCCGTCCAGAAAGCCATGAAGGCCCCACTAATACCATCCACCGCAATAATCTGCACTGTTGCCCCGTGAACGTATCAAGAGAGAAGCCCTTAGAAGAGGAACCGTCTACAAACTCAACTCGACTCAACTCAACTCAACTTTATTTATAAAGCACTTTCAACACCACAAGTGGAACCAAAGTGCTGTACAGAAGGTATAAAAGAGAAAATAAAACAAAAACATAAAAACAATGCAAACATTTGACACACAACTAACCAACCACAGGCCATGTCCTGGTATCCAGTTATAGTCACTCCACTCGTCCACCAGCACCAGCTCATTGGCCATACCCCCGCCGCCACTTCAGTCATACCGAACCCAGAGAGAGGTCTGTTGACTGCAGCTAGTGGAGTAGACCCAACGGCACAGACCCCAAGCCCGTTGACCGAAGAGCTGATAGGTGAACCAGAGCACCGAATACAGCCTGAAACTGTGCCCTGTCCACCAAGCCTCCCTATGATAAGTCCAACACGTGAGGCAGTAAGGTGGTCACAAAGATCCACCAGGGGGCAGCCCCCAACAAGGTACGTGCACATATAGACAGTGGTCAGAACGACCACTAGAAAAGTGGAGGGGAAATGTCACAGGTTGACCCAGTCCTTTTTCTTTTTTTTGTTGCCTAATTAGAAGAGACATTAGGGCCTTACTGTGTGCAGTGTATTATGTGTGATGTTGTTTACTGTGTGTGTGAACATATTTGCACTCTGAATTGTAGTGGTGATTCACTGTGCGTGTGCATTCAATTTGTAGTGGGTTTTGTTGTTGCCATTACTTATTCTGCCCTACTTCACTCTTTTTAGACATCCACTCATGGACAAACCTGGCAACCCACTTCCTGTTTTATTACCATGCCCATATTTGGACTGTGTTTTCTCCCCTGCCAGCGTGACGTAATCGTTTTATTAGAACTCGTTATTATGTTCCACCTCTCTGCCCATATTTGGACGATACTTCCTGTCATTGATTGAGTAGATGAGAATAGATTATTGCTTCTGTCTTGCTGCTTATGATCGCAATTAGTGAGGCCAGCAGGGGGTGCTTACCCTGTGGTCTGTGTGGGTCCTAACGCCCCAGTATAGTGATTGGGGACACTATACTGCCAAAAGAGCACCGTCCTTCGGATGAGACGTAAAACCGAGGTCAGAAAACTCTGTGGTCATTAAAAATCCCAGGATGTCTTTCGAAAGAGTAGGGGTGTAACCCCGGCATCCTGGCCAAATTTGCCCAGTGGCCTCTGTCCATCATGGCCTCCTAATCATCCTCATATACTGATTGGCTTCATCACTGTCTCCTCTCCACCAGTAAGCTGGTGTGTGGTGGGCGTTCTGGCGCAATATGGCTGCCGTCGCATCATCCAAGTGGATGCTGCACATTGGTGGTGGTTGAGGAGATTCCCCCCTTCTATGTAAAGCGCTTTGAGTGCCGAGAAAAGCGCTATATAAATGTAATGAATTATTAGTGACTAATGGTCTAACGACTGGCCATGCCCTGGTTGAAGGATATAAAAGCCGGTTTTTGGGAAGAGAAAGGGGTTTGAGAGCACCCCTCACCCTGCTGCTGTTGACTTGCTGCCATTGTGTTCAACGCACTCCACTACTCTGCAAAGGAAGTCCAGGTTCCCAGGCTGCTTTGTCTGAACGCTGGTATACTGCAGCTGACTTTCCTCAACGCTCGCTATTGCTGTCTAAAGGGCTGTAACTATATTTTATTACAATACAGTGTGAGTGTGTGTGCCCTCTGTTATCTGTGGTGCCAGTTGTCATTTTGGTTGCTCTCTTTTAGCCTCTGCTATACCCACTCAGTGGTCCCAGTGTCTGGCACTGTCCTGAAGACTGTGTGGCCACCCTTGAACTGTTCTCAACGTTCGCTATTGTTGCCTGAAGGGCCGTAACTATATTTTATTGTATTACAGTGCGTGTGTCCTCTGTTATCTGTGGTGCTCTTTTCTAGCCTCTGGCTTATCCATCAGCCACTAGGTGACATACATATATGAAGTAGACTGGCTCCCTCTGTCAAAATCGAGGGAGAGAGGGTCTGTCCATATAAACTTCCCTCGTCCACTTCACGAAGTGGAACGCACTTAAAAATTGCGGCAGGGATTCCCCCAAGGGGAAGTGGTTAGGGAAGTTGCAAGTGCGTGTCTAAAAGTGGAGTGGAACGCAGCCAAGGACGTCTGGCTCCTCACCTTTCTTTTTGTTGACAGTAGCTGCAGGTATGTGCCATTAGCACGCAGCAGTTTGTTAACTTTTTAATTACTGGTCGTGTGGAATTTACTATTTGTTTGCATCCTAGCCTGTCTTATCACTTTCCGTGTTTCCCTCGGCTTGGTTCAGTAGTGGATTTGACGACTTCTCACCTCTAAGGTACGAGTTAACGCTGTTTTGTCACAAGCAGATGGTCTAGCTTTGCATACTTGACATGCTTTTAGTAATGTGCAGTCCCTGTACTCCAGTTTAGCAGCGGGTAATTTGAATGCTTGTGTACTTTTGCCTGTGAAAGGAAAATAGAGCAGGGCATCGTCCATTTTAGGTAAGCGTTTTCTTGTATGTTACAAACAGGGAATTCTAGCAGGTTATGCGTAACTATTAGTAACATTTTGTTTTTGTCTACGTTTGTCTTTGCCACAGGATTCTCCCTCTCGTTCTTGACGATCTTTGTTCTCAGCTGTCGCTACAGCCCTGACGCTTCTCTTCTGTCGTGCTGCAAGAACGCAGTTATCTCTCAACTAAAAGAGGATTGTTGTTGCCTGGTTTCAAGTGTCTGGTCCATTTGTCTGGTTCATTTGTTTATTTTCTATTATCATTTTGAGGCTTGCTTGTGATAACTGGTGCTGGAGCACAAACTACTTTCTCCTTTGGTGTTTGAATTGTTTCTTTGTTTTTTCCTACTGTTTTGAATTATTAGTATATTGTTTATTGTGATTTATTTTTATGATTTACCCTTCACTGTTTTCTGTTTCATGACTAAATTGTGATATTAAACTGTGCTTTAATTTGTTTTATCTATCTTTGAGCTGAGATCCCACGGTTGAATGATCTTTTGTGATGGTGGTGCTTCAACGTTTGCCGTGTGACTTTTTTTTTTAAGTGTTCGGTTGTGATCTGAGTGCACTGTGGTGTGTTTGGAAGTGTGCTTTTGGATAACTAGCTCTGGTGATCACGCCTGTGGGGAATGTCAGCCCTGTAGGTTGGTGTAGTTTGTTTGTTTTTCTTTTTGTGAGCATTTGCATATTCTCTATGTAAAGTGTATGTATTTGTTTCTTTATTTGATTTGAAACTGTTTGAGCCACGCACCTCGAACAGTGTGTATTTGTTGATTTTATGTCTTCACGTTTCTGTGAACTGTAAAGTTTAGTCTTTATGTAAAGTTCTTTTTGTGTATGTTTTTTTGTATTGTTGTTGGAGCTGTGAGACGTTACAGTATCACTGAGGACACTTTAAAGTGATTTATTCCTCCTTTTTAAATGAACTTTTGTACCAAAAGATACTTTTGTACTTTGTATTTTTATACATTACCCACGTTTCCTGCCTGCCATTCATAAGAGATTTGAACCTGTGTGACCTAATAACACTAGATGTTAATATTTTCTTGGGTGAAATTCCCAAGGTGGCGTAGTCGAATTTTCTACAAGTAAAAGAACTTGGGCTTGTGCTTTAACCCTGTACCGCTCCGTCACAAGGACGCAATCATTCATGTGGAGCATCTTTAACATTCCTCTCGTTCTCATTGATCAGAAATAGCGGTAATTTACAGCACATCAATGTGTCATTGTTAACATTCAGATCATTTCTCCAGACCTCTGTACGGTTCATCCACCATCGCAGCTTCTAGACAGACACAGATTGTGCTATAATCGAGCATTTGATTGTGTGTGCATCCATGCTATGTTTCTGACCCTGATGTCACGAGCTATGAGTGCTCTGTGAAGCATTAGATTTCTACACTAATTGTTTTGTCAATTATGGCCGCGTCTGAATGTGTCTTTTTAAAAGAAAAACAATATCTTTCTCTTCAGTGTCAAGACCAAACCCTCCAAGACCAAGACTCGGCTCAGATTCAAACCAGGGGTCCAACACCCAGGCTGTCCATTTTAATGAAATGCAATAGAAAACATGCTGCATTTTAAACCCTTAACTACAACACTTTTCTATCTTATCTACAAGCCCATGTGTAATAAACTTAAAGCATATTCAAATGTAAATAGAAATTAAACGTATGTAATTTGAGCTGTACATATTTTCACCATACCATTCATCTCATATCTGTTGCATTACAAAAATGGTACTGGTTTGTGATCTGCACATTGAGAGACAGTGATTCAAAGGAAGTGATTAACAGCTGGGGCCTGGTGTATAAACGTTGCGTACGCACACAAAAAAGGGCATTAAAATGTGCGTATGCAATTTATAAAAAAAATGAATTAGGCATACAAAAAAATAAAATACACTCTAGACCAGGGGTGGGCAAACTACGGCCCGTTAGGCTGTTTAATCCGGCCCGTCGAGTATTTAAAAAATTGTCTTAAGATCGCATTCATTTAGCCTTTTTCTTGCAATACTTTGCGTTATATATATATATTGCGTTTCATATATTTGACAATCGGAATATCAGATATTTCATGCCATAGCTAACAAATGTAAAAAAGGAAAAATGACATAAAAGCAGATCATCATTCATTCAGCGCTGTTGTGGCTGCGGTGTGTCACGTAACAAGCAATGACGCGTCACCATGGAAACCAAACAGACAGCGACTTAAGCGCATAGACTTGTTGCACGTTTTTTGGAAACTCACAGAGAAAAGTTTATGCCCTCTGTCAAATTTTAAAACCCAGTGTGGCCCTTGAGCCAAAAAGTTTGCCCACCCCTGCTCTAGACCGTGCGTATGCACTCTTTTACTGGAGTGAGCGAGAAAATGAAGTAAACAGAATTATTTAACATTGTCTATTTACACTAAGTGCAAATAGCCTGCCTTGTTGGCAAATGCTATTTACATGAACTCCACCCACTGACATCTGGTTTGGCCAGAAAAAATCACGGCAGACACATGTAGTTATTTACAGCTGCAATAGAGTAGGGATAAGTGGCAGGAAGTTTTTGACACAAATAATCGACACAAGGTTCAAAACTGCCTTTTTCTGAGTTAGCTCTACTCCCTTTTCCCATCATATATCAGATCGGAAAAGGCATTTATTTTCAACAAAAATAAGGAAAATATTTGAAAACTGGAAATAGTTTATCGGTTAGGGCGGGGGTCGACAACCCGCGGCTATTAATCGCCGCCCTAGTGGCTCCCTGGAGCTTTTTCAAAAATATGAAAAGGGAAAAAATATTTTTAGTTTTAATATAATTTCTGTAGGAGGAAAAACATGCCAAACATTCTTAAAACCCTTTCGCACGTACGATCACACCGGTGTGATTAGAACGGTCAGTGCATGACGTGATCAACTGCTAAATTCAAATGTGCTCTCGCGCGTTGGCTGGCGCTGAGCCAGAGATAGGCGCGCTCAAAGCTGTCATATATCACAACTTTTCAGTGTTTTCAACCACATAATGTTTATTTTAGGTTTCAGACATATAAGTACTAAAAAACAATACATTTAGAGTTTGTAAAATACACACTGATGTTACAGGAAGAGGCAATAATAATCCTTTCCATTATAATTAGACACGTTTTATTCATATCAGATACACATTGTGTAAGTAACTTTAAAGTTTACTCTATTCTTCTCCCAGTTCACCAGCCACTTACTTTTATGTATTTCGGGAGAAGTGGATGAATTCACGTGTTGTAAATCCAACAGATCCGATTCTCTGAACTGCGTCTGCGGCACAAACTAAGATGGCGGCGCCCATCGTGCATACAGCTCAACTAACACGATCGTTAGAAAGGTGTTTAAACAACAAAACACTTCCACTTGCATATATTTGACAATCGGAATATCAGATATTTCATGCCATATCTAACAAATTTGTGAATATTTTGAATAAAAAAGGAAAAATGACATAAAAGCAGATCATCATTCATTCAGCTCTGTTGTTGCTGCGGTGTGTCACGTGACACGCAATGACGCGTCACCATGGAAACCATAAAGTGACACATTCTAATAACGGTCGCCTTGAAAAACTCACGCTGGGGGGTCAGTCAGAATATTTTAAACTTACGTGTGAAAGGGTTAAAGTTTTTCAACGTTGTAAAAATGTGTATAATAAATATTTAATTTCAACATTTCTGTCAACCTCCCCGGGAAAATCTATTCCAGGGTACTGGAGAGGAGAATCCGGCCGATAGTAGAACCTCGGATTCAGGAGGAACAGTGTGGTTTTCGTCCTGGTCGTGGAACACTGGACCAGCTCTATACCCTCTACAGGGTGCTGGAGGGTTCATGGGAGTTTGCCTAACCAATCCACATGTGCTTTGTGGATTTGGAGAAGGCATTCGACTGTGTCCCTCGCGGCATCTTGTGGAGGGTGCTCTGGGAGTATGGGGTTCGGGGCCCTTTGCTAAGGGCTACCCGGTCCCTGTACGACCGGAGCAGGAGCTTGGTTCGCATTGCCGGCAATAAGTCAGACTTGTTCCCGGTGCATGTTGGACTCCGGCAGGGCTGCCCTTTGTCGCCGGTTCTGTTCATAACTTTTATGGACAGAATTTCTAGGCGCAGCCAGGGGCCGGAGGGGGTCAGGTTTGGGGACCACACAATTTCATCTCTGCTCTTTGCGGATGATGTTGTCGTGTTGGCCCCATCAGACCAGGACCTTCAGCATGCACTGGGACGGTTTGCAGCCGAGTGTGAAGCGGCTGGGATGAGAATCAGCACCTCCAAATCCGAGGCCATGGTTCTCAGTCGGAAAAGGGTGGTTTGCCCGCTTCAGGTTGTTGGAGAGTTCCTGCCTCAAGTGGAGGAGTTCAAGTATCTTGGGGTCCTGTTCACGAGTGAGGGAAGGATGGAACGGGAGATTGACAGACGGATCGGTGCAGCTTCTGCAGTAATGCGGTCGCTGTACCGGTCTGTCGTGGTGAAGAAGGAGCTGAGCCGTAAGGCGAAGCTCTCGATTTACCGGTCAATCTACGTTCCTACTCTCACCTATGGTCATGAGCTGTGGGTTATGACCGAAAGGACAAGATCCCGGATACAGGCGGCCGAAATGAGCTTTCTCCGCAGGGTGGCTGGGCGATCCCTTAGAGATAGGGTGAGAAGCTCAGTCACTCGGGAGGAGCTCAGAGTAGAGCCGCTGCTCCTCCACATCGAGAGGGGCCAGCTGAGGTGGCTCGGGCATCTTTTCCGGATGCCTCCTGGACGCCTTCCCGGGAAGGTGTTCCGGGCATGTCCCACCGGGAAGAGACCCCGGGGAAGACCTAGGACACGCTGGAGGGACTATGTCTCCCGGCTGGCCTGGGAACGCCTCGGTGTCCCCCCGGAAGAGCTGGAGGAAGTGTCTAGGGAGAGGGAAGTCTGGGCATCCCTGCTTAGACTGCTGCCCCCGCGACCCGGCCCCGGATAAGCGGAAGAAGATGGATGGATGGATTTCTGTCAACGAACATTTAATCATGAATGCTCATTATGTATTTGTAGCCTACTTATCATTTTGATACTAGGGGGCTAATAAAGCTAATAGACACTTACAGCATGTGTTGCCTTCATTATAAGGCTTATATAAGACTAATTAGACTAATTAAGACTAATATAAGTGTTATTCGATTAGTCTTAATTTTTTGCGGCTCCAGACAGAAATTTTTTTTTTTTTTTTTTTTTGGTCCAATATGGCTCTTTCAACATTTTGGGTTGCCGACCCCTGGGTTAGGGGTAGGTTTAGGGAGGGCTTTATTGCCACAATAAGGCAGCATCCATTTCATATTTTTAATAAAATAATTTACACTGTTTTTATTGCATACCATTTAATGTACAGCAACACTGAGGTGCAAATACTATGCCACTATTTATAAGTATAAATATCATCTAACTACTATTTACACTTATTGCAAAGAAAATACTGCTATCTTTACATTGTGTAAATATAATCAATCACTATTTTAATTTAGTGTTAATAGCTGATTAAGAAATTCTGCCATTTTCATTTAGTGTAAATATAATCTATCGCTATTCAAACTTAGTGAAATAGCAGCTATCGCTATTTGTACTTAGTGTAAATAGCATCGCTAAGAAAATATACTATTTTCACTTAGTGTAGATGTAACAATTATATTCTGTTTAGTTGTTTTCTGTCATTATTGTTCATTAGTTATCATCAGAGGTGGGAGTAAGTATACTAAAATAAAGTTAAAACTACAGAAGTTGTGGACTATGGTTTTATTTGCATTTTTTTTTTTAAATATGCATTTCCGCATACAGCTGAGTGGTTACTACAATAAAAATAAAAAAAATGAAAAATAAATAAAATTTCAAACTACATACCTTAAAATGTAAATGTAATTGAAATTCTGAAAATATTTTTTAATCCCATATGTTATAGGCTATAACATTTTGCGTGCATATTAATTCTGCTGGCATTTTGCCCCCAAACCCCTGATAACATCTAACCCTGCTTAGAGAAACATAAAACACGACAAAACATTAACAGTTTTCTATGTTGTTTTTTGTCATTGGAAAGAACGACATATTTGGCTTTAAAGCATGATTGGAAAGAAATGTGGCAAATGTTATACAAAACATATGCCATCATTAATTATCATTTGAATATTGACAACATTAAGCTACATTTGAAAACATAATTGTGTATAAAGAGGCATGCTGTTTTTACCAATATTCTCTCTAGATTTAAAGATAGTCAAATTAACTATAACAAACAGGTTAAACAAGCCATAGCTTACTTTTAGACGTGGTGAATGAAGTTCGACTGTTCGAGGTTGTGATGGTCGTCCGATATCCCTTGCCTGTTATTATGCGTACAGCAAATCTTCTTGAATGAATATGGTCAGTTTTAGTGTTTATATCAAAAAAGAAATGATGCTGGGAGATGTTTTTATATTTAGCGCGCTGCCGCGCTCACCGCGATGTATGTTTTTCCTGTGCTTGTGCAGCGTCACGCAATCGCGCAGAATCTGATGACTGGCGTCAATGGTTCCGTTGCTTTCATTTTGTTCATCAATTGATGTTGCAATGATTTATATAAAAATGTATATCAAGTCATTCTCGAGTCATACAGTTCAAGTCAAGTCAAGTCTCGAGTCATTGGATCTCAAGTCAAAGTCAAGTCGAGTCATTTTCTTAATTTAGTCAAGCAAGTCTCAAGTCCTTAAATTTGTGACTCGAGTCCCCCATCTCTGGTTATCATTGTGTCTGATTATAATCTCTGTCCAGCTGTTCCTGTTTAGTGTCCTCATTTGCTATGTGTATTTATACTCCCTGTTCTGTTCAGTCCTGGTCAGTTATTGTTGGTGTTAACAGTGTCATACTCTTCTGTGTTTGCTGTTGGATTAAAGACTTTTGTATTTCTTCACCATCATCTTCATCGTGCGGTTTCTAAGCCACCAACCCGTGACAGAATAACCGACTCTCAAAAACGAGTAGTACAAAGAGAAACCATGGACTCACCAGCTTTGCATCTCCTACTCCCCGAGAACCTAAGGTGGCTGGAGTATTTGGGCTTGATGCTCCGGGACAGTGGCCTCTCCCTCAAAGCCAGCAAGCCTGAGGCACCCACTAAGCTCATCCAGAAACCAAAGCCAGATGACATCAAAGTCTCTACGCATGTGGATCAGTCCATCTCACAGCCAGGAGCGGCCCTAGACCTGATAGATCTGTGGTCTGCGGATCCAGTTCCCACCCAAGTCCCCACCCACTAGTCTTTGTCTTTCTCGCCAGTCCTGTCCAGAGATGATCTTTTTCTGCCGATGTCCCTGCCTGACTTCCTGGTCCCATCTCCCCTGCTGGTCACGGCCAGTCCCCTGAATCCGTCTGCGCCACTGGGTCGTCAAGCTGGTCAGCCGAGTCCCCGTCGCCACCTCAGTACTGTGAGCCAGCATCTCAGCCTCAGGCTTCTAGGCCATTGACGTCGCCCCCCCCCCCCGGTCCCTCAACCTCTCTGCGTCGCCGATCCCTCCACTCACCCTGGTTCCTCCTCTCAGGGTCTCACCCAGCCCTTCAGCCAAGACTCCACCCTGGCTCCTCCCACCGTCGGCACCACCATGGTGTTTATTGCCAACTCCTCCTGGTCATCCCTGCCCATCACCAGCTCCACACCTCCTCCAAAGCCCCCTCCCTCCTCAGTTGGACATTATTCGGCGCTATGATGAGCCTTTCCGAAGTGGGCGTAATGTCACAATTTTATTCTATTTAGTTGTTTTCTGTCATGTCTGTATTATTTTTCATTAGTTACCATGCTGTCTGATTAGTTAATCTGTGCCCAGCTGTTCCTGTTTAGTGTCCTCATTTGCTATGCGTATTTATACTCCCTGTTCTGTTCAGTCCTGGCCGGTTCTTATTGGTGTTAACAGTGTCATACTCTTCTATGTTTGCTGTTGGATTCAAGTCTTTTGTATTTCTTCACCATCATCTTCGCCGTGTGCTTTCTAAGCCACCAACCCGTGACAGTAAATAGAATCTAGTTGCTCTTTACACTTAGTTACATCTATCGCTATTTGCACTTATTGCAAATATAGCTGCTGCTCTAATCTTTAAATAGTAATATATGCATGTTTTATTTTTTTTATATGTTTTGCCAGACAATTACTTACACTGCAAAAATATAAAGCCTATCTGTTTCCATTAAAAATATATACACCGTTCTAAATATATGTTTACCTTATAGGCAAAACTGCATACATTTGATTTGCTTAAAGCAATTATAAATAGCCTACTATTTGGCCACTGGAAAATATTGAGAATAAATCTTCTCTGAAAACTTTCTCTGAAATGTATTTTATACATTATTGATGTATTTATTCTTAAATAAGGTAAGGATAAAAAATATTTTTAGTTATAAAAATCTGCTGAGCTGTGTTCCGCCCCGGAGCCTGAGCCCGATATTATGTTTGACCAGGTGAGTGAGTCGGCTACAACGATCGTCGCTGAGGGAGTCCTTGTGGAGTTTGAGCACATGGATGCTAGCCCCGCCCACACTGGTTACTGTGTGTATGGTAAATATGGACTATGGCAACTTATTGGACTTTTTAGAAGTGGAATTAATAGACTGGTTTACGAATGTGATTACTGAAGATATCCCAATGTTGTTGAAAATGCCCAGTGCTATCACCCCTGTATCTCCTGTGCTCCAAGTATCTCCAGTGCCCTCTGTGCCTTCAGTTTGCCCACCCAGCCTCCCTCTCCCACCTCCTCTATTTTTCCAACATATTTCTTCAGCCCTTACTCCTCTGGTTGTCCTGGCTGTCCTTGAGCAGCACTGCAGATTCGCTGCTCCAGCCCCCAGCATCGCCTTGGCATGAGGATCCCCTGTCTCCGCCTCCAGCCACAGAGATCTGGACTCCACCTCAGTCTTTTGATCCATCGGCTCTGCCTTGGCTCAATGCACCCTCAGCTCCACCATGGCCCATCATCCCACCTGCTCCACAAGGTTCCCTCGTCCCACCAACTATGCCACCAACTAAGTCTTGGTCAGGCATCACCCTGGTTCCACCTCAGGATTTCTGTACCATGAGCCGTCAGCTCCACCTTGGCCCTCCGGACCCTTGGTGTCACCCTGGCTCCGTGTCTCTTCGGCTCCGTCCGGTTCTCCATCATGGCCGGTTTTGTTGCAGAAGTTCATTCCCCTGGTTCCATCGACCAAGCTTCATCCATGGCTCCTCCCTCCTGGTACATCGTGCTGACTGCGGCCTGGGACATCATCAGGCCCCTTCTGCTCCTGGCTGACCCCTGGCTCCTCCCACCTTCCACTCCCCCATGGACTAATTTCTCAACAACAAAAAATGGTTGTGCTTTAAAATCGTCTGCTTGCGTTTGGGTTTGTCCGATGTCTTACTTTAACCCTCTGGGGTCTAAGGTGTTTTTGGGGTCCTTTGACATGCCCTTACATTTGTGCTTTTTTTCAATTGCTTATAAACATATTAATGGCAAAGGTATAATTACACTCTATTTAGCACAAACAGGGCTACCATAATATGTGAGCAACATGTGTGTACATGTTTGTATTTTTGAGAGAATAATGTTAATGCATGGTTATTGAAAAAACTAAAAATTAAAGTTTCTGAAATAAGGCCAAAAAAACACATACTAAATATGTGTCCACAAGACTTTTGAATAATGGATGTTGTCACCTAGAATTTTTGCTTCAAAATTATCTGAAAATCATCCTGCCTAATCATTCACATAAAACAATACATTGATTTAAACTTTGCAAGACACATTTTGTTTGGAAAGGCAATATGCGTGGGGGCGTGATTCACACCTGAGAAGACAAAGACCCACACAATGAGCTTCATAATGAGCCGCATAAAGAGCCTTTCAGTCAGGGTGTATCACTGAGAGGGTATACCACAAGTAAAGAATGTGAGGACTTATTTTGTATGCATGCAATTTGCATAAGGTCCAAGGTAAACATTTCTAGTAACTATGCAGTTAATTTTCATACTGTATTTTCAGAAAGTTTTGGAATATATTCTCTCCCCAAATGTGTCACTAATAAAAACAATAATAAATAATTTAATGAGAAGGTTTATATTGACCTATTAAGATGTTACTTACATCTACCTTGTGAATATATGTTTTGCTATTTTATTAAGCAGTTTTCACATATAAATCAACAATTACAATTTTAACAATATTTCAAGTGTAATTGTTCTTTTTAAAAAGTATACATTGATTTTATCATACGTATTTCAGAGTTAAGGATTAATTAGTTTGACTATTGGAACAAACACTATAATAACATCTTAGTTGATAATTCAATATACCTACTTTATTTTTAACAAAACATCACACACTATATATTTAACATATGAGTAGAAATTGGCAAACAAAAGCTTATTTGATGTGACAGTAGTCTTTTTACAGTAAAAACTTTATAATCTACCCAAAACTCAACTAAATCTTGTCTTAACCCTTTCGCACGTACGATCACACCGGTGTGATCAGTCTAGGCTGGTCCCTGGAGCGTACGATCACACCGGTGTGATTAGAACGGTCAGTGCATGACGTGATCAACTGCTAAATTCAAATGTGCTTTCGCGCGTTGGCTCAGAGCTGTCATATATCACAACTTTTCAGTGTTTTCAACCACATAATGTTTATTTTAGGTTCCAGACATATAAGTACTAAAAAAACAATACATTAGAGTTCGTAAAATACACACTGATGTCAAAGGAAGAGGCAATAATAATCCTTTCCATTATAATTAGTTTTATTCATATCAGATACACATTGTGTAAGTAACTTTAAAGTTTACTCTATTCTTCTCCCAGTTCACCTGCCACTTACTTGTATGTATTTCGGGAGAAGTGGATGAATTAACGTGTTGTAAATCCAACAGATCCGATTCTCTGAACTGCGTCTGCGGCACAAAATGAAAGCTTAGCGTAAAGTTCTGTCAGGAAGACTCAATTGTTGCGTCACTTACTACCTTCTCATCTATCCAATCACGTTCTAATACTAGAAGTATAAAAGACCCGTACTTACACTTGTCTGAGTTCGCAGATGCTGACGCTTTCACTCGCCACCATCCACCCCACCACCACCAAGATGGTTCTGCCCTCCACCAAAACGGGTTCTTCCCTCTAATCTCCTTATCACCTACGATGGTCCCTTCCCCATCAACCTCCCACCACCACCAGGATGGTCCCTTCCAATACCTCACAGGGGGTCGGCTGCGCCCCTGCCTTATTCTTCAGGCAGGAAATGCTGAATCCGTACCCTCGGATTGCGAGTTACGGACGGGGCCTACGCCAAAGAACTTTATTGCATACATTGCTTGCTGGGCTGTCAATAAATGCATAACTGTTACAAGTATTTATTCTCCCGAGTCTTTCTGGCAGAACTAAGATGGCGGCGCCCATCGCGAATACAGCTGAACTAACGCGATCGTTATAAATGTGTTTAAACAACAAAACACTTCCACTTGCATATATTTGACAACCGGAATATCAGATATTTCATGCCATATCTAACAAATTTGTGAATATTTTGAATAAAAAAGGAAAAATGACATAAAAGCAGATCATCATTCATTCAGCTCTGTTGTTGCTGCGGTGTGTCACGTGACAAGCAATGACGCGTCACCACGGAAACCATAAAGTGACACATTCTAAATAACAGTCGCCTTGAAAAACTCACGCTGGGGGGTCAGCCAGAATATTTTAAACGTACGTGTGAAAGGGTTAACCTGTTAAGCTGCAACCTCACTTTTGAAAAATCCCCAGAAATGACATTCCCAAACTGAAACAGATACAGTTCATGAACCCTTTGCACTAAAAGCACAAGTATGATCTCATTTGAAAGCTGACACCTGGTAGTTTATTGTAAATGTAGAATTAATTATTGTCATAATGAAAAAAATTTTTTTTTAAATAGCTTCAAAGTTTTGTAAAGTTATTAGACATTTATTTTTATGAAACATCTTCATGAAAATAAAATTGAAGTTGGCACTGTAGCAATCTAGAAATGCACTACAGCTAAAGTCACATGTGTGACCATGTTATATTTAAAATCTGAAGATGATAAGTCTAAAACTCTGTATTTAGTTAAATGTTTTTCAAGATCATGTCATATGACTTTATTTTGATTAGACTCTTAAATGCTACTGATGTTTAGTCATCATCTATTCAGTCTTTTGTCTCTATTGTTTTGTGGTGCAAACGAGCCCTATTCAGTCTCAGTCTCCCCTGCACACATTCACACCTCTCCAGCCTGGTTATGGCTCTAAATATGCATTTTTTTTGTCTGCATTATAGTTACTAACGACTGGCTATTCACAGGCTATTCATAGGGTTTAAATCCCTAATTTCTTTTATCAAAGTTCTCACTTAACATTTGAAACTGTATCAAATGCCCTTCTTGAATAAAGAAACATTTCAGTAAGGATTCCTATTTAGAAAAAAATCATAAAAGAATAACTGCAGGTGCACCTAGGCTAGCTAGCATGTTAGCTTAGCACACCATCAATACACGACAATATATGAGATTAAAACGTACTCGGTTACCTAATGTAACCTCAGTTCTCTCTAGAAGAGGGAACGAGTATTGCGTAAGTTGCTTACGCTACGGGTAAAGTTGTCTTTTCTCGAGATCTGAAGCCAAAAAATGATCCTTAATTTTGTATTTATTGTCAACGCAGTGCGGCAGACAGCAGACCAAAGCAGGCTATAAGAGTGTGCTCATTGGCTGTCCTGCGGCAACTGTAGCAGCCTACCAGTGAGCCCTGCGTGACGTCACGCCCAATGAAGGCGATTCGCGCCCTCCACGCGCCTGGCCCGCCAGAGTGGGAGTGGCTAGCGTGTATAAATCAGAATCAGAATCAGAAAGAGCTTTATTGCCAAGTGTGCTTGCACCCACAAGGAATTTTTCTTGGTACTGAAGCTTCCAGTGCACATATACAAATACAAATACAACAAGAAACATAGTAATACAAATTCTAAGAATAAAATATATATAAAAAAATAAAAAAAAAATAAAAGAAAATAGTATAAAAAGTAAAAAAAGGGGTCACAGTTGGGTTTAGTCTGAATAAACATTTACAGATTATGAACATATTTACAGTATTTTGAGAAGTATGAATAATATAAATATCACCTGAGTTAGAGAATATTACACTAGACAGTGGGAGTCTAGTGCATGTTACAGATTATGAACATATTTACAGTATTTTGAGTAGTATGAATAATATAAATATAAATATAAATATCACCTGAGTTAAGAGAATATTGCACTAGACAGTGGGAGTATTGCACTTGCAGGCATATGCCTTGGGGGGCATGTTAAGTGTTCAGAAGGGAAATGGCCTGTGGAAAGAAACTGTTCCTGTGCCTGGATGTTCTTGTGGCCAGTGATCTGTGTCGCCGTCCTGACGGTAACAGTTCAAACAGGGGGTGTCCAGGGTGAGTGGAGTCTGTGATGATTTTACCTGCTCTCTTCCTCACTCTGGAAGAGTACAGGTCCTGGAGGGTTGGCAAGGGGGCACCAATAATCCTCTCTGCTGTCCGGACTGTCCGTTGTAGTCTCCTGATGTCCGATTTGGTAGCTGAACCAAACCAGACAGTGATGGAAGTGCTTAAAACAGACTCAATGACGGCTGAGTAGAACTGGATCAGCAGCTCCTGTGGCAGATTGAACTTCTTCAGCTGGCGAAGGAAGTACAGTCTCTGCTGGGCCTTTTTCACAATGGAGTCAATGTGATTTGCCCACTTCAGGTCCTGAGAGATGGTAGAGCCCAGGAACCTGAATGACTCCACTGCTTCCACAGTGCTGTTCATGATGGTGAGAGGGGGGAGTGCTGGGGATTTTCTCCTGAAGTCCACAATCATCTCCACTGTTTTGAGCGTGTTCAGCTCAAGGTTGTTATAGCTGCACCAGACAGCCAGCTGTTCAACCCCCAGTCTGTAAGCAGACTCGTCACCATTTTGGATGAGACCGATGACGGTGGTGTCGTCTGCAAATTTCAGGAGCTTGACAGAGGGGTCTTTAGAAGTGCAGTCATTAGTGTACAGGGAGAAGAGCAGTGGGGAGAGAACGCACCCTTGGGGGGCGCCAGTGCTGATGGTGAGGGTCCTGGATGTGAGCTTCCCCAGTCTCACTCGCTGCTGCCGGTCTGTCAGGAAGCTGGAGATCCACTGACAGATTGAGGATGGCATGGAGAGCTGAGTCAGTTTGGCTGTGAGAAGATCAGGGATGATGGTATTGAAGGCCGAACTGAAGTCCACAAATAAGATCCGTGCATAAGTCCCAGGTCTGTCAAGATGTTGCAGGATATAGTGCAGTCCCATGTTGACTGCATCATCCACAGACCTGTTTGCTCTGTAAGCAAACTGAAAGGGATCCAGAAGGGGTCCAGTGATGTCCTTCAGATAGGCCAACACCAGTCTTTCAAACGACTTCATGACCACAGACGTGAGAGCGACAGGTCTGTAGTCATTAAGTCCAGTGATTTTAGGTTTTTTGGGAACCGGAATGATAGTGGAGCGTTTGAAGCAGCAGGGAACTTCACACTGCTCCAGTGATCTGTTGAAGATCTGCGTGAAGACTGGGGCCAGTTGGTCAGCGCAGGCTTTTAGACAAGCAGATGAGATGCCGTCTGGGCCTGAAGCTTTCCTAGTCTTCTGTTTTTTGAAGACTCGGCTCACGTCCTCCACACAGACCTTAAGCTCAGGTTGGATGGCAGAAGGGGGGAGGAGAGGGGTTGCAGGAGGTGATGGTGGATGTGTGAAGTGCACACCAGAGCGGGTGTGAGGTGTGAGTCTGGGCTTCTCAAACCTGCAATAGAATGCATTGAGAGTGTCAGCCAGTTGTTGATTCTCCACAGATCGGGGGGATGGTGATTTGTAGTTGGTGATGTTCCTCAGGCCTCTCCAGACTGATGCCGGGTCGTTGGCTGAAAACTGGTTTTTCAGCTTTTCAGAGTAGCTTCTTTTAGCAACTCTGATCTCCTTTGTCAGTCTGTTTCTGGCCTGGTTATACAAGATTTTATCCCCACTTCTGTAAGCATCCTCTTTGGCATGACGAAGCTGTTTGAGTTTCCCAGTAAACCATGGTTTATCATTAGTGAATGATAAGAATGTCCTGGTAGGAATGCATGTATCCTCACAGAAACTGATATATGATGTTACAGTATCTGTGAGCTCATCCAGATCGGTGGCTGCAGCTTCAAAAACAGTCCAATCAGTGCAATCGAAGCAGGCCTGTAGATCCTGCTCTGCTTCGTTGGTCCATCTTTTTACAGTCCTTATTACAGGTTTAGCTGATTTCAGTTTCTGCCTGTAGGTCGGTATAAGATGAACCAAACAATCATCAGAGAGCCCCAAAGCTGCCCGTGGGACGGAGTGATACGCATTCTTTATCGTGGTGTAACAGTGGTCCAATATATTACTGTCTCTGGTAGGACATGTAACATGCTGTCTGTATTTTGGCAGTTCACGGGAGAGATTTGCTTTGTTAAAATCCCCAAGAATGATTAAAAGAGAGTCTGGGTACCTTTGTTCCATTTCAGCTATATGTTCAGCCAGCTGTTGTATCGCCGCGCTCACACACGCGTCTGGAGGAATGTAAACATTCGCGAGAATGAATGAGGAAAACTCCCGCGGCGAGTAGAAAGGTTTACAGTTTATGAAATATGCCTCTAAATTAGGAGAGCACATCTTCTTCAGTGTTGTTACATCTGAACACCAACTTTCGTTAATGTAGAAACACAATCCACCACCTCTCGTTTTCCCCGTTAGTTCCGCGATGCGATCCGCTCGGAACAGCTGAAAGCCCGGCAGATGTAGTGCGTTGTCCGGTATGGCTTCACTCAGCCAGGTTTCAGTGAAGCACAGAGCAGCGGAGTTTAAAAAATCCTTGCTAGTGCGGGTGAGGAGAAGAAGTTCGTCCATTTTGTTAGGAAGAGATCGGAGATTCGCAAGATGAATACTGGGGAGTGCAGTGCGGAGGCCGCGCTCGCGGAGTTTAACCAGCGCGCCAGCGCGCTTCCCGCGTTTGCGTCTGACCACGCGTTTGAACAACACCGCTGCCCCTCCGACGAGAATGTCCAGTAAAACGTCTGAGTAATCAAAATCTGTAAAAAAGTTGTCTGGTGTGTGTTTCCTAATGTCCAGTAGTTCGTCTTTGGTGAAACTGATAGGAAAAGAATGACTAAACGCAGAACAAACCAACAAAAACAACACAATAACTGGAGAGCTCCACACCGAGGCAGCCATCCGCGGCGCCATCTTGGATGTACCCAAAAGAGGGTAGTAATACACAGGAGTAGTCTGCGCATAATAGATGGGCAGAACATACATCCCGCTTAGACTGATAACAGTTTAGCCTGCAAGGCGGGGACTTCCAGATTATAAAATCTCACGAATGTGGAGGGGGAGGCCCAGCCTGCCGCCATACATATGTCGTGAATAGAAATCCCGCTAGACCAAGCCCACGAAGAGGCCATGCCTCTGGTGGAATGGGCTCTGATGCCCATAGGGCACTGCAGGTGTTTGGACACATATGCAGCTGCGATTGAGTCCACTATCCATCTGGACAGACTCTGTTTCGAGGCGGCGAGACCCTTGGTGCGCCCACCAAACGAAACGAAAAGCTGCTCGGAACGCCTGAAGGCGGCGGAGCGTGTGATGTACACTCTCAGCGCCCTGACGGGGCATAGGAGGTTATCACTATCATCACTGTCGGATGCAGGCAGAGCCGACAGGGAGATGATCTGCGCCCTAAAGGGAGTGCCAATCGCTTTTGGGACGTAACCATGTCTCGGTTTGAGGATGACTTTAGAGTCATTAGGTCCGAACTCGAGACACGCAGGGCTGACAGACAGCGCGTGTAAATCCCCCACTCGTTTTACTGATGCCAGAGCTATCAGAAAAACGGTTTTAAGCGAAAGGTATTTCAAATCCACGGAATCTAATGGTTCAATGGGAAAAGCTTTCAGGGCCTCCAAGACCACAGAAAGATCCCAGATAGGAACCGAGGGGGGCCGCGGGGGGTTCATCCTCCTGGCTCCCCTAAGGAAGCGGATAATGAGCTCATTTCTTCCTATTGCATGGCTGCGCGTCGTCTCAGCGAACGCTGCGATAGCCGCAACATATACTTTGAGCGTGGAGGGGGACCTGCCCTTGTCCAACAGCTCTTGTAGGAAGGAGAGCACCCGCGAAACCCCGCATGTGCGTGGATCCAGGCTCCTAATGGCGCACCATTTAGTGAACACTGACCATTTAGACGCGTAGAGTCTTCTCGTGGAAGGGGCTCTAGACTGCGTGATTGTGTTTATGACCCCTTCTGATAGTTCAACGGGTATCCGTTGATTACCCACGCGTGCAGAGACCAGCGCTCTGGGTGGGGATGCCATATCGATCCGCCGGCTTGAGAGAGGAGATCTCTCTTGACCGGGATCGGCCAGAGGGGTGAGTGCGACAGCCTCACTAGCTCTGGGTACCAAATTTGGTTCTCCCATCGTGGGGCTATGAGGAGCACCGAGTGGCGCGTTTCCCTGATCCTCTTTATTACCTGTGGTAACAGAGAGATCGGAGGGAAAGCATACAGCGGGCGGCTGGGCCAGGTTTGGGCCAGCGCGTCCTCGCTCTTTGAGTAAAACCTCGGGCAATGAGCGTTGTCTTTTGACGCAAATAGGTCGACTTCCGCCCTGCCGAACAGGTGCCACAGTAGCTGGACTGTCTGAGGGTGCAGGGACCATTCTCCCGGGGGAATGTTGTTCCTGGACAGTCTGTCTGGACCGACATTCATGTGGCCAGGCACGTGTGCGGCTCTCAGCGAGCGCAGCGCGTGGTGAGCCCACACTAGGAGGCGTTTTGCCAGATTGCAGAGATTTCTGGATCTGACACCGCCCTGTCGGTTCACGTAGGACACCACAGACATGTTGTCCGAACGGACTAGCACGTGGTGACCTCGTATATGTGGGAGGAAGTGCTTGAGCGCGTTCTCGACCACTATCATCTCCAAACAGTTTATGTGGAGGCATTTTTCCTGGTCTGACCGCAGGCCAAAGACCGGTTTGCCCACGAACAGAGCGCCCCAACCTGAGTTGGATGCATCCGTCGAGATAACTTTGCGGTGTGAGACGGCTCCCATTATCACTCCCTGCTGGTACCAGTCGGCCGCTAACCAGGGTCTCAGCGCTGAAACGCAGCTCTGAGTCACTCATATTTGAATGCCGCCGGTATGCGGAAATGCATATAAAAAAAAAAAAATGCAAATAAAACCATAGTCCACAACTTCTGTAGTTTTAACTTTATTTTAGTATATAAATTCAGTGAAATCATCAAACGTTTGTATGACTTGCCAGTGACTTGTGACCCAAGCTACGACTTGACTTGACTTGCTTGACATAAAGCAGTGACTTGACTTGGACTTGACTTGCTTTTCACAAAATTGACTTGGACTTGCTTGAGACTTGAAGGTTAAGACTTGAGACTTGCTTGTGACTTGCACATGTGTGACTTACTCCCACCTCTGGTTTATAGTGCTTGTGTGTAGGGGTGAACACAGAAACGCGGGCACATTTCCTACACTTGAAACACATGCCGAATAACCAGACATTGAGCTCTTTTTGAGATTTCTCTGGGTCGCCGTGAAAACGGCGGTTGAGTGCAGGCGAGAGGGTCGATTTACCGGCTCGTTGGCTGCTAGATAAGCGTCTGCAGTAGCCATGACGATGGGGACTGACAGCGCGCGAAGCTTTGACGGTGGTCCGGCCGCAGCGGGACTTAACCGTCTTTTCATTTTTTTTTTCATTTCATTTACTTTATTTATAAAGCACAATTAAAACAACGTGATGTTGACCAATGTGCTGTACAGTCACACAATAAAATTTCATAATAAAATGTTTCTTTTTTCAGACAGAACAATGACTAACAAACATCTGAAAAGAGCCTCTTACTAGTTAACCTACTGAACCAAACGCTAATTCTAGCAAATACAGTTTCAGATTTCGTTTAAAATAACCTAAGGAAGGAGCCAGTCTGAGATGTAGAGGCAGGTTATTCCAGCGCTTTGGAGCTGCCACAGAAAATGCCCGATCACCACTCAATTTTAATCTCGTCCTTGGAATGTCTAAGATCATCTGATTTGCTGATCTGAGAGACCTAAGAGGTTTATGTATATGAAGAAGATGCGCAAGGTATGATGGAGCCAAATTATGCAAGGCTTTGTACACAAATATCAGTAATTTATAATCAATTCTGAACTCCACCGGCAACCATTTAAGTGAGGCTAAAATCGGTGTTACATGCTGCTTTTTACGAGTCCCTGTTAAAAGTCTAGCAGACGCATTTATAACCAATTGAAGACGGTTCAGAAGTGCTTGGCTGACACCAACATATAGCGAGTTACAATAATCTAGTCTTACAGAAATAAAAGCATGGATAATCCTTTCAAAATCACTGGAGGACAAAAACGATTTAACCTTTGCTATTGATCTTAAATGGAAAAAACAAGATTTCACCACAGAATTAATCTGTTTGTCAAACTTCAAAGAGCTATCAAATTGGACTCCAAGGTTTTTCACTACAGATTTACAAAAAGGAGCTAACTCAGCCAGATCAAAAAAATTTTTAGTGTCAGGAGCCCCGAACCAGATTATTTCAGTTTTACTATCATTCAGATGCAGAAAATTTTCAGACATCCAAGACTTAACTTCTTGTAAACATCTCAATAGTGACTCAAAATAATTTTTGTCCTGTTTCCGCAACGGTAGATACACCTGAGTGTCATCTGCGTAACAATGAAAGGATACTCCATGCTTGTGAAAAATAGAACCTAATGGTAACATATATAATAAAAACAAAATTGGACCAAGAATGGATCCTTGTGGAACCCCACTAGATAATGGGGCCACTTTTGAATGTTGTTGACCAAAATTAACTGAAAACGACCTATTAGAAAGAAATGATTTGAACCAATCGAGTGCCGTACCCCGAATTCCCACTGTCTGTTCTAGGCGGGAGACTAGAACATTGTGATCAATGGTATCAAATGCTGCACTAATATCTAGCAAAACTAAAACCACTGAGCTACCAGAATCAATCGCAAGCAAGATATCATTTGAAACTTTCAACAAAGCCGTTTCTGTACTATGGTTTGATCTAAATCCCGACTGAAAATTTTCAAAAATCTCGTTTTGTACCAGAAAAGTCTGTAGTTGGTTTAATGCAACTTTTTCAAGAAGTTTAGATAAAAATGGCAATTTTGAGATAGGCCTGTAATTAGATAAAACATTTGGATCCAAATTCATTTTTTTCAAAAGAGGCTGTACTAAAGCATGCTTAAATTCCATTGGAACTACTGCTGTTTCAAAGCTTCTATTAATTAAAGTCAATATACTAGGACCAATAATATCAAAAGTCTGCTTAACTAATCTAGATGGAATAACATCACGGCTACAATTTGTAAGTTTTAACTGCCCGACCACCTCAATTAAAGATTGAAAAGAAATAGGTGAAAATCTATCAAACACAGCAGAAGTGAGACAAGTAACCGTGGGATCATATGGACCAGGTACAACTTGTGTCCTAATATCATCAATTTTCTGCACAAAAAAATTCAGCAGATCCTCACATGTGATGGTGGACAAAACAGGACATGTAGTAGAGGGATTTAACACTGAATTGATAGTATTGAATAAAATATTCGGAGTACTTTGGTACCTTAAAATTAGATCAGAAAAATATTTTCTCTTAGATGACTTAACTGCATTCTGATAAGCAGTTAAAGACTCACGTAGTATAACATAGGACACTTGTAATTTATCCTTCTTCCACACATGCTCTGCCTTTCTACAAGCACGCCTCAAGCCCCGAGTAACCTCATTTAGCCATGGTTCTGGTTTGGCCTTAACCCTCTTAACCCTCAAAGGAGCAACTGAATCCAGAATAGAAGAACATACATGATTAAAATGATCAAGTGACACATTCACATCTGAATACAAAGGGCTCTCCAAATTAATATCAGATTCAATGTATGCAATTTTAAACCGCTCAATAGTGGCTGCATTTAAGTTCCGAACCTGGTGAATTGGTAATGAAGTATTACGAATGACACAAGGCAGAGTTACAGTACAAGTAACAGGCATATGGTCAGAGAGGGCTAAATTATGAATTATAACATTCCCAACAGAGAGACCATAAGTTAATATTAAGTCCAAGGTATGTCCATGAACATGGGTGGATCCAGAAACATGTTGTGTGAGGTTAAAAGAGTCAATCATATCCAAAAAATCTTTTGCTAGCGCATTGGAAGGACAGCAAACATGCACATTGAAATCTCCCACAATTAAAAGAGAATCATATTTTAAACAAATCTCACCTACAAAGTCTGAAAACTCCTGTATAAAATCCTTGTTATATTTGGGGGGCCGATATATAATTGCACAAACAATTGGTTCTGTAGTGTTTAGTTGAAACAATTGCAGTTCAAAACTGGTAAACGCTCTGGTGTGAAGAAAACGACAATTAAAAGATTTCTTAAAAATAGATGCCACACCACCTCCACGACCAGAGGCCCGAGGGGAATTCAGAAAACCACAATTTGGAGGGAGTAATTCTGAAAATGGGGTTAAGTCACCAGTATTTAGCCAAGTCTCTGTCAGACATAAAACAGACATTTTCCTCTCTAGTGCTGCTAGGAGGACTTCGCTGGCTCGGGTTTCAGCGTGATCTTAGGCCGAGGTCCCCGTGAGGGAGGCGGCCTGATCGAGCGCGATCCAGGGCGGCCGCCCTGTCGTCGCTGCGAAGACGGAGGTCGAGCTGGACGCTGTGTGGAGCTTTGTGCAGGCTGGTCACGTGGACGGCGTGCGGCTGAGCTCGAGCATCGAGGCAGGAAGAGGTTCATAGCCTGCGTGGTCTTTTGTACCTCCGAGAAGCGGTCAATGTTAACGTTAACCGCTCGGCCGAAGAGGCCGGTGGGGGAGAGCGGGGCGTTGAGAAACACGTTGCGCTCAGCATCCCTCATGTCGGCGAGCGTCAACCAGAGGTGCCTCTCTGTGACGGTCAGCGAGGACATGCACCTTCCAAGAGCCTGGGCGTTGTACAACCCGCTCGCCTGCACCCAAGCACCGTTTCTATGGTTTCCGTGCGTCACTGGCGTTCGTTGCTCAGACTCGCTCTCCCAGTTTAAAACTAGATTAAAGTCGCATCTCTTCAGCCAGGCATTCATATAATCCTACAGTTCAAACTACAATCCGGCCTCTAGCTCATAAATGCCAGAGGAGAACTGGCCCCCGACTGAGCCTGGGTTCTCCCAAGTTTTTTTTTTTCTCCATTAGGTCACCTTATGGAGTTTTAGGACACCATTAGGTCACTTGATGGAGTTTTTTCGGTTCCTTGCCACTGTTGCCTTTGGCTTGCTCAGTTGGGGATATTTTGGGGATATTTAATTTAATTTTATCAATCAATAAATTCCTCTTGAAACAAACTTTGTTGTATTATTTTAATTTAATACTGTGAAGCTGCTTTGATACAATCTGTATTGTGAAAAGCGCTATACAAATAAACTTGACTTGACTGGCGAAAGGAGAAAAGAGAGTGTTCCTAGTCTAGCTGCGGCTGGACCAACCTCCATTCTCACACATTTCTCTGGAAATGTCAATATTGCAGTGGACGAGCCTATTGTAATACATGCACGCTTGCAAACAAACGCCAGCATGTTGACGCTCTCTGTTTCTATGGCAACTTCTCGCTCGTTCAGTTCCAGTAAATGCGACTGTTCCAGTGTATTCTGCAGTAAACAAGTCGGCGACACAGCCCGCTTGCCTGCACACAAACGCCGCTTTTACGGCTACCCAGATAAATCCCATAAGAGTGTATTTTCTGGTGTTCCGGCCACGGCCAATGGTGTTATGAGTGTAGACAAAATGCCCACTGCCCAGTGCTCATTCCTACACAGAAACACAGCCCGTCACACAGGGCTCGCGCACATGAAATCGACCCAGGTCGATTGTGCATTAAATGTGGTAAATGTGCCCACTGCCCAGTGCCCACAAACACTACGTTCTGCATGTCTCAAGGTTTCTGTAAAACGAAACCAACATGCATTCGCTCTGCTCAGGCGGACAATACTCTCAGTGTTGTAAATATGCCCGCTATCCCACGCCTACATTCACACATAGACATGACAGGTCTTACGGGATTCGCCCAGCCCTCCCCCTCTCGGTTGACCACCGCAGAGGAGTCGAGCGCGGGCAATCTGCCCGCTGTTATCAGCGCGCCCCCTGCCTCAAATGTCATAAGCGCGATGCTTATGTTGCAGCACACTGAAGCCCCTCTGTCGCTGAGCGACCAGAGCGCGCTTCGCATTCAACCCCTAGCCATTCGTGCAAACGCATGGGCAAGGCTACCCGGGGTTTCGAAGTGGGTGCTAGACATTATAGAAAGAGGCTATTCGCTACAGTTCGGTCGACACCCGCAACGCAAAGCGGCGTGAATCGATACTACGGTGAAAAAGGAAGTAGCACACCTACTTCGAGCCGAAATAGCGAAGTTACTGAGCAAAGGGGCTATAGAACCCTTATCACAAGCTCAGAGCGAAGGGGGCATGTACAGCAGATATTTTCTGGTACCCAAAAAAAAAAAGACGGGGGTCTCAGACCCATTCTAGATCTAAGACGACTAAACAAAGCACTTCTGAAACGACGGTTCAGAATGCTCACGACCAAGAAAATCCTCTCGCAAATTTGCCAAGGGGACTGGTTCATGTCGATAGATCTGAAAGACGCTTATTTTCAAATACAAATAGCGTCACGTCACAGGCGATTTTTGAGATTCGCCTTCGAGGGTCAGGCATATCAGCACACAGTCCTGCCATTTGGCCTATCCCTGGCACCTCGCGCATTCACGATGTACCAGGTGAGGAGGGATCTCCTCTCGCAGGCAAACGGCTCGATCTGGCATCCTTACCCGGAGCTTTGGTCCCTACATGTGTGGGCCATCAACGGGTACCCGTTAACCTCCCAGCGGGAGTGTTAAACACGATCACACAGGCTAGAGCTCCATCTACGAGGCGGCTCTATTCCTCAAAATGGTCTGTGTTCACTAGCTGGTGTACAGCGAGTGGCACTTCACCCTCACGCTGTGGGGTGCCGGAGGTTCTCTCCTTTTTACAAGAGCTTCTGGATAAGGGCAGAACCCCATCCACACTCAAAGTTTATGTGGCGGCCATAGCAGCGTTCGCTGAACCACCGCTTGGCCAGTCATTAGGAAGGAACGATCTGGTCTTTCGCTTCCTTAGAGGAGCTAAGAGGCTGAACCCTCCCAGACCTCTCTCAGTTCCCGTTTGGGACCTTTCCACGGTTCTGGAAGCCATGAAAGGTGCCCCATTCGAGCCAATACAGTCAATAGACCTGAAACTCTTGTCTTTCAAAACAGTGTTTCTTCTGACTCTCGCTTCAGTGAAGCGCATAGGGGATTTGCAAGCGCTCTCAGTGAGCGCGACGTGTATGGAGTTTGGGCCTAATGACTCGAGAGTCATACTCAAACCAAAGCACGGATATGTTCCTAAATCCCTCAATACACCGTTTAGGGCACAGGTTATCTCCCTGTAGGCCCTGCCGGTATCTGAAGAGGAAGGGGACACAGGCTTCCTTTGCCCGGTCAGGGCGTTAAGAGCCTATGTGTCTCGCTCATCTGTTTTCAGACAGACGGAGCAGCTCTTTGTTTTGTTCAGCGGACGTTCTAAGGGACTAGCTGCATCAAAACAGAGTCTATCCAGATGGATAGTTGATGCTATAGCGCTAGCTTACACATCCAAGCGCCTGCAATGCCCGATAGGTGTCAAAGCGCACTCCACAAGAGGCATGGCCTCGTCGTGGGCTTGGTCCAGTGGGATTGCCTTGCAAGATATCTGTATGGCGGCAGGCTGGGCCTCCCCGTCTACATTTATAAGGTTTTATAACCTCGAGGTTCCCGCTTTACAAGCTAGGTTGCTCTCGGTTAAATTTTTCAGTATTGCCCGCCCGATGCTATCGGCTCAGGATACTGTAACTGCTAGAGCGTCGATCACTGATCGTCTGTATACTTCTGTGGGCAGTGCGTAAGTCCCCCATATTTATCAGTCCAGGCCGAGTTCGCCCTGGCTGTGTGGAACACTTGATATAATATGCTCTTATCAGAGCTCTATATTACAGGATAAATGTTGAGCCTCGCACCGACAGGTGCAAAAAGAGAGTGTCGCCTCCCGCGCCCCTCCCGAGGGAGCCTGGCAAAGGAGGCGGCGCTCTCGCGGCAAGCCTTCTGAGCCTAATGTCGTTCTGCGGACCGTCCTTCAGGCAAATAAGGCTTCCGCCAAGCGGTCCTAGCTGCGGCCGGACCGCTGAGAGCTGTCCCCCCTGGGGTGGAGCGATTGAGGTCGCCTCCTTCCCGGAGCTCTCGGGAAATAATTTTCCCACGTAACGCACGCCGCTCCAGCCACCTCTAGAAAGACCTGTGGCTGGGCAGCGAAAATCATTCTCGACTGCTCCCTGCCGGTCAGCCGCTTCAGGGGGTCGGGAACGAGGCTCGGTTGACACCCGAGGCCAGCCTCGAGAGGCTGGTTCCCTTAGTAGATTATCTCGGCGCATGGTCATGCCTTCCGAATATATCTGCGTGCGCCCTGCGTACTGTAGAGCTGGGTTACAGACTGCAGTTCAGCTCCCCTCCTACGAAGTTCAACGGGGTGGTCTGGACTGTGGTCGGCCCAGAGCAGGTTTGGGTTATGGAACAGGAAGTTCAATCCCTGTTGGTCAAGGAGGCCATAGAACGTGTTCCTCTGCCAGACAGGGAGTCCGGGTTCTACAGCCGGTACTTCATAGTTCCCAAGAAGGATGGGGGGTTGCGTCCAATAATAGATCTCAGGCACTTGAATCGTTCTCTGAGGAGATTCAGGTTCAAGATGCTCACAATTCCAGCCATCGTGAGTCAGATCCAGTTCGAGGACTGGTTCGTCACGATAGATCTGAAGGACGCATACTTCCATATTTCCATTCTTCCATGTCACAGGAAGTTCCTGAGGTTCGCTTTCGGGGGCGAAGCGTACCAATATCGGGTTCTTCCCTTTGGCCTAGCTCTCTCCCCTCGCACCTTCACCAAGTGCATGGATGCAGTGCTGGCTCCGCTGAGACTCCAGGGCATCCGTGTACTAAATTACATCGACGACTGGCTAATATTAGCCAGGTCGCGCGGGATGGCAGTTCGACATCAAGATGTCGTTCTGGCCCATATCAGGTGCCTGGGGTTGAGACTCAACACAAAAAAGAGTGTGTTGACGCCCTCCCAGAGGACTACGTTCCTTTGTGCGATGCGGGCACAAATGTCTCCCGCACGCGTGGAATCCATACGGGCGATGGTCTCCAGAGCAAAGCTAGGCCACAACCTCACTGTGAAGCAGTTTCAGAGACTGCTGGGGCTCATGGCAGCAGCGTCCAATGTCATTCCTTTTGGCCTGCTACACATGAGACCCCTACAGTGGTGGTTGAGAGCCAAGGGGTTTTCCCAGAGGGGAAATCCGTTCCGTATGATCAGGGTAACGCGCAAATTGCCTTCGTTCTCTCGTCATATGGAGGAAACCTTGGTTCCTGTCCCAGGGACCGGTGCTGGGAGCATCATGTTGCCGGAAAACCGTGTCAACAGATGCCTCCCTCACTGGTTGGGGAGCGGTCATGGACGGCCGCTTTGCGGGAGGTCTGTGGGAGACCCGGCATTCTTCCTGGCACATCAACTGCCTGGAAATGCTGGCGGTCTACAAAGCTCTGAGGAGCTTTTTCCCAGACCTCCGCGGCCACCATGTCCTGATACGCTCGGACAACACTTCTGTAGTCGCGTATCTGAATCATCAGGGGGGTCTGAGGTCGCGCCCTCTATGCAGACAGGCACACCAGATCCTTCTGTGGTCCCAGGGGAAACTGTCATCTCTCAGAGCGATGTACGTCCCCGGGGACCAAAATCAGGGAGCAGACGTCCTGTCGAGGCAGGGGCTGAGGCCCGGGGAGTGGCGACTCCACCCAGAGGTGGTGGAAGGCATGTGCGTGAGATTCGGCCCAGTGGAAGTGGATCTGTTCGCGTCTCAAGAGACGTCGCACTGTCCACTGTGGTTCTCTCTCAGGCATCCAGCTCCGCTGGGGCTGGATGCCATGATGCAGACGTGGCCGAGGCTGCGTCTGTACGCATTTCCCCCGATTGCTCTGCTCCCGGGAGTCCTGGAACGGGTCCGCCGGGAGGGGATCAGTCTACTTTTAGTAGCACCCCGCTGGCCGACCCAAGTATAGTTCTCGGACATTGTAGCACTGCTGGACGGCCTTCCGTGGCAGGTCCCTCTGAGGAGGGATCTGCTGTCGCAGGCAGGGGGCACAATATTTCACCCCCGGCCAGAGCTGTGGAACCTCTGGGTCTGGCCCCTGAGGGGGCTCGGTACCTAGAGGCTGGCCTGTCAGCAGATGTTGTCGAGACCCTACTCAGCTCCAGGGCTCCTTCTACCAGGAGACTGTACAGCCTGAAGTGGAATGTGTTTTCCACTTGGTGTAGAGAGCGTGAGGTGGACCCAGTTAACTGCCCAGTGGCTTCAGTGCTGGAGTTCCTCCAAGATCGCTTCTCCGCCGGTCTTACCCTGTCCACACTTAAGGTGTATGTGGCTGCCATTGCGGCTTTCCACTCGCCTGTAGGTGATGGGCCCTTGGGGAGGCACCATCTGGTTGTACGTTTCCTCCGTGGGGCTCGGAGGATGAGGCCTGCGGCTCGCTCCAGAGTCCCAACCTGGGACCTGGCGGTGGTACTTGAGGGGTTGGCTGAGGCCCCCTTCAAGCCACTGGAGTCGGCTGAGGCAAAGAACCTGACCCTTAAGGTGGCCTTTCTCCTTGCTATCACTTCTCTGAGGAGAGTGGGGGATCTCCAGGCCTTGGCGATATCGCCAACTTGCCTGGAGTTTGCCCCTGGCGGAGTTAAGGCCATCTTACATCCTAGACCGGGCTATGTGCCCAAGGTGCCATCTAATGTGGCACGGTCAGTGGTTCTTCAGGCCTTCCATCCTCCACCTCATGTGACGGCGGAAGAGGGGAGACTTCACCTGCTCTGCCCAGTCAGAGCCCTTAGGGTTTATTTGGAGAAGTCTTCTCAATGGAGGAAGTCAGACCAGTTGTTGGTGTGCTTTGGTTCACCTAAGAAAGGGCTGCCTGCATCTAAGCAGACAATCAGCAATTGGATTGTCCAGGCTATAGCCACGGCTTATCAGGTGCGCAATTTGCCTTCACCTATGGCCGTGAGGGCACATTCCACCAGGGGCATGGCCTCCTCTGTGGCCCTCCTTTCTGGCGTCTCGCTTCAGGAGATCTGCGAGGCGGCCGGGTGGGCCACCCCGCACACCTTCATACGCTTCTACAGTCTGCAACTCCCTGTGACGCCTGGCGCCAGAGTGCTCGCGTCCTAAGTGTGCCTGGTCTCCCAGCTTCACACTAGGGCGGGCGTGATTAAGGTGTGGCATAGTGGGCATTACGTTCCCCAAAGTGTCGTCACGACGACGACGCAGTGCGAGTTCCCTCGAAGGGGCTTCAGTGGGTTACGACTGTAACCCTTGTTCCCCGAGAAGGGAACGAGACACTGCGTCTCGTCGCCACACCTATCACGGGCAGAGCGCTTGCTTCATCGCAAAGGAGCTAACGTGTGTTTGTGCCAGCGTCCCTTTGTATCTTCCGGTTATGCCGTCATCTACTACGTCATGACGCAGCACCAATCAGGATTGGACAGATTTCATTCATGCTTCAGATGCGTTACGCTAAGGGCGTTCCCCAAAGTGTCGTCACGACGACGACGCAGTGTCTCGTTCCCTTCTCGGGGAACAAGGGTTACAGTCGTAACCCGAGACGTTCTCTCTAGAAGAGGGAACGAGTACTTGCGTATCTTGCCGTGCATGCGTCACGTTCTGATTCGCTTCAGCGATGAAAAAACTGACCAAACCAGCCTATCTGGGCCGTATTTATAGCCCTAGCCCCACCCGCTTTCGGCGGGACATGACGTAATGGGCGCGAAGCACCCTCATTGGTTCTGACGTCATGAGGGGCCTCTATCGATAGGCTGGTGCAGTTGCCGCAAAGCAGCCAATGGGCGCGCGAGCTGTCTCGCCCATGTCTGCATGCTGCTGCAATGCGTTTTACATTATTGCAAAATTAAGGATAATTTTTGGCTTCAATATCTCGAGGAAAAGAGGTTTTCCCCTAGCGTAAGATACTTACGCAAGTACTCGTTCCCTCTTCTAGAGAGAACCGAGGTTACGTTAGTAACCGAGTACGTTTTTATGATATATTTGCATATACATGTTAATTTGCTGTTTAATACATTGCTTATACAAAGACATTTTATTTCAACATATTTAAGTCGATTTTTACTCATCTCATAGCAATATATTTTGATAAAAGCTAAACTAGTAGATGTGTTCATGTAAAAATAACATGTTTACTAATGTAAGTGCAAGTGTTAACGAAAGGCACAGAAGCACGCTGTTATTTACAGCTGTAGTAAACATCTGTGCCGTTCATTCATTCACACACAGACACGCGATTCATATTCAAACAGTCTTTTTGCGTTTACCGACACTATTGCATATCACGATTAGAACAAAGCACTTAAGAATAAAAAACTTACTACAGTCCTCTGAATAGCTGGATCCATTGCTCCTCGATGTGAAACTATTATTCCTAAGGATTATTCCTCACAGCGAAGCAAGACGACATAAAGTGCACGAGTCAGATTAAACTCGATGTGTTTTGTCGAGCTGATGTGGGCGTTTACACGTTTGCATGGATCGCTTCAGATCATTTGCATTTGAATAGCGCATGCTCTGCGTGGGCGTGGTCACATTAACACTTAATGAGCTGAGGTGAGAATGACATCTCTCTCTTTTCATACAGATTACATAAACTGATAATATTTGTTTTTTATATAAATTACTTCGTTTAAAAGAAGAGAATTCAAGCTTCATACCTGTGTGCCTGTATGCCTGTTTGACTGAGTACTCGCTGAGTTCAAGTAAATTTTCGGATGCGTTTCTTTACTGTAATGGACTTTACTGACAGAGAGAAGGCAGAACTCGTATCATGTTTATTTTATTTTATTTGGCAAAAAGCACAACTTTTTGTTTTTATTGTTTGTAGCAACAATGACTATGACATCCGGTCAGCTGCTTTTCAAATTAGTGAATCCTGATCCCGCAAACACATCCTTCATTGTCTGAGCAGACAAGGGGTCTTTTCACTCCTGCATTGGCGTCTCTAAGTCTGCATGAACTGTCAATATTGCAACTTTATGGCTCTCCAGAGAGAGATTAAGTCACACATTGCAGGAAACCTTGTTGTTTAAAATCCCCCCTCTCTGTAAACACCACATCCCCCAGCCTTGCAAAGTTTCTGCATTCCAAGCCCCCATTTCTCTCTATGTGCAAAGAGATAACGAAACCCTATGCGACATTCCAGACTGAGAAGTCACCACACATAAACGCACAAATGTCCTTTGTATGTAACTCAGATGTTCTGAATTAGCGAATCATGATTTTCATACACAACCTCTTTTGTCAGAGGAGTAGAGCTTAGATCGGGCCCAACAAATCAAGCCCGACCCTACCCGAGCCCGAGCCCGTTGTGTCCGAGCCCGGCCCGGCCCGACACGTTCACTGTAATTATGAGCCCGAGCCCGATTTAAACCCGACCATTTTTAATATGTGGGCCGTTATAACCAGGGGCGGCGCCAGAATAATATTTTTTTTTAATGTGCTATCATTTAGGCTACAGGGGGAGCTGCGCAGTTATATAGGCCTATATTATTATAAAAATACTATTAATAAATGAGCAAAAATTGACCAACACTCAATATTAAATATTCAATTATTTTAATTATCACAATTAAAGCTTTAATTTGATTAAATTGAACAAGCACAACATTCAGCATTCAATCAAATATTCTTAAAGATTAATTATTATTAATAATTTTACTTCAACATATTGTTATTTCAACATAATATGTGTGTGAGCAACTGCAACAAGCAAGATGTGCATTTGTAAATTCGGTGACAGCGCAAGTTTCAAATGGTGTAAGTGACCGCGGCGCGCCGGCGACTCCATGTCATGATTATTTGTCTGCTAAATTGCTTTTTATGTATTAAATCTATAGGCAATTGGTTGATGAAAAATTTATTAAAATTAAAATACAATTTATACTAAACGAAATTCACTTTAAAGAAAAGCTTTCTTCAAAACAAAACTTAACAAACTTGAAACTAAATGTGCTTATTCAATGGCTAAAACACGTAGGCTAGACTTTCTTTTTGAACAAATTGCAGCACATTCATTTAATTCTGAATTTTGCACATGTAAGTTGAAAGGCATTTGTTTGTGCATAGTAAAACATGCTATCTGTAACATTTATCACGTTCATAAGTGTGCGTGCATTTATTAATTATTATCTCAATGAATAATGCGACAAGGAAGAAGCATGTAAACTGCGTTGTTTGTTTATTCAGAAATAATTGAATGGATCGGAAAAGTAACAAAAGAGGACATCGAGGGACTACTATCATAATTTATTTCTGTCATGGCAAGACTGCTTCATGTGTCTGTTCATCGTCGAAGTCCCGTTTTTTTGCTGTCATAGGCGAGCAGCGTGCCGCATTTAATGCACGAGACAAAGCCAACACATATGTTGTCACTCCCCACAACTAGTTTAAAATGTTGCCATACCTCCGATTTTCCTCCAAACTTGCTCAAAGTTAATTCTCCTGTTTTGATTTTTTTCTTTGCTTCTTCAAGCACTTAAGCTACAGAATAGTACAGCACGCACAGCAGGAGTGATGCGTCACGCGTGCGAGACTGCGAGTGCGAGTGGACGAGACGCTGCCTGCGCATGACACGTGACGTGCTTTATCAAGGGCCCGACCCGACCCGGCCCGAGGACAGTGGCGGGAAATATCGCCCCGGCCCGGCCCGCGGGTCGGGTCGGGTCGAGTCCGGGCTCGGGCAGAGAATCTAAGCTCTACAGAGGAGAAGACAAGAGCTTCTGTTTTGACCGCCTTAGGGTTAAATCCCTAGTGCTGAAACCTCCCGCAGCACCGCGTGACTTTACACACACACACACACACACACACACACACACACACACACACACACACACACACAACACGTGTGGACTTGGAAACGGACATTTCCACACATGTGATCCAACAGCAATGTTTTTGATATGTATTTTTATGTGTGTATAATTAGCCAGATAATGTCTGAGGTATCTATGCAACGTTATTATGATAATCAAAATCACTATGCTAGTGATTATGAGGAAATTATGTAACCCTGTATTTCTTTCATGCAAAAACGTCATTCGAGGTGTCAATGTAATGGGAAAAACATGTCGGAGTCGAATCTTGACTGCAAAGTACAATAATATGCATTTATTCCAGGAAATACCATATTTCTAAATATGAATGTTATTTTCGATCTCTCACATGACAGTCAAAGTAGGCGTTTCTTCACAAACAAAGAAACCTCTTCCCGCTTCAGATCAGAAGATCCGATTCGCTGTCGCCACGAAAAAGGGGGCGTGGGACACTGCTCCGGACCGGCTGTGGCCTGCTTTTTTTCTCTTTTATTTATTTGTATGTTTTTCTATAAGTCTAGTTTCGTTTTCCTATTCGCCTCTGTTCATTCACGAGCTGAATGAACTTAGCCTGAATCATTCTCGGTAACGTACGCTCAAGTGAACCTTCAAATCTTCCCGCTACACAACTCTGGAAGAAGAACAGGACACGCATTGCAGCCCTAAAAGGAACACACACGTATTCCTTTTGCTCAGCTCCACAAAAGAGTGCATCAAACTGCAAGTATATAATCTGACATAGTTTAAAGCTGAATCGATGGTGTCTCTCAAGAGGGTTCTTTGTTTGTAATAAGTTGCCAGGCTCTTCTTCAATTCTCTGACTCTCTCACTTTACTTTCTCTTCTTTCTTTCTTTCTTTCTTTCTTTCATTCATTTCATTTATTCTGACCACGCGATGTTTTATGTTTTTGTTTGGTTAAATGTTGGTTTCTTTTATTGTGTGCATTTTTACGTACGTTTATATTTGTAGCTCATATAATCTCTCTAGTTTACATCTATTAAAATCCATTTATACTTTAACTGTCTCTGTGTTTGAAAACCCACCTTGTAAGTCAATGAAATCAAAGATCTAAGCTACAAGCTCGATATCATAGACTAGCCTACCTTGAGTAGTTTTAATTCATAAACTCAGAAAGTTTGATGTTTGTGGCCAGAAGATTAAACTTTCTTGGAGTTTGTAAACAGGGATACTCCTTCGTAACTGATAATCTTACATTTATTCGCTGGACGAATGACTGATGACGAGACCAGTTACAGAACGAGGTATTTCCGAAAATTGATAAAGTAATGTATATGCGATTTATGAATTATGACCATGAGTTATGATTAGTAATATTTCCCAAATTCCCTATATTCTTGAGCTAATTCGCATTGACCCAGAGTCATTTACGTTACATGTTAGTATAAACAAAAAAAATAGACACTCTACACAGTGTATAACACTTGTATGTAAGATCAAAATCGACAGAGTATTTTGAGTCTCTTTTGCACTGATAAGAAAAAAAGCGAGCAGATCACGCTGGCGTGATTGCCGACCCCAGGGGGTTAATCCAGTGAATTATCATCATTTGTGTAAAATCCCGAGTTTGTGCTGATCCACTGATCCTCATGGAAACATGAAGAAGCCAAGTGAATGACGCGCTAATGTACAACAGCTCTTAGCCTGAACAAAGTTCTTTGCCTGAAGTACACTGAGGTGCCGTCACCAAGCGTTTGTTTTTACAGTTTTTCTCAATTGCTAAAACACTAAAACCCAAACAAAGTTCTCAGTTACCTGAACTCATTTAGCTAATTGTGCAGTCTGTTGTCAATACCTTAACCCTCTGGGGTCTGAGGTGTTTTCTGGGCCCTGGAGGTGATCACATTGTCCCTTTTGTCCCTTTTAGTATTGTATACTGTAGTACAGTGTACTGTATACTGAACAATGGGCTGTATACTGTACAATGAAAAAATTGTATGGCCCTGAAAATTGTGCTTTCCATTTGTTAACAGTACTGACTGCTCAATAGATTTTGACTGGTTGCAGGTTCATATCAACAAAGAACAATAATTACTGTATCACAAGAGACAAAGGACAAGTTTGTGAAATGCAGGTTTTGGGATGGGACGATTACCGTTTTCACTATAAACCTGGATAAAATGTACTGACGGTTAGTATTATCGTTTAAAATTGTATTATCATTAAAACCGTGTTTGATTATCGCGATTTTAATAACTCACTGTAAATCCTGTCCAGCCAGCAACAGTCTGACACAGGCGCAGCGCGCAGTGTTGTTGTTTTTTATTCGAGAAGGAATGGCGGAAGGCAGTGACCATGCTCGGGATATTTTTCAGCCTTTTAAGAGGACCAAATCTGAGGTGTGGTCGTGTTTTGGCTTTTACAAAAGTCCTGAGTGAAACTTAATCGAGGATGGTCACTACAATAGGGGGGAAACAATTCAAATCTGCCGAGTCGTCTTGTGTGATCATCACCCACTGTTTATAGCGAACGCAAGGCAAGTTAACTTTGACCTCAATACCAAAACTACGTCTGAGAAATAATTGGGCACAAAATGTTGTTTTGAGTTGAAATATTTGATCTCACTCACTTGAAATAAACGCGAAGCTTCCGCGAATAAAGGTGGCTTTGAGCCCAAGACAAACGATCAAGTTCAAACTTTAGAGTGACATTTAAGGTATAATAATGTATATCATTGTACACTTATTACATCGATTTTTTTTTTTTTTTTAACCCACATAATAACGGGGACATATTGAATTGAGATTAATGTTTTAAATCTTACCTGTTTATAAATCCATTTTGTACAGCATACAAAACAATCGTCCAGACAAGATGATCACAACAATATGATCAAACTCTGTAAACAATAAATCAACTCTGATTTAATTTTTAATACAATCAAAAACGGAGACGCAAGACGGCATGAAACGAAAGAGCGCGTCCATTGTGAAACATGGATGTGCGCCAACGTTGCTATTGACGACGGTATAAGGAAGGAAATGCTACAGAATAGAATCTTGCATAAAAAGTGCATAGAGCTGCTTGTTTTATTTGTTGTTTGTTGATTTTCAAATATAAAACTGTTTTCAGTGTGAGTATCAATTCTTTTTGAACACTTTCATCTCGTTTTAACAAAACCGTGATAATATTGATAATCACGATAATTTTGGTCACTATAATCATGATATAAAAATGTTATACCGTGCCATCCCTATGCAGGTTGCAGTACTGTAAAAATATGGATACAACCCACATGGAAAGAATCTATATGAGGATATATGCGCATATATGAAACCTATATGCAGTTTATATGCACATATATGCTGCATATATACAGCATATATGCACATATATGATAATATATATGCTGCATATATGCGTATATATGCCACATATAGGCATAATTGAGGTGCATATATGTGCATATACAGGCCATATAGGTCTCCTGTATTGCTTCTTTATATATACATATAAGCCCTATATGTACATACAAGATATGTCTCCTATAGCTCATGGCAGGATGGTCATTTTGTAGCTCATATCTCACTTTGGAAACTGTCATACATGATGCCTAGCTCAGATAGGCACATCTATCAATTCGAAGCTCACGGAGCTGAGATCAAAAAGATAAAAATAATTTTTTTTTTTTAAATTCTGTTCAGTTTTTTGTCTTATTTTTGTTCTTGTACTATTTGATTGTTCTTAAGTAAATAAATAATGTAAATTTCTACATTTTGGGGTTTTATTTATGTTGCCTACACTGTAAAAAAAAGTGTACTTTTACAGGTAATGGTCTGTATTTTTTTAACAGAATTTTACCGTTTTGTCATTATAGTGAATGCCTGTTATTTTACAGATATTTGCTGTAATTTAAAGGTCCACTATTAAATTTACAGGTAATTGCTTGTATTTTGGTTTTACATCAATTTACGTTTTTTAAGGAACTTGTCTGTATTTTTACAAAGTAATATTTTACAGATTTTTTTCTGTGAAATTAGAAAACAAAGAAAAGAAGGTATAACTGCAGAAATCTGCATCTATTCAATATGTTGTCCTTACAGATTATTAAGCATGTGGGGGTTAAAGTGAGGTTTTTTTTAAGGTTAAATAATAGTATTTGTACATACAGCCTACCCTACATAGGCTACAGTAGACCTGTATTGAATTGTTTTTAGGCTATAGTCTTTTAATCTTGTCTTGCAAATAGATGCTCATTTTGATCATTATTTCATTGTCTTATTCTCCCATAATTTCATGTATATTTTATTAATATTTTTCTAAATCTCCGTTGCTGCACATTCAGGGCTTTGTGTGTGTGTGTGTGTGTGTGTGTGCGCGCGCGCGCGCACGCGATGACGCAGATTCAAATTCGCCGCCATTACGTTTCCGCTGTTTATTCCCGCCCACAACGGTCAGCTGATCAGTCGACTTTGGATCTGTATCAAGTGCAAGTGGGAGATTTGAATTCAGTCTACTCTCCTGAAGTGGATTGTGAGATTAACAGGGGTTCAATATGACACCTCATAATTCAAAGCAATCGTGTTCGTCGAGAGCAGCCGTGAGCAGGAGCCCTAGCTGTTGTCAGTTTGGATTCTTCGGAAATAACACCCTTTTCAGTGAGCCTGGTTCGTCACAGCGGACATCATGCCAACCGATCACCGGCTGAGGTAAGAGTCTGCATGTGAACGATATTTTATATTACATTTGTGTTAAGTTTACGTTACAGTTTTCAAGCTAACATTAGCATTTTAAATGATGAGCTGGAGGCAAAACACTGAAAATGTAGCATGCATCTTTATATTTTCCATCTGTTTTAAGAAAGATCAGTTGTACCCACACCTCAAAAAATACCTAAAACAAGCTTTCGTAGACTTGTTATACATAAAGTCCGTTTAATTGTGTATAAAATCTTTGTTAATACGCGATAGTATCTGTCAGTAAATCAATCTCTTAAATGGCGGGACATTTTTAAACACTGTCTGGAAGCTGAAAACTCTTCTCTTAAAAAATAGTAACCACGTTTTTGGCGGATTTTTATTACCATTTTTAATAACCACAGTTATACTACAAATAGGCCTGACGTTACCAAGGTTTTTTTTTTTTTGGTTAAACCATAGTTAATTTTCATAAGGGTTAATGTGGTTATCAAGACCGTTAAGAAAACGAATTCAGATACAGGAAAACACATGAGACTAGAATATGAACACCACATGATAAATTCCATATTCTGGCTGCATGCTTGCCAACACGTCAGTTGAGGTTTTGCATTGTCCCAGTGGAACATATTCTGACATATGCAAATGTAATACTGAGTTGTAAAAAAAAAAAAAAATATATATATATATATATATTTGTGATTTCAGGTCAAGTGGAAAGCAGAATGATCATGGCAAACAAGGTATGGGAAGAAGTAATTTAAAATATTGTAATGGCCGAGTCTTCTGATTCCATATGATTGCACTAAAAGTGGCAGAAAATTTAATTAGTTTTATACTATATTTTCCCATGTGAATATTCATTTGATCCTTGTGAGGCCACTGGAGCTGAACAAGGTTTGGTTTTGCTTCAGTAAGACCACGATTGTGTTAGATTCCACCCATCTATTATTATAATTTTTTTGTATTGTAACTAGGCTCTGTCATTTAGAAACATGGGTTTTCCTATCACTTATAATGACATATATCTCTACCTTTCATTCCAGCCAGAGGAACTGACGGTTGCTGCTCGCATCTCAGCCTACCTGATGGAAAATTCTTGCTGGATGAATGACCTTCACCTTCAATTCAACCTTGCCAAGACAAAACTGCTTATGGTTTCACTTTCAGCCAAACCATGCGATCCTGCTAATTTGCCTTATACAACACCAGAAAGATCCGGCCCTTCCTGTCGGAGCCACACAACTCCTTGTCTAAGCTCTTGTTCTATCCAGACTGGACTATTGTAATGCTCTCCTGGCAGGCCTTCCAGCATCAGTCAAACCTCTGCAACTGATCCAGATGCTCCAGCAAGACCTAAACTCACTGCTTCAGATCTGTGTGTCTCCAGAAGCTTGTGTTCTGCAAGTGAACGGCGCCTTGTGGTGCCATCATCCCAAAGAGACACAAAACCACTTTCACTGACCTTTACCTGGACTGGTCCCTGCTGGTGGGATGACCTGCCCAACTTAACACATTTTCAAGAAACTGCTAAAGATCCATCTTTTCATAAACACTTGACCCAATAATACTAAATCTTTGTTTTAATAATAAATAAATAAACTTGTATACTGTGCTACACTAACTGGGACTTGTCACTGCACTTGTTGCTTCTATTGTTCTCTTAATTTTTAAGTCACTTTGGATAAAATGTAATTGTAAATGTGTAAAATAAGTTATATTAGAGTATAAAGGCATACAGCAATTGCCTTTTAATGTAGATATTTTTACATGTTCTAAATTATATACTAAGATTGTATTTCCTATCATTCACATATCTTGATGTTCAGTGTTTGTTTAATGAGTAATACTGTAAATGTGCAGGTATTTTGTACTTATACGTTTAATTAATTTAACAGAAATTGACTGTACATTTGCTATTATTAAGTACTTAATTAGAGATTGGTCAAAGTTGTGAAATTGGAAATGCCTTAACTGTAAATATACAAACTTTGAATTTGAATTTATGTATTTAATGCATTTTTATACATAACTTCATAGTTATTATACACAGGAAAAACTATATATTAAAAGATAATTACTGTAGATAGACAGCATTATTATAAAATAACTTTATAAAACCCTAAATTTACAGTTTAACTTGAAAGTTAAATGTTTTTTTTTAAATGTAATTTGACATCATTTATCCGTTTTTCCACGGTTTAATAAGCCATTATCAACAGTAATGTACTGTAATTTAATAAATTTTGACTGTAAAGTCAATTCTGTATTTTCACTGTTTTTGCCTGTAATTTTGTGAAATGGTTATTTGCTGTAATTTAACGGAATCCGTCTGGAAACTTTGCTGCCAGAGATTTACCGTTTGTATACGGGATTTTTTTTTTTTTACAGTGTAGGCCTAGTAGCTATGGATTTTAATAATTTTACTAATATATAGTAGGTAAACATATAGGTGCATATATAGGTGAACATATAGGTGCATATATGTGAACATATAGGTGCATATATATGTGAACATATAGGTGAGCATATATAGGTGAACATGTAGGTGCATATATGTGCATATATGTACATATAATATAGGAAAACGGCCAATTTTATATATGTCACATATATTAAAAACATATATCAAAACATATATTAAAACATATATGTTTATATAGGTTCTTTCCATGTGGGAAGGAGGAGGAGGAAGAAAAAAAAAATTGCAAAGAGCAAAGCAGAGTAGTAATTTCTGATCAATTTTGAGCTACTATGATAGAACATGTTTTCGTTCATAAAAAGACAATGATGGAAAAATATGAAATTTGTTTTAGATTAAAAATGTACTTCTCCCTGAGAACTATATGTTTTGAACAATGTGTTTTCTATTTTTTGGAGTATTGTTTACTGACTGCTATGTAACAGACGTACCAGGTTCAATCAGCAGCCAATCACAAAGAGCGCCATCCCCAGAGTACTGATCACACACACCTGAAACCAGTCGAGTCATTCATCAACCACAGCATTTAAGCACACGCCTCAAGCTTCATTATTGTCTGGTCTCGTTTTGAGTAAAGACTGCTTTCCTGTTTTACAGCTTATTCAAGACAGAAGTTATACCGCTTCCCTACGTTCCTGATCTCCTGCGTCTCCCCAGTCTTCTCCTGGTGTGTCTGTGTGTTTCCTGTATCATCGGTGTCTACAAACGCGGTATCTACAAACGCTATCTCTACCAACCCGAGGAGTGTGCACTCCACTTCCACTCCAACTATCACGAACTGCTTCACGTCTGTTAAGGACTTTTATTCCTTTATCATTAGGGGTGTAACGATTCATCAACTACATCGATGTATCGATTTATATTCCTACGATCCAACTGCATCGATCTGTGCTTGGCAAGTTGGCCTTCCGGACGACATATATCGATCTAACATCGTTTTAAAAGGTAATGAATCGATTGTATCGATACTAGGAAATAGCGCATTGGATTTAAGCACGTTAGACTTTATATGGATGTTTTTTCTTTGCACTTTTAATGATAAAGGCGTTAAACGTTACTCGATTCAGTCTGCCTATCTGTGACGTCGTCGGCATGCGTGACGCGCCAGCAGCAGTGCAAAGACAACATGCAGCGCAAAGTCTCTCACCTCAGAAAAACGGACTTTCTGTCCGCTCAGCCGCTATACTGCAGTAGTGCGCACTCTTCAATTGCACGCGCAAATGCGGCGGAGCGCGCTGTATCACTTCACTAAAGTGCAAAAGACATACGAGAATGCAACGTCGTAAATTAGTAAGTTAAGAAATAAAAGTAAAATACCAATAAATTACGTTATTGGTACGTCATGTGTGTTGCTATTTATCAGGAGCAGTTTCCATGTTTCTTTACCAGTTCTTCTAAGTATTGTGTATCACCATGGTAGCCTAATTGTTTGTTTCCATAACAAAATGCCACTTACTGGTTATTTTGTATATTTTTATATGACTGTGGTGGCTCATACCAAGATTATATTAACAAAAACTAGTTTGGGACTGCTATTTAATAGCTTAACCTCGAAGTGCCTACTGTTTATCAGTATTTGTCATATTCTTACAAAACATTTTTTTTTTGTATGTTAAAGCCCATGTTGCAGGTTTTTTTTATTAATTTTTTATTAATATAACCTTGTATGAAAATACCATATGAAAAGTAAATGCAGGATTAAAAATTGTTTTGCAAGACATAAGGGCACAAATTTAATAGAAAACGTGACTGTTACCTTGACTGTGTTGAAAAAACGCTTTTTTTCACCATCGCGTCATATGACGCCACATGAGGTAGTCGTTCGCTGGCTCTGCGTTCGCTCAGTGCGGAGTAGGTTGGTATTCAGTTGGAGCGGTCATGATTCAGTGTGTTTTCGGTGCTTATTGTATTTCAATTAATCATCGTCGTGGTAAATGATTGTGAATTATGGCCTGTCAGGGCATCGAGTCCACAGGTTTCCGAATAAGAAAAAGGACGGTGCGATCTTCCGTGCCTGTGTGCGTTTTGTGCAGGGTAAGAGACGGGACTTCACTTCCGCTTCTGCTTTTGCTTTGAATAACGCGGTAGTGTGTAGCGTTCACTATAGTCCGAATAATTATAATCCCGGCGATATGTGGACACTGTCCCGGCTCCTTCATCGGGTCGCCCGGTGACGGTCCGCCGTCAGCATGTTGTTCGGCCGCCGGCGGGAAACATGACGCTCACGGATCCGTCAGAGATCACATATTGTACATCTGTTTTACAAAATGTGCCTTGTCTTAATTTAATTCATTAACATATCCTACATAAACTTGTAATGCATTTATGTGTTTGTTATTAGTCTGCAGCCAACACTTATTATTATTATTATTATAAATATAATATATTATGTTCTATAATTCATTTTCAATCTGTACAAACCGACTTTAATGTTTGTGTTGGCTGTTTCTACATATAAAGTGTAGCGAATATGCATCTGGGTAAATATGAATTAGCTCAAGAATATGGGGAATCTTGGGATATTAATATCTATGACTCATGGTCATAATTCATAAGTCGCATGTACATTTATTTATTTTTTTATCCAGATTACCTCGTTCTGTAACTGGTCTGACCAACCTTTAACTCGGCCAGCGAGTAGATGTAAGGTCAGTACAGTTAAGAAGGGGTATTCACAAACTCCACTAAAGTTTAGGTTCTGGCCAAGAACATTAAACTTTATTGAGTTTATTAATTAAAACTACTGAATGTAGTCTAATATTATAGAGCCTGTAGCTTTATAGATCTTTTGTTTCATTGACTTTATAAAAAAGTGGGTTTTCAAACACAGAGACAGTTAAAAGTATAAATGGGTTTATTAATAAAATGGCACACGCTAGAGATTATAAACTACAAATATAAACGTACGTAAAAATGCAAACAAACACATAAACATTTAAACAAACATGACGTGATCGGAATGAAAATGGAATGAAAGAAAGAAAGATATAGAGGGAAGATAGAGGGTAACTTAAATCACAGACCTAAGACCTAGACACCTGGAACAGCTTTTATAGGAATCAATATACTTGCGAGATGTGGTACTCTTTCAGTGTGATGCTGAAAAGGGGACGCGCGTGCGCGTGTCCGGCTGGTTTGCGTCTAGCTTCTTCTTCTGGGTCGTTTCGAAAAACGATGTAAAGGCTCACTTGAATTTAACGTTACCGGAAAAGTTCAGATTCGTCTCCCGGGATGGGAGAGGCTGGAAATCTTAGTTGCAACGAACGGCAGCTACGACTCGAACATGTGTTGGTCCGAGGAGAAGGCCAGGGCCTCCTTCAGATGTTCCTTGGAGAAACGCTGCGCCGAGGAAGAGGGTCCAGAGAAGTTGGATGAGTTGAGTTGGAAGAGAGGAGAGAAGAGAGCGAGATGAGGGGGCTTCTGACGTTTTATCAGACCTCTGTTTACGCCCCCTCTTGGAACGACAGCGAATCAGATTGTCTTTTCTGAAGCGGGAAAATTCTCTTTGTGTGAAGAAGAAAACGCCTACTTTCACCATATGTCTTATGAGAGAAAGAATTCATATTTCTTCTTAAGATTGTACACCTGGAACAATACATCTTACTGTAATACTATGTGCGGGACTGGCTGAATTAAAACAGGACGGTCAGACAGATACCAAGAATTACAGGTAGATATTGGACACACATAACATTACGTTCATATGCCTCATTACACACAAATAAAGCTTGATTAAACACACAATAAAATTGTCAGTGTTTCCGTTATGGCAAATGACGACACTTTGAGAAACATAGGAATACATATCAAACATTTAGTGGCTTGTTATGTGGAAGAATATCTGTTTCCAAAGTTCCAGAGTGTGTGTGTGTGTGTGTGTGTGTGTGTGTGTGTGTTCTGGAATGCCTTTGAGGCTTGGGTCGTAAAGTTTTATGGTCTGAGTTAGGGTTACAACAAGACACGACTGAGGAATTCCCTTCAATGAACATTTAGAATTCAAAACTATACTCTAGCAAACCAAACCTCTATCACACGTGCATATAGGAAGGTACACACATTATAAAGGAAAATAACAGATATTTCTCTTATTCTCAGTTATACACAAAAGGGTGTTTGTGTGTGTGTGCGGAATGCCATGAGGCCGTAAAGTTGGGGGATACGAGTCACATGGGCGCTGGTAAATGGGTCCTCGTGGGGCAATTATTAACCAGCAAGGACACAAGACGATGTGTCTTCCCATATGATCACTTAACGCGAGAAGCAGATGTCGTTGTGGCTACATTCCCCCTTTTTGTTAAACGAAATTCGGGATGGAATTCGTTGAACAACAAATAGGCACAACGAGTGTCAGGGCGTTGTCGGTGACCGTGGAGATGCACATCACCGTGCTAGACTTCTCTGAGTGTGAGTCCTGCCTTGGCAGTCAGGAGTCGGGGGTGTTCTCTCTCCATGCGATGTCGGGATCGGACCTGGTGAGGTCCGATGGTGGCTGCTTTCTCGCGAACCACTGCGGCCTGCATCCTGTTAGAGGCGATAGGGAGAGAGAGAGAGAGAAGGAGAGAAAAAAAAAAAAAAATTCCAGCGATGGAGGTCCTTAGTTGGTTTAGGACAGTCTTTTTGGTTCGCTGAGGTTGGTATGCCACATGCTTTGATGTCCCATGCATGGCTTTTTGGCACATGTGGCGTCATTGTTACGCCTGGCCCCCCCCCTTGTGCTTTGTGGCTTTACGAGCTGTGGCGCTGTGATGGCAACAGGTGCACAATGCGTATTGAAGTCTTGTGAACGCAACATGTGCGTGGTGGCAGACAGCTGTCTGAGGCACTGGTTGTCAGTGAGCTCGGATGGCCTGCGAGGGTGGTGGAGGGGTAAGTGGTGGCATAGGAAAAGTCTGTTCATCAGAGGCCCGCATGACTTTCTTTGTACACAGCGGAGGTAGCGTTTTAGCGGCTCTGAGGCGTGCAATGTAGTTGGTAAAGTTCGTTTGTGCTGTGTAATCACTGCAATGGTTAGGGTGGGTGGGTGGGTTGTCTGTATGTGGCGCAGACATTGGTTTGGTTACTCAACTGCAGGTCAGTCAGGACCTTGAAGCAGTAGGTGTCAGTGTTCGTTTTCTGTGTCTGTGTCAGACGTGGCTGCACTGTCTTCATCTGTGATGTAAGAAGACTCTGCCTCACCAGTGTTCTGGAGAGAGTGGTTACAGGTTCGACGGTCTGGGCTTGGAGTTCTGGACGGCGGGTGATGCTGGTTCCAGAATCTTTCTGAGCGGTCGGTCCGACGCTTTGGACGGGCACCGTCACAGTCGTGCCGCCACCTGCTGTCTGGTTCTGAGCGGTGCTCAGAGACGGAGTGAATTGTGTGTGTCTTTACCGTCTTTTCATCCATGGCCCTTTGCTTGGTGTAAGCCTTGTGGGCTAAGTCTCTGAGTTTTCGAATAGACATGGTTCGTGGGCAGACGAGCACACCGAGATGTTTACTCACGGGGCTATGCAGGTTCCGCAGAAACAAAGTTCTAAAGGTTATATCTTCTTCCATATCTGGTGTGTTGGTTGCTCCGAAGAACGTTTGTCGGAGTCGGTCATAATAGGAGTGTGGGTGTTCAAGTCGGGCCTGTTTCACGTCGAGGGCCGTGATAAACCCTTGGTCTGATTCTGGGTCAGAGAATTCGCGGATCAACGCTTGTCGCAGTTGCTTGTAATCTGCTTTGACAGGCTGTGGTTGGCGATCCAGAAAACTACGCACCTCTCTGCTTGAGGTGATTCTTACCAGGTACAATTTGTCCCAAGCTGTCGCGTTGGCGACAGTTTGCAGGTGAAAGTCAATGTCTTGAAGGTACGCATGAACACTGCAGTCTCCGGCAAACGTAGGAATGTTTCTGGCCATCTTGTTGAGGTTTGTTGGACGAGAGCTGTTGCTGGGGGCCCAATCCGTCTGGAGAGGATTCTGACCCTTTACAGCTCTTGGTGTTTGGCTGACAGGCGTGGTGTTGTGCAGTGGGCTTTCGCCCCCCTTTTCAGCTCTGGGTGTGTGGCTGAAAGGCGCAGACTCGCTGGAAGGGGGAAATGGTGTGAGATGTTCTTCCCCTTCCCGGTCGCGGTTGAAACTGTAAGCATGTCTCAGTTCTCTGCGAACCATGTCTAGTTCGTCTTCGAGATCGTGTCTCTGCTGAATGAGCTGATGGATTTTAGTCTCTGCTCTCTCAAGGAGAGCTTCAGCCCGTTGGAGCCTTTCGTTGAGTTCCTTCCGGGTGTTTTCCTCCGACTGCTGTCTTTGATCTGTGTGCAGACGAAGATCGTCCAGGGCTCTTTGAAGTCTTTCAACTTCCTGTTGTAGCGTTGTGTCCGTCTCGTCCTCTTCCTCGGTCAGGAAGATAAGCTGGTCTAGCCGACTCTGTGTGTGGGCTCGGTCCTTCCGGGCTTCTGTGGCCTGGAGCTGTAGTGCGGCTGCCTTCTGTTCCATATCGAGGCTGAGCCTTTCGCTGGCCCAGGCCTTGGTGACGAGGTTGAGTGCGATTTTCCGAAGATTTTGGCCAGCTGCTCGTGGTCGTACTTCTGGGTTAGCTCGACATCTCTGCTTACTGTGGTGAGAGAAGCACAGCACACACAAAAAGAGACACAATGCAAGTTTGTTTTAGGGTTAATGAGCTATACTCATACGGGCTATGCCGTTTATGAGAATTTCGGGGCTAACTGATGCCGACAGTTAGCTGAGCCAATTTCGTGGGTATGGATGAAACCCACAATAGAAATTTGGACAGGCGGTAGCCTGGGGGGGTCGTCTAGCGACGCCCGCTTTGATCGTCACTCTATTATTCAGCTTTTCCTGGGGTCTCTCTTAGGTTCTGTGTCTAAGTGAAATGAAAGAAACAAATCACAACAGAGTGGAGAAATAGACAAGGTTGAAGGTAGGGAAGATCAGAGGGAAACACAACACAAGGAAGTGAATTGGTCTGCAATGAAATGTCGCAAACAATAACACGGGGAGTGTTATTTAAGGAAAATAAATCAAATAAGATCAAATAAAATAAAATAAAGAGGCCTAAGCCTTATTAACACTGCGAGAGTTCCTGATCGGGCCAGGAGATGCGTGGGTTATCGGGACAGGACCTCGAAAGAAGGTGTGTCTTAGAGAGAGAAAGGTGGGTCTAAGCACTTAAAATACCCCGAAGGAATAGCTAGTATTCTGTGGTTCATAATAAGTGGATGGGTTCTATCAAATTTTAGTTTACCTGGGGTGAATAGAGGTCATCCAGGCGGAAACCAGCGGGCGCGGTCAGACCCTCCGACGGTTCCAACACCAGACAGAGCGCAGTGTCAGTAACGCCGGACAGATGATCCCCGCCCACTGGAAACCACCAGGGATGACTTTCGGATCACCACAGTGCACTGACTGAGTCCTGCCAATAGATACACAATGAGGGATTAAAATGTTAGACTTAAAGTAAATTAAGGCTTTCTGGTTTCATCAAATTGAGTAAATATGTATGCAGGAGTCAGAGGCAAAGGCTTTACTAAAATAATGATACAACAAAAAGGAAATTACGATAATTGGTTGTAATTATCAGAATAACCCACCACCCCCCCCCCCTTTTAAAAGGCTGGGGAAAGAAAAAAAATTATCAATGAAATAAAATTCAAATAAACAACACAGGCTTGGGACGCAGGCAGAGGGATAGGCCCTGCAGTGGGTTTGTGCCACAAGGGAAAGGGGCGTATTCCTTCTCCGTGGTCCACCTGGTTGTTAGTGAACACAATTTAAATTAAAATTCAAACTAGTTTAAATTCAAATTCAAATAAGCATGCAAGGAGAGGTCCAAAATAATAATAATAAGGAAGGAAAGAAAATCAGAATGATAACAGTGATGTATCAATACTAAAAATAATCAAAACTGAAATTCAGAATGACTTCCTATAATCCTTACAATAACACTGAGGTTATTAGTATTGATTATAAAAATAATCAAACGAAAAGGGTGGCAATGAGACACTTCAATTGCAGACTGGGGGTTAAACAGATATTGATAAGTCGACCCAAGATCGCCACACGGTGGCGTGCTTCTTCCTAGGTGGACCCTATCAATGAACTGAGTGAATCAAATCTAAGTTTTTAATTCGAAAAGTTTTCCCTTTTTTTTTCGAACTTAACTTAAAGTGTGACAGTCAAAAACAGAAAAAGGAATTGTCTAACTCCAAATAATATCAGCATAAGCTAAGCTTGAATGCAGTTAAGTATTTGAGAGAGAAAATGAATGCAGAGAGAAAAAGAAATTGAAAGCAGGTATTATCTTAGAACGCCACGAGATGGCGTAGTTGCGCTCGCGCAGGCTGACGTCAGTGGGAGGCGACGCTCACGCAGGATGACGTCGGTGGGGGGCGCGTAATTTGAGCCCTGCCACACCTCTAGAGGCTGCCCTCTAGTGTCGGTGACGTGATTCAGCAGTTACAGTGCCCTCCACAATTATTGAACCCCCTGGTAAATATGATCAAAATTGGCTGTAAAAAATAAATCTGCATCGATTATCCTTGTGATCTTTCATTCAAAAAATGTGAAAAATTCTAACCTTTCATTGAAGTAAAAGAATTGAAAGTGGGGGGAAATCACATTATGAAATAAATGTTTTTCTCCAAAACATGTTGGCCACAATTATTGAAACCCCTAGAATTTTTTACGAGTAAAATATCTCTGAAGTATATTCCCATTAATATTGACCTTTTTTAGTACACCAGGGTGACTAGGAACATGAAACTGTCCAGCTATGACTTCGTGTTTCACAGAAGTTTAAATATGAGGAAACACAAAGGCCAAATCCCCTTAATCATCCATCACAATGAGTAAAACCACAGAATATAGTTCTGATGCGTAGCAAAAGATTGTTGAGCATCACAAACTAGAAAGTGGCTGTAAGACAATAGCTAAAGAATTGAAAATCCCCATTTTGACCATCAGGGCAATAATTAAGAAGTTATAACCAACTAAAGATGTTATGAATCTGACAGGAAAAGGACGTGTGTCTATACTGTCTTAATGCACGGCGAGTATGAAAGTTTGACTGGCCAAAGACTCTCCAAGGATCACAGATGGAGAATTGCAGAGATTAGTTGAGTCTTAGGGTCAGAAAGCCTAAAAAAAAAAATTATCAAACAACCCCTACATCCCCACATGTTGTTTGGGAGGGTTTAAAAAAAACCCTCCTCGCTCATCCAAAAACAAATTCCAGCAAATGTAATTGTCAGACACGACTGGATCTTCAAACAACACAGGGTTCTGTGGTCAGATGAGACTAAAACAGAGCTTTTTGGCAGCAAACACACTAGATGGGTTTGGTGAACACAAGGATAAAAAGTACCCCATGTGTACAATTTAATATACCATTGGATCTTTAATGTTGTGGGCATATTTTTCTGCTGGAGGTCCTGGACTTCTTGTTCAGATACATGGCATTGTGGATTCTATCAAATATCAACAGATAAAAAATCTAAACCTGACGCCTTCTGCTAGAAATCTTATAATATGCCGTGGTTGGATCTTCCATCAGGACAACGATCCAAAACAAACATCAAAATCAAAACAAAAATTTGATGTGGAGCACAAAATGAAGCTTCTGCCATGACCGTCTCAGTCCCCTGACCTGATGAGTGGGCTGAACTGAAGAGGAGAAGCACCAACATGGATCTGGGAATCTGAAGGATCTGGAGAGATTCTGTATGGAGGAATGGTCTCTGATCTCTTGTCAGTTATTCTCCAAACTCATCAGGCATTATAGAAGAAGACTCAGAGCTGTTATCTTGGCAAAAGGAGATTGCAAAAAGTATTTAATAAAAGGGTTTCAATAATTGTGGCCAACGTGTTTTGGAGAAAAACATTTATTTCATAATGTGATTTCCCCCCACTTTCAATTCTTTTACTTCAATGAAAGGTTAGAATTTTTCACATTTTTTGAATGAAAGATCACAAGGATAATCGATGCAGATTTATTTTTTACAGCCAATTTTGATCATATTTACCAGGGGGTTCAATAATTGTGGAGGGCACTGTATCAACTGCAAAGAGTTTTGTTTCGTCTTTACAGAGACAGATGTAATGTCATGAACTGCAGTTTTAGCAGAGCTGGGCTGGCTTTGTGCCCGCCATCAGCTGGGTGAGTTCGCCTTGGCGACTTATCTCACAATTCAAAACGCGCGTATAGCCTACAATTATTAATACCAATAATACACATTCAACTGAAACTGAATTTGCCCACAAAAATGAAGTTTGAAACTGCTCGAAATATCTCCACCAAAATGTAGCGAATATGCATCTGGGTAAATATGAATTAGCTCAAGAATATGGGGAATCTTGGGATATTAATATCTATGACTCATGGTCATAATTCATAAGTCGCATGTACATTTATTTATTTTTTTATCCAGATTACCTCGTTCTGTAACTGGTCTGACCAACCTTTAACTCGGCCAGCGAGTAGATGTAAGGTCAGTACAGTTAAGAAGGGGTATTCACAAACTCCACTAAAGTTTAGGTTCTGGCCAAGAACATTAAACTTTATTGAGTTTATTAATTAAAACTACTGAATGTAGTCTAATATTATAGAGCCTGTAGCTTTATAGATCTTTTGTTTCATTGACTTTATAAAAAAGTGGGTTTTCAAACACAGAGACAGTTAAAAGTATAAATGGGTTTATTAATAAAATGGCACACGCTAGAGATTATAAACTACAAATATAAACGTACGTAAAAATGCAAACAAACACATAAACATTTAAACAAACATGACGTGATCGGAATGAAAATGGAATGAAAGAAAGAAAGATATAGAGGGAAGATAGAGGGTAACTTAAATCACAGACCTAAGACCTAGACACCTGGAACAGCTTTTATAGGAATCAATATACTTGCGAGATGTGGTACTCTTTCAGTGTGATGCTGAAAAGGGGACGCGCGTGCGCGTGTCCGGCTGGTTTGCGTCTAGCTTCTTCTTCTGGGTCGTTTCGAAAAACGATGTAAAGGCTCACTTGAATTTAACGTTACCGGAAAAGTTCAGATTCGTCTCCCGGGATGGGAGAGGCTGGAAATCTTAGTTGCAACGAACGGCAGCTACGACTCGAACATGTGTTGGTCCGAGGAGAAGGCCAGGGCCTCCTTCAGATGTTCCTTGGAGAAACGCTGCGCCGAGGAAGAGGGTCCAGAGAAGTTGGATGAGTTGAGTTGGAAGAGAGGAGAGAAGAGAGCGAGATGAGGGGGCTTCTGACGTTTTATCAGACCTCTGTTTACGCCCCCTCTTGGAACGACAGCGAATCAGATTGTCTTTTCTGAAGCGGGAAAATTCTCTTTGTGTGAAGAAGAAAACGCCTACTTTCACCATATGTCTTATGAGAGAAAGAATTCATATTTCTTCTTAAGATTGTACACCTGGAACAATACATCTTACTGTAATACTATGTGCGGGACTGGCTGAATTAAAACAGGACGGTCAGACAGATACCAAGAATTACAGGTAGATATTGGACACACATAACATTACGTTCATATGCCTCATTACACACAAATAAAGCTTGATTAAACACACAATAAAATTGTCAGTGTTTCCGTTATGGCAAATGACGACACTTTGAGAAACATAGGAATACATATCAAACATTTAGTGGCTTGTTATGTGGAAGAATATCTGTTTCCAAAGTTCCAGAGTGTGTGTGTGTGTGTGTGTGTGTGTGTGTGTGTGTGTGTTCTGGAATGCCTTTGAGGCTTGGGTCGTAAAGTTTTATGGTCTGAGTTAGGGTTACAACAAGACACGACTGAGGAATTCCCTTCAATGAACATTTAGAATTCAAAACTATACTCTAGCAAACCAAACCTCTATCACACGTGCATATAGGAAGGTACACACATTATAAAGGAAAATAACAGATATTTCTCTTATTCTCAGTTATACACAAAAGGGTGTTTGTGTGTGTGTGCGGAATGCCATGAGGCCGTAAAGTTGGGGGATACGAGTCACATGGGCGCTGGTAAATGGGTCCTCGTGGGGCAATTATTAACCAGCAAGGACACAAGACGATGTGTCTTCCCATATGATCACTTAACGCGAGAAGCAGATGTCGTTGTGGCTACAAAAGTTTTTATACAGTAAGACAGTTGTGATTGTGATCATTTTTTGTATTCATCGTCACCAAATGGGTCAATTCAAAGCCTTTATGAAGTCCCTCTTCCTCTGGAAACTGTCTCCTAATGGCTGACACACACAGCACATGCAGGTAAGGGTCTAAATACTAGCTTTGCTATTGCCTGATACATGATGATAATAATTGTACAGTACTGTGATCTGAGCATAGTGTTATACATATCGTCAGGCTAACGTGAATACATCTATAAGCTAACACTGTTCTCTTGCCCTGTTCTCCTCACACCACAACTCACCGTTGTTCTGTCTAACCCTGGCCTGTCCTGCTCACTTGGCTTCATATCAGGCTCATAATTATATGATATCATCATATATATCAATTATATATATCATACGAGTAAACATTTAGGTTACAATTCCCCCAGCTTTCCGAGCTGTCATTGCGATCCATTGCTTTCCTATTGTTTACTTTGACCGCTCTACCTCATGTTGCGTCACTTCCGGTTCGGCGGTTTTCAAATGCGGAAGTAAAATTTTCTCACAAAAACGACTCCAGAAGCCTAAATAGCGTTTTATAAGTATATGTTTATATTTAAATCTAGTTCCTACATTATTTTTCTATACATTGGCTTACTGGGTATTCTAACCTGCAACATGGGCTTTAAGTAAAGGGGGACAGAACTTGTGTGTCAACAATTTTTGTGTAAACAAATTTATTATAATAGGCTTATATAATTCCTAAAAAGGTGGGTCGCGGCTTTATGACCATGGGGAAATGTGGGTCCCATGGCCAAACTATTCGAAACATCAATGTTGTGATAATTGTAATTAATAATCACAATTTCAAGGGAATAATCAACAATTATAATTTGTCATAATCGTTAAGTCCTACTTATTAAAATAAAATGTGAATGCATTTGACATTAATTGTTGTTTACTTGTTTGTTTATATCCATAATTAATTGATACCTGATTCCCTTACAAAAATGTTTGGCTAAAAAGTCACTGAATCGATTTCAGGTCACTGAATCGTTTCGGATCGTATCATTCTAAATGAACCAATATCGCCCTTGAATCGTATCGACAACCATGAATCGCGAATTGAATCGAATCGTTGTTGAAACGAATCATTACACCCCTATTTATCATCCATCTCTCCATTTACCTGCTGTGTTTCAATAAACCACCATATTCCACTTTAACCATCTGTCTGTTTCATTCCATAACAGAAGACCAGACCTACAACACAGCACGAGTTATCCGGATCCCTTCCAGGAGATCGTGGACGGACTCAAACGCGCTCTCAGCGCGTCAACCGTCACAACATCCGCCATGACAACTCCTTCTCCGGTAACCTCTGCCAGTCCCGTGGCCAATCCGGCGCCCTACTCTGGCTCGGCGGAGGATTGTGACGGATTCTTTGTTCACTGGGCCTGGAGATGCAGCTGCAGAGATTCATCACCGAGCGATCCAAAGTCGCGTTCATTATATCCTTGCTGTCCGGACGCGCGCTGCAATGGGCCGAACCACTATGGACTCAATCACCCCTGGTAACTCAGTCATTGGATTTCATTTACCACTTCCGTGAGGTTTTCGGTAGACCAGAAGGAGATTCATCCATCTGTGAACAACTATATCATCTTCGGCAGGGAAGAATGTCAATAACCGATTATTCTGTAAAGTTTCGTACCCTTGCAACATAGTGGCTGGAACGAGCGCGCTCTCATCACCATCTACAGACAGGGGTTGGATCCCAAACTGCGGCTGCATCTCGCGGCGTTGTAACATAAATGTAGTGATTCTGACAGGTCAATTTAGCTCAAAAGGAATTATTAATTAATTTATAGGGAATTCGAAAGAATCACTTATTTACGACCGAGCAAATGACTCATCCAGCGTTCATTTGAACTGGCCGCAACTATCAGCTCTGCAGCGGATATAAATATCCAAATTATAGTGAAACACTATTTATTAGCAAGGTAACTTAGATCAGCAGTTTAAGATTCGTAAGCACATAACACAAGTAACACTTATCTTTAAAATACAAACAAGACTTTATTGATTATTCTAACACATAAAACTAATATCTAACACAAACACATGCGCACACACATTCATACGAGTTGCAGAAAGAGAGAGTGAGGGAAGAATGAGTTTTAAGAGTGAGATGATGAAATCCCAAGTTTCTATATGCACTTATAAGACCTGACCTGAACGAACCATCAATCATTGATTTAACCCTTCTATCGTTTCTTAGGCGGGTTATTAAATATATATCAATGCACCAGTTCAGCTTAAAAGTCTGGAGGCTACTTTCTTGTTTTTGCGTTCCTTTTGGGGATTCCCTTTTGTGGTTGTAAAAAGGGGTTTTCCAGGTTCGTTGGCTGGCGTTTCTTCGTGCCTGGATAGAGGTCTGGGGCGGCCAATCACGTGGTGTGCTGGCGGATGGATGGAAAGTCTTTGAAGTGGGAAGCAGGCTTTGCAGTCGAATCGTGGACCAAAACTTAACTTAGAACCGAGACTCCCAACGGAAAAGAAAACTAAGAAAAGAAAGAAATTTGAGACGAGAGTAGTTAGATGGCTTGAATGAAGCTGTTTAACCCATGTTCTTCTGATCTTGATTTGGGTTCTTTTGTCTGCTCGTTTACATGGTTATTAGTCTGTCTGGTTACTCCGTCATGGCTTCTCCATGATTGTTTTTGAATGTACTTTTCTTCTCTTCTCCCAAAGCTTTGTTCGGGTCCTAAGACTTTAAACTCAAATGTTTGTTGTCCATCAATAATTGTTTTGGGATGATTTTATGTGATTTTATGTATTTTTATGGGTAAAGTCTCAGTCTCTTTGGTTTTAAGAGATTTCAACCTTGGGGTCATTCAGAGTTCCTTAAGAAGAAGGAGGTCTGTTTTGTATATCTGTCATGGGGTCGGGCACTGAGCTGTGCCATCTCTGAACCAATCAGTCTTTTCCAAACCATCTAACATTGACAAGTTCTTCCGTTTGCATGACCATACAATTCTTAGCGTAGACTGGCTGGAGCCTGGATTTTTATGGTTCTGGATTGGTGATTTGGGTCTGAAATGTTGAGTTCTGTGTGGAATTATGTTTGAACAAATCACCTGAAAGATTCATTTGTGTTTGGTTCGCACTCAAACCTTACAGCATATAGCGATGTGATGGGTCTAGAAAAGTTCATCCAGCTGTTTATTCAGGTTGCACGCCGTGTTCAACAGTGTATGGAAGACCAATAGAGCCAGCACTTTTACAATAACTTCCGCCAGCCAGAGTTCTCCATTCGATTCGGAACCCATGCAACTTGGTAATTCACGTCTATCATTCTCTGAACGGCAGAGACGGCTGACCCAGGGTCTTTGTCTATACTGTGGAGGTTCTGGTCACGTCAAGTCAACCTGTCTCGTTCATCCTCCCAGGCCTGTGGTGAGTTCTATGTACAGTCCCTCGATTGCAATGAAGCCACTCACCACCATTTTAGTAGTGACTGCACAAAATGTTTCTGTGTCTGTACCAACCCTCATTGACTCTGGATCAGCCGGGAACTTCATCTCCGGGGAACTCTGCCATCAGCTCAAGCTCAAGAAGAGATGTACAAAATCCAGTTACCAAGTTCACTCCGTGATCGGCAAACCTCTCTGCAAACGTAAGATATGCTTTTATGTTGAATCCATCCAATTACAAGTTGGTCTATGTCATGGTGAATCCATCAGTTTTCTGGTTCTGGAGCACTCCTCTGCGGATATCATTCTAGGGTGACCGTGGTTGATGCAACGTCACCCGTTTCAAGTTCACCATTGCTTATCATCCAGGTACCAAGAACACAAAAGCAGATGCTCTGTCTCATCTCCACTCACCCGATGAAACCACATAAAGAGCCAGAACCCATCTTACCCCAAGAGATTCTGGTCAGGCCCATCCAATGGTCCCTGGATCAACAACTCTCCTCCTCCAGTGCCTCCCAGCAGCCTCTGCTGGGGTGTCCCCCAAATCGGACATATGTACCACGATCTCAACGTACTGCCATCATCCATTCTGTTCACTTTGGGCACTGGTCTTTCAGGACTTTTTCCAAGTCCTGTCAATTAATCCCCCTGAAAGGGCTCCCCACAGCCATGGTTACCGCAGAGTTACTCTTTAACCACGTTTTCAGATACTTTGGCATCCCTGAAGATATCATTTCTGATCGTGGGCCACAGTTAATTTCAAGAGTTTGGAAGGCCTTCACCCTCTTAGGTGTGACCGTGAGTCTTACATCAGGCTACCATCCACAATCTAATGGGCAGATGGAGAGGAAGATACAAGAAATCGGGAGATTTCTCAGAACCTTCTGCCATGGCCACCAGGACTCCTGGAACCAGTACATAGGCTGGGCGGAATATGCCCAAATTTCCCTAAGACAAACTGCCACTGGACTCACACCCTTTCAATGTCTGCTCGGTTATCAACCGCCTCTGTTCCCATGGTCCGGGGAACCATCGGACGTCCCATCAGTTGACTACTGGTTCCGGGAGAGCGAGAGGGTCTGGGACACAGCCCATCATCAGTTGTAGCGAGCAGTGTGTAGGCAAGAAATCCAGGCCAATACCCGGCGAGCTGACACTCCCACCTTCCGTCCTGGACAAAAGGTCTGGTATCAACACAAGATGTCAATGCGCCTGCCCTGCAAAAAGCTAAGTCCCAGGTTCATTGGTCCCTTTACCATCAGGCGGCAGGTCAATCAAGTCAGTTACCTGTAACGTAGACTAACCATGTTCCGTACACTTTTCACCTTTCACCACACGTCAACGGCCACTCCTCTGTTGCTGAGAGGCAGACATGCTTGTGTGAGTGCTCATTCTCTGGGGAAATTCCTATTGGAGGATATATTCTTTGATTGATGTCTTTTGGACCAATAGTATTTGAGAAAAGTGGGGTAAAGTCCCTCCTCCGCCTGGGTTCGGATGCTCACAGACGTTAACAGTGTTACGTACAGGCTGCCAACGGTGTTCCGTACAGAGTGCATACCTTGATTTCAACTGCAAAAATTTACTTTAATAGACAATTAAAATAAATAAAATCAGCTCACAAATGATAATTTTAAAGAATGACTATTTTAAATGTTAAAATATTATGAATATCATCATCACTGCACGCAGTCTGTGTTGACAGACGTGCTGCGTCTCTGCTGCCTGTCTTAGTGCGAGAGTGGCGCCAAGCGGCCATTGTCCGGAATTTACGTTAAATTCCCATTTCAAAAGCAGTTATTTAACAAAAGGTAATATATTTAATGATTTGTGATAAAATAATAATCATTTCATGAACACTATAGTACTGTGAGAAGCATTAATCCAATTGAAATGTACATTTTCACCGCTGTAATTGTCTCCCACCTAAAGCTAATATCTGGGCTGCAGCTTGCCTACCCTCCATTAAGACAGAAGTTATACCGCTTCCCTACGTTCCTGATCTCCTGCGTCTCCCCAGTCTTCTCCTGGAGTGTCTGTGTGTTTCCTGTATCGGTGTCTACGAACGCTATCTCTACCAACTTAAGGCGTGTGCACTCCACTTCCACTCCAACTATCACGAACTGCTTCACGTCTGTTAAGGACTATTATTCCTTTATCATCCATCTCTCCATTTACCTGCTGTGTTTCAATAAACCACCATATTCCACTTTAACCATCTGTCTGTATCATTCCATAACTATCATTTTGATCACTTTGTTTATGATTTGAGAGCAGTGTTTGATTTTGAACACAGGTAAAACTGTTTTGAGGCGGAAGTTTCATTTTACGAGAGGAGTCAGAGGTTTTGTAAATAGTGCTTGAAGATAACGTTTTGTGTTTAATGTTTTCAGAAAATGGAGCAAGGTTTCAGAAATTGTTTTAGCAATTGAGAAAAACTGTAACTTCATCTATTCTGTGTCTTAAATGCAATAAAACATTAGCCAATAGATCCTAACTAAAATGATAAACAGAAAAGATACAAATAGAACACTTAATATTTATTTAATACAGCCATTCACAAAATTGATTGTACATAAAGGAATGTGCATGCTCAGCCTTGAAGTGTCTACGCCAATAAGATTGCTCTATTATAAACCAATGTGTCGCCTCGCCCCATCAGCCAGACTGTCGATATCGAAGTTGATGTCCCTACGATAACAGACCAGCATGTATCTAATAAATTACTCGGTAACACTTTAATTCAATTGAATAATAAAAAATTCATTAATAATTCGTTACATTTACAGTGCCTTGCGAAAGTATTCGGCCCCCTTGAACTTTTCGACCTTTTGCCACATTTCAGGCTTCAAACATAAAGATATAAAACTGTAATTTTTTGTGAAGAATCAACAACAAGTGGGACACAATCATGAAGTGGAACGAAATTTATTGGATATTTCAAACATTTTTAACAAATAAAAAACTGAAAAATTGGGCGTGCAAAATTATTTAGCCCCTTTACTTTCAGTGCAGCAAACTCTCTCCAGAAGTTCAGTGAGGATCTCTGAATGATCCAATGTTGACCTAAATGACTAATGATGATAAAATAGAATCCACCTGTGTGTAATCAAGTCTCTGTATAAATGCACCTGCTCTGTGATAGTCTCAGAGGTCCGTTTAAAGCACAGAGAGCATCATGAAGAACAAGGAACACACCAGGCAGGTCCGAGATACTGTTGTGGAGAAGTTTAAAGCCGGATTTGGATACAGAAAGATTTCCCAAGCTTTAAACATCCCAAGGAGCACTGTGCAAGCGATAATATTGAAATGGAAGGAGTATCAGACCACTGCAAATCTATCAAGACCCGGCCGTCCCTCTAAACTTTCAGCTCATACAAGGAGAAGACTGATCAGAGATGCAGCCAAGAGGCCCATGATCCCTCTGGATGAACTGCAGAGATCTACAGCTGAGGTGGGAGACTCTGTCCATAGGACAACAATCAGTCGTATACTGCACAAATCTGGTCTTTATGGAAGAGTGGCAAGAAGAAAGCCATTTCTTGAAGATATACATAAAGAGTGTCGTTTAAAGTTTGCCACAAGCCACCTGGGAGACACACCAAACATGTGGAAGAAGGTGCTCTGGTCAGATAAAACCAAAATCGAACTTTTTGGCAACAATGCAAAACGTTATGTTTGGCGTAAAAGCAACACAGCTCATCACCCTGAACACACCATCCCCACTGTCAAACATGGTGGTGGCAGCATCATGGTTTGGGCCTGCTTTTCTTCAGCAGGGACAGGGAAGATGGTTAAAATTGATGGGAAGATGGATGGAGCCAAATACAGGACCATTCTGGAAGAAAACCTGATGGAGTCTGCAAAAGACCTGAGACTGGGAAGGAGATTTGTCTTCCAACAAGACAATGATCCAAAACATAAAGCAAAATCTACAATGGAATGGTTCACAAATAAACATATCCAGGTGTTAGAATGGCCAAGTCAAAGTCCAGACCTGAATCCAATCGAGAATCTGTGGAAAGAACTGAAAACTGCTGTTCACAAACGCTCTCCATCCAACCTCACTGAGCTCGAGCTGTTTTGCAAGGAGGAATGGGCAAAAATTTCAGTCTCTCGATTTGCAAAACTGATAGAGACATACCCCAAGCGACTTACAGCTGTAATCGCAGCAAAAGGTGGTGCTACAAAGTATTAACTTAAGGGGGCTGAATAATTTTGCACGCCCAATTTTTCAGTTTTTTATTTGTTAAAAAAGTTTGAAATATCCAATAATTTTTTTTCCACTTCATGATTGTTTCCCACTTGTTGTTGATTCTTCACAAAAAATTACAGTTTTATATCTTTATGTTTGAAGCCTGAAATGTGGCAAAAGGTCGAAAAGTTCAAGGGGGCCGAATACTTTCGCAAGGCACTGTATATAGCGCTTTTTCTGAGACCTCAAAGCGCTTTACATAGAAGGGGGGAATCTCCTCAACCACCACCAATGTGCAGCATCCACTTGGATGATGCGACGGCAGCCATACTGCGCCAGAACGCCCACCACACACCAGCTTACTGGTGGAGAGGAGACAGAGCGATGAAGCCAATCAGTATATGGGGATGATTAGGAGGCCATGACGGACAGAGGCCAAGGGGCAAATTTGGCCAGGATGCCGGGGTTACACCCCTACTCTTTTTCGAGGGACATCCTGGGATATTAATGACCACAGAGAGTCAGGACCTCGGTTTTACGTCTCATCCGAAGGACGGTGCTCTTTTGGCAGTACAGTGTCCCCGTCACTATGCTGGGGCATTAGGACCCACACAGACCACAGGGTGAGCGCCCCCTAATGGCCTCTCTAACACCTCTTCCAGCAGCAACCTGGTTTTCTCAGGAGGTCTCCCATCCAGGTACTAACCAGGCTTAGCCCTGCTTAGCTTCAGTGGGCAACCGGTCTTGGGCTACAGGGTGATATGGCTGCTGGCGTGTATTTATGCTGGTATGTATTAATGAATACTTCATTAATACATAACTACACAGGAACAAATTAGTAATGCACTAACATTCTAGTAACTACTATTAACTAACGAGAAACTCTTATAAATGAATTAGTAAGTAATAGTGCTCAGTCGAATGTGGTAGTTCACTATTATCTAATCAATAACAACTATTTTTGATACCTCCCAGAGAACTATTAACCTTTTCAGAAGTAAGTTTAAAATATTCTAACTGACCCCCTAGCGTAAGTTTTTCAAGCGACCGTTATTTAAAACGCGTCACTTTGTTTCCATGGTGACACGTCATTGCTTCTCACGTGACACACCGCAACCACAACAGCGCTGAATGAATGATGATCTGCTTTTATGTAATTTTTCCTTTTTTATTCAAAATATTTACAAATTCATTAGCTATAGCAAGAGATATCTGATATTCCGACTTTCAAATTTGAGCAAGTGGATGTGTTTTGTTGTTTAAACACCTTTATAACGATCACGTTAGTTGAGCTGTATGCACGATGGGTGGCGCCATGTTAGTTTGTGCCACAGTTCAGAGAATCGGATCTGTTGGATTTACAACATGTCAATTCTCACGAAATACATGAAAGTTAGTGGCCGGTGAACTGGGAGAAGAATAGGGTAAACTTTAAAGCTACTTACACAATGTGTTGCCTATCTGATATGAATAAAACGTGTCGTTTAATTATAATGGAAAGGATAATTATTGCCGCTACAAACTCAGATTCATTGTTTTGCTAGTACTTATGTGATTTTCAATTCAATTTTCAATTCAAATTTATTTGTATAGTGCTTTTCACAATATATATTGTTTCAAAGCAGCTTTACAGAAAGTGCATTTCAGAAATGTACATAGAAAAATGCAGTTAGTTAATCATGTATTCATTTAGGGCATAACATATCGCCAGCATTGAGTCATCTCTTCACAGGCGTCGAGTCGTCTCTTCACGGGTGTTGGGGCATCTGAAGTTTCCATGAGAGGCTGGATACAAACTGGAGCTGACGAACTCTAGCGTCCCGAGATGATAACAGAAAAGCAGATGGGAAATAATTAGCATAGCTGCTGTTCATAATATTAATGCATTCGATCTGATTCAACTGTAGTATAAAAGGTAAGTATTATGTGAATGCTTGGCTAAAGAGATGCGTCTTTAATCTAGTTTTAAACTGGGACAGCGAGTCTGAGCCTCGAACAATATCATGAAGGCCATTCCAGAGTTTAGGAGCTAAATGTGAAAACGCCCTCCCTCCTTTAGTGGACTTAGATATCCTAGGAATGACCAGAAGCCTAGAATTTAGTGATCTTAAAGAGCGCAATGGATTGTAGGGCGATAGAAGTTCCGTTAAATACCCAGGAGCTAAACCATTTAGGGCTTTATAGGTCAGTAGTAATACTTTGTAATTGATACGGAACTTAATAGGTAACCAGTGTAGAGATGATAGAATTGGTGTTATATGATCATATTTTCTTGACCTAGTAAGGACTCTAGCAGCTGCATTTTGGACTAACTGTAGCTTGTTTATTGAGGATGCAGGACAACCAGCTAATAAAGCATTACAGTAATCTAGTCTCGAGGTCATGAATGCATGAACTAACTTTTCTGCATCAGAAACAGATAGCATGTTACGTAGCTTAGCAATGTTTCTAAGGTGGAAAAAGGCTGTTCTTGTAACATATGAAATATGATTTTCGAAAGACAAGTTGCGGTCTAGTATAACACCCAGGTCTTTAACTGTAGTGGATAAAGTAACAAGACATCCTTCTAAATTAAAGTTGTATTGTAAGAGGTTTTGTGGGTAGTTTTTTGGACCAATAAGTAATACCTCTGTTTTAGCTGAATTTAATAGCAGAAAATTACACGTCATCCAATATTTTATATCTTTAACACACTCTGTCAATTTAGATAATTTAGTGTTTTCATCTGGTCGTGATGAAATATATAATTGAGTGTCATCAGCATAACAGTGGAAATTAATTCCATGTTTTCTTATAATATTACCAAGTGGCAGCATATATATTGAGAATAGCAGAGGGCCTAACACAGATCCTTGCGGCACTCCATAGTTTACTGACGTTATCTTCGTAGTGTTGTGGTCACTACGAAAATAACTAGAAAATGGTAGTGGTCTGATAAGTACGATCTAAACCAGCTTAATGCCTGTCCATGAACACCAGTGTAATTTTGTAGTCGATCTAAGAGTATTTTGTGATCTATAGTGTCGAACGCAGCGCTATGATTTTAAATGTCCGAAACCTAAAATAAACTTGTGATATATGACAAGCGCTGAGCGTGTCCGTCTCTGGCTCAGCGCCAGCCAATGCGCGAAAGCACATTTGAATTTAGCAGTTGATCATGTGATGCACTGACCGTTCTAATCACACCGGTGTGATCATACGCTCCAGGGACCAGTCAAGTCAAGTCAAGTCAAGTCAAGTCAAGACATCTTCATTTACATAGCGCTTTTAACAATGTAGATTGTTCCAAAGCGGCTTTATAGAGATACAAGGATAGTTTAAAGAAACAGAGATTGTTTTGGCTTTATAACAGTTCTTGAATAAAGTTATTTTCCAGCTAAAGTTAATTTGATTGATTTACTTCTGTCGCAACGCCCAGTCAAGACTGATCACACCGGTGTGATCGTACGTGCGAAAGGGTTAAGAACTACTATATCATCGCTGTCGGGCGGAATCCTCGCATATCCAAAACCATTATTTTTCAGAAAATTAAAAAAAAACAGCATATTTTTGGAGTTATTAAACATTGTATCGTTAAAGTTGGTATTATGCATTATATTGATATCATATACTTTTGTGTCCCAACATTAATACAACATTTCCCCAAAATCATGTTTAATTGGAGATACGAGATTTATGACTTGGGAGCAGGGAGATATGAGGTTACGCTGTCATTGATTAGAATGGTATGGACACAGACGTCGCTGCTGCCAGCAGTGTTCATCAAAGTCTGCGTTCGCGTTGAGCCTTTTGACAAGAGACAAGGCTTTAAGAGCTAATCAGAGCTAATGATTGTGGCAACATACATCTTCCTAAACTCTATTTTAAACGTTTAAGAGCTATGAGTGATGCAATACCAAAATAAAATGATAAACTGACTAGGCTGTCTAAATAGGCGGAAATTAATCTGCATGAAAAACAAGGTCGGCGGTCGCGTTGAGCCTTTTGACAAGAGAAAAGGCTTCAATAGTTAACCAAAGCTAATGACTGTGGTTACATAAATCTTCCTAAACTCCATTTTTAATGTTTAAGAGCTATAAGTGATGCAAAAAACAAACAAAAAAACTATGAGCTGACTAGGCAATTAGCCTAATCAGCACGCAAATTTACCTTCGTGGCTCACAGGCTTCCCAGGGCCTGAATTTCGTTTTGGAAAATGGGGGGGAAATCCCCCCTTAGGTGATTCTTATGGGGGGGAATTTTTTATTTGAGGGGGGAGTTTAGACTTTAAATTTTTTTTATTACATGTATCTCGCCTAAATGTATGCTCATTCATTGCATTTTTACAATGGGGTAATTTTGTTCTTAAGAATTTACACAACACAAGTGTTACGGTAGCCAGCCCTTCTGGATTATCCTTGCTCAAGTTTCAGCGCCCCCTTTTGTATGTTTATGGACTCGCGTACTTGCTTCCTAGTATGCATTGTTGACTGCTGATTGACTATCACCTGTTCTGATTTAACTCTGATCAGTTAACCTATATCTGGCTTGTTAACCTGGTGTCCCTTCGCAAAGTATTGTTTCACTGTTGTGTGCATGTCTGAGCGTTCCTGGTTTTCCTTGCCTACCTGTGCCTTGACTCTTGCCTTGCTGAATCTCTCTGATTGTCTGCAGCCTGCCTAGTGACCCTCTGCCTGTTTCTGGATTCCGTGTGCCTGCAGCCCGCCCTTGATCTCCAGCCTGGTTCTCGACATGCCTTTGTTTTACCCTGAATCTGTTGATGCTGAGTCCTTTATTTAATAAATTGTTGCATTTGGATCTGCCTCTGTCATCTCAATCATAACAACAAGGAAGCTTGATTACTCAATCTTTGAATTAAATTGAAAAAAGTAGCACAAATAAATACAATAGAATAGAGATCCCAATAAAGAGAAATAAAGAGAAAAGGTCTAACACTAGTATTCAGAAATACTACAGAGACTGAATAAAGTAATCAAATGAAAAATAACACTGGGTAGTATTTTAGTCCTGACTAAATTAAATACATAGGCTATTAATCCTGATTACTTAAAATTAAAGCTATGTTTTGTTGTTTTGACAACCAAATTAATGACAGACACATATGGCTGCTGTCCCTTTAAGAGCTAGTGCACGGATCCTGTTTCATTATACGGTCACGTGCGATTTATGCTTATTTAAGACATAACCGACTGTGTTTAGAGGATACTCACCAAGACCGAAATTGACATAATTTTCGCATGTTTTTGACTGTTAAAGCGATATAATCCACGAAAAATTACTTTTGTTACCCGTGAGCTGTTTATGAAGCGGCTTTACTCTATGTATGTGTGCAGAGAAAAAACAAAACATCTTTAAGACAGCGCGCAAGTAGCCTACCGAATAGTTTAAAATCGCGTGAATGCTTAAACTGGTAAGACTTAAAAAGACGTGCAAATGGTAAACTTTAGTTACTCATGATGCAATGCTGGCCCGATTATGCAAGTGACAATTCCGTCTATCCCGACTCCCGAAACGCGAGAGTGTTAAACGATTACCTTGCCTTGTGCAACCCATTTTGAGAGACGAGAGATAGAAGACGCAGCACCGCTGAATCACTCATGTTGTTTGAGAAATTGCGTCTCGCAGACAGTTTTAAAATTTGATTTTATAATCTGTGTGGATTAATTTACTAATACAACCTACATGCTAAAGTTAATCAATGTTTGCGGGAATTTCCCGCATTATAAGTGGGAGACCTGCGGGAATGATTCAAATTATGCACAATACCCGCAATCCCGCGCCGAAATTCGAGCCCTGCTTCCTTCTGCACCGAAGCATTACAGCTATCGATTTTTAACAAAACAGGCCTACTCAAATGTATCTAACCTAACTATTTTCACTCGTTATTGTCTTGAAAACAGACAGAGTTATTCAAAGATAGGCTTACTTGGCGCCAGTAGACAGCCCTTTTTTCTCCCATAAATAAAAACCTTGCTACATGGGGTATTTTACACGCACAGTGCCAACTTGGAGTCAGTAAAATAATAATAAAAACAATAATTTAATGGTGGTATCCAAAACATTTAATTCAATTCAAGTAACGTTATTATATTAGATACATTTTAAAACTTCAATGTACATGTATAATAAGCCTAGTAATAATAAGCCTAGTAATTAGTAGATATTTAAAATACATCAGTAACTGATATCATAGTTTAACACAGATAAAATCATAGTTAAGGCTTGCTTTACGTGTTGCTCGACGAGGATTTCTTAATCGTTGCGACTTTAAATCTTGAGGAGACAAAATGTGGCTCCTGCCGCGGAGTGAAGAAGAGGTGGAGTTACGGGGATTCTCAGACAGTTGAAGTGTCCAATGGAGTTAAGAGATTTGCTCTCAAGCCATTTTCAACACTTTAGATTGGTTAATAATTAGTAAAAAATAACAGACCGACGTGGGGACTGACCAATAGCATCGATTTGTGAAAAAATATGAAATTGACAAAATTTGGACATTATTGCATAATGTAGAATTAATTCTAAAGTGGGAGGGGCTATGGCTGTGTGTGAAGCCCACACACACAAAATAGCCGTAGCTATAATAGTCAGTGCTGCACTCTCTGGGTTTAGCTCTGGGGCTGGAGTGGACTCTGGGCTGAGCTCTGGAGCTGGAACGGACTCTGGGCTGAGCTCTGGGGCTGGAGAAAACGCTGGAGCATGCTCATGGACTGGAGTGGACTCAGGAGCTGGAGCCGACTCTGGAGTGGACTCAGGGGCTGGAGCCGACACTGGAATGGACTCAGGGGCTGGAGCCGACACTGGATTGTGCTCAGGGGCTTGAGTGGATGTGTGTGTGGCCCAGACACACATAGCATCAGCAACGTACAAAGAAAGGTCCACCTCCTCGATCATGTCAGAACAGACAGGAATAGGTGGCTCTGAAACAGCTTCCTCTGGAGCGAGATTTTTAAACAGATTTTTCTGGAGCAGGCTCTGGAATATGGGGTTCCATTTGTGCCGAAATTATGTCGACATGCTATCTGTCTATGCTGTGTGTCGTCTTCCATGTCTATGTGTCTGTTCACTGTTTATGTCCATGTCTGTCTGTCTATGCTGTGTGTCGTCTTCCATGTCTATGTGTCTGTTCACTGTTTATGTCCATGTCTGTCTGTCTATGCTGTGTGTCGTCTTCCATGTCTATGTGTCTGTTCACTGTCTATGTGATTGCCCACATGACTCAACTTTTGTCTTTGTCCACTCAACTTACTCCTGTCATCTGTCCTTGTCGTTGACTGTGTTGTCTTGCGTGTCAATGCTGCATGTGTCATGACTATGTGTTTTTTCATTCTGTCGTTGCTATGCGTCGTTACTATGCGTCGTTTCCCTCTGTCGTTACTATGTGTCGTCTTCCATGTCTATGCTATGCGTCGTTACTATGCGTCGTTACTATGCGACTGTCTCTCTTTTAAATGCCTATTCCACGAGTGGTAGTCTACGATTGGCTGTTTTAAAATATAACTATTATCGAAACAAAATAACAAAATAACCCAGGCAGTCTCATCTACGAGACGTTTAGGCCTCCTCCAATACTGACAGCTGGGCTAATAGTTTGCAGGTTTGCTTAGTGGTAAACTTTTTTCATTTGACTGGTTCAACCGCCACCTGCCCGAATTTAATTAACATATTATTTCACGTCACGTCATCCGCCCGATCCACGGTTTATCTGCATTTCTAGTGTGTGTGTGTGTGTGTGTGTGTGAGTTGGCTCGGCCCTCCCTCAGGCAGTTTAATTGGTTGATATCGCGTGTATGATTGACAGGAACAGAATGTGAGGCTGATCAGACAGTCAAAACAAATGTGTGTGCGCCTTTAGGCCTATATAATTTATTTTTTTTGGTCTTTGAATTAGTCAATTATTTTAAATACAATTAAAATCATTAATTATTAGCCTACATAATGATTTAATTCCTATAGGCTATATTTTTATAGATATGCAGATATGCGAGCCAGCTCCCGACGTTCACCTACAAGAGCCGGCTCTTAGATCCGACTCACTCGCGAACGACCCATCACTAACGCATAACGACGCATAGTAACGACGCATAGCATAGACATGGAAGACGACACATAGTAACGACAGAGGGAAACGACGCATAGTAACGACACATAGCATAGACATGGAAGACGACACATAGTAACGACAGAGGGAAACGACGCATAGTAACGACGCATAGCATAGACATGGAAGACGACAAATAGTTACGATAGAGGGAAACGACGCATAGCAACGACAGAATGAAAAAACACATAGTCATGACACATGCAGCATTGACACGCAAGACAACACAGTCAAACGACAAGGACAGATGACAGGAGTAAGTTGAGTGGACAAAGACAAAAGTTGAGTCATGTGGGCAATCACATAGACAGTGAACAAACACATAGACATGGAAGACGACACACAGCATAGACAGACAGACATGGACATAAACAGTGAACAGACACATAGACATGCCATGGAAGACGACACACAGCATAGACAGATAGCATGTCGACATAATTTCGGCACAAATGGAACCCCATACTGGAACTGCTTTCTCTGGAGCTGGCTTTGGAACTGCTCAAGGTTCACACTCTCAAAGGTCACACTGTCAAGTATATGGGACATCTCATAACCTCGGAGGGGGTAAAACCTGATGTAGATGTGGCGGGGTGGGTGATTTGTTTTGCTTTCGTCATTATTTGCATTCCAGCCTATTATCTGCGCCCTCTGGGCTATAAAAGAAGTAGCGTATGTGCTGCCTGTTGTGCGTCACTCTTTGTGAACTGCGTCATTAACGCGCTTCCGTCATCACTTCCGGGGAACCGTATGCGATCACCCGAGCCGAGACGCTGATCTGTGTTGGAGAGCGTCCTTCTGTCCTCCGCTGTACAAGATTGGTACCGTGTTATCACTGGTTGCACGCACTGAACGTGGACCCTGGAGTCGCTGTGAGAACCTGATGCAGTAGTTGGATTGATGTTGTTTCTCTGCTCTGTTTCTTGCCAGAGAAAACTACGGTTTCACTGTCTCTTGATAAAGCATTGACTAATTTTCTTGATGATCGGTTTGTGAAGGCCCATACCTGCATTCCAGTCAGGGTGATTCGCGTTCATTCACAGCTGCAGTGTTGTTCTGTTTCCAAAATAATTTGGGTTTTCAGTTTGTGTTTGTTTTTGTTTTCAACTGTTATGTTTCTTTGATTTGTAGTGGACTTTTTTACTTTTAGGATCGTTCCTAAGGATCTGAATTGTCTATTGCTTTTTCTTTAATTCTAATCATTTTTCTTTGTGGTTTTCTTTAGTTTTATTTTACTTGCTCTTTCCCATTACATTAGATTTATTTGATATGTCATTGTGTATTAGTTGTGGTGTTTTCTTTATTGAATTCTTTTTGAAATATAATTGTTTGTATTTTGTTGCCATCTGCCAACTTATTGTTAAGTGTATGTTCTGGCTCTCCCCTTACCAACTATGACCCCAGTTTGGGAACCACTGCATTAGGGACTGACCAGTAGAAGAATTCTGAGGGTTCAGCCTTCTTCTCCAAACTCTAAGAATCACTGTCACATAAACTATTAAAGCAACTTCTAGCATTTGAAGAAATTTGCAGTATTAGCCTACTTGAGTTTCACACTGAAAAGCTGAAAAAAGAAAAAAATCATGACATGAAGTGCACAAAAGAGGGCTCAAACTGTCTGTCTGTCTGTGTTGTTTATGGAGGGTTAGAGTAATTATCTCCTGCTGGTGTTGTCCTTGTTGCTGCTGGGAGTGTCGCAAAGAAGGAAATTAGGAAAGAAATTGTCACTCCGATCTGTTGGAAAATGGCAAACACTGCGAAGAACCCACTGATCCATTCTGTCTCTCTCCCTAGTGCAATTTATTGACATCATAAACAACATTCCAACAAACATAAATGTGACCCGATCTGGCGAAATGAGTCGGAAGTCGCAACGTTCCATTTTAAGATATGGGCCGTTTATGTGGAAAAACAATGAAATAATAGATTTTTTATTTTATTATTATTATTGCTAAATTTCAAAGAACAGACATTCAAAAATAATCTCCTAAAGTTTCGTAGTCCAGATAATTGAGAAAAGGCATTTAAATGACTATTAAAGTTCACAAAGTTTTACTAAATTCGCTGGAAATGAATATTGCTTTTCTCAACTCCTCTCGTCACCTCTGAGCATTTCCCGGGAATCCCCTCAAACGTCTCTGCTTTCCAAATATGTTGTTACACGTTGTATAGAACCAATCATAAAGCTTAGAAATGTACACAAACGCTGATCATTTGTCAATGGGAAGCCCCGTTTCGACTGACCGGCACGCGATTGGTCCAGCCATCCTCCTGTCAGAGTCGTAGCGCTATGTGTAAACAAGCTAGCAGATCTCCTCAGAAAGATTAAATATTATTAATTTGAGAAATGTCGCTGTCAAAAGAGAGCAAAATCGCCAAAAAGTCGCCAAAACCGTTGAACTCACTGGAGGCTTCTAACCTAAGCTCTGCTGCTGGTCATCAAGAGTGGCTAAGGCTAGTCAGTGATTGTTTTGGATCTGGAGACGTGTCATCCTCTGATGACAGCGACAGCGAAAGTGACAGCCCTGTGGTATTTATCGTGTATGGATGTGAGTGAGTGCAATTATTCTGTGAGTGTATTTATCTGCAAGGAGAATCCATTACAATGTGTTTGATTTATTTTAACCCAATATTTAACTGTTGGTATCTCCGTTATGAATATGTTACACTGTTATTGTCATCTAGCCTACACAAAGATATGATTGCATAGGCTAACATTATTTGTTCTCTGTTTCCTTGTCTCTCTGCCTCTCTCACTTTCTCTCTCTCTCTCACACACACACACACACACACACACACACACACACACACACACACACACACACACACACACACACACACACACACACACACACACACACACACACACACACACTCTCAAGCAAAACTGTAGCACCTCTGTTCAATCTTTCTGATTTTAGTAAATGTTTGTAAAAGTGCCTTTTAAATTATTTATTCAAATAAAAAAATTTAAATAATTTGAGCTTCAGCCTGGCATAATAGCATATATTAATGTCTTTGGTCAAATTAAGCTGTACAATAAATAGTTCATCCCTTTAAATGCAATGGATTTTGAAAGATATCAACAAAAAACGGGCAAAAAACTTTAAAAGCGATTTTCTCAGGTTTTCGATTGGAAAAAGAGGGCAGACAACCATAATTCAAATGTGTATATCTTTACAACCATTCAAGGTATGACTTTGACTAGGATATCAGTTGAAAGCTTATGGTCTCCTCTTTCCATTAATACCAAAATCTCAATTTTGAAGTTTGGGTCACTGTGACTCATTTTGCTGGATCAGGTCACAAATATGTTCTAAGAATGTTTTTATTTTATTTTTTACAATCACTAGGATACATTTCTCACTACTTGGGTCACTTTTTCAAAACTCTTCACACAGTTATCCTACCCAACTTTGAACTTGGCACTGCAGTTAATTTCACATTCAAAATGCACTAACAAACAACACTAACAACAAGTAGCATTATATAAGGTTTTCTTTTGTAAAGTCCCTTTACAAAACAAGAATGGCACTCTACAGTTCAGAATTCACTGCAGTATATGTTACTACATATGAAGTTCGTATGTTCGAGGTGTGTTTAGAAATACAGTAATGTTTTTAACTCTATACTTCTAGAACATGAAGAACAAATAATGTGCATTAGGTGTATTTTGCTTTTTATGTTTTTAATTTTAATTTCTGAAACCATTGTAAACTTTATTATTACACATTACAGTTTTTCTCAGTTGCTAAGCCACGCTTAATTACAGTTTATTTTTCAATTGCTAACAAGCTTTGTTCAATACTGAAGGCACATTTTCAAAACTCATCATACAGTCTGCATTACCAAGATGAATCTTGGCCAAAATAGTTAATCTCACATCCAAAACTCAGTCAGACTAACAAAACACTTCATATATGTCTCAAAATAAACTCGTTCCACCATAACACTGACAACAATTCTCCCTCAAAAAACATACATGTCATACATAACACACTGACCTAAAAAACACTAACAACAGAGAGCATTACATAAATGTTGAACTTTATTTTTAACATTTGAATGTTTTTTTCACATAACTATTCATTATATGATGAAGAATAAGATCCTTTCACTGAATTACAGTGTTGTATTCTGTATTCTGGGTTCGTTCCTCTGGGTTCCCCACACAATCCAAAGGTATACAGGACAGGTGAATTGGAGACTGTAAGTTTGCCTGCCGGTGTGAGTGTGAATATGAATGTGTATGTCTCATACTGTGATGGACCGACCATCTGTCCAGGGTGTTTTCCTGCCTACGACCCAAGACACTGGGAAAGACTCCAGCCTCCCCATGACCCAACAGGAAAAGCAGTTTGGAAAATGTATTGAATGGATGGATGGATGGATGGATGGATGGATGTACAGTACTGTGAGGGTTCTGGTCCTCCCTCTCTCTGCCACTCTTCTTTCCCCACCAATATGTCTTCCTTGATCCATGTTTCCAAAAAAAAAATAATTATGAAGCGTCCCGATTTATCAAAAGATGACTAATTACTAAAAATGAATTACTACTGTAATAGAGACTAAAAATAGGACTGAAATTGCAATTAGTTGTGTTTGTAATAATTATTATTTAATTCCATTGTAAATATTCTGCTAATATTTTACATTTCAATATAATTTCTGCTGAAATGCACAGAGTTTGCCCATCTTTCTGATTTGATTGTGCTTTTATCAGTTTTGAAAGCAGTGTGTTAGCATTCGAAAAATTTGCTGCAAATATATAGTGTTTTGCAGTGTTCATGGATTTTGGAAAATGTGGACATTGAATGCATTTTGTGTGAAAGCAATGAAAAATTATTCACAGTTTGTTCCACATAGACTTCTGTTTCACTGAATGTGTGAAGAGTTTTGAAAATGTGACTTGTGACAATGCTTGTTAGCAATAAAAACAATAAATAAAAAAAAACTGTAACTTGATCATCATCATTAGTAAAGCAGAAGTCTTCTCTTGCAAATGTCTGTACACTTTTTCTGTTGTTTCACACATTTTTCACACCCTTTGTCAAAACAGTTCCCACTGATCTCATTGAAAGACCCCAAACTCTATTGGATTAACTGTGTTGAACTAAAGGAAAACATCTGTTCACACCTGATAACAAGGACTTGCATTATTATGGAATAATTTATCTCTAATGCATCTGTGTGAAACTTATTTGCACAACTCTTCAATCAGCAATCATTCCTCATCCAACATAAAAGATGTCACCTCTGTGTTAATTTTTGCAAGCATGGATCAAAGTGTCATATCACGGCAGTTTCTAACAGAAATTAACACTAGAGGCAGTAAAACAGCAAGCACTTTTAATCGTTTTCACACACAATTATGATTACAGTGGCAGATTTGCACAATTATGTTATGACCTCAAAACACATTTTACCAAAGTGCATGATTTGTAAATGATTATATTTGGAGTTTGCATCATTAACCAGCTCCGTATGTTCGGTTTTACCGTCATACTAAGCTTGTTCGATAGCTCAGCTGGTACAGAATTGTACTTGTGATGTGGAGAGCTTGGGTACGAATACCTTGAAAGACGAGTCATGATAAAAGAGCTCAAAAACAAGCTGAAATGGCATGGTAACAATTGATTTTTTATGTCACATTTGCTTTTGTTAACACTATCGGGTAGGTTTAGCTGCAACCTTCGTGGCCAGGAGACTGAGGCCAGTTGCGGTGCGGAGCTCACGGTCTGGACTACCCTTGAGTGCCTTGGCCTGGTGGACCTGCAGCAACGCCATGGCATGTAGGGAGGAAGCGGCGTGCCCACAGGCTTTGTAAGCCTTGCCCATGACCTCGTAATCTCCTCATGCACCTTGGGAAAGAAAGGCACTGGGGCGGCGTAATGAGGACCAGCACGGCCCGCCCCGAGATACCAATCATCCAACTGAGACGGTTCGGGATATGGTGAAGGGTTCACGCGAGCCCGACCTTCTCGGCGGCCAGTCCAGCTCCCCATTGTTGGGAACTTTTTCCTTCTTCAAAGCAAAAACCAGGAGATGTTGGGATCACGTTCAAACAGAAGTTCTTCTTTATTGAGCGTGGCTGCGGTTCGTCCAACATTCTAAATCTAATACAGTATGCATTGTAGTTATATACATTCCAAGGGGGAGGGATTACATAGAGGCGGAGACTCTGAACAAAGCATGCAAATGAAGTAGGAACACACCCTACTCTGAGATCGCTACCAGTCCCAATTGAATCAGCGTAACTATTCAAATGCTGATATTGGCCAGGAACTCCGGTTCCAAGGGCCATCCCAGAGCCATTATAGACAAAAGGTGAAAGTCTCCCCTACAGCTAATCCAACCAACCTAATGATTCAACGTCTAGGGCTTGGGCTCCGAAAGCCATTTGGGCTCCGAAAGCCCTTTGCAGAACAAAAGGTGAGAGTATCAGTGATCTGACTCATTTAACTTATAATGGAAAAACAGGTCTGGCAGGAATCTCTTGCTGGAACCTCAATAATCATCTGTAATCAGTCTACTAAACTTTCTCAGTTTATATACTATTGCAGTGGAAACCTAAATTAAACATTTAATAAATTTGTAATACAACACCATCCAATGCAGCGATCGACATCCTGTCATCAGGAGGAGCCCCGAACGAAACAGCTGGTTGGTCCACTACAGAGGTACCAGCGCATTCCCACAGGGACTGATTACCGGGTGGGGAAGCCCTCACTGTAATCCTCAGATCACCTATCCCACACGGCGCAGTAGCTCTCTTCTGGGTTTGGCCAGAAGGGGAGCTTGAGCGGTACATAGGAATGAGGACTCCACCCTCACGGATGTATGCAAGTCTCGATCTCAGCGCCGAGATAGTCATGTTCCCGCAGTGAGAACATGAACAATCCACAAAAGCTGTTTCAGCGTGCTGAATGCACAAGCACGTGATGCAACGATTGACCGTCAGCTGGTGACAGGGAACGACGGCATCCAGAAATGCATGGGTGGAATGACATCTTGAAAAAGACATAGACATACCCGTGTTGCTCTTTCAGAAAATAGCTCTCTCACTAGTGCCAGAGCACACAGGGGAATGGCCGCGGAAACACTGACGGGATGGTGGAGCCTGTACAGTGAAGCACTCACTTCTGAACGCCCTCTAACCAACTGTCAAACAAAAACACATATAAATGCTGTCAAAACAGCAGTTGATAGCTCAGAAGCTCGCGACCACTGCTGCACTCGCGCTGTTGGATCACCAGCACCAGAGGAGACTTCTTGAAGAAGCGCCGACACTGGCACGTTGAAAAAAACCAACACTCTTCAGAGACATCAATAAAAGACAAATGGTGAGTGCATCCGCTTCCGTATACCTGTGCTGCGGGGCGGAGCACGAGATGCAAATCTCACATGCCAATGTGCATTGGCTCATTTTATTAATACTCGAAGATGACAGGCTCCCTAAGCGTAATCCCAATCATTCAGCACGTTCGGCGTGAACCTCGGTGATATGTACAAACTCCAACGTAATATAACGTTGCCATCTTCACTTTCATCTGTTCCGGAAAAAAACTAAACACGCTTTTAGCTCCACTCACTGGACATTTCACTTTGAAACGTATTTTGCGTTCTGCAAAAATGTTACCACAGGTACGCTTTTCTAATGAGACCAGGCTCGGAAGGAGAGTAAGAAGCCATGTCAGAGGGGCCAGAGGAAGTGGAGTTTGCATATGTGGTGGAGGAGCCGCAAAAGCAGGAAATAAGTGGAGTTTGCATATGCGGTGCAGGAGCCGCAAAAGGTACAGGTAACAGGTAAGTCACAATGTTACTGTATACCACTGTGTATTTCAGCTTTATTGTATTGCCCTGTTGGCAGAACAAACTGTGTCTACAGTAATGCAGATGTTTCATCAATCCCATTTCTGTGACTTTCATAATGTTAATTTTGACATGCTATTTTTATAATCCAGGCACTACCACACACTGGTGGTAGATGAAAGATCTTTAGTGTTGAAAGGGAGGCTGCAATTGTAGATGGTCACGACAAACAATGCAATCAGACTGCGTGAAATCCAGGCAGCAGTAATTGCAGATCAGGGAGCATTGAGAAACTATTGATAGAGTCCTGAAACGAATGAGTGCCAATCCAAAGAAATTCTGACCCTGTGAAGGAGCCAATATTCCAGTATGTGCAGGGTACGGATTTGTTATTGTAACGCCTTGTTATACTATACATTTATATGCAACTACAATTATTTGTTTTATGAGTTTTCTTTTTTCTTAGAGAATAATGGAGCTTGAAGCTGAACGAGGACATCACAAATTAATTTATGTGGATGAAGCCGGCTTCAACCTCTGTAAAGTGAGGAGACGCGGGAGGAACATCATTGGGCAGAGGGCCACTGTTACAGTGCCAGGTCAGAGGAGTGCCAATATCACCATGTGTGCTGCCATCTCCAATGATTGTGTCCTTTGCCACATACCAACTATCAGCCCATACAATACAGAACTACACATCATGGGGAAGGTTATTGATTGTGGCCTGTGGAATGTTGGTCCACTCCTCTTCAATGGCTGTGTGAAGTTGCTGGATATTGGCAGGACCTGGAACACACTGTCATATACACCGATCCAGAGCATCCCAAACATATTCATTCATGCTGACTGCAGGAATGTCCACCAGAGCTGTTGCCCGTGAATTTCATGTTCATTTCTCTACCATAAGCCGTCTCCAAAGGCGTTTCAGAGAATTTGGCAGTACATCCAACCGGCCTTACAACCGCAGACCATGTGTAACCACACCAGCCCAGGACCTGCACATCCAGAATCTTCACCTCCAAGATCGTCTGAGACCAGCCACCCGGACAGCTGCTGCAACAATCGGTTTGCATAACCACAGAATGTCTGCACAAACTGTCAGAAACCGTCTCAGGGAAGCTCATCTGCATGCTCGTTGTCCTCATCGGGGTCTCAATTATATATAAAAAAATAATAATAATTATAGAGTGTTCTTATAACATTAACAATCTATATACATTCTCATGATGTTGAGAACAACTTTTTTAGAACAATGTTCCTGTCATGTCTATGTTGTTATGAGAAAACGTTCTGAAAACAACATTTTCGGAACATTCTTATGTTATTTGTACTTAAATGATTAAATATGCTAAACCATATTCTATTACAAATAAACTTTCAAAGAATGTTATATTGTGAATGAAAAGAAAGGTTAGGAGAATGTTGTACTAACATTATCGTAACCTTTTAAATAACGTTCTAATCACAGCAAGAAAATCTGACTTTTTAACGATTTTACAACATACAATTTGGTAGCTGGGAAAAGCATTTCAAGTTCAAGTTTTTGTTCTCAACTGATAATGCTGGTGCAGTCAAATCGATAACATCACTGATGGTTCCATTGTTGCTAAACCAACAATGCAATATTATAAAGATGGTGTTAACATTCTAAGCTAAAATATGATACTTAAATTAACATAAAGATACACTTTAATTAAAAAAATTAAAACCTGGACGCAAATAAACTATTTTTGCTAATCATTTTCTGTACTGAATGAACATCGGAAACTTAATTTCATTCACAAAGGCAAACATTTTTCTTCTTTTTTTTCCAAGAATGCATTTAGATAGATGATCAGAATTGACAAGATATTTTACTTAAATTCAGAGTATTCACTTGCCTCTCAATGGTCAGCATGAGGAAATCTGAGGCCTTGACGAGAGCAGTGTTCAGTCTTATCGAATAATGAACACAGCCGGTGGCGAGTCTGAGTGCATTAGCAGCAGCTGCAGGGGCCAAACCAACACCTGCAGAGAGTAAAACTCCTCATTTAGATCAATATTCACATCATTAACCTTTACTGGCCCCACACTAATGGATCAATAAAGCTACAGAGGAAGAGCACAGTAGAGAAAAAAACAGCTATATAGGGAAACGAGCGTGTTATAATGTTAACGTCACGCAATCAGATGCATGCTGGGAGCATTTTGCCCTTTTCTTTAGGACTTCTGCACAAAACCTTGACAATCTTTGACCTCTGAGAAATGTGTAAAGTCTCAAGAGATTCAAGATCAACTCCTTATTGTGTTTTTGGAGACTTGACGGGGTCGCAGCACTGACACGTTTCTTTATATGATTATTTGATTGCTTTATTTACTGCAATACTGTGGAACATTAATCAGCAGTCATTTTAAATAATTCAAATGGTCTGGTCTGGACTGGAGGCACAACAACAAAATACATCTTTCATGTTTTTAATCTAAAGGCTGCAAAATGTACCAAAGAGCAGGTTTAGTAGCAATTTTAGGTCATCATACACATAAAAGCACATATTTAGAGTCTGCACAGAGAAAACATTAAATATGAAATATAACCAAATACATATGCTTTCCAGCTCCTGTTTGGATCCAGCCATTACAATCTGTTCTTTCAACGCTGACTATTGCAAAGTTTTCAGATGACGGCAACTCTTTATCAACATGCAAAACTTTCAATTATTATCCTAATACTCTAATATTATATTGTAATCATTTTGAGCACAATATGTAATTTCTGCCCTAGTTGTAACATGTTCATTATGTCTGCTAAGTGCATAAATTACGTTAACAAGCCACATAACATGGAATAATGAGTGCAAGCTTGGTATGAACACTTGGACAAAAATGACGTCCACACTATTTAGTATGTTTCATTGCACCATGACAAATGATACAATTGAAACATTGAACAAATACATTTGTTTTACACTCCAGGCACAACTTCACAACATGCATACAGAATATTTAATAAATATTTAATAAATAGTTTGAATAAAGTGCATAGAAGCCACCTTTCCAACGTCAGACATTACTTTTGGTCACTATATACACACAAAAGTGTGTATAAACACACTCGTAGTCAAACTCTCTTCATCACCTGAGAGGAAGGTCAATAAATCAGTTTTATCAAACCCTGTGGGTATTAATGTAGTTATTCTGGTTATGAGAATGCATCATCTGAGAGAATAAACTTTGTTTCCTCTCTCAGGTTCTCCTGGGAAACACAACGTTTTAATGGCCTGTTATATTATTAATGATATAGTGGTTTCATCAGACAGAGTGAATTCATTCCTTTCAGAAATTAAGAACAGACAAACACAGCAAACTGCAGCTGCTGACAGACGAGTTGAGCCATTATAATGCAGCTGTTATAAATCTCACCCATAATTTTGTGTAACACTTGGCTGTGGAGGATGAAGTTTATTAAAACCGTTTTATAGCTTCATTTTCTTTTCTGCACCTGAGTGAGCCACATCTGATAAGAGAATCTTTATTATGTCTTGTTTGCTCTTTTGCAGATAGTTTGTTTAGTAATGGACAGTAGTTGAGATAAATATTTAAAAAATATTGTTTTTTTTTTCTGCCATCCAAAAGATTCCTGCAACACAGTGTTGGATAAGCAGAAACTCTAAAAAAGACTTAAGTGCGAAACTTAATTTAAATATACACATGATTCATTTAAAAACACAGTCCACTTTTCTTGCTAAAGGGGTCATATGATGCCATTTCAAAAGTTATTATTTTTTATTATCGGGTGTACTATTTTACTTTCACATTTTTTTCTATAGCACATTTCACGATACACATTGTTTCAAAGCCGATTTACATAAAATGCATTGTTTCTACAGTACATGTTATAGAATAGGTAAACATGGATTAGTGTAAAAAAACATGATTTTTTCACAATCTATTGCAGTTCCTCTATTCCAAGTCTGTCTGAAGTGCTGATGTCTACAAAGCCCCATCCTCCCGAAAAGCTCCAAGTACTCTAATTGGCCAGCTGACACAGTGCATTGTGATTGGCCAAACATATTAAACGTGTGTCGGAAATGTAACATCCTTTTATCATAATCGCAAGCTTCTAATATTCGAGCTAGGCTAATTTTGCACATTGTCAAGTGGATGTTTGTGGAAGTAATATCAATCGAGGAGTTTTAGGCAGGTCTGGATCAGTGTTCTCTGTTAGATAGAATAAATCACTTTGTGGAAGACTTTGAGCTTTGTATCTTTGCAGATCATACCTGCACAAACATGTAGATACATTACAAACTAAAGGGAAAGCAAAACATTAAAAAGCACCATTTGTTTCCACTTTCAAAAAAGTAAACACTGGCTGCGTTCGAAACCGCATACTCAATGAGTTGGTACTTAATTTCAATAAGTACTTACTTAACGAGCGCTAAAAGAGTAGGTACTTTATAGCCAGATCTCGTTGAGTATGAATGCGAACCGGACATCTGCCATGTTGACGTTATCATGTGACCTACGATGCGCTATCACACGCGCAACAACTTAAAAGATTTGAACGACACGTTTAAATATCGATCTGTAAATATCTTGATATTGATTAAACTTGCTCATTTTGTGGTCTTTTTGAAGAAACTGCTGCCCATTTATTTTGTGAATACATTTAGGGTTGATTTAAGTTCTTATATTTAACCCTACTAATGTGACCCACCGTTTTATCCTTAACGATATTATTTATTTTTATTACGAAATCCCCAAATTGTCATCTCTTGAATATGTTGTTAATTTCTTTATTTTATATCCAAACATTTTCATCTACAAGCAAAAGTGGCTAACTGCTTTATGTTTTCCTCTTTTTCTTGTTGAATTTAACTCTCGTTTCATCCCTCAGGCTTAGGCCTATAAATAACAAAAAATGCTTTTTTAAAATGTATTATAATGAATTATTTAAGAAAATATATATTACGATATTCAACCTTGTAGGTTCTTTTTTCCTGTGTAAAAAATCTCATATTATGTATGCAAACCCATAATATATACATATATATACCTCATAACATCAGTAACTCGACAGCCCTACCTAGAATGGTTTTCCTCAGCGTTTGTAATGTCTGCACAAAGGGCAGCAGCTGTGCGAAGATTCACCTTTGGAAAATTTAAGTATCATTAATATTAAAAATTAATATTACACCAGAATGAATTGCACTGCTATCCCACCCCAAAACATACAATATCAACGATAAATGCTGACCAATACTTAATTATATTACTTTTTACTGAAAATGATATAATTCAATAAAACAAACAAAATGTAATGTACATAGCTATGCATGATTGAATACACTCTAGATGTGTATATAATGAACATATCTACATTTTCATTCAAACAATTAAATAAAACATTAATTAAATAATTATATTTTATTTACTGACAACAATGAGAAATATTAATAAATTAGTAAAAGAATGAATGAAAGTCACCATCACACAAACAAATGTATATACAAATCAACACATGAAACAAAGCTTTATTCAAACTACAATCATGTATGTAGGCTACAGGCGCTGAACCCCACATCCTTCTGCCATCTCAACACAGCCGTTCCCATTCTGCGGCTTTATTCTGATGAATCAGCTGACCGCCAGAGGTGAGCCGTGCCTTCGTGCCTGAGGTTGTTGCGTGATGTGTTGTGCTTCACAATCTGAGGCAATAAGGGCAGGTGGAGTGATGGAGGGACTCATCCATGGCACCATCTCCAGGATTCTGCTCTGGCCTCCTCATCCTCAGTACTCACACCAGTCTGCTGACATTTCAGATCCTACAAAAATGCACAAACATAACACAAAAGCAGTCATTTTAACCGCACAATGTCATTTGATTTCAGTATTATTTAAAAGACAAAAGCGCTTTTTTTCACAAACGCCGCCATCATCTTTCCTTGTAGGTCCTGCTCCACCACAAAAGATCTGTAGCAAATGCACAGAAATCAAGAATCATAAAAGTGATGTAGCTCTGTTTGAAATTACAATAATTAAAATAAACTACAACTTAATATTTAAATAGTTGTTGTTATTCATTTCTGTAGTATAGGCTACTCACTCAAAGCCTTTGATGGCAGCATTCAGCTTCATAAGCCACTCTCCACCACCGGATAAACACACATCTGTTCATCTGTCCCTGTAACATCCAAACAAGATTCACATAACTTCTGTGATTTATGAGCTCAACACTACATTTACATGTTGAGGTTGTTTTGACTTTTTATCCAACATAAATGTTCCTCAATTTATCAACTACTAATGGACAAATAAAATAGATAACTTATGTTTAGTTACTTTATAGATTTGTTCTACATAATAGCACACATTCATCACTCAGATGTCTATTTCATGTTGTGATATTTCAAGATTTTCTTGTCAGATGTAAATAGACATTTAAAATAAGCGTCTTTAAGATGTATATGGTTTATGTAAATCCACTTTAGAGACCTAACTTACGTGTCCTTACTGGAGCTCCCCTGTTAGCTAACGTTATACATAATAAAACGTGTTTTTACAGCAAAATCACAACTATACTACACTGTGTAACGTCTTTACACCTTCAACAATTCAACAGTTTACTCTACAGTAGTTCAACACATGCAATTTTAACACAAGGAACCGTGTTTACTCACATTTGAAAGCACCCACGTCACTGATCTCTGCGATGTTTGATAATGACGTATCCTCTCGCGTGGCCTCCTGGGATAGAAGAGTATCCATCGGTTGAGCACTCGAAAATCTGGCCGAAAGCAGCAAGCCATCCGGGAACTTCTCGCCTACTCTTTTATGAATTACTGCTGTTTCGAACATACTACTTCCTTCACGTACTGTTTTCGCCTACTATATAGTAGGAAAGTAGGCATATTCGAACGCACTTAAGTCCGAATCTCGCAATAATTAGTACGTCACCCAGGTAATTCTCGCCTACTCTTTTGGATTCGTACATACTTTTTTGCTCGCCTACTCTTTTTCCCATACTAAATAGTAGGGAAGTATGCAGTTTCGAACGCAGCCACTATTATGTTTGAGTTTTCTGGAAGGTTGCCAGAGTATTGCTAGGATGTTAAGTATGGTTGCCAAGGCATTGCTTTAGTGTTTGTGGGTTCGATTCCCAGGGAATGCATGATTTGATAAAATGTGTACCTTGAATGCAATGCAAGTTGGTTTGGATAAAAGCGTCCATCAAATGTAAATGTCATTTATGAAAATAAAAATATAATTTGCAAATTGTTCAAATGATAAAATTACTTACTTTACTTATCTTTTTTTGGACAATACAATCGTCGTGTGTTCTTTTCAGAAAACACCCGTGTTCATGAACAGTCTGTGATTAAAAATGAAGTAGCCAGTTAAATGGATAATTCATCAAAAAATTTTAAACGGTGTCAACATTTACTCACCCTTACAATTAATATTCAGTAATATTATCGATTTAACTGCACTGACATTTTGGTATGAGTAACTAAATTGAACTGTTAATAACACTAACATCACAACGTAGACAACACTGTTATTGAACTGAATCAAACTAATTTACACTGTTATTTACAACATTTACTCTGTTATTTCCTGTTTATTGCTGTGTTACGGAAGCAGACTCAAGAGAAAGAGATTGAAGTTAATAGGAAGTTTGTGACAACAGAGCAGATGAACTGAAAGCAGGTAAGTGCAATGATACTTTGGAGAACGGGATGCTGGCAGTGAATAGTATGTTTCTTCTTACAAGCGTGATGACTGGTAGATGATACGGTGGATAGTAGGAACTCTGAACAGCAGTGGACTTGGAGACACAGAGAAAGGACGAGGCACTGGAGGAACAATACGGAGGAGAATGGAGACGAGAAGCTGAAGATGACACTGTTGTGGAGACTAGTGATGTTACATTTGACACTGAAGCTTCAAAACGCGTATTGCTTCAAAACGCGTATTGAGTATGCAGCGCAATTTCTCATGAAGCTCCGTGCCGGAGTGCGTATTGTTTTCAGAGAAATTGCGTATTGTTTTCAGCCTCACTTTCTTTCCAGTCACGTGAATGCTTCACTTTGCGTGTCGGAATGTTTGAACCCAGACCACTACTCTACAGGTTTTTGTAAGTTTAAGTCCATTTACTAAATAAAAAAAATAAAATAACTTTCTTTAACACTGTGGAGCTGTTTTGAAAAAAATCAGTATTGTATAAGACCCCATTTACACGAAGGGAAGACGCAGATATTTCCCTGCGGTTTGGTCTCTCATTTACACGAAAACCTTTTATCACAGAAAACGATTAATTCTAAAAACTCCGGCCAAAGTGGAGATTTCTGATAACGCTGGTTATGTGTTGCCGTGTCAACTGGTAGAAACAGGGTTTTAGGTTCTAAAACCCCGGGAGGGGAATATTCATTTCTCTAAATACCCGGCTATGTGTAAATGTGGCCTAAAGTGTTACATAAATAACTGTGACTTAACATCATCTCAAACTCATTTGGCCCAATTTTTCATAACACATAACTCTGTTCCATAATTTCTATGTATGTATTTAGAAGACACTTTCATCCAAAGCGACTTACAGAAGAGGAAAATGGCAGAAGATAGTGAGCAGCAAAAATTACAAATATTATAATCACTAGAAAAAGGCACTATAGGGACAGTCCACATGACTTCTGTGCACCAATCAAAGTCTTCCATCCGAGAGCATTGTGTCATATGGACTGATTTTATGATATATAGTGCAACTTTCCTTCAACGGAAAAGTGCAGTGCAAAATGTTACCATACAAATTTGTTATACACACCAGGAAAGACTAGAAAAGTCCAGGGACACTTTTTAGACCCAGTCCGTCCCTGCAACCAGGTGTCAATGAACGAAATTGACAGTGCATGAGCCCCCAAAACTGTTTTGTGTTTAATGAAGTGAAAGTAAGCAAATAAAATAAATGTAATTATTGCACCATAAGCAACTGGAGTATGTTTTTTTTTTTTTTTTTTTTTTTTGGCAACTCAAACGTCACAGTATGTTGTGACTCAAGACATTTGATGATTTTTCCGATGCTTGTTTGGAAGTGGAAGTTGTCCGCTGTTTCCCTGGCAAATTACAGAACACATTAGCATCAAAAGACCCTTCCTCTACCTCTCCGCTCGGCGCTGGCACCAGGGAAGGGTGTCAAAAACACAAAACACCTGTTGTGCAAAGCAGTGAAGCGTGCACTTTAATTTTATCAGGCTGCGAACAATCGCTCATTAGAGTCAAGAGGGGAGAAAGAGGAGGAGGAAAAGGAGATGAAATCATTGAAGCGAGCTGCACGACGGCAGATAGAGCCGTACAAAACACCCTCTGAGAACACAGCCGAAAGAAACCGGTTCAGCGACTGTGTCGACACTAATGTAGAAGAAGTTGTGCGTGATTCCAAGAGCAGACATGGAAGATCTGACATGTGCCCTTTTGAAAGACATCAGAAGTTCTGGAACTCAAGAGTTGTGATTGTGAAGAGGTTTTACATCAAGTCCTGTTTGACCCCAAACCTGTCACCGACTATGTTTACAGGCATTGATTTTCATCTCTCTGAATGTTCAGGGTTCAATACAGCTCAACCAGCAGCATTTGTGACATTATTACCACAGAAAACAATTTTGACTGCAGCTACAGAGACCTGCAGTAAAAACCTACAAACTATTTGCTGTGATACTTGCCATTAAGTCTCAAATGCTATCGATTGAACTTGACTCTTGTTGAACCCAGAACATGTATTTAAATCAATGTGATTGCAGATTCTGGATGTACTGTTGATATGTACCCTGCGGCTCCTGGAAAATATCAGTTTACACTGCGTGTGTTTTGAAAAAAAAAGACAAACAACATTACGATATCAGAGAAGCAACTCAGTGTGAGAGCAGAGTGTGTAATTGCCGTGTTGAACATACCATTTTGTCATGAAGGTTTTCTTCTTATGTTGCTAAACTCTAACAAAAACCTTAGAATTAGCTTCCTTAAATCTTATGTAAACATATAAGCCTTTACTCATAACTCAACAACTATTCTGGGCAAAGTGACGTCACTTTGCACAGGCCCCTCCCACGACTATTGACGGAAACTGACGTTTTAGCATAGACCCGCCCTGAGTGAACTGTACACAGTCCGCCATTGTTTCGACGCCGGAGCAGCTGTAAACAAGAATGTCTCCTAAGCGATTGAGGTGTTTTGTTGTTCGATGTAAGAATGAACATAGCAGTCGTCATTTACTCCCGACATCAGAGCCGCTGCAGACACAGTGGATTACTTTTATTTTTGAAGGGAATGGTTTTACAGATGCTAGAAACATGGCTTTCAAATAGAATATTGGTTTCAAAGAGCACACCAAGGTTCCTAACTGACGATGGAGACTTGACAGAGCAGCCATCAAGTGTTAGACAGTATTCTAGGTTACTACGTGCAGAGGATTTTTGTCCAGTAATTACAAACTCTGTTTTTTTTCCCTTCAGAACTAAGTAGCAGGGAATTACTTGTCATCCAATTTTTTATATCAGCTATGCATTCTGTTAATTTTATGAATTGGTAAGTTCCGTCTGGGCACAAAGAAATATAGAGCTGAGTATCATCAGCATAACAGTGAAAACTAATGCCATGCTTCCTAATGATATCTCCTAAGGCAAGGCAAGGCAAGTTTATTTATACAGCACATTTCATACACTATGGCAATTCAAAGTGCTTTACAGAAAGGAATTAGCCTGGATGCCAGCCGAACTTAGCCCCGCCCACAACATTTTTAGGTCGGGAAGTTCGGTCTGGACTCGATCCGTTGAGGAGCTATTATGCCCGAACAAAAATTGTTCGGACCAATCAAATTGTCAGGGTGGGCTTTATACGATGATGGACAGATGAGCAACGTAACGTAATCATCCACGTCACCAACGAGTGCTTGGGTTGAATTCGTTTACAACAAAGATGACTGCCGCTGGAGAATTGAGATTTCACGAGTTCACACTTACAAAGTCAGATAGCATAAATGCATATTTGGCGTGCTGTCCGAGGAGAGGCTCCGGGCTCGGTATTCGGCCCGAACCCAAAGTACTCCCCCCGTATTCCTGGCTGTGGAGGGATGCTGAAAACTGTGAAGGAATGTTAGGTGAGTTGACAATGACATAGTGAATAAATATATGCTTCCTCTCATGCTGATAGTGTAGACCGTAGACGATCATTGTTTATTGACAAGTTGATTGGATTGATTATTTGAACGTGCTCCTCTAGAACTTTGTTTATAAAACATTATGTGTAGATTCCGCCATCGCGTCTGTTGTAGAAGATATCGACCGCGATCAAGGCATTTGTCGATGGAAACATGAATGAAAAACATACGTCACTTACTCTGTTGCTCTGATTGGTTGTAGGTCTATCCAATTGAGTGCAGAGGCATTTTCCTTCCTGGTTCGGTTGAAACACGCCCCATAATCAAAGCTCAATGGAGCAGTATCAGACTCATATTCTGACTAGAATCTGAGTATGACGACGTCAGGCTAGAAAGGAATTAAAATAATCACAAAATAAAAGCAAGGAAAATTAAAACAGTTATAAAATAAATTAAAAGATGATACAGTTATAAAATGAATTAAAGCTGCAAGCAGCATTTATCGGGGTTCAAGCAGTTAAGGCCTTTAAGGCCTTTAAGCACACAAGCATCAAAAGACATTAAGTTTTATTTAGCAAGCATTTAACAACTGCCATCATAGATGAAAAAGTCAATTTACAGCCAATACAGGCAGTTTACCATAGGAAATATATGATTTGAAAGCGTTTTTACAGTTATAGCACCTTTTTGCCTGAGTCTTCTTACAGTCTTGCCTGATCTCCACCACTTGTATTAGTAGTACTCAAAGTGTGCCCATATACAGTGGGTACGGAAAGTATTCATACCCCCGGTAAATATGATCAAAAATGGCTGTAAAAAATAAATCTTTCATTCAAAAAATTTGATCTTTCGTTAAAAAAATTGGCAAAATTCTAACCTTTCATTGAAGCAAAATAATTCAAATTGGGGGGGAAATCACATTATGAAATAAATGTTTTTCTCCAAAACAAGTTGGCCACAATTATTCATACCCTTTTAATAAATACCTTTTTGCAATATCCTTTTGCCAAGATAACAGCTCTGCGTCTTCTCCTATAATGCCTGATGAGTTTGTAGAACACCTGACAAGAGATCAGAGATCATTCCTCCATACAGAATCTCTCCAGATCCTTCAGATTCCCAGATCCATGTTGGTGCTTCTTCTCTTCAGTTCACTCCACTCATCAGGTCAGGGAACTGGGATGCTCATGGCAGATGCTTTTTGTGCTCCGAAACACATTTTTGTGTTGATTTTGATATTTGTTTTGGATCGTTGTCCTGATGGAAGATCCAACCACAGCCCATTATAAGATTTCTAGCAGAAGCCGCCCGGTTTGGATTTTTTTATCTGTTGATATTTAATAGAATCCACAATGCCATGTATCTGAATAAGAAGTCCAGGACCTCCAGCAGAAAAATATGCCCACAACATTAAAGATCCAGTGGTATATTAAATTGTACACATGGGGTACTTTTTATCCTTGTGTGCACCAAACCCATCTAGCGTGTTTGCTGCCAAAAAGCTATTTTTTTAGTTTCATCTGACCACAGAACCCTGTGCCGTCTGAAGATCCAGTCGTGTCTGACAACTGAATATGCTGGAGTTTGTTTTTGGATGAGCGAGGAGCATTTTTCTTGAAAACCTCCCAAACAACATGTGGGGATGTAGGGGTTGTTTGATATATATATATTTTTTTATAGGCTTTCTGACCTGCAATTCTCCATCTGTGATCCTTGAAGAGTCTTTGGCCACTCAAACCATCCTCCTCACCGTCCATTAAGACAATATAGACACACATTCTCTTCCTGGCAGATTTGTAACATTTTTACTTGATTATAACTTCTTAATTATTGCCCTGATGGTCAAAATGGGTATTTTCAATTATTTAGCTATTTTCTTACAGCCACTTTCTATTTTGTGACGCTCAACAATCTTTTGCTGCAAATCAGAACTGTATTATTTGGTTTTACACATTGTGATGGATGATTCAGGGAATTTGGCCTTTGTGTTTCCTCATTTTTAAAATCCTGTGAAACAAGAAGTCATGGCTGGATAATTTCATGTTCCTAGTCCCCCTGGTGTGCTAAAAAAAGGTAAATATTAATGGGAATATACTTCAGAGATATTTTATTCATAAAACATTCTAGGGGTATGAATAATTGTGGCCAACGTGTTTTGGAGAAAAACATTTATTTCATAATGTGATTTCCCCCCCCAATTTGAATTCTTTTACTTCAATGAAAGATCAAATTTTTTGAATAAACGATTTATTTTTTACAGCCATTTTTGATCATATTTACCGGGGGTATGAATAATTTCCGTACCCATATGTGTCAAATTTGTTGTAAATATGTAATTTTGATAAGGAGTTTAGACAATTATATTCAGTGGCGTAACGGGCCAACACTTAAGTAGGATTATCAAGGCAGGCCCCTTGATGATGCAAATGATGACATTGATGACGTAATGTACAATAACAATAGGGTTTCAGCACTTCGTGCTTGAACCCCTAATAAGTGCCTAAAAAAGGGCCACAAAAAGACCTCAAAAAAAAAAACTATAGGGTCTAGGCACTTGCCGCTTGCGCGGCTGCGTTCCAAAAACTTGATCAAGCCTTTTAACATGTGCCTCGGAGAGGAAAAAGTACGTTCTTTGACCTTTTAGCTAATTTATCATGGAAATGTGGTGAATTTTTTTTTTCCTTTTAAACTGTGACACCTCCACTGATGGCCCGATCTCCATAAAAGTTTGCACGCTTCTTTAGAATAATATGGCGCATGTGCTCAGCTAATTTGGTGAAGTTCTGCTCTTTTTTTCCCCATTTTTCAGTCATTTTTCAGTCATTTTGCATAGGATGATACAGAGGCCTTCTCACCTTTATGACAGTTAAAGCGCCACCAATGGCCCGACGTCCATGAAAGTTTTCAAGCTTCTTTAGGATCACGTGACACAAGCGCATGCCCGATTTTGTGAGGTTGTATGCAAATCAGACAGCAAGATGGCCGCTTTCAGCCATTTCATGGGATTTGCCATAGAAATACATCATTTTGACACCCTTTTAAGAGTTATAGCGCCACCAAGTGGCCAGTCGCCGCGTCCTTTTTCACGCGACCACAGAATGAGCTCGTACATACGTGTGCTGAGTTTGGTGCAAAAATATTGTTCCGTTCACGAGTTATAGCCAATTAAGCAAAATGGGCTCCTCCCACTTCGAACGTTTTGGCGGCCCTTAGGGACCGTGAACTGAAATTTTCACTTTTTTTTTTATAATTATTGACAATCAGACTCCAGAGAATCTTGCCGCACTGGTTTGGTTCCGGTCGGGCCAAAAACCTAGGACTAGTTCGCGAAAGTAGGTTTTTGGAAAAACCCAAAATACCCGAAAATTTTCCCAGGGTGATGAGCAAATCCGAGGCATGCATCTGGTCCGCCTCGAGCCAAGGAATCCAACGATATAAGACACTTGAGCCTAGGCCTAACGGTTGATGAGTTATGAGCCATTTCATACTTTTGAGTGCTGTAGCGCCACCGTCAGGCCTTAATGACGCTGTAGGCGGTGTGAGTACTAGTGATGCGCGGGTCGTCTCATAACCCGCGGACCCCGTTGGGGCGGGTCATTAAAAACAAAATAAAAAAATGTCAGCCTTTATTAAATATTTGCGAATATCTATTTTAATATTCTATTAGGTTATTTGATAAGGTTACAATATGAAGGTCGCCGCAACGTAAATTGCGTGATGTTCCCAACTGCCCACTGCCCAGGCGTCACGTGACACGTCACGAAAGCGGCGCGCCAAACAGCTCCCAGCCTCCCACAGCCAGCTACAAAAAAGGAAAAAATAAAAGTGGAGATGGAAGACGAGGTGAGGGAGAAATTGAGGTCGGGAATATACATCATTAAAAGAAAAGAAGGTCAGGCTGCTAAATCTAATGTTTGGGACCGGTTCTCAGAAATAGTTGCAGCAGGAGACAACAGCAGTATCGGCTACGTGAAGTGCAACTCGTGTGAAAAAATATATAAACACGAGAGCCACAAAACGGGCACTTCCAGCCTGTCAAGACATGTTTGTGGGGGGTCTAAGAAAAAGGACGACAGTGGCACGTCTCAAAATATTACCGCTTTCCTCAAAAGTAAAGTAGTACCAGCACATGTCAAGTCCGAGGTCACAGACGCTTGTGTTGAATTGTGCTGTCGAGACCTGCGGCCCTTCGACATAGTATCTGGAGATGGATTTCATACCGTAGCCCAGTGTCTAATTAACATTGGTTCACGTTACGGACGTGTGGATGCCAGCAGTGTACTCCCTCACAGGCAAACTGTTTGCGACAGAGCCAAAGCGACCGCTAAAGAAAAAAAATAAATCCTCTCAAAGAAGATAAATAAAGCTCTGGATTGTGGCATAGCTATTACCACTGACATGTGGACTGATGAGTTCAACAAACGATCATACACGGCATTTACTGGTCACTTCATTAATGACGACTGGAAATTGGAGAGCCGTGTCATAAGCACAGCTGAATTTGACTCTACTCTCAAAAAGACAGCACACAACATCCACGAGCAAATTATTAAGGAGCTGCATGACTTTGGTATTGAACCTGCCAGCATATCAAAAGTAATGTTTGTAAGTGACCAGGGCGCAAACATAAAAGCTGCCCTTCGCAGCTACAAGTGGGTGCCGTGCACAGCCCATGTCATTAACATCGTTCTCAAACACACATTTGATGTAAAAGAGAACACGCCAACATATATGCGCGACGTGAATGATGTCATTGCAAAGTGCAAAAGCCTTGTGACATACCTGAAAAAATCCGGGACTGTAGTACAACTCCCACACACTGTGACACAGGAATGTGAAACCCGTTTGAACAGTAAAGTTGCAATGATGCAGTCAGTCAGTAAACAGTATTGTGAAATCCAACAGGCCTTGCAGGAGAAAGATCAGCTCCACAGAATGGATGGCATTCAGCTGGATGTGTTAAACACAGTTACTGAGTTTTTGCTGCCTTTTAGAACTGCGAGTGAAGAGTTGGAGGGTGATACGTATCCAACTATTCAGCTGGTCGTGCTTTGGTTTTTTAAACTGAAGAAACACTGCAAGCCCCAATACGGTGCCCCAAATAATTTCATAAATGCGGGACCCGCGGGTTGGAAAAAAAGCCGACCCGCGCATCACTAGTGAGTACTACCAGCCCCCAAAGTTTCAAGTCTCTACGACTTACGGTTTGGTCTGCCCGATTAGTTTTATGTCTGAATGTTGCATCATGGGAAAATTAACAATAACAATAGGGTTTCAGCACTTCATGCTTGAACCCCTAATTAGAAGAGTAAAAAGATGATACATAGATTAACTTCTCATCTGGCAAAACCGGTGTATCATACTTTTCACAACTCCCAGTTTTACTCTGAGATTTTCCCAAGGTGATTAAACTGTGTCTGTGGTGTTATTTCGGTGCCTAAGAAATCTATTGGACGTCTCCGATGGACCCGATTTTTCCCTAAAATCGGACAGGAGGAGCTCTTGGACTGACTCACGGGGTAACCTCGGGTTCACTGCCCCATCAGTCCACACCCCAAAAACACATTTGTTTGGAATCTCTAGGAATGGAATAAATCCAGTCCGCACCCCACAGAACCCCGAGTTTAATTGCACATCAAACTCAGTACTTCACCACAGACCAAGGCCGCCTTAATGCACGGGCTTACCTGGGCTGAAGCCCAGGGGCCTCCCAAGTTCAGGGGCCTCCCATGTTCAGGTTTATGATGAGCTGAAAAGGTCATATTGTTTTAACTTGTCAGATTTTGTCGCTGTATGTCGCTAGTCGCTTGTGGGCGTTGGTAGTGCTGTCGCTCTAATGTTATTGTTATGGTGCGTTCACACCAAACGCGAAAAGAGCGTCTGGCGCGATTGATTTCAATGTTAAGTCTATGCAAAGACGCGTTTATGCGCGTCTAGAGGTCCCGCGGCGCGAATGAGGCGTTACGGTTCGTGTCCGCTCAGTGCCGCTAACGTCTCCGCTTTGGGGTGTCTGTTGCGAGTGTGTTTAATCGACGTTTTTTTCAACACACGGACAGTATAATCATCAGCGATGCACGCGATTACATTTAGAAATAGACAAGCTTTGTTTCCAAATGCACCAAGCAATGATCCTTTCAATTTTATAAACTTTTATAAACCCAGCCAATATAATCACAATGAACACATCCAAAATAAAATCTTTAACATGTAGGCTATATAACATCTGCAAAGCGTCTAATTTGTAAACAAAATGATTTAGGCACTAAATCCAGAATAAACTCACTGAGACTGTCGATAGTTTCTTTTCCGTGCATCATTTTATTATATCCATGTTTGTGGTTAGTTACTGTCAAATCATATAAAACAGTGAAATCGCCCTCGAACTCTTCTGTCTCTCCTGCACTCGAGACGGTGACGGGAGCTGAGCTCCACTGAAAGGCTTCTTTCCTATTGGTTGTCGCTTGCGAAAATCGCTTCTCATTTGCATAAAGTTGAAATTTAGTTGCTGTGTGTGGTTGTTAAATAAAGTGTCTTGTGTTTATGTGCTCAGTGATATGTTAATAACAATATTAAAATTAAAAACAATATAAAAAAAAAAACTCACTGTTGTAGGTCTCGAAAGAAACTAATGCATTATGTGATGTAGATTACCTATTACACTTTTTTTAAAATGAGACTCTATTAATCGAGGGGATGGGGGGCCTACAAAACCTCTCAGCCCCGGGGCCTAACATTAGGTTAAGGCGGCTCTGCCACAGACCCAGGTAATCAGCATGGTTTCATCTCTCAAGTTCCCCAATTAAGTAATTTATGTTTGTCTCTTACCCAATTCTCAGAGCCATTTGAGTTCAGTTTAGAATCAAAAGGAGGAATACAGTGCAATCAGTCGGACATACAGTGGATACAGTTGTAAAAAGAATTAAAAAAATAATAAGATTATACATAAATAAACTTCTCATAAATAAACTTCTCATCTGGTAAAACACTGGTGTATCATATTTTGCACAGCTGCTTGTTTTACTGTGAGATTTTCCCATTTAGATTGTACTGTGTCTGTGGTGTTCTTTCGACGCGCCCCAAAAATCTATTGGACGTCTCCAATAGACCCGATTTTTCCCTGAAACCGGACAGGAGGAGCTCTAGGACTGACTTACGGGGCAACCTCGGGTTAACTGCCCGCACCCCAAAAACCCATTTGTTCAGAAGCTCTAGGAATGGAATTGATCCAGTCCGCATAGTAGCTAAAGGCGGACTCACCATGCTTTGAGTGAACCCTTGGTATTTCTAGCTGATGTGATCCTAATGATCTGAGTGATCTGTTGGGTTTATATTTAGTGAGCATATCTGCAATGTATTGAGGTCCACGCCATTGAGTGATTTATATACCAGTAATAATACTTTAAAATCAATCCTATGTAACTGGGAGCCAATGTAAAGACCTGAGGACTGGTGTGATATGTTCATATTTTCTGGTTCTGCTCAGAATCCTGGCAGCAACATTCTGTATTAGCTGCAACTGTCTTATGGTATTTGTGTGAAGGCCAGTGAGGATTCTATTACAATAATCCACCCTGCTGGTGATGAAAACATGAACAAGTTTTTCTAAGTCTTGTCTGGAAACAAAGCATCTAATTCTTGCAATATTTTTAGATAGATTCCTGACTTGATTTTTAGTTGTTTGACCCCTAGCATCAAGGTATGCGTTCACTTTGAGAACTTCATATTTGTTTCCAAATGCAATGACTTCGGTTTTGTCTTTGTTTAACTGGAGAAAGTTTTGCCACATCCAACTGTTGACTTCATTGATGCATTGGCACATGGAGTCCATGGGGCTATAATCGTTAGGCAATAGGGTGTCATCTGCATAGCTGTGGTAAGCAATTTGATTCTTTTTCATTATTTGGCTCATTGGGAGCATGTACAGGTTGAACAGGAGTGGCGCAAGAATTGAGCCTTGAGGGACTCTGCATGTCATGGATGTCCATTCAGACTTATGGTCACCTATACTCACATAATAACCTCTGCCTCCTAAGTATGACCTGAACCATTTTAGGACTATCCCAGAAAGCCCGACCCAGTTTACCAGCTTGTCAAGAAGTATGTTATGATCGACAGTGTCACATGCAGCACTGAGGTCGAGTAATAACAGAATTGATGTTTTGCCTGTATCACTATGTAACCAAATATCGTTCATTTTCTTTATGACCGCTGTCTCTGTGCTGTCATGTGGTCGGAAACCAGATTGAAAATTGTCAAAGTATCCATTTGAGGTTAGGAAGTTGTTCAGCTGATTGAAGACAACTTTTTCAATGATCTTGCCTATGAAAGGAAGATTTGAGATTGGTCTGTAATTGCTCGATATGTCACTATCCAGATTGCTCTTTTTCAGGAGGGGCTTGACAACTGCAGTTTTAAGGGACTTTGGAAAAGTCCCAGAGAGAAGTGAGGAGTTTACCACTTCTAGGAGATCTGCTTCTAAGCAGTTTAACACACTTTTGAAAAAGGAGGTGTCGTGGAAATTTTAAACTGTATATTAAACTAACCATGTTTCTAACATCTAACCTTATTTAACATTTGAACAGGATGTACTGTACGAAACCAATGGAAAACTTGTGACTGAGTGTGTGTGTGTGTGTATAAATAGCATAGTTTGAGAAATGAAACTAGACAGTCTGTTAGAATCTTGTGATTAACAAATGAAGTCATCATTAAAACAAAGTTTGCTTTACCTAGTAACAGGGGTTTGCATAATGAAGAACCAATCAAATAGTGGGGAAATTATGTAATGCAGCCTGACATTTATGCCATACCTCTATACTATAAAAACTGTTGTATTCTTGTGTACTGTGGGATTTCCCAATGGAATTTGTCTGAGATCCTCCGGCCTTGCTTCTTGGGAGAGATTCCCTGAGAACTGCTCGGGAAGATCTCCTGGCCGTGGTTAAAGCATTTAAAGGACATTTGCTGAAAGTCTGTCTGTTATTACTGCTGCGCAGTAGGTCAGTTTAGGGAAGCAAGTAAGTTAGAGTAAGATACTCGGGCAGTTGTCGATGGAAGACGTAGAGAGCTAGAGTATAAAGGTTATTAAGTGTCGATTGGAAGACGCTATGGGTGTCGATTTGAAGACGCCAGATTTATTTATTAAGTGTCGATTTGCAGACGCTAGATAGTCAGGTTTAGGGAAAAAAAATCCACTACAGAGGTTGGGAGTGTGTCAAGAGCGCAGGTTGATGTTTTAAGGTTCTGTACTGTTTCTTCCAAAATTTTGTCATTAATTTCTTCGAAATCAGACATAGTAACTTTCTGAGGATGTGGTCTGATCTGTCTAACCTCAGTGACACACGAGGATATGCTGATCGCCTTTCTGATATTATTGATTTTCTCAGAGAAGAAGGAAGCAAACTCACTGCATTTGCTGTCAGAGAGCATTTCACTGGGAATCTGTCTTGGGGGGTTTGTTAGACTCTCTATAGCAAAAAGAGTGTGTTTTATTTATGTTTCTGTTTATAATATTTGAGAAGAAATCCTGTCTTGCTTTGCCTAGTTCCACATTGAAAGTATGAAGGCTGTTTTTATAGATGTTATAATGGACTACAAGTTTTTTATTTATTTATTTATTTTTACATGCGCTCAGCTTTTCTGCATTGTCTTTTCATATTTTGCACTGCTGTTGAGTTTCTCCAAGGTGCTTTTTGTCTGCCACTCTTCTTCCTGACTTTAACAGGAGCAATATCATCAATTACACTCTGTTACTTTTGAGTTAAATAACTCAAGAATCAATAGAGTTCGCACATATGCTTGGTGTTAAAGATATGGCCTTCATAAATAGCACACTAGTAGGGCTGGGCGATATGGCTAAAAAAAATTATCACGATAATTGTTTTATATCAGTCGATATCGATAATTATCACGATAAATGTCAAATCTTTATTTCTTTCAAGTTTAAAGGCAGATTTTTGCTCCTAAGTGAAAGTTGTAGAAACCAGAGTGTTAATTGTGGTTTTAAACTACTCTTTATTGTCAGAACATATCATGACAAACACTTGCCAAACAGGTGAACATTTCACAAATCTGAGGTAGAACATTCAAACATTTATAATTTTTCCTCAACAAAATAAATATCTTTATTAGAAAATGAATTTCTTAGTTTCTGCATGTGCTAATGGGGGATATTGTTTCAAGTCTTGAAACAGGTTTGTGTTGCCTGACTTTGATGGAACGTATCTTCAGCACAGTTTGCAGTGCAGGCTGCAATATTAATATTACATGTTTTGTCTCGAAACGTATACTTGACAATAGTATTAGCTTGAGTTAGTATGCAGATTTTCTATGTTAAATTTGTGTTCATTAACAAAAACAGTAACATCTGTTAAAAAAAATTTAACGACCTAATTTTTATCTGGTTAAATGTAATATTCTGACTGTTGAGTTTTATTAAAATTAACCATTGGTCATCCAGTATCATGCATTTAGATCATGATAACCACAGATAAAACCAGGCATAGCCTATAGCACCTCACTATCATGGCAAAATGTAACTTTATGGTTTCTATGGTATTTGTATGAAAAACAGTAGCCTACATACATTATTAAATAATATATATTCCATTAGTCCTGAAATACATTGTCTACATTCATAATATAATACAATTCAATATGTATATCCCACACTTTGAGCTGAGAGGATAAATGGTCCGTGTGGCGCGCGGTTCAAATGAGTTTCGTTCCGCTTTTGGCGCATAAACATTATCTGTAAGGCCGTTTCTCAATATGCGTTCTTGTCTGTACTTTTGTTCTTGTGGACTTGTGAAACGTCATCAGTCGCTGCCCAAGTACTGTTCCAATTCAAAGTTCACATCTAGCCAAGTCCAGTTCAAATCCCCGGATGTGTTCTTGATTTGCCCCTTTTACCGAGGATGCATAGAAAGGTGACTTGTGTGGACTTGAGACAGCCAGGTATCCCAGAATGCATGTCGCACCAACCAGCAAGCGTCAATAGCAGAGGAGAAAACCCGCGTAACATCAAAATACTACTGTTATTGTGTCACAAAATGTAATTTTAAGAGTGTTTCAGGCGAGAATGTAGTTGTTTAAATCTCAAAACTGTGGTTTATTTATAAAGATAGCGTCTATTTGAAAAATGCATCTGACGTTTTCGGAGTTGTGAGATCCAGGCGAACACCGGGCGTTCAACGCTCATTAACCCCGACTGGAACAGCTTTTCCTCGGCTAATCCTTCTGATGTTTGCCGCTGGCTCTGATGTCTCTAGTCTATTGGTTAAACATCAGATATAATTTATAATATAATTTATAATCAGCGTTTGCCTGAACCACATTTATGTGGCCATTAATATGTTTAAAGGTATAGTGGAGGATTTTCCCGAATTTTAGAAAAGAACAGCCCTCTTCACTTTTTGAAAAAATGCACATGCGCAACACTCTACCTGCTCCCAGTCCCGAGAGGGAACGCCTATTAAACGTGTGCACAAGAGACGGCTAGCATCACTAATCATAGCTTACATTAACTTTTACTAGCAGTGATTTTAAATGGATTTCTCCAAATAGCATGCCAAACTTTACCTGTCGAGTAGAAACTTTGCGACTGAGGAATCAGTGGGAAGCCCAACCTGTGCTTTTAGCGCACGCCAGCGTGTGAAATATTCTCCCAAAAACACTCTGGTCTTGTTTCTTTCTTCATAGGCCTTTCTCTTCTTGTCATACAATTCGTAGACACTTTTTCTCTTGCGATCCTCAGACATTTTGAAAAAACCCGTTGAGAACGGCGAGCTTCAATGAATGGCTTAAACCGTAGTTCACCACACATATACACCTGAAAGTGCGCATGCGCAGAAAGCGAAAACTACCTAGGGACGAGCACGTACGACGGCCTTACGTAAACAAATCACCAGAATGATTGACAATTAGGAGGACCAATAGTCTTGATGATCCACCCGGAAAAAGAAAATCCTCCACTATACCGTTAAGATTTTTCGTTTTATTGTTGACGAAAAGAGGCAGAGTTGTATTTTATACCATATTTCGTTTTATTGTTGCCTAAAATATACATAAAGAGATGACCGAAGTAGCCAGAGCGAGCTGAGTGACGCAATCAAGAACGCTGCTGTTCCATTTGCAGAATAACCGGACTTTCGTCCTCTCGTCCTCGGGAGTTCGTTCTCCTGAGTCGAACTTGGCAAGTCCGAACTACCAAGGACGCAAGTCCGAAGTTTGCGTACTTGGTATTGAGAAACGGCTTAACACTTTAGAATAATGGTCCGTCATTAATAAGTAACTATGCAGGAAGTACATTTACATTTATGCATTTGGCAGATGCTTTTATCCAAAGCGACTTACATTGCATTATCCTATACATTTATACATTGGTATGTGCAATCCCCTGGAATCGAACCCACAACCTTGCGTTGTTAACGCAATGCTCTTACCACTGAGCTACAGGAAAGCCTCAAAGTAATGTAATGAAGTAATGAAGGACTAATGAGTAGTTCTACATTAACACTTCAGCTACTACTATTAACTAATATGGAAACAAGCTTAACTAATCAGTAAGTAATATCGAATTTAGGACTAAGATAGTTCCTTATGTAACCCCCTAGAGTTTAACACTGTTTTAATTTCTGCTTAGTTGTATGCAGTACCGTATTTTCCCTGTAGGGGCCGCTATACAAGCGAGTTGACTGAGAAGAAAATATAGAGAGAAGAAGACTGTAGAATAGCTGATGAGCACGAGGTGATCAAGCGCTGCTTTTGAATTACTAAAAAGAGCAAGTTTTTTCTGAACAAAAAGAGTTTAAACTTTCCATAAGTCTTATGAAGTATGTTCGTGAGTCCAAAAGGAATTCCATTTGATTTTATTGAGAAACTTCTGCGAACTCTGGTGAGTTTCTGTGTTTAAATAAATGTTTAGTTGATGTGCTTAACTGATTAACGATCAGAATTGTATATACCCAGCTAACACACGACGTAACCGTTACGTAATGTATTCGTACTTTTTGGTCACGTCATGACCTTACTAACTGACAACGTAACTACAACGTCGCATGCTCGGAATTTCATTACCATCATATTACCAACCCACAACGTCGTCAGTACGTCCTCCTAAGGTTATAAGATAACGTACTCGGTTACTAACGTAACCTCGGTTCTCTCTAGAAGAGGGAACGAGTACTTGCGTAAGAATATCTTACGCTAGGGGAAAACCTCTTTTCCTCGAGATATTGAAGCCAAAAATTATCCTTAATTTTGCAATAATGTAAAACGCATTGCAGCAGCATGCAGACATGGGCGAGACAGCTCGCGCGCCCATTGGCTGCTCTGCGGCAACTGCACCAGCCTATCGATGGAGGCTCCTCATGACGTCATAACCAATGAGGGCGCTTCGCGCCCAATACGTCATGTCCCGCCGAAATCGGGTGGGGCCAGGGCTATAAATACGGCCCAGAGAGGCTGGTTTGGTCAGTTTTTTCATCGCTGAAGCGAATCAGAACATGACGCATGCACGGCAAGATACGCAAGTACTCGTTCCCTCTTCTAGAGAGAACCGAGGTTACGTTAGTAACCGAGTACGTTCTCTTACGAGAGGTCTCTCGTACTTGCGTAAGAATATCTTACGCTAGGGGAACACAATGTAAAACGCCGTGCGTGCTTGAGACATAACACTAACGTCCCAAGGGCAGGTGCCCGGGGCTCATACAGTGCTTAATCACAAGGGACTCACAGAGAATCCGGGAAGAGGGGCTAGGATAGCATCATTCCTGTAATATTGAGCTCTGATAAGAGCATATTATATCAAGTGTTCCACACAGCCAGGGCGAACTCAGCCTGGACTGGTAAATATGGGGGACTAACGTATTGCCCACAGAAGTATATAGGCGATCAGTGATCGCCGCTCTAGCAGTTTCAGCATCCCGAGCCGATAGCATCGGGCGGGCAATACTGAAAAATTAAACCGAGAGCAACCTAGCTTGCAAAGCGGGAACCTCGAGGTTATAAAACCTTATAAATGTAGACGGGGAGGCCCAGCCTGCCGCCATACAGATATCTTGCAAGGCAATCCCACTGGACCAAGCCCACGACGAGGCCATGCCTCTTGTGGAGTGCGCTTTGACACCTATCGGGCATTGCAGGCCCTTGGATGTGTAAGCTAGCGCTATAGCATCAACTATCCATCTGGATAGACTCTGTTTTGACGCAGCTAGTCCCTTAGAACGTCCGCTGAACAAAACAAAGAGCTGCTCCGTCTGTCTGAAAACAGATGAGCGAGACACATAGGCTCTTAACGCCCTGACCGGGCAAAGGAAGCCTGCGTCCCCTTCCTCTTCAGATACCGGCAGGGCCGACAGTGAGATAACCTGTGCCCTAAACGGTGTGTTGAGGGATTTAGGAACATATCCGTGCTTTGGTTTGAGTATGACTCTCGAGTCATTCGGCCCAAACTCCATACACGTCGCGCTTACTGAGAGCGCTTGCAAATCCCCTATGCGCTTCACTGAAGCGAGAGCCAGAAGAAACACTGTTTTGAAAGACAAGAGTTTCAGATCTATTGACTGTATTGGCTCGAATGGGGCACCTTTCATGGCTTCCAGAACCGTGGAAAGGTCCCAAACGGGAACTGAGGGTGGTCTGGGAGGGTTCAGCCTCTTAGCTCCTCTAAGGAAGCGAATGACCAGATCGTTCCTTCCTAATGACTGGCCAAGCGGTGGTTCAGCGAACGCTGCTATGGCCGCCACATAAACTTTGAGCGTGGATGGGGTTCTGCCCTTATCCAGAAGCTCTTGTAAAAAGGAGAGAACCTCCGGCACCCCACAGCGTGAGGGTGAAGTGCCACTCGCTGTACACCAGCTAGTGAACACAGACCATTTTGAGGAATAGAGCCGCCTTGTAGATGGAGCTCTAGCCTGCGTGATCGTGTTTAACACTCCCGCTGGGAGGTTAACGGGTACCCGTTGATGGCCCACACATGTAGGGACCAAAGCTCCGGGCGAGGATGCCAGATCGAGCCGTTCGCCTGCGAGAGGAGATCCCTCCTCACCGGTATCGGCCACGGGGCGGTACTCGTCAGCTGCATCAGGACTGAAAACCAGACTTGGTTTGTCCAAAAAGGGGCGACGAGTAGCACTGGGCATCCGCTCTCCCTGATTCGCTCTAACACCTGGGGTAGGAGCGTGACAGGGGGAAACGCATAGAGCGGGCAGCGGGGCCAGACGTGAGCCAGCGCATCCCTGCTCTTGGAGAAGAATTCCTGACAATGAGCGTTCTCTTGAGACGCAAATAGGTCTATTTCCGCTCTGCCAAATGTCCTCCATAGCATTTTGACTGTCTGTGGATGTAAAGACCATTCCCCTGTCGGCAGATTGTTTCTGGACAGTCTGTCTGGTCCCACATTCAGATGGCCGGGCACATGCGCTGCCCTGAGCGAGCGCAGATTGTGCTGAGCCCAGACCAGGAGGCGACCCGTCAGCCTGTGAAGGATTCTGGATCTGATACCTCCTTGGTGATTTATATAAGCCACCACTGACATGTTGTCCGAACGGACTAAGACGTGGTGTCTTTTTATATGGGGACAAAAACGCCTCAGCGCGTTGTCGACTGCCATCATTTCCAGGCAGTTTATATGCAGAAGCTTTTCCCGTTCTGACCACTGGCCGAATAACGGTCTGCCCTCGAGCAGCGCTCCCCATCCCGAGGTTGAGGCGTCCGTGGACACCACCTTCACACTCGAGGAAGTCCCCAGGCTTACACCTGACCGGTACCAGTCGGTCACTGTCCAAGGTTTCAGAGCTGCGACGCATTTCTGATCGACCTTGATGCGCGCGAGACCGGAGGTCCAAGCTCTGCGCGGCGCGCGCGCTTTCAGCCAGTACTGCAGCGGGCGCATGCGAAGCAGACCCAGCTGAAGCACTGAGGATGCTGAAGCCATGAGACCCAGCATCCTTTGAAATTTTTTGAGCGGGACCAAAGCGCCGTGGCGAAAAATCTCTGTCATGCGCTGAATGCTTAGTCTGCGCTGCGGCGACAGCTGTGCTGTCATAGACAGCGAGTCCAGATCTGTGCCCAGAAAATATATTTTCTGACTGGGAGACAGCGAACTCTTCGCCCAATTGACTGTGAGACCTAAATTCTCGAGGTGATCGAGTAATATGGTCCTGTGTTCTATGAGCTCCGACTGTGATCGAGCTAGAACCAGCCAATCGTCCAAATAATTCAGCACTCGTATGCCTCGGAGCCTGAGGGGTGCGAGCGCTGCATCCATGCACATCGTGAATACGCGAGGTGCTAGGGAAAGGCCAAATGGAAGGACTGTGTACTGATATGCCTGGCCCTCGAAGGCGAATCTCAAAAATCGCCTGTGACGTGACGCTATTTGTATTTGAAAATAGGCGTCTTTCAGATCTATCGACATGAACCAGTCCCCTTGGCAAATTTGCGAGAGGATTTTCCTGGTCGTGAGCATTCTGAACCGTCGTTTCAGAAGTGCTTTGTTTAGTCGTCTTAGATCTAGAATGGGTCTGAGACCCCCGTCTTTCTTGGGTACCAGAAAATATCTGCTGTACATGCCCCCTTCGCTCTGAGTTTGTGATAAGGGTTCTATAGCCCCTTTTCTCAGTAACTTCGCTATTTCGGCTCGAAGTAGGTGTGCTACTCCCTTTTTCACCGTAGTTTCGATTCGCGCCGCTTTGCGTTGCGGGCGTCGACCAAACTGTAGCGAATAGCCTCTTTCTATAATGCTCAGCACCCACTTCGATACCCCGGGGAGCTCTGTCCACGCTTTCGCGTGAGTGGCTAGGGGTTGAATGATATCTGGGCTCTGATCGCGGCCAAGTGGCGCGCGGAGAGCAACAGTGTGCTGTAACATGAGCGCCGCGTTTGCAGCGTGCGAGACTGGGGGCGCGCTGATCACAGCGGGCAGCCTGCCCGCGCTCAGTTCTCCTGCAGCTGTGTGCTGAGAGAGAGCGAGCGTGGTGAGCCCCGTGGGGTTTAATATGTCTGTGAGCGAATGCGGGCGCGGGACAACGGGCCCATGCATAACGCTGAGAACACCGTCTGTTTGTGCAGACTGTATGTGCGTTGGTTTCGTTTTTACAGAAACCGTGAGACATGTAGCGTGTAGTGTTTGCGGGCACTGGGACGTGGGCACAATCACTACATTTGGTGCACAACCGACATAAGTCGATTTTATTTGTGCGGGCCGTGTCTGTGTGTAGGAATGGGCACTGGGCAGTGGGCATTTTTACTACACTCATAACACCATCGGCCGTGGCCGGAATACCAGAAAATACACTCTTTTTGGGATTTATCTGGGTCGCCGTAAAAACGGCGTTTGTGTGCAGGCAAGCGGGCTGTACTGCCGACTTGTTTACTGCTGAATAAGCTGGAACAGTCGCAATTATTGGAACTGAACGAGCGAAAATCTTTGGTGGAAATCCGGCCGCAGCGGGACTTGGACACCGTCGCTTCCGTAAACTGGCTAGGAAGACTTAGAGGCCTCAGGCTTTAACTCAACCTTCGGCCGTGGCCCACGCGGCGGGGGGCGGGGGGCGGCGGCCGGCGGAGCGAGAGCGCGGTCTCTGATCCCTGGTCTGTCGGCGCTGTGGGGCGGCGGCAGCTGAGGGTTGCGGCTGGGAGCTGCGAGCAGACGGCTGTTTTGAGCGACCCGCTGCGGAGCTCGAGCGCTTGGGCAGGAAATGTTTCATGGCCTGCGATGTCTTTTGAACTTCGGCGAATCTGTCTGCGAAGTCTTTGACAGAGGATCCGAAGAGGCCAGCGGGGGAGACGGGGGCGTCGAGAAACGCGGAGCACTCCGAGTCCGGCATCTCCGAGAGCGTAAGCCATAAGTGTCTCTCAGCCACGGTGAGAGAAGCCATGTTCCGCCCCATGGCCTGCGCGGCGGACTTTGTGGCGCGAAGGGCGAGATCCGTCGCGCTCCTTAAATCCGTAAGGTTCACAGCTTCCGGTCCTTCCTCGTCCATTTTGCGGAGAAGGTTGGCCTGGAAGATCTGGAGTATGGCCATTGAATGAAGCGCCGAGACAGCCTGCCCGGCGGCGGTATAAGCGCGACCGTGCAGTGACGAGGTAGTGCGGCAGGCTTTTGATGGCAGCGCCGTCTTAGCACGCCGTCCAGCAGAGGGCGGGCAAAGATGGGCGGCTACCGCTTCCTCGACGGGAGGGAGAGAGTGGTATCCTTTGTCCTTAGCACCGTCGACTACGGAGAATGCTGCGGACACGGGAGCACGCACTCTGGCTGAAAAGGGAGCGCTCCAAGACTTAGCTACCTCTTCGTGAAGCTCAGGAAGGAAAGGGGCTGGTCTTGAAGGCTGAGAAGCGCGGTCCCTTTGAAGAAAACAGCCGTCCAGGCGGTTAAGTGCAGGCTGCTGGGGCGTCGACCACTCAAGGCCGAGGCTCTCGACGGCCTGCTCGAGCAGACGCATAAGCTCCGCCTCGATGCTGGCTCTTTTCCCCGAGGGGTGGTGAGAGGGTGGTGCGAGGTCCGCGGAGCTCGACCAATCCTCACTGCCCGAAAGGAGAGAGCAACTGTCGTCCTCCAATCTCCAATCGCACACCGGCGGTGAGAGACTGAGGTGAAGCAGGCGGCGAAGCTAGCGGGCGCACCGGCGAGCTTTCGCGGGATGGAGGAGGTTCAGGGACCCGCTGAGCGCGGCGCTTTTTACGGCGCGGCAGCTCGGCGGGTGAAGGCGCGGGCGCAGCTTCACGAAAAAATGCCCGGCGAGTCCGCAGAGTCACCATAGGCATAAGATCGCAATGAGGGCAGCCGCCCTCGGCGAGCGCGATAGCTGCGTGATCCTCACCCAGGCAGGAAACACAGATGACATGGTGGTCCCCGTCGCTGAGTGGAGCTCGGCATGAGCCGCAGGATGAACGAGGCATCTTGAAAAAGACGCTCGTGCTCTTTTAGAGGAGATAAGTGTGAGTGTCGCAGCGGCGAACACACACACAGCAATAAAAGGATATGTACGCCGGAAAGCGTCAGCAGGAATGGCGACTGAAGGCGGCGAGTTGTCGACCGGCAGCTTCAGATGCAGAGTAATCCCGCTGGGTGCTTGTAGTCAGACGGCGCGGCTTCCTCTCAGGATCCAGCGATGTGTGAACTCGCTGAAGAGATAAAAAACTGACCAAACCAGCCTCTCTGGGCCGTATTTATAGCCCTGGCCCCACCCGATTTCGGCGGGACATGACGTATTGGGCGCGAAGCGCCCTCATTGGTTATGACGTCATGAGGAGCCTCCATCGATAGGCTGGTGCAGTTGCCGCAGAGCAGCCAATGGGCGCGCGAGCTGTCTCGCCCATGTCTGCATGCTGCTGCAATGCGTTTTACATTATTGCAAAATTAAGGATAATTTTTGGCTTCAATATCTCGAGGAAAAGAGGTTTTCCCCTAGCGTAAGATATTCTTACGCAAGTACGAGAGACCTCTCGTAAGAGAACCAACAACGTCCCAGATACGTACTCTATTCGTAATAACTTGGTAATTTCATGACTTACTGGCAAAAGTGTTAACGGAACTGCACCTCACGGGGCCGTAATTTCATTACCATCTTATCAGACTGCTATGAAATATTTTATTTGTTTCAATTGTTTGTTTAGTATTCCGTACGTTTGAAAGACGTTAATTTTATTCAAATAATTAAGGTTAGATGTTTATGGTTGTAAATGTTGCGTGGCTTTGACGTTTAATGGGCGTGGGGCGTGCGCCGTGCGCGTGAACCTTCGAGTCGCCCTCAAACACTGGAGCGGAGATGAGTTGCCATGGAAACCGACAGACCGCCCCACTGACTGCAACTGACAAAGCAGCTGAACTCCCTCTCTCGCTGTTGTTTTCACTGCTTTCAGGTGAGTTTAGTCTCTAAAATCACACAATAATACACACAACTGTTCTTGACACTTCTCTTACTTGTTATTGACGCGCTTCTGTTGAATATTTGCTTTATATAAATGGTTTAGTGTCTTCGGAAAAAGTCCGTTAGCATCTCAACCGTTTTCAGATGAGGTAACGTTAACGTTATGCTAACTTCATAGCTTGAGCTTTTGATATTAAACGTTTAGGCTTTTAATCACATCTTATGGGTAACGTTAGATGATAGGTTTTGATAGTTTTGTAAAAAAAATAATTTAGTTTGGAAGTGAGCTCATTTATTTAACAAACGTATTTATTTAACATAAACGTAACTTACTCGATGACGTCACTTACATGGAGTGTGAAAATTGGCTGAAACTAGCTCAATGTTTAACACAAATTGATCAAAATAGTTCTGTGATTTCAGCAGCAACAAAATAATCCTTCTACAACAAGGGAAAAACCACGACTTCAACATTTCTGAAGAAAGCTGCTGCCAGAGAAGTTGGAAACAGGTGATGTGAGGAAGCTCATTAAATAACTGCATATCCATTTTCTCACAATATTTTGTCACCTACTGTATATCACCATGCATCTGTTATTTTCTTATTTTTTAAATTATCATATTTACATTTATTTGTTTCATTTATTTTAAGAAAGTTTTGACATCCAAAAGTAAGTGACACTGTATGAGTAATATGAATAATTGAATAAGTAAAACTAAAACCATAGATGAAACATTTATGATTATTATCAGTCTTGAAAACAGTTGTGCTGCTTCATATTTTTGTGTTTTTCAGGGTTATTTGATGAATGAAAGAAAAAAAACTGCATTTATTTGAAACAGAAATCTTTACTCTCTTCTGGTCAATTTAATGCATCCTTTTGTTTTGTTTTTACTCTATTGAACCCAAACTTTTGAACAGTAGTGTAAACTACTTTTTATATATTGGGTCTATTTAACAATGAATCCTGGAGAGAGAGAAAAGAAAATGGATTAAACTGTTACATTGGTTTACACAAAAAGATTAATCAGCACAACTGTTTTCAACATTGATAATACTCAGAAATGTTTAGGACGTTTGCATTGTAAGAATGTATTGTATTCAAGTATCAAAATGCTGACTCGTTAGGCCATGTTTTCTCATTAAAATCAGAAGATGTCCTATTAATTCAATAGAATGTAAGGGAATAACTCTAGAATAACCTTCCTGATAATGTTTGGGGCCCAGAAACACTATCCTAATTTAAATCTGGATTAAAGACACATCTCTTTAGCCAAGCATTCATTTAACACATCTCATAATCTTGCACAATGTGATGAAATAGTAAAAAGTGCACATGACCATCTTTTGCCTGACATAATATGAAACAGCAGCAATGCTAATCTTTCTCCTGTTGTCTCCTTGTTTCTATCTCAGGATGCTCAGCATATTTTACTAGAGATTACAGCAGCTCCAGTTTGGATCCAGCCTCACTTGGGAAGACTTCTAATGACATCAACACTCTTGAAGACAATGTGTTTAAACATTTTTTAGATGTTAAATAAATGACATTTTAAAGTGTTGAAACTAATTTAAGTTTTTATGTCAGGTGGTACAACAAAAATATTATGTATTGTAATTGTACCACCTGACATGAAAAGTGTACCACCAACCTACCCATACTTGAAATTAGCAGTTTTTATCAGTATTTGAGAGAGCTCTACAAACTTTTTCACTCTGCCAAAGAGATCAGTTAGGCTCCTCTGGACGATGCATTATCATGTTTACTGTTATTACCTTGTAAATTCATAATAACATTTGAGAATATACAAATGGCCGGACAAAAGTTTCTCAATTATCTCAACAGCTTTAAAACTACTGATATTTATAAAAAACAATTATATAAAAGGCTTCAAACCTAAAATGATGGCATAGTTTTTTTTTTATTATTATTATTAAGACACCATTTTAAATTGATTTCTTAGTCAGTTAATTTGTTCGAACAGTTGCACCGTCACCTGACAATTTGGGGGTTTAATGCTGCCTTCGGCGATAATCATAAATAGGCCTAGTTTCCTAGTTTAAAAAAAATCATCGTACATCATATTCACGACTTCAGAAGAAGAAAAACAAAATAATATGTATTATTAAATGTAAAAAATAAATGATTTCAAACTAAGGTTTTATCGAATATAGTGATACATGTCATGAAGTTATCAAATTATTTTAAAAGGAAATAAAGCACTTGCCACAACATAACTTTGTGACAATGTTTAGAAAAATATGAGCGATTTTTAAACAAAACTGTCTGCTTATACAGATTCTATCTTTCAGTGCTAATTGCTTTGTGTATTTAAATGTTAAATGGGAAAACACTCAACTGTTCTTTTTTCTAGCATTTTTCTTTTCTTATTCTTGCTTTGTTATTAGGGCCACCAAAATGAAGACGTGTAGGAGTAGTTCGATGTTCAAGCTTTTGGGGAAAACCTTGTTCATTTAAATGTATAACCTGTTTGCATACTGTTTTTGCTGTCTGTGTCTTGTTCTATAGTAAATGAACTGAATTAACCAAATTTTGAGTCTGTATCGTTCATATGTCGTTGAAAAAGTCTCTAAAATCGTTTTGGGCCAATGAGGACAAGTTAAATTAAGCCACTGCATGTCCGCCCATATTATTAAAAACTAAAATGACCAACTGGTTACCAATTACGACTGCCGATCCACAACGTTGCCACGACGTCGCCGTTACTAACTGACAACGTTACAAAGTTACGTCGTGACAACGAATCCAGGAATTTCACTTTTCCGGTTGCCACAACGTAACTGGTTACGTCGCCACGACGAAAGTTTGGTCACCAGATTACGTTGCAGTTACGTAACAGTCACGTATTTGTGTTAGCTGGGTATGTTATACTGAATAGGAAAAAAAAACAGTCAGAGTTAAAATGTGATGTTTATTGAAAGTCAAAATGTTTTTTTTTGTATTTGAATTCACGTTATGCAAACGGAGATCGGGGAAACTGATAGATTTGATTCTTGATCCATTTATTTTATGATGTTCTAACCCTAACTCCCTTCATATGGAGGACAACGAATGTATTTATACATGAAAGTGTATTTTGAAGTGCAGATGATACATTTGTGCGTTGAACAGACTTATTTGTGCTTAATTAGTATGCTCACGTGTACTGACGTTAATCTCACGTGTACTGATGTTAATTAGCTGAGCTAACATGTGTATCCGATTGTTAAGTCTGACGTCATGCGTGACGTTTAGCCTTTTCCGGGTCCAAGCGCTCCTCTCGTCCAGAAATAACAATGGTGGAACCTGTAAATTTATTTACGATCACGTCCTTCTTAGTGAGGCACCCTTGGCGGTCAAAAAGGGTTTAAATTCCTTTAACACCAACAGAGTGGTTAGTGAAGCTCATCACTCAGGTGGCATAATTAAGGGTAGAGTCCAGGCATCAATGAAAAAGAAGATTTACGAGGTTGAAGTGAGTTAGCTCGGGACACGGGACACAGCACTGCGGCATTGTAAAAACACTCAATAATAACCAAAACACTAGCGAAAGCGGTAGAGAGGACCTGGACTTTGGACCCGGAAAGAGTATTATCGGAGAGTGGTTACGTCACGACTTAACAACCGAATAAACATGTGAGTGATGCTTTTGCGATCTCATAAGGAGTTTATTGAATAAAAAAAAAAAACATATTTGAATTTTGAGAGATGTTAACTGTGAACTGTAAATTGTGTTTTGTGTAGATTGATTTTTTTTGTTGCCTGATTCCATCCTGTGAAAAGATCTGTGAAATGAGCTGTGAGCAAAGGCGAGCCAGTCCGTGATTTAGAGAAGGTCCTACTGCATTCTACTTGACGACGTCCAACCCGGACCAGTTTGCATCTGTTTGCATCGTGGGATTCCGTTCAATTACAGCTATGCTGTCGCTTTATACACACACTACCCGGGTAGTAGAAAAAAAAGGCCTTAAATACAATTAACTTTACACACACACCAATTTTTCCAAGGAACGAGGAGAACTTTGGACATTTTATTTTTCTTATTTAATTTTTTTCCTTTTATTCTCAGACTTTTCGTGCACAACCTGGACTAAATACTGCTTTTCCCCTTTTCAGAGTGTTGTGACGAGACCTCAATATATTTTTTTATTGTTTTATTTTTCATTTGTTCTATGTACAATAAATGTGCTGGCTGTTGCTGATCTACACTATTTGGCCTAAACTTCATTTCTATCCTCCCAAGAGTCGAACCTAGTCCTAAATATTCAGTGATACAACCCTTATGGTGTTTGGTTAACTTTGACAGTGTTACACTTATTAGGTAATCAATAATTACCTAATGATATTGGCATCATTAAGAACTAATAGGTAATTATGTCAAATTATAAATAATTACTAATTAATTACTAATCACAACATTAACGTGTCTGAGACGTTAGCAATTGTCTTTTTTTTTACTCTCAACGTGGTTATAAAATACATCACTACTCAAGGGTTACCTACTAGTGATCTGGACCATTATTTTAAAGTGAAAAACATATTTTTTTACTTTAAAATAATGGTCCAGGGCCCGGTTTCCCAAAGCGTTCTTATCTCTAAGTAGTTCTTAACCTATTCCTTAACCTCTCTCTTAACCTTATGGGACGGTTCCCGAAACGTTCGTACGCTAAGTATATCTTTTGTAAGTCACACTTTCGTAAGGTTGGTCTGGACCACTCTTAGCTTTACCTTATCACTGTTGCAGGTCTATATGAATATAATTCTGAAGTTTTAATACACCCAGACAGTGTTCAGTTAGGCTAATTCAAGTGTTTTCATGCAAAGAATAAAATTGTCATTACACTGATTATTTTTTTAAATTATATTATTATACAATATTATTAATTTAATTAAAACACTCTTTTAAAGGCCAGTGAAAGCATAGGCTACTGTCAGTTAAGTCCTATTCGGACGCTAATATTGTTTCTCATGGGCTCGTCGTATTTTAAACATTTACAGGGGTAAGTCGGTGATTTTAGTGCCGTCCGAATCCATAATATCAGTGTTTTTCTCACCCAACCCGCGTAAAAATCCCTGGCCAAATTAGTACCTTCTGTTTTTTGACAAACAGGTCGTGTGCTAATTTAATTGCCGTCTGAATCCATATCTCTGAGTTTACAAGAGATTCGAAATTCACGGTTTAAATCCTTTTTGATCACTGCCGAGCACCGTACGCAAGATGTAAACTTTTATTACTGAAATGCTGGAAAGTATTTCCAAGAACAATATTTCATCGCAGCTCCACCTCAGCGAACAAAAATGGGAAAGAGAAGAAGGCACGTACATTTTTGAAAAGGTTATTGTGGCAGCAATATATGTTACAATTTTAAAATATGTAGGCTAGGTTATTATAGGCTATTATAGTTTGGATTATTTTTTATAATATCCAATAATCATAATAAATGCAATTTCAACTATTTCTGAAGTGCTTCTCTAATAAAGAACACCACTTTCTCACATAAACAGCCCCTGCACGAGAGAATAATTGATTCTCGAGCCATCGATTTCAACCAATTCAGCACCATCGCCACGGACAGCGCCGGGTAACGTCGCACGTAAGAAGGTATATCTTAAGCAGCTTTCTAAGGTATAGTTCGGGGAACACACTTAGGAACATAAACAAATTTGGTAAGATATATCTTTCGAGTCTTCTTAGTACGCTAAGAGTGAGCGTTATCGGGAAACCGGGCCCAGATCACTAGTAGTTCCTGCATAGTGACTAGTTAACACTTGAGTAATTAGTGATGCATTTTATGACTACATTCAGAGTAAAAATGATGACTGATTACGTCTCAGACGTACACAATATAATATTCTTAATAATTAGTCAGTTAATATTTATTAATGAGGCTTATCTCATTAAGTAATTATTGATTACATAATAATTAACTATCTCCCAAATTTTATATTACTTACTGATTAGTTAAGCGTGTTTCCATATTAGTTAATAGTAGTAGCTGAAGTGTTAATGTAGAACTACTCATTAGTCCTGGATTACTTCCTGCATAGTTACTTATTAATGATGGACCATTATTCTAAAGTGTTACCACATTATCAAATCGAACATTTATCGAATTCTTGATATCGTTTTATCGAGAAAAAAATTATATTGCGATAATTATCGTTATCGTTTTATCGCCCAGCCCTACAGACTAGTGTTCTCATATAAGCATGTCGTCTTGACAGACACAGATCTAGCTTCAATAGTAGGAGAGATACAGAAAATACAGAAATGATCAGACAGTACTACAGTACGTTCTTAATAACAGTCGATGAAATGTTTAGACCCTTACTAATAAGTAAATCTAAAATGTGTGTCCACGATTGTGTGTGGGTCCGTGTACATGTTGAATCAGATCAAAAGTATTTAAAACAGTTATGATTTCTTTTGCCATAATGGTTTCTGCATTATGTATGTGAATATTAAAATCCCAAGCAATAGCAAAGCAGTCAAACTCTGTGGAAATTGTTGATAACAGTTCTGTAAAGTCCTCAGCTAAGGCTGGAGAGTATTTCGGAGGCCTGTAAATAATGATAAGTTAAAGACCTAGAACAGATGGAGGAGGGTGTGGGCCCTGGCGTTGTGGCAGAGGCCGAAGAGCTTTCACTGGAGGAGCGCGAGCTCGGCCCGCAGGCTTTGGTGGTCGCCCCTTTTTGGTTGATATCTGGGGGCTTGCAGCAAAAGAGTGGGATAGTTTATACACCAGTTCCTCCAATTTCTCGGAGAAGCTCAGAAGCGGGGAAGCTGGAGAAAGAAATAATAACATGTCTGGTGAGAGGGGCTGTTGCTCTGGTGTTACCGGAGTCTGTGATATGTTGTCCTGGTTTTCCTGGCTGTTTTCCAGAAAGTCATCCTAGGGTGCTGAAACTTCGAGCAGTTCTAATCCGTCACAGTCTGTTCGTGGTGAGCTCTGTGGGCAGGGCTCAGCTGAGATTGTGTCCATGAGCAGAGGTTGTTGTGGCTGCATGGTGTTATCATTGTCCTTGTGTGATATGTCAACCACGTGTCCATTCAGGTGCTGAATGGAAGTCCTGTGTTAATTTATATTCTGTCCAGGTGTTTGTGTGACATTCAGGCAGCACGTAGTTGTATCCCTGCTGCTAATGTTTCTGATTATGTCAAGTCAAGTCATCTTCATTTATATAGCGCTTTTAACAATGTAGATTGTTCCAAAGCGGCTTTACATTGATAATAGGAAAATAAAGTAACAGAGATTGTTTTGGCTTTATAGCAGCTCTAGACTAAAGTTATTGTCCAGCTAAAGTTGTATGTGTATTACGAGTTCAGTCTATAGGTATGCGTGTTTGAATATATGTGCGCAGGCGTGTAGTCCTTCCCTACAAACCAACCCTCAACAAACTACTTGTTTGGCCTTAAAATGTATAATACAGAATTTTTATCGCTTCCGCGTAGCCACGCGAACCGGAATTATCCCAACAACGCTTTATCTGTAGAGAGGTAAAGGGAGGGGAGGGAGGCCTTCACAGGGGAGAGCCTAGTTGACACTTCAGGACTGTGTTGTCGTCGCGTCCAGGCGCAGGTCCTTCATCAGATCTGGATACGCCTTGGATCCGGCGGACTGCGGTAAACCTCGGGATAAACAGAGAGACTAATATTAGCGTAGACACCATTCTTCGTATGATGTAACGAGTACATAAGGATTTATGGGAAGTGTTCCCGGTTCCGGCTGACCTATTCTATGTAGCCTAACATTAGGCTACATAGAATGGCTACATAGAGTTGAAGCTGCTTTGATACAATCTGTATTGTGAAAAGCGCTATACAAATAAACTTGACTTGACTTGACTTGACATTGAATTATGGAAGTCTATAATGTGTTGTGTATGCTAGGTCAAAGAGATGTGTTTTTAGTCTAGCTTTGAACTGACAGAGTGTGTTTGCTTACCGGACAATGTTAGGAAGACTGTTCCAAAGTTTTGGTGCTAAATAGGAAAAGGATCTACCGCCAGCAGTCGATTTTGATATTCTAGGTATTATCAACTGGACGGAATTTTGAGATCGCAATAGACATGAAGGACTATAATGCGTTAAGAGCTCACTCAAGTACTGCGGAGCTAAACCATTTAGTGCTTTGTAAGTAATCAGCAATATTTTAAAATGTATACGATGTTTAATAGGGAGCCAATGCAGTGTTGACAGAACAGGGTTAATATGGTCATGCTTCCTGGTTCTGGTAAAAACTCTAGCTGCTGCATTTTGGACCAGCTGTAATTTGTTTATTAAGCGTGCAGGGCAACCACCCATAAGAGTGTAGAATGAGTATGCTATGCCTTTAAGTGGGCAGGTGAGGTGATAGGGCCAGCCACATTTAAAGTCTTGAGGGTGTCAATGAAACAGCGTTTGTTCTTGTTCTCCGCTTGATGAACGAGTGTGTGTGGTCTCTCCTATACTGGCGCGTTGGAAGAACTGCTTGTGTGTTAATGCTGTGCCTGAAAATTCAGTGTGAGTAAATTAGTTTTTTTTTTATAGGAGTCGATCTTAATAGGAGATATGTTAGTATAATATGCCCGCAAATGTGTTTTAGGATTATTCCTGCGCTGATGACCTGTTGATCGGAGAACGCAGTGTGCATGACGCTCGGCTACCTGCAAATGTGTTTTAGGATTATTCCTGTGCCGATGACTTGTTGATCTGAGAACGCCTGATGTGAGTGCATGGTCAAGTTTATGTATGATTTATGTAAAGGGTGGTGCTAAAAACCTAGAATGTGTATTTTAGGATCATTCGTGTCTATACTTGGCCGAGTTACGAGTGCCAGCATTTATGGACGTTTGTACGGAATAGACTGCGTTACAACTCACTTTTGCCTTTCATTGAGACTGTTATGTCTCAGTCAACCAAGTGAACCATAGCATATTGAGTACGTTAGTATTTTACACGTTTGTTTTAAGGTAGAATATGTTGATTCTTATGTGTAATAAAAGTGTGAATTGGTTTTAATTACAGGTTTCAAAACCTCCTTTGGGTAGCGGCCATCGTTTCTTTTCCCACTGAAATTGAGATTAGTTGTGTTTTGTTTATCTTTCGTTAATTGGCTAGTTACACGTGGCCGCCATTTTGTATTTCGGATCAGCGAGTGTGCGGTTAGACACTTCCGGTTTCGCATTACGCCCGGTGCAGGGAGCCGGAGAAAGCCAGAAATTATCTTTTATAGTTGTTTATAGGATCAATTATCACTTAAAATACCACTAAGATCCATATTACTATCACACGAGCCAATGGCAATTAAATGCACGGATGCATAATCAGATTAATGAATGAAATACAACTGTTCATGAACAGAAGATTGTATTTGACTCATGCTGCATACACATACGCAATGACAATTATGCCTACTGAAAATATAGAGGTACAACTACGATTAGAGTTGTTTGCATAAAATGCACCGTGAACATTCACATGTTTGCCCTGTGATAGGCTACAATTTATCTCCATATATACTATTTTCTCAATTCTGCGCATATATTTTTACTTGTATCAATTGCTCGATCAATATATTTTGCATTTACATTTTTTAACTGTAGGTACCACAAACAATTAATATAGCTAAGTTTGTGTATATTTTACACGTAGTACAATACTGTACGTGCTGCTTATAAACACCAGACAGATAATGATTTATGAAACCGATGGTCTTTACTCATCTCACTTGCACAAAATAAATGCAGTAATAGAAAGCATAGAAACGTACAGGTGAAATACACTGAAAATTATATGCATTTAAAAATTTGGTCGGGTTGAAGTCCTCCCTCCGGATCTTCTGTATCCACTCAGCCTGTACCGCAGCGTCAACGGGGAATGCCTGAAAGCTGACTTCTCTGTTGTAACGTGACGAAATGATACATAACGGCACACAACGATGAAGTGCTGAGGCTGTCACCCTCTGAAAGGCAAGTCGCCTCTCTTGAATCCTAAAAACACTCATTGTGTAATGGAACTCGGTCGCTGTTGTCTGTCTCTAGCTCTCGCTGTCTCCCGCTCTCGCTGTCAGATCACCGGAAGTACTGGCCCACACACTCAAGTTCGAACGTCAACGGTCGCCGTGCACGGAGCAAATTGGATAATCATGTCATCCTTTTTGTGTGTTTTTTATGGTATTCATTTTGTGAAATCTTTCTGTCTTATTTATTGGTGTACCACTGTATGGGAGGTCTTATTGGTTTGTGTGTTTTACGTATGGTTTGATTGGTTTTGATTTTTCTTTGGCTTGGATTTTTGTTTCCTCCCATGTGGCGTGTTCTCCAGTTTATGATTCTAGTTTGATTTGTTTTATTCTGAGTGCCATATCTATCATCGTCTTCTCTTATATAATTTAATTTACATTATAATTTGTCAGTTTAATTAATCTGAATTCCAGATTCACCATTTTTTTTTCTTTAATATATCGTATTTCGTTAATAATTCAATTCAGATTGTTTGGTGCATTGTTTTCATTTTTTTGCCTTTTGTTTAATGTTTTTCTTAAATTGAGTTGAGTTGTTGTGGAATGTTTTGGTTCTTTTTGGGGTTTTGGTTTGTTCTATTTTCTCAAGTTTGTGAAATATTTTCTGAACAACATTGCTACTAATCAGGTTATTATTTCAACCACCATATCTGTGAAGGATTGTGTCACGGTGTGACAAATGAGGGTGGAACTAAAGTTCGCCGCAATTGTGTCCCCTCCGGTATAATAACAAGGAAACACCACCCCCCGTGTAAATGTGTATCTGTTGCCTTGCCAACCGGGATGAGGAAATCGACATCAAAGCCAGCGAAGAGAGACTGTTGGGTGGTTCTCTCCCGTGAGAAGTCGTTCTATTTGAGTGTTGCAGAGAAGAGTTGCGGGGTGCAAAGGGAAGTGCTGCTGGAGGGGACTCGAGGAGTGTGGAAGAGTTGTGAAAACACACCGTTTGCCTGGAAGGGAGAGAGATAAGTAATCGACCATCGTATCTCGTACCTGCATGTTTCAACGCTGAATTTGAGGTGGATTGGAGTGCTTTGATTGTGCTATCTAAATGTCACTGAGTGAATTATACTGATTCATGTTCGATCTCTTGCCCTCTTCCCCCGTGTTGGAACGGTGTTGTGAATCCGTCTATGTCTGTGGAGGAAAACCCTGAAACATCTTTTTCCCAACATTGGAGCTCGTTGCTTGTGGCACGGAGACCCCTGGGTGAGTGCTGGCCTTATCTGCACTTATTGAAGTGGATTGCAGTGCTTAAATTGACGTTTCCCCCCTCACGTTGCATGTTTGGAGTGAAATTGCCGTGTGTGTGTGGAAGATTTATTCTCTTTTGCCGTGCACTCCCCACGTGCCATGCTGGTCTACGGTCCGTAACTGGAGCTTAATAATGTCGATCGGCCCCATCTGTTGAGGACTAGAAGGAACAGCATCTGTGAGTCAAACTAACCTCTCTGTTTTGAAGTAGTGATTCTGACTGTCTTAGAAGAAGCTCTGTCCAGCCTGTTGACTTAAGTTCGCTACTTGCCTGTCAACCCACCTGTATGGTGAGAAGGTTTGCCCCCCTTGCAACACACGTGAGACTGCACACTCTATCTGCAATCTTGATTCTGTTTGTCTTAGCAGGAACTCCGCTCAGCCTGTTGACTTTGAGTCTGCTGCAGCCCTAAGCCCACCTGCACGGTGTGAAGTTATCTGTCCCCTGCAACACACGTGAGAATTGTATACTGCTGTTGAAGTTGATTCTGTCTGTCTTGGAGAAGTTCTGCTCAGCCTGCGACTTTGAGTTGTTACAACCCCAAGCCCCTCTGCATGGCGCGAAGTTATCTGTCCCCTGCAACACACGTGAGAATTGTATATTGCTGTTGAAGTTGATTCTGTTTGTCTTAGAGGAGTTCCGCTCAGCCCGCGACTTGAGCCTGCTACAATCCCAAGTCTATCTGCATGGTGTGAAGTTATCTGTCCCCTGCAACACACGTGATAACTGTATACTGCTGTTGAAGTTGATTCTGTCTGTCTGGGAGAAGTTCTGCTCAGCCTGCGACTTTGAGTCTGCTACAACCCCAAGCCCCTCTGCATGGTGTGAAGTTATCTGTCCCCTGCAACACGTGTGAGAACTGTATATTGCTGTTGAAGTTGATTCTGTTTTAGAGGAGTTCCGCTCAGCCCGCGACTTGAGCCTGTTACAACCCCAAGTCCATTCTGCATGGTGTGAAGTCATCTGTCCCCTGCATCACACGTGAGAATGGTATATTGCTGTTGAAGTTGATTCTGTCTGTTCTAGAGAAGCCCCACTCAGCCTGCGACTTGAATCTGCTATAGCCCCAGGTCCATCTGCATGGTGTGAAGTTATCTGTCCCCTGCAACACACGAGAAGCTCCGCTCGGCCTGCACCTTTGAGTCTGCTATAGTCCCCGGCCCATCTGCATGGTGTGGAGTCACCTGTCCCCGGCAACACACGTGAGGCCTATATATTGCTGTTGAAGCTGACTCTGTCTGTTCTAACTGTCTGTCCTAGAGAAGCTCCGTTCAGCCTGTTGACTCGAGTCTGCTGCAGCCCTAGAGTTCCAACTGTCTACTCACCTGTGGAAACTTACCTGTCCGTCGTAGGCCTCTGTGAACTTTGCATCAGTGTGGGAAGAGGATTAGCCCTGACTGTATACCCACCTGTAGAAACTCACCTGTCTGTCGTCGGTCCCTGTGAACCCTGCATCAGTGTGGGAAGAGGAAGGGCCCCGACTGTCTACTCACCTGTGGAAACTCACCTGTCTGTCGTCGGTCCTGGTGAACCCTGCATCAGTGTGGGAAGAGGAAGGGCCCCGACTGTCTACTCACCTGCGGAAACTCACCTGTCTGTCGTCGGTCCCTGTGAACCCTGCATCAGTGTGGGAAGAGGAACAGCTCGACTGTCTACTCGCCTGTGGAAACTCACCTGTCCGTCATAGGTCCCTGCGGACCCTGCATCAGCGTGGGAAGAGGAACAGCCCCGACCGCATACACACCTGTGGAAATCCATCGATCCATCTCAGGCCATTGCGAACCTTGTATCGACGTGGGAGTGGGTCCCGGAGACTGCTGCATTGCCTCGATTCCGGGGAAGAAGAGGAAAGGAAGATTTTAGCTTAGGTTATTCAAATTACTTTTAACTTTAATAAAAAGAACTGTTATTCCCTTGAATTCTGTTTCCGTCTCGTCTCTGACACGCTCCTCAGGGTGGACCTGGTTCAGGGGTGGGCGCAGTCCGGCTTGGCCCATCCCGACCTGTGACAATTGTATCTGTCATTTTAATAAAGTATCAACTTTTTGTACTCCGGCTTCTAGTTCATTTATTTGAACCGCCTGTGTTAAAATTATCATTGTTAGGGTCCCCCATCCCAGAAAAGTGGGGGTGGCGTAGTCAATTTGGTCGACATTTCTAACAGCCAGTTGGTCAAGGTCACAAGAGCATTACAATAATCTAGCCTTGATGTCATGAACGCATGAACTAATTGTTCCGCATTTGTCAATGAGAGCATATGACGTAATTTAGATATATTTTTAAGATGGAAAAATGCGGTTTTACAGATACTAGACACGTGACTTTCAAATGAAAGATTGGTATCAAAGAGCACACCCAGGTTCCTAACCGACGACGAAGACTTGACAGAGCAGCCATCAAGTGTTAGACAGTATTCTAGGTTATTACGTGAGGAAGATTTTTGTCTAATAATTAGAACCTCTGTATTTTTCAGAATTAAGTAGTAGGAAATTACTAGTCATCCAATTTTTTATATCAGCTATGCATTTCGTTAATTTTGTGAATTGGTACGTTTCGTCAGGGCGTGAAGAAATATAGAGCTGAGTATCATCAGCATAACAGTGAAAACTAATTCCATGCTTTCTAATGATATCTCCCAAGGGTAGCATCTCTTTCAGTAGCTTAGTCGGTATAGGGTCTAACATGTTGTCGATTTAGATGATTTAACGAGTTTAGTGAATTCTTCCTCTTCTATAGCAATGAATGAATCGATTTTTTCCTTAGGGAGACTGCAATGCACTGCCTGATGCGATACTGTAGTAGACGGTTGCATAGTTATAATTTTCTCACTGATATTATCAAGTGAAGAAGTTCATAAAGTCATTACTGCTGTGCTGCTTGGAAACGTCTGGGCTAGAAGCTTTATTTTTTGTTAGTTTAGCCACTGTTTCAAGATGTTGAATTATGGAGTCACTGATTATGGAGTCACCCACTATCAGAGTCCTGTGCTCGGCTGCGCTCTGAGCTGCTCGACCTTGAGCGGCAGTTAGCATCAATGTTAGCTACTGGCTGATTCGGTCTGTGTTTGATCACATTCATCTCGTTTGGGGATTCCTCATCTACATTCATTAATACTTCAAATCTGTTCTCAAGATGTATAGGCAGTGGTAGGAAACCAGTGTTTGCAATCCTTGTCATAGCCATATCTGGGGTAGAGGATGCTACTGCAGCAAAATGTGATGCTCGAGACAATCTGATGTCTCGAGTGCCTTTAGGTCTCACTCCCTGTTTGTCCCATCGATTAGTGTGTTGATCGGCTTGTTTCTCTACACTCAGTATGGCCTGTCGAGGAGCACTAGATTCATGGGACTCACCGGCTATATGCTGAGGGCGTCAATGACGAAGCTCTGTTGTGTGTTCCACCTGGTTTGGTAGTCCCGTAAGTAACTTTGTTTCAAGAACTGCAATAAAGTCTGTGGCAGTTTGTGCAGCAAGTAGATTCTAGAAGAGTAATTTTCTTTCTTATCCTTTTGAATATAGGCAGCTGTGTTTTCCCTTCTCCGGAATGTCAGCTGATGGCAGTGGTCGGATAGGAAAAACGCTTTTTTTGTAGTAATTTTCCAGTCACAAAAGTTTCTAGTTTTAACGGTGATGCCAAGCAATGTCGATTTAGCACTATGCTGATTTACTGAAGTTAAAATTAGGAGATAAAATATAAAAGTGATAGAGCAAAGTGCGAAGCAATGTACAGGGTGAAAAGTAATTGTCCTAGTACTGAACCTTGTGGTACTCCGTACTGAGCCTTGTGGTACTCCATAGTGAACTTGTGATCGATATGACATCTCTTCATTTACTGCCACAAACTGATAACGGTCAGATAAGTATGATGCCATGCTAATGCAATTCCACTAATGCCAATATAATTTTTGAGTCTATTCAAAAGAATGTTGTGGCTTGGTATCAAATGCAGCACTAAGATCCAGGAACACTAATAGATAGATACAACCACGATCGGATGATAAGAGCAATATTTAGTTTTGCACCCATCAAAACTGAGCAGATTATCAGAAAGAGTCAGTAGATTATAGAACAAAATGACTTTACTACATGTTTTTGGTACATTTGGGGGTTGCATTTCCAATTAAATTCTGATATATGCCTTTACCATGATTTTAAATCAGATTTTTCTCATACTGCCCAGCCCTTTACAGTGTACCGTGGGCGTTTATGAGAGTGATTTCAAAGTAACCTCCGTTCAGTGACAATGGGAGTTTTTCAGTTCATTTGTCAGTGTCATGGGTTTGACGGAGTGTATGATTGGTGGTTGAAGATGAACAGGAAGCCACTGTAATGACTCTTAAGGAATTAATGGTCAAAGATAAAAGCTAGCAGAGATCTCATGAGTTCAACACAAGTCCATTTCCATATCTCAGTCTTTACAGGGGACACGGAAAGGCGACCACAATTCCACCACGCCAAAATAAATTCTTTCCATGAAAGATTCATCTCTGTAATTAACAGAATTGAGGTGGAACTACATTTGCGTTCAGATTCTCTCCGACCAAAGCGACTTTGGTGAAGTGCACACCCTTGCCCTGAATTTGAATGGAGTCACATAGAAAGGATCAGCTGGCAGAGGGACGGGGAAGTTGTTTCTAACGGTTGCAGTCTAGTTTTGGCCTCTCTACACCATCAAGAAATAAAGAGAGAGATATCTGCGCATCAAATCTGATGACACCAATCCCTCAGCCTTCCCCAGAATCCATTGTGTTTTCAATTGTCTCGTCTAACGGCCATAAAGAGAGATGGGGTGCCTGCTGGGCGGGAGCAGTGCCGCAAATTGAAAGTGTAATTTCTAACAATATGGGACCCAGCAGTTGGGAAAGCGATTGCCTCAACAATTTGTGTGTGTGTGTGTGTGTGAATCCTGTGTCTCTTGTCGATGAATGCAAAGAGGGAAATGGAAGTTTGGTTCCAAATAAATAAGATGACTCTAATGGACGGGTAAATGACTTTGGCCTGGGGTTACTGTGGCTTCGCTGCATAAAGCCCATTTGGACCGGTGGCACTCAGCGTCCGTTTGCTCGTCTAAGAGCTCCTGCTGTGCTGCATCACCCTCCAGAAATTAATTGGAAAATAAAGTGTTGGAACGAAATTTTCGTTTTACCAAAGGCACTGATTGACATTCTGTGAGTCTCTTCTGGATCTCTGGGTTTTATTTCCACTGGGATTTTTACTGCTTTTGACATGACAGTAGCCAGACTTCTGGATCCTTGTGTGTGTCTCTTTTTCCTCATTTGAATAACAGTTTTTTTTTCTTTCTTTTTTTTTGTATGGTGTTTATGTTGCAGCAGTAAATATGAGTTGATCATTAAATATGTTATATTATATTAAGCCATAGACTGCACTGGCATAGATGGTATCTCTTTCCTTCCTTATACACAATTATGTAATCAAATTCATATTGTGTATGCCACCCCAAATTATATTTTAGAAAATTATTTTAAACGTTCTTGAACCATTTTAGAAACAACACATGATCTATGCTAAGGAAAACTACTGTCTAAGTTTAGTAAACATCATCAGAACCAAGGACTTATTTGTCTGTTAAATATTAGACGTTTGGCAAAAATAAGCTTTATGGAGTTTCCATTCACTATCCCACTTTATGCACAAACATTCTCCCAACAACTCCAAAATATGTTCCCAGCTCTGGTCATTCCCACAAAAAATGTGTCTCAGTATTGTAGCACCCTTATTATGACTTTCCATCTCATTTTAACAGCTTTCACCATTCAAATTTCAAACCACTGCACTCTGCATTCTCACAATACTAGCCTCTGACTCACTAGTATAAACACTGTCAGTACAAATCCTGAGGCCATGACTTCACTCATTAACATGGCAAAAGTGCACCCCAGTGTGACATAAGACCATTTTTCTGTCTCTGTCTCTCTCTCTCCCTCTTTTGGCACACATGTGCACGGATAATGGCACACATATTTGATCCTTTCTGACAGAGGGCCAAAGGGCTGTGGGTTTCCTGCTGCTCTGCCAGCCTCAGATTCCTCTGCCTCCTTTTTCATATGGACGATTAAACATATCCCTGCTTTCCAGTGCACTGTCAGAATCCACAACCAGAGCAGTCCTAATATGTCTGGATAACACACAGTCCAACCACAGCAATGCATGTGATCTCACACACTAAATGCTTCCATCCTGCCTTGGTTGAACTGTATGTGCAATTGTCTCTGTCTCTTTGTTTATGTCTTACGTTTTGAATGGCAGATGTGAATGCATTTAGCTGAAGAGTTCTCTAACAGGGACAAACCCTCTGCTCTTAACGGAATATCAGTGATCTGAGTTGATCCAGAATGAATCCTTGGTCTCTGATGAATGGTTAAAGACAAATTGATCATTTAATATCCAGAATTATTCTGCCAATAAGACAAATTCATCCTCCAGTAGCTATGTTTCCATCCACCTATTAGTATGCACATTTTGGGATATTGCATAAAACAAATCTCTGGATGGAACCACCAAGAAATATTCTGAAATACCCGAGTAAAGTCTGTTGTCAATATGGTTTGGTATAATACCCTTCCAGAACTCTTACATTACTGCGTTCCCAAACAACAGGTATTGTTTTTTCCGCCTCAGAAAGCAAGATAACATGAGCACGTTTATATCGTCGCTGTCGGGCAGAAACCTTGTATGTCCAAATTTTGTCAATTTCATATTTTTTCACAAATCGATGCTATTGGTCAGTCCCCACGTGGTTCTGTTATTTTTACAAATTATTAACCAATCTAAAGTGTGGAAAATAGCTTGAGAGCAAATCTCTTAACTCCATTGGACACTTCAACTGTCAGAGAATCCTCATAACTCCACCTCTTCTTCACTCCGCGGCGGGAGCCTCCGCGGCATTTTGTCTCCTCAAGATTGAAAGTCGCAATGATTTAAGAAATCCTCGTCGAGCAACACGTAAAGCAAGCCTTAACTCTGATTTTATCTGTGTTAAACTATGATATCAGTTTTTGATGTATTTTAAATGTCTACTTATTACTAGGCTTATTATTACTAGGCTTATTATAGGTGTGCATTGAAGTTTTAAAATGTATCTAATATAATACTTGAATTGAATTAAATGTTTTGGATACCAGCATTCAATTATTATTTTTATTATTATTTTACTGACTCGAAGTTGGCACCCCAGCTAGATTTTTTTTGTTCTAAAAATGTTCTAAGAACATTAGCATGTATTGTTCTATAAATGTTTTCAGCGGCTAGTTTTAGTTTTGTTCTTAGAATGTTCTTTTAAAAGTTTGGAGAACATTCTTTAAAAACATTTTTAAAATGTTTAGCGATAACATTCTTATAACATTATTCTCTAACGTTCTTAGAAAGTTTTCAGCGGGTAGTTTTATTTTTGTTCCCAGAATGTTCTTTTAAAAGTTTGGAGAACATTCTTTAAAAACATTATTAAAATGTTTAGTAGTAACATTCTTTTAACATTATTCTCTAACGTTCTTAAAACGTTTTCAGCGGGTAGTTTTATTTTTGTTCCCAGAATTTTTTCTTTAAATGTTTAGAGAACATTTTCTAAAAACATTATTAAAATGTTTAGTAGTAACATTTTTATAACATTATTCTCTAACGTTCTTATAATGTTTTTAACGTGTAGTTTTATTTTTGTTCCCAGAATGTTCTTATAAATGTTCGGATAACAATTTTTTAAAAACATTATAAAAATGTTTAGTAATAACGTTCTTATAACATTATTCTCTAACGTTCATAGAACGTTTTCAGCGGGTAGTTTTATTTTTGTTCCCAGAATGTTTTTTTAAATGTATAGAGAACATTTTTTTTAAAACATTTTTAAAATGTTTAGTAATAACATTCTTATAACATTATTCTCTAACGTTCTTATAATGTTGTAAGCGGATAGTTTTATTTTTGTTCCCAGAATGTTCTTTTAAATGTTTGGATAACATTATTTAAAAACATTATTAAAATGTTTAGGTGTAACATTCTTACAACATTATTCTCTAACGTTCTTAGAAAGTTTTCAGGGGGTGTTTTTATTTTTGTTCCCAAAATGTTCTCTTAAACATAAAAAATGCTTAGCTATAACATTGTTAAAACATACAATTTTATTAATCTCTAAAATAAAACAAAAATCTAACAGGATTATGAATGGCATCCACATAAATTATTAGAAGTTCTGTGTACAGTAGATGCCCAACATTACATGAAGAACTCAGTAAAGTCCAATGTGCAATCACACGTCTTGACGGCTGTTTGCTCAGAACGCTCATCATCAGTATTTGGTTGTCTTTATTCTTGCAGAAAAAGAATAAAGTCATCTGCATTAATAGGTGTTCTACTGTTCTTCTCTTCTTGTTTTTCAGCTGCTATCCCAGTTAGCAGAATTAAGCTCCATTCTCTGTGTGCATGGTAGAGTTTTTCCTCATAGCCTATAAAAGAAGATCATGCAACAGTGTAAACAAAAATAATACAAATACATATTACATATTAAGATCACAAGCAATATTGACTTTGAAAACTTTCAAAATTAGCCAGCCTAATTATTAATCAGAAATTAATTAGATTAGTTTATTTAAAAGTATAAATATGATACCTTATGAGTATCTATTTTGTTTTTGTAATTTAAAACCTATACTTAATCCATTATATACATGTTAATAACACAACTAGAGGCAAAATTATTTTTACAAACTACAAACTTGGCTTGAGAAGTGTGAACCTCGAACTCAGGTCACCTTGAGCACAGCTGCAGCATGTCACAGCACTGCCCACGAGGCTTTTGCACTGCTCTGCTCACGAACAGCTCATTTTCATCAGTTATATTGTCTATGGATTGTTACATTTCTTACAGATTTCTGCTTGTTTTAAATCAGATACAGATAAAGTAGAACTGCATTTGAATGCACTGGCGATGGAACAATTTCTAGTGTGATTTAATCATACCTGTGTATCGTCTCTTTGCTATTAGCTAAGCTGTAAGTTTTAGTTACTTCAAAAGCAGAAAAAAATATGTGCTATAACTTCTGTTTCTACGCAGTTTCTTATTGAGAAATCACAGCACAGTGTTGACACTAACCTTCTGTGCTCCAGTAGGTTTCTGTGTGCGCACAATCTGCATGTTAAATGTGAGCTACTGTCTGTGCATATGAAAGCTTGTTTCCGCCATGGAATACAATTTTTAAAAAAGGTAATTGCGACTCACAATTCAAACTTTTTTTTCTCAGAAGTGCGAGATATAAACTCGCAATTGGCTGTTTGAAAGTCAGAATCACAGGATAAATTAGTAAAACCTGAGAAAAAAAAGCAATTCTGGCTTATTTTGTTTTTGCTGTCTTTTCTATATGAGCACATTAATGCACTTCATACAGCCGCTCTGAGAGTCACTTCAGCAGCATTTTAGCTTCATTTGAGAAAAACTATCATCATATCATAAAACACAGAGAGACTCAAAGGTCTACACGGCAATCCGTCAAATAAAAGTTTGGATTAACCTTTGAAGAAAGTTGCTTAAATCATTACATTTTAAATAATTGGTTATAGCAATTTAATTAAACCATTAAAATGGAATCAAGAAAACAAACAAAAAAAAACTTTTGGGAGATGCGAGAGTGAAGTAGTCCAGTGATAATTAACAGGCAGCCATGGTTAATGCAATTTGCAAAGACCCGCCCCCTTTAGTTACTGTTGCTATGTCCAACAAGCCATGGCGCTCTCACGCCACACATCATGTTGTCACGCAATGAAAAATACATTGCGGATCAAAGAAAAAACGCTGAAACGTCTAAACGCCGAGACAAGACAGAGCAGGTTACTTTTGATATGAAACAAAGTCTCAACGTTTAATTTGTGTAATTTTTGTAGAAAAAAAAATAATTTTTGTAAAATAGAAATGTAAAAAATAAATACCTGTCAATCAAACTCCCTCGAAGGGTGAATTCTGAGGGGAGTAAAAAAGACAGCTCACAATTCTGATATTTTCTTGCAATTGTGTGTTCCTGCCTCACAATTCTGAGAAAAAAAACAAAAAAAACTGTCATTTTACTGATGGAAACAGACAGTAAAAAAGTGGACTTCAAAGATTTCTTATTCTGTAGCTCCCTGTGGGATTTTTTTGACAAGTCCATAAAAATGCATCCATCCATGATAAAAGTACTCCACACGGCTCTGGCAGGTTAATAAAGGCGAAAGGTGAAGCGAAGTGATGCATTCATGTAAGAAACATATCCATATTTTAGGGCTGGGAATCGATTAAAAAAAAGTAACTGATTATTTACACAATTTGCTGTAATTAAATGCAATTAATTGCATTTCCCCCAAGCTTGTAATCATCAATATTTAAACTTAGAATAACCTAATTAAACAACACAGGAAAAAAGGAACAGAAAATAGCCCTGTATTAAAATAATATTAAACATCAATATATCAATATATTATTATTTTTCAATAATCAATCAACATAATCAATTTAACAATTTATTATAATTTTTTTTTTTACTAATTATCAAAATAAAACATAGTCCTACAAAGCTATTATTACAAGAGCATGCAGAGCAGGTCATTCTACCATTGTTGCCAGCATGACTATACCAGCTCAGTAGGGCTATTTCACAGAAGTCTACTATTGAGAAAATTCACGTTATTTGACTTTGCTTTTCCAGTGCATAATCGGTACATGATTGGAGCGTTTGGGCCGTTTTTAACGACAGAGCAGAACACGCAGCGCAAACACAGAGCAGAACATTGAGCAAAGAGCTCAATGTTTGCTCAGTGTTGTGTGTGTGTGTGTCAATGCGCCGACACACACACACGGAATGGAGAGCGCGGCGCGAAAAAGACCCGCTCATGAAAGCTGCGTGAGAATAAAACCTGATCGCCGAACACGGCGGGGCGGGACGGCATATTTTGCAGCCTTTTCCGCAACAGGAAGTCATTAAAACGAGGCAAAAAAAGTGCTGCGTTAATTGCGTTATTTTTTTTTAACTCGTTATGCATCTCAAATTAATCGCAAAGATTAATGTGTTAATTCCCCCAGCCCTACCATATTTATAACTTTATCGACTTAAATAACTAGCTTCCAGCAGACATCCATATGCAAGTCAAATTACGCCAAAAGAGTTACATAGTCAACGCATCGATACGCATACGCGCCTGCAAGGCTACGCATCGCTACACTTCGGCCGCCATTATCCATCTATGCGTAGCAAAATGTGTCGTCCCAGTTTTTGATACGCGACACACCATTGTATGCAATACTATGTGTTGTTGGTGGGGGCAAAACTGCAAGTTGCTTGCGTCCGACGTGTAGACTATAAAAGGCTCTTGTCGATGTATGACGTAGGAGTAGCATAAGCTTTGATGGCTCTCGCGGTTCAAACAAACAGGGCTAGGCAATAAATTCAAGCTCCTCCCACATTTCTCTTTATATGATTCTCTTTAATGATAATTTTTTCTAAAAATCTCTGTGGAAAGAAAGTCAGATATAAATCTGGCACGTGGGAGAAAAAAAGAGATCATTTTTATTTTGGAGTGCATTGTGCCTTTAAAATTGACTACGGTTTTATAATGCAGTGGATACTTACTAGTGATGGACTTGTTTCTCTGTTGGTGCCTGTTCTGCTCCGTGAACATTGTTCCAATGCTTGATCTTAAGAAAATTTAAAAAGTGTGTTAATGTGTGTTAACAGACTATTGATCTGGGTGACATAGGACCATTTTTTATGTTTTCCTTAAGTGTTAGGCTATATAAATCTGGAGAACCCTTACTAACATTAACCATGGTTTTGCTACACTAACTAAATTGTAATAAATTATTGTAATCAATCCACCATAAAAACATTGTTTCTACAGTTTACTATAATAAAAACCATGACTAATTTAGCAAAGGACCCTGGGAACATGTCCTAAAAAGAACAGCTCATCCAAAAAGTTCTCTCGTTATTTACTGGTACTCCATGTTGTTCCAAAACTGTATGAATTTATTTTGTATAACCTTAATTAAGATATCTTGAGAAATGACTTCACTGTTTTGTTTTTTTCCATAAAATGGGTTCCAATGTTGTTTTATTCCCAACATTCTTGTGTTTCACAGAAGTAAGTCATACAGGTTTGAAAATAATTTCATTTTGAAAGGACATTTATGTATAAAGACACAATGTTCTCAGTTCCCTCATTGTAAAGCTCCTATGCTGAGGTTTATTTTTTTCAAAATGTTGCAAGTAAAATGTTATAATTTAGTTAACTTGTCACATTAAAAGAACATTTTATAAAGAACATTTAACATCTCATCTCTCAATGATATCCTCAAAAAAATTTTCTAATGTGACAGAGAGAACGTTCTTCTTTTGTTATGATGAAACATTAAGACAACGTTATTTTGAGATCATTGTACAAACTTTAACTTTAACAACATTCCCAAAATATGCTCAAAATGTTGCAAATAAAATGTTATAATTTTGTTAATTTGTAACATTAGAAGAACGTTTTATAAAGAACATTAAACATCTCATCTCTCAATGATATCCTCAAAACATTTTCCTAACGTGACCGAGAGAACGTTTTTCTTTTGTTATAATGAAACATAGGGACAATGATATTTTGAGATCATAGTACAACTTGTTACTTCAGAAACATTCCCAAAACATCTTTTGAATGTTGCAGTTAAAATGTTATATCTTAGTTTTCATATAACGTTATAGGAACATTTTTTTAAATGAGAAAACATCCTTAAAATGTTCGGTAAACATTACATTCAAATGTTTTCTTTAGAACATTAACCAAACTTGTAGGGAATGTTAGCGAAAGTTCTGAGAACGTTCCCTGCTAGCTGGGAGTACTGTGCATGTAAAATACCCCAAGTAGCAGGTTTTATTTATGGGAGAAAAAAGGTCTGTCTACTGGTGCCAAGTAAGCCTATCTTTGGATAACTGTCTGTTTTTTAGACAATAACGAGTGAAAATAGTTAGGTTAGATACATTTGAGTAGGCCTGTTTTGTTAAAAATCGATAGCTGTAATGTTTCGGTGCAGAAGGAAGCCTGTGAGCCACAAAGGTAAGTTTGCGTGCAGATTAGGCTAATTTCCGCCCATTAGACAGCCTAGCCTGGTGTTCCCTTTCAGTTGGGTAATGTTCGACTTAGTCGATCGTATACTGACTGTATGGGATAACGCCTAGTGAGCCCGATCACTCTGATTACTCTTAAAATCAAGCCAACAAGCTTTGGCAGGTGCGTAATCAACGCCCCACCTTACCCTGCGGGTATAAACACGGAAGTGGATGCACCTATCAGTTGTCTTTCGCTTTCGGAGCTGATCGGTTCATTCTGATGGTCTCTGATCGAGCGACTATACAACGAGTGTGCCGGTGTTCTTCTGGAAGACTCTCCTGGTGTCTGTGTTTACAGCAGTTGCAGCGATGGTCGCGAGCTACGGAAGCTCTCTTCAGCTGTTTCCACAGCATTTTCTTCTTAGTAAGAGTGAGGGCGGAAGTAGTGAGTGCTTCACTTTCGAGTGTTGCCACGGTTGTTCCCCTGTGTGCTCCAACACTGGTGATGGGTCCCATTTCTAAAAGAGCAAACACGGTTGTGATTTGTGTGTCTTTTTCAAGATGCCATTTCATCCGTGCGTTTCGGGGTGTGGTCGGTCTCTGTCGTCCTCTGACGGCCACGAAAGCTGCGTCACCTGCCTGGGCATTCAGCACGCTGAAGCGGCTCTTGTGGATGATTCATGTATCATGATTTATGATTCATTGCGGGGATATTATCATCTCGGTGCTAAGATCGAGACTCGCTTCCGTTAAACGCAGAAGTGTAGTCCCCGTGCCTTTGCCCCGTTCTAGAGCGCCCCCTGGGTTAGCCTCCCAGGGGAAACCTGGAATGCCGCAGGGTTCGGATGATCTGAGAGTTACGTTGAGGGGTAATCCGCCCGGTGTGGCCCCGTGGATCCCTTCCGTTTCTCAGGCATCGCAGCCAGGGGAAGCTCAGCAGGAATGCGCCGGTCCCTCTGTGATGGACTGACCGGACATTTCTTTTGGGGCGACTCCGGATGATGGGATGTCCATCGCAGCATCAGAGGGGGAGCTTGATTTGACGGAGGAAGACTCGGTGCCGCTGCCCTCCTCCGGGAGGGTGAAGACGCCGATGTTGGATCCTGAGATGACGGCTATGCTCAAGAAGGCCGCCGAGGCGGTCGGGCTCGTGTGGAATACTCCATCGCGCCCCGAACCGTCTCGGTTGGATGATTGGTTTCTTGGAGCGGGCCGGTCTGGTTCTTAGCCCGCCGCTCCGGTACCTTTCTTTCCTGAAGTGCATGAGGAGCTCACTAGGTCGTGGAAGGCACCTTTCTCTGCCAGAAACAGGCTTGGTAGCTCCTCCTCCCTCACTACCCTCGATGGAGGTGCGGATAAGGGTTACGAGGCGATCCCCCCAGTGGAGCGGTCTGTTGCGATGCAACTGTGTCCAGCGACCGCTACCTCCTGGAAGGGAGACCCTCGTCTCCCCTCTAAGGCCCTTAAGTTCTCGTCTGCTTTGGCGGGCAGAGCTGTAGTGTCAGACTACATTGGCGTCTTTTCGCCTAGAGTTTCAGCGAGGATAATTCAAGGGCTTCCTCACTGGTCCAAACTCGCCTGCCACTACCTCCGATGGGGCTGAAGCTGGGTACGCTTCTCAACAGTAGAACTCTGGCCTGCTCAATCATGCCGCCTCAGGGCCTCATGATAGCAAACGCCATAAGAGAGTGGAAACCCCATCCCCCTAGGTGTCAGTAGGGAGGATTCTCGGGGCTGCATTGTGTCATCCGTGCTGCTTTGGGTATTCCCCTATCTTTTCACTACTCACTGGGGATAGTGGTTGTTTCGGAACGAACTGACGCCAGAGTTCACGCTACGGGCATTCCCCAGTGAGCTTTCTTGCACGTCAGCGTGCTTTGTCAGAATGGAACAGTCTTCAGTTGCCCCGTTCCGGCCCAACTAGACTTATTCCTCGAGAGCCTTCTGACTTCCTCTGAGTCACTCAGAGATGGGCATCGATGGAACCCGCACTGAGCCCTAAACGGCAGCTTGATTGTGGTGGTTCAGTATCTACCTCTGAAAGAGCTCCTGAACAATGCAAGGGGTCATCCTTCTTGCATAGCTCTTACCTTCTCGGAGACTTCTCCAGTGCCATGCACTCGGAGCGGTCCCCTGAGTAGTCAGGTAGCGAGTTAAAAACCTGTTTTAAGTAACAGTTCTCCTATTGTGTTTTACTCCTCAGAAGGTGGGAACTTGCATCATTTCAGTTGACGAAGTGTGCCTGGATTCGGGCCAGGGCTACTCCTGCAGGGGACCCTGGCCTGGATATATGCCAAGGCTCCCATCTCTCTTGTAATGGGAATAGATAGTGAGCCTGCGAGCGCTGCCTCGGAGGAGGCAGACCCAGCCCTGACTTTTCTCTGCTTCTCTCGCTCTGCGGTGGTAGAACAGAACGCAAAGTCTCGGTACCGGACTAACTACTTGTCTGTTTGGGGACCAGCAGAAAGGAGGGCGGTTCCCTGTGCGATGGTTGGCCCACGTGGGAATGTGTGGCCATCATCTTGGTGGAAGTCCAAGGTGCACCGTGTCCACTTGGGTTAAGAGTCTCTCCATCTGGAGCGTGTGCTCTTTCCTAAGCGTCGACATGGGTGCCTCACTGAACATATATTGTGTTAGGGGTTGGGCGACATTACACTAATGTGTACTGAACTCACGGCTTAGTAGGCTTCTTCATTGAAGTCAGCCTCACTTAGCCTGAGTTTAGTGTCATCTTGCTACGCCATTCTCCTCCTTGGACTGGATGAGTGCGTAAATTTACTCTGGTGAGTTCTACGGAACCCTATTGAGTTCCTCCGAGCCCCCTGTCGGTAGTAGACGTGGCGGAACGTCTGATACTAGTCCTATCACTTGTATGCTTGTGAAACTTGTGTTAGGTGGGGCCCATACGTCGTGATCCCTACGGTGATCCCGTATGTGTATTTCTCTACGGCATGCTTCCTACGGTAAGCTCGTATCTTCCTTCGACAGAGTCACCACTGCCGTCATTGACATTGACAAACTTTACCCGACTGAAAGGGAACGTCTCGGTTACCAATGTAACCCTCGTTCCCTGAAGGAGGGAACAGAGACTTAGTCCCCTTGCCACTTCTACTGGACCGCCGCTGACTGGGGCACGATCTGCTCCTCAGCGAAAAACAACTGGAAGGTGCATCCAGGGGCGGACTAGGGCCAAAAAGTGGCCCTGTACTTTCTGGCCCACAGCAGCCCACCACATCCCACATCATAACACATTGGCTCATTAATGTGCAGAATAATATTTAACACCACTTATAGCATAAAAATTTAACACAATACAAAAATAAATGCTGTTTAAACATTTTTTTAAAGGGTAACCCTTCCTTTTACAGTTCCCTAATTACTAGGTATTTACCGGGTAAATATATGGTAAGTTATAGTTGGTTATTGGTAATTACCACAGGTAACAAATATGTTAATGCAGAGAAACTACAAACTAATTACTAGGTATTTACCGGGTAAATATATGGTAAGTTATAGTTGGTTCCTGGTAATTACCACAGGTAACAAGTATGTAAATGCAGAGAAACTACAAACTAATTACTAAGTATTTACCTGGTAAGCATATGGTAAATTATAGTATTTTAGTGTGTAATTACTTAAGGTGATTAGTATGCAATTACAGAGAAACTACCAGGAAAAAAGAAAACACCACTGTTAAATATCAACTCAACAAAGTACTGTGTACTTGTTACCTGTTTAGGTTGGTAATAACTCAGATTTAATTGTGTACTTCCTCAGAATGTAGGCAGCCAATTTCAATTTTTAGGAAGACCTCCAGTATTACCCATCAATTCAAGTTAGGTTTGTAGTTTTCCTAGGGTTATGTTGGTAACAGTCCATGTTTATTTATTACTATCTTGAAATTAAGACGGTAGTTTCCAATAAATTACCTTGTCTTACATAGTTGTTGTTCATTGCTACACCCATTTATAGAGGGTTTATCAAATCATTTACCTTACACTTACCTGGTAACTACCCAGCAGGAACAGTTTTCCCTAATGTCATGGCACATCTTAAATACTGGGTATGTTCTTGCAGATGTTTTTACAATTTACTCAGTAAGTAAAGTGCAACTGTACTGTAAAATGAAGCCTTGTTTATTTCCATGGTATTACAGAGAAACTACCAGGGAAAAAAATTATACCACATAACCTGATCATTCCCTTTTCCATATAGTCACAACTTTTTACCTCGTATGTCCTGCAACGTTACCAAGGAAAACATAACAATTTACTCGGTAAGTAAAGTGTAACTGTACTGTAAAACGAAGCCTTGTTTATTTCCATGGTATTACTGGAATTTTTTTTTTACAAATTGTGCTTGCAAATTGTATAATATCCAAGGTAAACATTTATAGATATAGTGCAGTTAATTGTTCTCACTGTATTTTCAGAAAGTTTTGGAATATATTATCTACCCAAATGTGACACTAATAAAGCACAATAAAAATAATTTAAAGAGAAGGCTTATATTGACCTTTTAAGATTTTGTTTACATCTATCCTTGTATATATATATTTTTGCTATTTTATTAAAAAGGTTATACAATTACAACAACAATTAAAATGTTAACAATATTTCCAGTGTAATCTTTCTTTGTAAAAACTAAAGTTATCATAAGTACATCTCTGTATAGCAATAGAGTTTGGTAAAAGCTGTTCATTCATTCACACACAAAAACGCGATTCATTTTTAAACAGTATTTTTGCCAGCTGTAGCTACACAACAGCACGCATCTGTGCGTTCATTCATTCACACACAGAAACGCGATTCATATTTAAACAGTCTTTTTGTGTGTACAGACACTTGCGATTAGAACAAAGCAAATATTGTACTGACCTATTCCTCAGCTGGATCCGTCGCTCCTCGAAATGAAACTTCCAGCACTTCTGAGGTAAATTTTCCAGGATTATTATTAAGATAGTATTATTCCTCATAGCGTCATAAAGTACATGCGTTCTGAAAGTGAACTCGCGGTGTGTGTTATCCAGCTGATGTGGGCGTTTCACAGGTCTGTATGGGATCGCCTCAGATAATTTGCGTTTGAATAGCGCGCGCTCTCCATGGGCGGGGTCACATTAAAACTTAATGAGATGAGATGAGAACGACTGACATCTCTCTCTTTTCATACATATTACATAAACTGAGAATATTTTTTTTTTATAAAAATTACTTCATTTAAAAGAAGAGAATTCAAGCTTCATGCCTGTGTGTCTGTGTGACTGTTTGACTGAGTATTCGCTGAGTTACAGTTCATTTTCGGACGTGTTTCAGAATGGACTAAACTGACAGAGAGTAGGCAGAACTCGCATCATGTTTATTTTTCTTTATTTGGCAAAAAGCACAACACTTTGTTTTTATTGTGAGTATACACAAAAATAATACACACTTAACAGGATCGATTGATGTATGAAACTGGTTTGTAAAATCAAAGTCAACAGAGTATTTGGACTCTCGATTGAACTGATAAGAAAAAAAACTAGCAAATCACGCCGGCGTGATTGCCGACCGCAGAGGGTTAACAGGATCGATTGATGTATGAAACTTGTTTGTAAGATCAAAGTCAACAGAGTATTTTGAGTCTCTCTTGCACTGATAAGAAAAAAAGCGAGCCTATCGCGCCGGCGTGATAGCCGACCTCAGGGGGTTAACAGGGAGGGAGTGCAATACAATCACATGCACACAAAACACACTCCTTGTCGCGCCCGCACGATCGACTCACTCATCCATTTGCATAGAGATGTAATATTAGGATTTCCGTCATTTTAAAAAATATATATATTTGTGTACCGGGTGGACCGGCCCACATTGGCCAGCGGCCCACCGGGAAAAGTCCCAGTGCTCCAGATGGCCAGTCCGCCCCTGGGTGCATCCACTTCCATGTTTATACCAGCAGGGTAAGGCGGGGCATTGATTACGCACCTGCCAAAGCTTGTTGGCTTGATTTTAAGAGTAATCAGAGTGATCGGGCTCACTAGGCGTTATCCCATACAGTTGGTATACGATCGACTAAGTCTCCGTTCCCTCCTTCAGGGAACGAGGGTTACATTGGTAACTGAGACGATTGTCAGCATTGGTCGGAATCTGTTGGTGCAGTGTGAATTAGCCCTAAGAATGTCCCTACGGAATGTCTTTGCTGATTGGTCCAGTATAAATTGTCTTAGTCTCTGCTGATTGGTTAAGTGTCCCTTCAGAATGTCCGTAGTCTCTGCTGATTGGCCTCAAAATATCCTGTTTAATATATATAGACCATTTTAACCGCTATTCGTCGGTTTAAGAAAGCGACGTTTATGATCCTTGGATGTTTCCGCTTAGTTGTCGATCGCATTCAAAACATCGACGGGAGGCGCTTGATTCGCAATCGGATTGGGATTATTTATTTAAACCTGCTATTAAACAAATCTAAATTAAAATTAGTTCCATGTTGCTCAGTGTTCGGATGCTCCCTCAGGCCCATAACTAACATACTTTAGGAAATAAAAGCGCTTATTTATCCGAAACTTGATGTTGCGCCTGGATTGCAGAAGTGAAGCGAGAAGGCTGGAGACCAACTAGTAACTCTAGGATATGCAGCATTTACGCTGACGCTTTTATCCAAGGCGACTTACAATTGCTATATATGTCAGAGGTCGCACGCCTCTGGAGCAACTAGGGGTTAAGTGTCTTGCTCAGGGACACATTGGTGTCTCACAGTGGATTCGAACCCGGGTCTCTCACACCAAAGGCATGTGTCTTATCCACTGCGCCACTACCACCCCTAAAAGCATACATTTTGATTCTGGTAAGTAAATTAATTTTTTTCCCCATTTAATTATTTGTATTTTTTACAACAAGTATGGTGCAGCATCATTTGAGCTAGCATTGTGGCTCCATCACTGTTTACACAGCTAGCTACCTAGCGTTTTGATATATATATATATATATATATAATTATTATTATTATTATTTTTCACTTTTTAAGCTTGGCTAATGTTAATTCCAACATGCACTGATGCATTAAACAATAACAGTAGTGTTTTTAAAGATTGTTCATTAGATTAATTAGGAAAGCCATCCGATGACCATGCAAGTCCAAACTACAAAAAGGGTTTAAACACTGTTTTTCAAGCTTGTTCAGTGAACCATATATAATTATTGCACATGCTCCTGTGAACGGTTTACAGACAGTAGACAATTAATGTCACAGTTACAATAACGTAGGACACTAGAGACCTTTCTACTGACTCTGAAAAACACCAGGAGAAAGATGCCCAGGGTCCCTGATCACCTGTGCGAACATGCCATAGACCTGCTGCAGGAGGCATGAGGACGGCAGATGTGAGCAGAACAATAAACCGCAGTGTCCGTAATGTAAGAAGCCTAAGACAATGCTACAGGGAGACAGAAAGGACAGCTGTTTGTCATTGCAATGTTAAACCACATGCAACCATGTGTCCACACCAAACGTGTTCAAGAACTTGAGGATGAGATGCACTCTAGCAGCTGTGTAACATTTCGAAGGCTGCATCCTCCAGAGATCGCATTTGTCAGCTGCATACGTCGTAAACAAGGATGTCTTATTTCAGAACAGTAACCATTATAAAATTGACCGTTATCACTAGTTAAGTGTCATTTCTTAATGACTTTGGAATGTAGTGGTCAGTTTACTGAAATGATGCAGCCTCAATGACTTATCCAGTCTATAAATGCGACCTCCGGAGTACGTAGCTAATGACTGCAGCTTTTAATCTTCTAATATTCTAAAATTCTAAAACAATGTGCTATCTTCATGTGTAAGGTGTCATCTTTTTCAGAAAAAGATAAGCTTTCAACAAATTACAGTTATTGACCGTTATTGTGTGTGGTGAGTTTGTAAATAAAAAAAAATAAAAAAATAAAATAAAAAAAAACGACAATAAATTTACTGATTTTTATTTAGAAAAAAACAGAAAAAATCATGAACGAAAGAAACTAACACTTTAAAGTTGAAAAATGAACTATAATACATATACTGTATATACAAGTCTTTTTTGTGACATTGGGTTGCACAGTTTTCATTTAGGACACTTTTTTTCTTACACGCACACATACAAATGCACGCATTCATAGGCACGCACACATACACATGCACGCACTACATGCTAAGATACGTGAAAGAGTAACGGCCATCCGCCTCCTAAATTTCATTAAAAATCATCCCAATCCCCTCTTCTGCTGTCTAACACTTCTTTCTGTTGTCTAACACGTATTTGTTCGTTTCTTTTATTATTTTATGCAATCCAAAACACTCTAACCTGCCGCGCGTCGTATCTCTCTGTTCAAATCCTTCCTTCCCGCGCTGCTGTCATTTGCAGACGGAAAGCATGACATTACCGTAATAAGCCGTATATTGGCGAAAAGCTCATGATGTCTACTTTCAGGAACTATTTGAATTATTTTGATAGTGCAAACGGTTGAAGAGTTACAGTGACATGAATAAAGCTTGGTTGGCTGTGTCGTCGACGACACATCCGGTTTTAAAGGGTTAAAGTTGAAAAATGAACAAAAATACATATATACACAAGTCTTTTTTGTGACATTGGGTTGCACAGTTTTCATTTAGGACACTTTTTGTCATACATGCACACACATACAAATGCATGCATACATAGGCATGCAGGCGAAGCCGGCAGCTCGGGGGACCAGGGCGGAGCCGGACCTTCAGGCGGCCATGGCGGAGACGACCCTTCAGGCGCCCATGCCGGGGATCGGCCTTCAAAAAAATTCTTGGGTGGAGTTATGGGCTTAGACTCAGGGACAGACTCAGGGACAGTCCCAGGCGTGGCGGCGACCTTCGTGGCTAAGGGCTCAGGTGGCATGGCGGTGGCCATCTTTGCCGAGGGTTCGGGCGGCGAGGCGGCCTTCTTGGCCGGAGACGAGGGCTCAGGCATGGTGGCGCCCATTTTGGCCGGAGACGAGGGCTTAGGCGTGATCTTGGCCAGAGATGAAGCTCAGGCTCGGCAGGCATGACGTGAAGAAGCTCAGGCTTGGCAGACATGACGTGAAGAAACTCTGGAAGGGCGCTCTCGACGGGACAAGACTCTGGAAGGGTGCTCTCAACGGGACGAGACTTTGGAAGGGTGCTCTCGACAGGACGAGACTCTGGCAGGGTGCTCTCGACAGGACGAGACTCTGGAAGGGTGCTCTCGGCAGGACGGGACTCTGCATTTGGTGGAGGGGTGTTGGTAGGCTCTGCGAGGCTGATGGTGAATGCAGAGTTGTTGTTTACCAGCACCCACTCCACACATGTGGCAAAATATGTGTGCCTGCTGAGGCTGGCGATGTAGAACACACACAGCGAGCGGTCAGGATAGTGCATTAGGCACGACAACTCGAAGAAATCCCTGGTGTGAGACTCCAGGGAGCAGTCTGCTCCAGGCATAGCAGGGCAACAGCGGGAATGTCCATGGAGAAAAACAAACAAAAGAAAGAAAACACCGCAAAAAATAAACTGTTATCAGCCTTGTATTCTGTTACGGCTGAGGTGGGTGAGATGAAGCGCACAACAAAGGAGTCCATTGTACATTGTACAAACAAATGCTCCCAAACTTTCCACTAAGAAAGTAATTGTAAGCATCCAGTCTGCGACATTCTTTTACCGCATCTCTCGTGCACACCGTATCAACCAGGTAATGATAGTCATGTGGATAAGATACTTCAGGTAAACGTGAAATGTTCGGTCTGAAAAGTTTGCTCCTCAAAATACAGTAATTCCACATCATTGTTTATTTTCAGTTCCGTTTTCGTTTGCACTTGACAAAAAATGCAGCGCTTGTTTTGACAGACCTGTGAATTAAAAATGGCGCCACCGGAAATGCTTCAGGACCAGACATGCGCAGTAGTATTCCAATGTGTTTGTTATTGTTTATGTCCTTGGTATGGTCTATATTCTCTGCTTATTGTTCCAGAATAAAAGTGTAGTATTGTTTTAATCTTTGCTGATTGGTCAATAATCTCCATACAGAATGTTCCTTGTCCTCTGCTGATCAGTCTAAAATGATTTTGTGAAATCTCCCTAGTGTATGCTGATTGGTCCAGAATGTCTCTATGGAATGTCCCTGGTCTTTGCTGGTTAGCCCAAAATGATTCTTTTCATTCTCCCCAGTCTATGATGACTGGTCAAGAACCAGAGTTGTCAGTCTCTGCTGATTGGTCAAGAATGTCCCTGGTCTCTGCTGACTGAATTAAAAGGATTCCATGGAATATTCCTAGTCTATGCTGATTGGTCAGTTTCAGATTGGAATATCCCTGATACTTGCCGATCGGTGCAATCTCCATGGTCTCTGCTGATGTATGATTCTTATTTTGGACATTGGTTTGGATGTCACTATTAAAGCACAAAATGTTTGACAGAACCCACATTTGCTTTAATGACATGTTGGTTTGGCTTAGCATTAATCCTCCATCAGCTTATTTGGTTAAATACATTTCCCATAATAGTTGTCTTCCTGAACTCTTGATCGCTGCGTTTAAGTACATTCCATCCAATTATGGTCAGGTTTACAAGAAAACCCCAAAACTGAGCAAGGTCAGAGAGCAGAACCAGTGCATGTATTCTCAGTGTGGGAATATTCAGGCTTTGACATTTGGGAGCTTTTGAAACCAGCGACAGCATCTGGAGGAATTGTTGAGCTGCTCGTGGAAGCCCAAAACTTTTGGGTGTTGAGTCAAGAGATCATAACCTATATTAGAGAATAAATCAATGTAGTGTTAAACAATGTGTAGCACACTACTGTCCACATAAGACCTGAGGTCATAGCTGCAGAATTTCTGCTAAAGCTTTTCCAATACAGATAGCGAAATCCATCCGACCACTTTCAGAGTGCAGAGAAGGGTTTTGAGATCAGGACACAACATTGATTAAACAAGCAAGAAGAAAAACAAACTATTATATAAAACAGCTCCGGGAGCTTCCTTGTATTTCTTGACCCCGATTGGTCGAGTGTGGAGGAAGTTTGAATCAGATGAACATTTGCAGAAAACGCTTTTAAACCCACAGGCTGCAGTGGGCTCCATATCCCTCTTCTCCTTTATCTAGCCTATGTGACGCTCTCCTTCCTCTTTGTCTGCTGTGAAAAAAGCGTTTCTTTGGAGAGGAAGACACAGAAATGTTCAATTGTAAGAGAGGAAGTCAAGGTCATGACTGCCTGTGGCCAGAATCACAGCACAAATCTCACGGACATACACAAAAAAAAACACTGAATAAAAGGAATTTGTTCTGAAATTATTTAAGCATTATCAAATTTGGCTCATTCTAAATAATCTACTTTATTAAATAATAAAAATAGAGCTGTCTCTATTTTAATAAAAACAATTATGATATGATGATTAATCAAAGTAACTCTAGTAATCTGAAAACTGTAACACATTTCCAAGGAAGACGAAGATGATTTAAAAAAAAAAAAAAAATTATTAAATAACTAGTAATAGTAATGCAACCAATGATCCAACAATACGAAACAGTGTGCTGTGCACAAATAATACCGGACAAAGAGTGATTCAAAATTAAGGGCTTAAATACACAAATGGTGATAAACAAATACAAACAGCTGTGCTCATTAAATGAATAAACATGACAACAGATAGATTGGAGGGAAACTGAACAAAGGAACACATGTGACTGAAAATAACAAACTAAAAGTTCATGATAATGTAACAGACCGAACATAAACGTGACAAAAACATTCAATAATTGTTGCAGTAGACGAATAAATCATTAAAAAGGGGTTGCAAAAGATTGTTTTCTTGGTCAATATATTATATCATATTGTTGATCATTCTCACTAAGATAGAATTAGAGGCCATTCACACAGGTTGTTTTCTTGTATTCTGTATTTAAAATTTTTTTTTTTTTTAAATACAATGGCATTTTAACTATTTCAAATGTGACCTAAGTGTCCACAAATAGCCACATTCCAGGACCAATGTATATCTGAATAGGAAAAAGACTTTGGTTGTGTTTGTTTTGTGCAACCACTAAACAAGTGAAATTAAAAAGCTTTAAAGTTCTGCAGCATTAGGGAGCTGTACAAGAGAATCTAAAGAGAGATGGAAGCTCATAATGTACTGAATAATGACTCTATTTAAAAAAAATATATATATATACACACATATATACCCAGGTGAAAAAGACGTAGTATTAAAGGTTGTATTAAAGTATTAAAGATCACATTCATCTAATCTTTCCTAACGATCCGCTAGCTGCCCGCCCCAAAAGCATGCCGTCAAAAAAACGTGTCTCTGTAGGCAGCCTAGGCTCTGAGATCTGCACACAAAAACAATGGGCTCTATGCACGCATCACTTCCGCATTGGCGTAAGGATGGTCGGACATTTCCGGTTAACGGAAGAAAACATTAAACAGTGACAGTCGACATTTACGATGGCGGAGACGAAGTTCACAAGGTGTTTGCTGGAGTTGCCGAAAGTGTCTGTTAACGATATCCGGAGGATCGTCCGGGCATCCAGTACGACACCACGTAGTAAATTAGATAAAGGCTTTAAATTTTACGTTTCTTCATTTCTTTGCAACTTTGAAGGTAACGTTAATTTGCTAACGCTAGCTAGCCAGAGCTAGAAACCTAGCTTTGGTGTTTTAAGTCATGACTCTGTCCTGCATCAGGTTAACCATGCTTTAAATAAAGTTTAATTATGTGTATAAACCTCTCACTTCATGTGTTTGTACTTTTTTATTAAAGTATCAGGTAAAAACAGGGCAACAAATGAGATATCTGTGAGAGCCCACTGCTACCGCTCAATGAAGAAGCTAAAGCCACCACACCAGCTGAAAGTAGGACTAGTTATTTAACATGATTCATATACTCTTTGCAACACTGCATTTTGGTCGTTGCTTTTACCTTACCTAAACAGATACGCATGCCAGTTATGTATCCACCACCTCCAAAACTCCGAAGCTGCTGTCAGATTATGATGTTCCAAGGACACAAGTTTCCTATTGTGTATCAACAACACTCAATAACAGTTTATGTGATGTGTTAATCACAAAATTTCTTCTCTAACAATTTGACAACAGCTACTTGTGAAGTAGGCTATTCAACTATCCCGCTTGCTTGCAAGACTCCGTGGCTGAGCAGTGTGCACCCGCTTCCTTATTTGGGTTTTGGGTTGCCAGGTTTTAAGACAGAACATTTTAGGCTAAATTGAAAGTAAGTAATTGTGTATGTGTAGGGTGTATTTCATACACAATCTGGCAACCTGAAAAACGTCAGACTAACAGAAAAAATGAATGGATCCGTGATTTTAAAATTAAGTTTGATGGTCATGCAAATTACGTAAGTTTTCCGGGAGAAATAACAGAACGGGAGGACGCTGGGAGATGACCTTGAAATACCGGGAGAAACTTGGGAAAAACGGGAGTGTTGGCAGGTATGTGGAAGACAGTATAGCCAAGTGGTGCAAGACAGTAGGAAATTGACGCAGAAAAGCACAAAAGTGACAGTAGACAAGTGGCTTACACCAATAAAAAGAAGAAAGAACAGGTTTTGCTCCTACTGCTGTTGCTGTAGACCCTCTTCTTTCAAAACGCATTAAATTATGCTTCTGTGTATTTCAGATGACATTACGTGATTCACAGCCAGTTATGCTTGTTAAAAGCTACTGTTCCTGTGTGGCTGGATGTGGGATATGCAATCATTTGGTTGCTTTACTTTATCAGACTGCCCATTACTCTGAATGTGGCATGTCTGTCGTCCCTCCTGTACTTTCGTGCACTGAAACCGAGCAGAAGTGGCATAAACCACGAACAATGGTTTGTATCATTTCAATACCAAACAGTTGTATCACATGCATACTAGCATCTCTCCTAATACCATTTCATAAATAAATAGGGAGTGAAGCCAGGACCTGTGGATGCCATGGTTGTAGTAAAGCCCAAACCAGGTGCTACTTCGGCAAGCGGAATTAGGTATGCAGAGTCCAATTAAATAGGCAGATTACAATGTGTTGCGAAATATATGTTATTGATAGCTGTTAGATAATGGTGTATTTCCTAGTGAGTCTGTGTACTTTTCCTGCTGCGTAGTGACATCTTGGTTATCTCAAATGTCATGATCAGGCTGTACCGCTACGACGAAATACACAACGCAGTCGACTATTAGATAGTCTAAAGTCTATACAGTTACACCTAGAATTCATAAGAATCCTACAATGGCCTGATATTGTTATTCCAGATCTACACTTTACAAGGGATACAGTGGTGAGCTACCAGACCCATCAACCCTAAACCCACTACCTGCCTATGCTGACATGGAACCAGACTCTCTTCCCCTTATCTGCAAAATGAACATCACATCTGACAAACCACTCGTGGACTCCATTTTTGGCAAGGTACAAACTGGCAGTATCCTGTCATATCAACACCCACCACCTCCACCTGACAGTGTTGTCATCCATCAGGATGCACCACCGTTTCCAAAAGTGCCACTGGAAGGTTACCATCTACAACAAACAGAGTGTTCATTCGCCATCATGACAGATCAAGAAAAGCTGCACCTCAGTTCTCTGTCTGTGACTTTGACACAGTCACACCAGATTGAGGAAGCAACCCGAAGCCAAAGTGCAACACCCGAGTGGCATTCCCTAAGGAAGGAGAGAGTGACTGCTTCACATTTCCGGGAGGTAAGCCATGTAAGAGGTACAAGCACAGCAGAAAAACTGGCAGAAAGAATTATCAGAGGGACAAGACAAACACCGCTAATGAAAAGGGGGCTAGAAATGGAAGCAGGTGCATTGAAGGACTATGCGGTTCTAAAAAATCTCAACCTGACCAAGTGTTAGTCCAAGTGATCTGAGGGCGCGGGCGGGTATAGATATATACACTAGATGTCGCCTTGGCTACGGTTTCGTTCCAATGAACTGCCATAGCCAAGGCGACTTCTATTGTATATATCTATACCCGTCCGCGCCCTCAGATGACTTGGACATGGCTGTGTACAAGAGGTAAAAACGATATAAATACTGTTAGTTTTCTCACACAAACCGCTCGTTTCGTGTCTTAGGCCATCAATGTGTACTTACGATGGGGAATTGATTAATTTGGACGACGGGGAATTGTTTTTAATTTGGACTCTGTGCTTGCTCTTTGAGGTGGTGACCATAGACCTGCATTATATGACTGACAGACAAGAACGGTTTGACCTAAAAATATCAAAATTGAAACTTCTGCGGAAAAAAAAGACACCTACATCTTGGATGCCTTTGAGGTAAGCTAAAACATACCAAAAATGTATTTCAAAGTGAATTATCCCTTTAAGTGCCCCTACACAACATTAAATTGCAAGCATGTTAGCATCCGTATTGACAGTTACTGTAAACATCCTGGAACATTTTGGAAAACAGAAACTGGACCACACACGTCAGTCCTTTTGCTTACTGCTCTTCTCAGTATTTGTAAAATACAATGCACTAGTAGATAGATCTAGATAGTTTTAGATACATTTCTCATCACGAGGGAAATTCAAGGTTTCCAGTAGCTTACAACAACACACATCAAACATGCAACATTTAAACAGATAGGCTTAATAATACTAATCAATGTTGAAAGCTCTAAAACGTCTATATTAAACACAGTGGACATTTTAATTTACCTTGTGAAGAACCTTATGTCATCATCTGATCCAGCAAACCGCTCCAAGCAGAACTTGTTGCTGATAGATATCTCCTCTACTAGGCTTCGGAGTCTTGCTATCTCTTCATCAAGTTCTTCAATGCGGTTAAGAGACATATCCAGCGCAGCAGGTTCACTACTGTCGCAGTAGTCATGGTCAGGAGGATAGTCCAATTCCACAGATGGATCGTGCGTGGTTTCTGTATTGGGACGCTCTGTCCTTTCCCAAACTCCGGGCTGTGGGGCTGGCAGACTGAAATTGTTCCATTGAAAAAGCACTGGAACAGCTCCCTTCTTTAGACGTCTGCGCCCAGCTGGAGTCGGAGGCTCTATCACGTCTTCACTTTGAAAGTGTCGGCTGCAGACTCGTGTGTTTGTTGTAAGAAACTTTTCTCGTCGGATTTTAATCACCCACTGTTTATGTAATTCAATGTCTTTGGGAAAAGTAAAAAAACTAACTGAAGAATTGCATGTTGCAGACACTGTGCATTGCGGAACACAGCAGTGGTGGCTAGAAGAGCTGTCTTCCCGCCTTTGAAAGGACAATTTCGAACGTTTACATGTCATCGTGTTATCAGTCAAGACGAAGTACAAGTAAAAACATTAACATAAACAACACAACAACAACGAAAATGAACAGTTTTTGGTGTTTTGACGACAAGCATTCAATGGTAGCACTTCACTCGACAATAACCGGATGTTTACAACCATCCTGAGACTTAACCGGAAATACGTCATGCTCGCCAGTGCATACCGCCCATTGGTTTCACCAACCACTCAAAACCAAAACAAATAGTGTTCCAACCAATCACCGACAGGGGGAGGGTGTTGTGAGGTTTTGTGCTCGTGCACGGCTGCATGCGAAGTTGGAGCTGAAGAAGAAGTTGGCTCAAAACCTCACAACACCCTCCCCCTGTCGGTGATTGGTTGGAACACTATTTGTTTTGGTTTTGAGTGGTTGGTGAAACCAATTGTTTTTGTGTGCAGATCTCAGAGCCTAGGCTGCCTACAGAGACAAATTTTTTTGATGGCATGCTTATGGGGCTGGCAGCCAGCGGATCGTTAGGAAAGATTAGATGAATGTGATAAAAAAAACAAAAACAAATTGGGCCTGAAATCACTGATACAACCTTTAAATGTATTAAAAATGTACTTTAAATTCAAGTAGAATGTTTATAATACATTTGTATTCCCAACATGCTTATTTGAAGTCAGAACGCAGGACAGGAGGCAGGAATCAGTTTGAACACTTTACTTAATCTTTCTTCGGCAGCACAGACATACATTAAACAGCAGGTTTGAATGTAGTAGTTGCCTCTCCGCTTATTGATGGAAGTGATTGGTTTACATTATGTAATTGAGTGTATGTGTGTAGCTGCAAATAAACAAAACAGTAATAAATGTTACTCGTCGCTGCCCGATGAAAACCGCGTATGTCCATTTTGCCGATTTTGAGATTTTTCGACGGATAGAATGTCCAGGTTAATTTCCGTATACAGTATGCTTCACATATCTAAATGACGAATGAAAAGTTGTGAAATCATGTCATCTGATTTTCATGTATATTTACATTTACATTTTACATTTAGTCATTTAGCAGACGCCTTTATCCAAGGCGACTTACAAATTAGGACTAAATTCAGCGAGTCATCATAAAGAGGCAAGAGCAACAACAACGCAGGAAGTGCTCAAAATACGAAGTTCAGGTATTATTCAGAGTAGCATAAGCCTGATAAGTGGTGTTTCGATGTGTGGTGTTTTTTTTTATTTTTTTTTTATAAGGTTAAGTGCTCACGGAAGAGATTGGTTTTCAGCTGTTTTTTGAATGTTGTCAGGGATTCTGCATTCCGGATGAGGGTGGGGAGAGCGTTCCACCAGCATGGAACTGTGAATGAGAATGTTCTGGAAAGTGATTTTGTGGCTTTCTGTGATGGAACCACGAGACGTCGCTCGTTGACCGATCGTAGGTGTCTGGTAGGGATGTAGACTCGTAGGAGTGAGTGAAAGTAGGAGGGAGCTGAGCCTGTGATAGTTCTGTAAGCAAGCGTCAGTGCCTTGAACTTGATGCGAGCAGCTAGAGGTAGCCAGTGCAGAGAGATGAACAGAGGAGTGACGTGGGCCCTCTTGGGCTCGTTGAAGACAAGACGAGCTGCAGCATTCTGGATCATCTGTAGGGGTTTGGTCGCACATGCTGGGAGTCCAGCCAGAAGGGCATTGCAGTAGTCAAGCCTAGAGATGACCAGGGCCTGGACGATAAGTTGTGTTGCATGCTCAGTTAGGAAAGGCCTGATCTTCCTGATGTTGTGCAGTGCAAACCTGCATGATCGAGCTGTCTTTGAAATGTGATCTGTGAAGGTCAGCTGGTCATCAAACGTTACTCCAAGATTTCTGACCGATCTTGATGGGGTGATTAATGATGACTCTAGCTGGATGGTGAAGTCGTGCTGTAGAGATGGATTGGCAGGGAGGACGAGAAGCTCAGTCTTTGCCAGGTTGAGCTGCAGGTGATGTTCCTTCATCCATGTGGAGATGTCCGCCAGACAGCTTGAGACCCGTGCAGCTACTGTGGGATCATCTGGTTGAAAGGAGAGGAAGAGCTGTGTGTCATCAGCATAGCAGTGGTAGGAAAAACCGTGTGCCTGTATGATGTGTCCCAGTGATGTGGTGTAGATGGAGAAGAGGAGGGGACCAAGAACTGAACCCTGGGGAACCCCTGTGGTCAGCTGATGTGCTCTGGATACCTCACCTCTCCATGCGACCTTGAAGGACCTACCTGTGAGATAGGACTCAAACCAGTGGAGTGAAGTTTCTGTGATGCCCAGTGATGAGAGGGTGGACAGAAGGATCTGATGATTCACCGTGTCGAAGGCAGCAGACAGATCCAGGAGAATGAGGACTGAAGATTTGGAAGCAGCTTTTGCGATCCGTAGGGCTTCTGTGACTGACAGTAATGCAGTCTCAGTTGAATGTCCTTTCTTGAAGCCAGATTGGTTGACATCCAGCTGGTTGTTTAGAGACAAGAAGGATGTTAGTTGGTTGAAGACAGCTCTTTCAAGTGTCTTCGCAATGAATGGTAGGAGAGAGATAGGTCTGTAATTCTCTACAAATGATGTGTTTAGCGTTGGTTTTTTGAGCAATGGAGTAACCCGAGCCTGCTTGAATGCTGTAGGGAAGGTGCCAGTGTGGAGGGATGAGTTGATGATGTGTGTGAGTGATGGTAGAAGTGTGGGAGAGATGGCTTGTAGAAGGTGTGAGGGGATGGGGTCAAGCGGGCAGGTGGTAGGGTGACTGGAGAGGAGAAGTGTAGATACTTCTTCCTCGGTTAGCGAAGAAAAGGAGGACAGAGGGGTATTGGCTGTGGAAGGGGTCGGTCTGGGTTCCTGTGTGTGTGGAGCTGAGAACTGACTGCTGATAGCTGTTGTTTTGTTGGTGAAGAAGGTCGCAAAATCGTTAGCAGTTAAGGAGGAGGCGGGAGGTGGTGGAGGTGGACAGAGGAGAGAGTTGAATGTCTTGAAGAGTAATCGTGTGTTGGAGGAGCTGTTGATCTTGTTGTGGAAGTATGAAGATTTTGCAGCATGAACATCAACAGAAAAGGAGGAGAGGAGAGATTGATACATACTCAGGTCAGATGCGTCTTTTGATTTGTGCCATTTCCTCTCCGCTGCCCTGAGTTCGGTCCGGTGTTCCCGAAGAACCTCAGATAACCAGGGGTTAGAGGGAGTAGCGCGTGCTGGCCTGGAGGAGAGAGGGCAGATAATGTCTAGAGAAGAGATTAGAGTGGAGCATAAGGTGTCCGTTGCGGTATTCACATCCAGAGATGAGAATTGTGAGGGTGGGGGAAGAGAGGATGACACGGCAGAGGAGAGATGGGAGGGGGAAAGTGAGCGCAGGTTTCGTCTGAAAGTGACTGGTGGTGGGGGTGGTGGTGCAGGGGTAGAGAGTTGTAGACTGAAAGTAATGAGGAAATGATCTGAAACGTGGAGAGGTGTCACCAGGATGTTTTCTGTGGTGCAGTTGCGTGTGTAAACCAGGTCCAGTTGGTTGCCTGATTTGTGAGTAGCTGTGGTGATGAGTCGTTTGAGATCGAAAGAGGCTAGGAGAGAGGTGAAGTCTGTTGCATGTGGCTTTTCGAGATGAATGTTGAAGTCACCGAAGACTAGAAGTGGGGTGCCGTCCTCAGGGAAAGTGGACAGCAGCACATCCAGCTCATCTACAAAGTTACCCAGCTGACCTGGGGGGCGATAAATGACTACAATATGGATTTTAATGGGAGTTGTAAGTGTAATAGCATGATATTCAAATGAGTTGTTGTTGCATAGAGAAGAGAGCGTGGAGTATTTGGAATTGTTAGAAACGAGAAGCCCTGTACCCCCACCTCTCCCAGACTGGCGAGGGGAGTGGGAGAAGGAGAAATTGCTAGAGAGAGCAGCAGGGGTTGCTGAGTCTTCTGGACGAATCCAGGTCTCAGTCAGCCCCAAGATACTAAGAGTAGAATGAGATGCAAAGGCTGGAATGAAGTCAGCTTTATTGACTGCTGACTGACAAATCCATTTGGTGTCAAAGCTGTCAATCACGCCTCGTATCTCCCACCCTGTGGAAGCATCTCGCCGGTCTCGTGAAGTTTCATCTTAAGCGTCTCTGGAAGCTCAGCATTGGATAGCCGAATAACACTATTTTTCAAATAAACATAGCCTGGTGAGACAATGACTTTCCTTTACAGTAAGCCTAACTTTATCGAGGTAAACGTTTCCCCCCTGACTCCAGACGTACGTCTAGGAGTGGAGAGGAGTGACAAAATTACGGTAGGACTGTACAGTGCAAACAAAGTATCTGTCTAGCATTGCCATGTCAGTGCAGCCGCGGCGCTACCATTTTCTACTGTGGTTTTGTACGTTTCTTCATTCGGATCTATTTGCGATCCATTCCATTCTAAACAAACAACGCAGTTTACATGCTTCATCCTTGTTACATTATTCATTAAGATAATAATTAATAAATGCACGCATAATTATCAGTGAACTTGATAAATGTTGCAGATATGTTTTACATGCATGCACAAACAAATGCCTTTCAACTTGTGTACAAAATTCAGAATAAAATGAATGTGCAGAAATTTGTACAAATAGAGTCTGTAGGCCGACTATACGTGTTGTAGCCATTAAATAAGCTCATTTAGTTTCATATTTGTTAAAATATTATAATGTTATTTTTTCATCTATGTTGATTATGAAAAGTGAACCGCACGAGTAAGATAGGATACGCAATATCGAGAGACATGGAGCGGGTCAGACATGATTTTGACCACTTAATTAAGTTTTGTTTTGTAGAAAACCTTTTTTTAAGTGAATTTCATTTTGTATAAATTGTATCTTAATTTAAAAAAAAAATTATCAACCAATTGCCTGGATTTAATAAATAAGAAGCAAGTATAGCAGACAACATAATCATGGAGGTCGAGCCCGAAGCCATTTGTTTTGAGAATAATGGCTGGCTGATGAAGTTATTGGCTGGCTAGCCGGCTCAGCCAAAACCTAAATGGCTGCTGCAGCCGCCAAACTTTTCATAGCTGCAAATGGCTGAAGCTGCCACTTCATGTCTACAGATGTCTATGTTATACTGATTTACTAGATCTCAATATTTCCAAGCAATGCATGGCTTACACTATATTTCTACAAAATGCAATACAATGTAATAAAGAAAACACCAGATTTTACTTTCACAACGTATGTACATATTTATTTTGTAGTCTGTATGCTACTAAACATTTTCAAATAGCGACGGCAGAGATCGCGGAGAAGTATGTTGATTAAGAACGCAAACTTTTGTTGAATTTAGGAGAAATCTACAGACGCGAACAGACAAAGTGTAGTAAAATAAAGACCTAAATGTTTATTTCGGACTTTTTGTCACCACAAGTCTGAAAGAAGACATGTTATTGAAGACAAATATCCAAAAATCTCAAAATTGACCAGTAAAAAAAACAAAAAAACGATGTTTTTGCCTGCCGTGTCTAGCCTTAATATAAACACACACTGTTATCAGTATTATTTTGGACAAAGTTTTGCACATTTCACTTCAATGTACACTGAAGCATGCGTCGTGAATTAGCAATGTGGAAACGGTGGTTTGTTACTGCAGTAATATCACGTTCAGTGCTATAAATCGCTCCGTTCCAGAATATTTGGTTCATAACATCAATCTTTGATTCAGGTGTTTGTGCAACCGTGCCCTGAAGATTTAACAAAAGTCTGGGTAGGCCTAAGTTAAAAAAAAAAGTAAGTAGGAATTAGGAAAGTATGTGAGAAGTGAGATCAAAATTACCTTGCTTACTACTTTCCGCCATTTCACCTCAGTGCGAGAAAAAAATGCATCGCTTCTTCTGTACGGAAAACGAGCAATTTTAATTGGTCGTCAATTCACTGTGAGTCTGTGTATCGTAGCAACGAGCACAAGACTGTGCTGGTATGAATCCAGTGGGAAAATAGATCTCGTGTATTGTTTATATATTTCGTGTGTGTATGTCTCTATGTGATAGAATTATTATTTGATGCAAATAATTCTAGCCGGCTCAGCCAAACTTTATCAGATGGCGGCTCAATTTGGCTTACGAAATTATTGGCTGGCGGCGGCTGAAATTCTAAATGGCGCAAATGGCGGCGCCTGGCGGCGGCTTCGGGGTCTACATGGAGGCGCCCGCGCGGTCACTCGCATTGCACGATAACTGGAGCGCATCTCATCCTAACTTAACGAAACTCAGCATATGCCTCACAGACATGAAATATATCTTAAGAAAGCTTGAAATGTCTTTTTAACAATTAAAAACGAAAAGAAATAGGCTACTCTCTGATTATGTAATCCATGATGTGCATTTCTCTCTATAGGCGCGTTCACTACTACAGAGATGGCGATCGTCAACTTCATCTTTACAGCTGTTGTTGCTTTTAATAAACTAAAAATAATAGGCCTATAATTTTATTAAACAATAAATTTAATGAAATTGTAATTGTATTAAAAAAGCAAAAAAAAAAATCCTGTTTAATTCTTTATTTAACCTATGCTAATTATGCATTAAATTCAGGTAGGCTACTGAGTCGCTGTCCTCAGTGCCGCAGAAAAGTGCTGAAACGGAGATGAAGGGGAACCTGTTTTTTTTTTTTTTTTTTGGCTTATTTTAACTGGCCCATCCAGTTTTCTGGAGGCCCACCTACAATCAAAATCCTGGCGCCGCTAGTGTGTCAGTGTATTGATTCATTGTCCTTTCATAGTTTGCAAGAGACATTTAATAAACTGAGCGTATTTAATAAACTGAGACGTAGGCTATTTAATAAACTGAGCGTAACCTATTCATCTGTCAATATGAAACGCGACTTGGCCATTCTAATTAATGATCGGAAGAACGCGTATCGACCACCGTTACTGTAAAATATGCACGTATGTCCATTTAAACTCGATTTTGGTCAAATGTGGATTATATCATTACACTGACAAGAATATGGTTACATTTAAAGATGCCGTACCAAGTATGACAACGCTACGTTCAACTGCTTTTGAAATTACGGTGTTTTTTTCACTTCCTGAAAAGTAACCGTTTTGGACATACGTGAGTTTCATCGGGCAGCGACTATATCTATCTATCTATATATATATATATATATATATATGAAGAGTTCAGATGCAAAAGCCTCTAAATGCCATCTGAAATTTTCTCATAGAATGATCATTTTTATCAAGCTTGTATATTTAAGTTCAGTAATTTCACTTAAATGACAATTAATAGGTAATCTTCATTGCGATTTAAGTGAAATTATTGAATTTAAATATACAAGCTTGATAAAAATGATCATTCTATAAGAAATTTCAGATGGCATTTAGAGGCTTTTGCATCTGAACTCTTCATATATATATAACTATTATAACTATTTTTGGGGGAAATATTAATGTTTGTTGTTTTTTAGACCAGCTGCTAGAAGAAAAACTGAAATCTGAGTGCAGAGACAAGCAAAGAAGAGAGTAATAAGTATGGTTTTTCTCATATCACCTCTATCATAGATATTTTTTAATCAGGCCTAATGTAAGGTGACTCTGTCAGTCTTGGTAGGAAAATGTTAGCAACGTGTCAATTCCAGGTGTCTAATTTGTGCTTCTTTCGAGTCAATCATGTAAAAATCTGTTTATTTAATTGTTTTTTTTGGTAAAGTTGCAAGTCATAAAGTTGGCATACAATGTAATGCACAACTTCTAATTTCCTTAAATATTTTTAACGGAGATGAAGAGAGTGCATGTTAGCATGACCACAATAGACACAGTCATGGGAAATTCCCTAGGTTTAAATAAACCACAATTATCAATATACAACATATATAACATACGTCTAATACTCACATGTTGCTTTATTGCTGCAAATGACTATCAGTGACTTTTTGATTGAACTCTGCTCACTGTAAGTGGTGTTGGGCTTCTTCTAATATTATGTTCAATGTAACTCATAGAGTGCTGTATAGTGATGACAAACAAGAGGATAAAAATGGACACTCATGTCTGGATTGATGAGGATATAGTCAAAGCTTTGAAAGGTAAACTGAGAAGACAACAGAATTCTAATGCATATCTATGAAAATTATAATATATTCAGATACAAAAATGTTAATCATTGGTTAATTTTATATTAATTATTCTTCCCTTTCACAGATCCTAGGATAAAGCAGTCTTCAAACACTACAGTATCTGAACCACAAGACCTCAGTTTCGGAAAATGCGAGTCGTGCTCAAAGAAGTGACCGTCCACTTGAAGATAAAGATGTGATATTTAAACTCTTCTGTTTCTTTGGTTCAGCCATTTGTAGGCCGAAGTTTGTAAATAATGCATTATTCACTTCTGCATATTGTTTTTCCATAACTTTGCAATGCTTATTTATTTAGTGATGTAATATTCATAGCGTACTTTTCAGTAATACAGGTATAACAGACATTTTCTACAAAAAAATTATAAAAATAGCATTGCCATAGCATTTCAATGATCTTTCATGTATTATAAAGTATTTTGTTCAAGAGATTATATGCTGCTGCATATTATGCTGTAATGTACTCTATGTATTTATTTTGCAATGTACACAACAAGATAGTATATTAAAGTGTTCTTGATTTCAAAGTGTGTGTCTATTAAATACTTTTTGCACTTTTAATATACCATTTTGAATACTGAAAAAAAACCCAGCTCTGTAATAAACTAGTAGTGTAGTGCTAATACATTTCTAATGAGCTCAAATGCTATTGAAATGTTCTTGAAGCACACTAAAATGCAGTGTTTGCAAAAATACTCAAAAGCTTCAAAGATATTCTAACTGTAGTTTAAGAAGTATGAAAGTATATTTTAAATTAACTGTACAGAAATACACTTAAATTGCACTAAATGTACTTGAAGTTGTTCCATTTTAGCACAATTTAATATATTAAAATATATTGCGAATAGCTTAAAATTTATTTTAAGCACAACTTTAAATACACTTAATATACTTGAAGTTGTTTCAAAATAATACATTTAATATGCACTTAGTATAGTGTAATTTAAATATAAGTCCAATAATTTCAGTAATAATAAGTCCATAAGTCCACGTCCAATCAATAATAAGTCTACGATTTAAATAGATTTCCTTTTCACCTGGGTGTATATGTGTGTGTGTGTGTGTGTGTGTGTGTGTGTGTGTGTGTGTGTGTTTGTGTGTGTGTGTGTGTGTGTGTGTGTGTGTGTGTGTGTGTGTGTGTGTGTGTGTGTGTGTGTGTGTGTGTGTGTGTTTCTAAAGACGGATATACCCAGTAATCCGTTTGTTGCTGTTATCACACAACTGAATCTACTTAGTTGTATCTATTTATTACTTGCAGCACGCCTGCATACTGAAACCACATTTTCATATAATGCTAGTTCCAAGGATGTTATGAAGCAGAAGCCATTCTCTTTGTGAAAAGGTGATTTTGGAAGTATATTGTTTCAAGGGTTAATAAATTGCATTGGGCTATCTCAAGCTAAAGCTTACGACACTACAAGGTGTCATTAAGTCCACCAAAGTTGTCATACACATTCAGCCTGTTCAGCTGTCTCTGAATGATTTATAACACATCATATTATTATGATTATGTGTTTTAAAATCACTACCATTGTGTATTAGGCTGTTTCACCATCAGTAACTAGTCATTGGTGAACAGAGCTTTTTATGGAAGATCCAGGGTGAAATGAGCTGTCCAATGTCTTTCCACATCCAAGAGCTTCATTAATACATCCATTAATCAGATCATACACTCATTAGAGAGCATTAACATCTAAAACCGATGTTCATCAGGATATTCAAGCTAATTAAGTATGAGATATTAGCTCAGAGACCTAAATTCATTTTTTTATTTTTTTTATTTTTTTATTTGAAGAGATCCTCTGTAAAAGATAATTCAGTTTAATTCATTTTATAACTGTATCATATATCTCTTTTAATTTCTTTTATAACCATTTTAATTGTCCTTGCTTTTATTAATTCCTTTCTGTAAAACACTTTGAATTGCCATAGCGTATGAAATGTGCTATATAAATACATTTTTATTATTATATTATGATTTTTATACTGTACAAACTGTATATTCTAATCCCAAACCCTAAACCTACTTATCATAGGAAAGCATAATTTAGTGTGATTTAGAAGCTGTTTTCTACATGGGGACCAAAACATTTCCCCATATCAGGACCACACACACACAGTGGGAGTTTAATGTTCAAGGGTTTTGACCCGAATTACCTATAGAATTTCTGAGATCTGACACAGTCCTCCTATGACACTGAACTAAAACTGATCCATAAACTTAAGAAAAAAATGTGTGCTATGAGAATATTATAATTTACCTAGAAATATAGATAGAGCCCTTACAGATAATTAATAACTAAATTAATTATAACCACATTGATCTCATCTCTCCAAGCATTTTAGTATATGTTTGGATGGACACTAAAAACGTCTCAGGTTACGACTGTAACCCTTGTTCTGTGATAAGGGAATGAGACGCTGTGTCAAGGACGCTTTGGGAACGCCTCTCCGTAATTGCGTCTATAGCATGTGTGTGAACTCAGACCAGTGGCATGACGGAATGTCATAGGCGGGGTGAGGTCAGGACCAGGAAGCTATAAAGCACACCAAGACCTAACATTGTCAGCTTCTAATAGGCCGGAGCAAGTTAATCACAGGGACACAGGGAGTATGGCAGTGAGACGCAGCGTCTCATTTCTTTCTCAGGGAACAAGGGTTACAGTTGTAACCTGAGACATTCCCTCTCAAGTGAACTTGCGCTGGGCCAAGGACACTTTGGGAACGACAATACCCAAATAGCATGCTTACAAGTGCCTGTCTGTGTGAATCACAGCGAGCACACTAAGACAAAAGCACATGGTAGGCAGCTAAGGTCGCCATGTAAACTTTCAGTGTGGAAGGGGATAACCCTGGGGATAAACGATCCTGTAGTTTCTACAGCACTACACCAACCGGGCAGTTAACTGGGTCCCACTCTCGAGTTCCGCACCATGAAGTGAAAACCCTCTACTTCAGTGCTTACAGTTTCCTCGTGAAGGGAGCTCTGGAGTGAAGTATGGTCTCAAAAACCTCAGTTAAGAAACCTGAGTCTATGAGTTGGGCCCCGTTAAGAGGCCAAACCCACAGGTTCTATAAGTCTGGGCAGGGATGAAGAATAGTGCCTCCCGCCTGAGACAGAAGGTCCCTCCTGACTGGAATCTCCAAGGGAGAGATGTCAAGGAGGGACACCAGGTCCCAGAACCACACTTGGTTCAGCCAGTAAGGCGCTACTAGTAGTAGACTTATTCCGTCCCAGGGGACCCTCTCTTCAGAACTCCTGAGAGCAGAGCAATCAGGGGAAAAGCGTAGAGATGTAGCCTCGGCCACTAGTGATCGGCGGGTTGGGTTGAGGCGGGGAAAGAAATTGTCACTTTATTTGCGGGGCAGGTTGGAGCGGGTCATTAAATTTTTTTTTTTTTTAAGAATCCATGTATGTTGCTATAATATTTTCATATTTTATTAGGTTATTTGATAAGGTTACAATATGAAGGCCGTAGCAATGTAACTTGTGTGATGTCCCCAAACTTTTGGCGTCACGTGACATGTCACGAAAGCGGCACGCCAAGCAGCTCCCGCCGCCAGCCACGACAACAAAAACTGAGAAATAAAAGTGAAGATGGAAGACGAGGTGCGGGAGAAATTGAGGTCGGGAATTTACATTAAATTAAGTTTCTTATAAAACCTTGTATCTTGTAATTGTGAGAGAATTTCATGATGGAATTTACTTGTATCTTGGACTACGATCGCCCCACCTTTGTCCGCAGATTTAATAATAATATTCTGATAATTTATCAATTCAGTCAAAGCTTTTTTCTCATTCAACGACAAATTATGAGATAATTTTTTACTAGAAGAGCAAGTCCAAGATCGTAGTCCAAGATACAAGTAAATACCATCACGAAATTCTCTCACAATTACAAAATACAAGGTTTTATAAGAAACTTCCTAATGATCCCACGAGTACTTATCGATCTGAGATACTGGCCTTTTTAACAAATGCCAAAACACGAGGCTGGATATCTCAATCGGAGTTTAATTTTTTGTATTGTCAACACCTTATTAGACCTGTCTTTTACACTCTTCCTAAAATCCATAAGAGGCTAATTGATCCTCCTGGCCGTCCAATTGTGGCACAAACTAATTCTCTCTTATCTCCCTTATCTCAGTATGTTGATTTTTTTATAAAACCATTTGTTCATTCATTACCATCTTATATTCGGGATTCGACTGATTTTATCAATAAGATTTCTGAGTTACACGATTTACCAGATATTTCTTTATTATTAACTTTAGATATAACAAGTCTGTATACCAACATTTCACAATAGAGAGGGCTTAGTGCTCTTAGACACTACCTACTGTTACGTGGTGATATCATTCCACCTTCAGAGTTTGTTATTGAGATGGCTTCTTATCTTTTGAAAAATAATTATTTCAGTTTTGACAAATATTTTTTTCTTCAAATAAGTGGTACAGCAATGGGCTCGATCTTTGCCCCCAACTATGCTAATTTATTTATGGGTTTTGTTGAGCAAAGTTACATATTGAATGCAGAAAATAATCCTTTTTATTCACATATCTTTAAATGGTATAGGTACATTGACGACATTTTCTGTATTTTTGGGGGAGATTATAATGAGGCTTGCAAATGTATTTATTTTTTTAATAACTTGATTGACGTCTTAGAATTTACCTCGGAAATTGACTCTTCTAGAGTCCACTTCCTAGGTATGTGGATACAGAAGAATGATGGAAATTTTATTACTACCTTGTTTACGAAAGAGACCGATCGCAACACACTTTTACTCGCCACTAGTTTTCATCTAGCCTGGGAAAACCCAGACAACTTCCGGCAAATTTAGATTTGCTCTGCAAGTAAGTCTGGCAAAGAGCTCATTCAAGGCCATTTCCATGCCGTGGAAATCGCGGCACCAATCAGAAACGTTGAGGCGGGCTTTACACGATGACGATCGCTCTGATTGGTTTTAGGACTCTAGCCTATCCAATTGCGCCCAGAGGCATTTGAGCGATGTCCACTCCGTTGGTGAAGCGCACCAACTTTTAAATGCAGCATTATTATATTCAAATAGCAAACACATGAGGACAGTCTCCATGAAAGACCCACTGGCAGACGAACGTGCTACTACATTTCTATGGCGGCAAATCAATGCCAATAATAAACGAGCGCACAACTGATGCGGGCGCGCGCGGTAAATGACATACGCGAGAGGATAACAGATCTACACGCGAAGAAACGGGAACTCGCGAGCTCATTCAAACCCTCCGCGCGCGCATGACATCATCTCTGCACGCAATACAAGCCCTAGCGTGCGCGCATGATCATTCCCCACGCGCTCGCGCTTGATCTGCTCTCGCCTGCTGCTTTTGCTCGCTCGAACACATTTATTTTTGGCAGTCGAGGGGCGGGACTTACTGTTTAAATAACCTCAAATGTCATTGGTTACTTTTCCCCTTTTCCAGAAGTCAGTTGCGATTGGACGCCTGTCCAATGACTCGTAATTCACTTGACTTGAGACATGAGACATCACTTCATTTGTTTTATTTATTGTGTGTAATGTGATTTAATGCATTGTTAATATAGAATAGATTCTTACCAGATACTTTATTAACAGAAAGTCGTATTGCATTGTGTCGTTAAAAGATATTTAGGCTACAGACTATGACGCATTTCCATGGTTATTAGCATTGCAAATTGACCAAATCTTTTATAAATTTTTAGGTAATATAAGTGGTTAATTATGTTTTCTATTAAATGCAAAAGGGGTTCTGGCTTCTCAAAGTTAAGATACAGTACACAGCATGAATTAGCTTACAAATGCCTTTTCAGAATTTGCTACAAAATATAGAGGAACAAAATTAAACCCAGCAAATTAGATATTAAAATATTATATAGTGATCTTAACCATCTAACTTTTTGTAAGCTAATAACCTAATAAGAGAAAGTATGAGGCAAGTACAGTACACCGTATAAATGATTACACCCCATCTGAACATAACATATCTTCCAAAAAAAAAAAAGCCCTAGATAAAGAAAAAAATCTGAATTTGTTTGGGTTTCAGAGGGGTGTAATCATTTATGCTGTGTACTGTATCTTAACTTGAGAAGCCAGAATCCCTTTTACATTTAATAGAAAATATAATAAACCACTCAAAATTGACATAATAGTAATACACAGGATGATAACAAAAGCTTACACAACAACTCTTGAATATTGATAAACAAGTAATGTATCTTTCACCCAAAGCCCTTGTTATATTTGCAACTATTTAATGGACACGTTTTACATTTCTGAGGTTCTCAGAACCAATATAATTTTGGTTGGGTAAACGTAAATAGTGGTGAATGAGAGTATAGTGGTAATGTAGTGGTGATATACAGCAAATACAGGTGAAACTCGAAAAGTTAGAACATCGTGCAAAAGTTCAAAAATAGAAACAAATTCAAAATTAGAATATTGTGAAAAGGTTTTCATAAACTGTAAGCCATAATCATCAAAATTATAACAAATAAAGGCTTGAAATATCTCACTTTGCATGTAACAAGTCTATATATTAGTTTCACCTTGTAAGTTGAATTACTGAAATAAATAAACTTTTGCACATGAACTTATTCTAATTTTTCGAGTTTCACCTGTATGACTTTATATTCCCATTTTTCTCCAATTTATTTTAGATATTTTAATGCCAATATCACAAATCACAGTGTTATAAATATAAAATGTAAAAATTTATACAAATTTGGGTCAATTTGCAATGCTAATAACCATGGAAATGCGTCATAGTCTGTACTCTGTAGCCTAAATATCTCTTAACAACACAATGCAATAAGACTTTCTGTTAATAAAGTATCTGGTAAGAATCTATTCTATATTAACAATGCATTAAATCACATTACACACAATAAATAAAACAAATGAAGTGATGTCTCATGTCTCAAGTCAAGTGAATTACGAGTCATTGGACAGGCGTCCAATCGCAACTGACTTCTGGAAAAGGGGAAAAGTAACCAATGACATTTGAGGTTATTAAAACAGTAAGTCCCGCCCCTCGACTGCCAAAAATAAAAGTGTTCGAGCGAGCAAAAGCAGCAGGCGAGAGCAGATCAAGCGCGAGCGCGTGGGGAATGATCATGCGCGCACGCGAGGGCTTGTATTGCGTGCAGAGATGATGTCATGCGCGCGCGCAGGGTTTGAATGAGCTCGCGAGTTCCCGTTTCTTCGCGTGTAGATCTGTTATCCTCTCGCGTATGTCATTTACCGCGCGCGCCCGCATCAGTTGTGCGCTCGTTTATTATTGGCATCGATTTGCCGCCATACATTTCTCTCCGAAACGGTAGGAAATTAAATTAGATTTAATAGAGGATTTTAACTGTGACAAGATGATTGACAGGGCAGTTTACATGACGGGATGCACGCGACAGATCCTTCCGATAAAGATGATGAAGTAGTATGTCCAACAGTTGCCTACTTTTTTGCTACACATTCAAAAGTAAATACATATTCTTCACAAAAAGAGTACTTTTATGGCGTAGTGTAACATAGGCGAATTGGGACGCAGCATATGGCTTTACACATGACGATCGCTCTGATTGGTTTTTGGAGTTTTAGGTCTATCCAATTGCGCCGAGAGGCATTTGAGCGACGTCCGTTGGTGACGCCCCTTTGGAAATGATTTGTCTATGGAGCTTTGCCAGACGATAACTCAGTAACTACTGAGAATGGTCTGGTTTTAACCAGGCTAGTTTTCATCCGACTTCTTTAAAGAAAGGACTGCCTAAGAGTCAGTTCTATAGATTGAGGAGAATTTGTCATTCTGATTCAGATTTTATTGAAAAATCAAAGATCATGAATTATTATTTTTTAGATAGGGGTTACCCTTTAGCATAGGTCGATGAAGCATTTAATACATTATTTCGAAAGACACGTTATGAGTTGTTAAGAAAGAAGACAAAAAAGGTAAAAAAGCATTCTTTCACTTTTATTACTACTCATTCACCCAAGTCCTCTGCGATAAAACATATTTTTAAAAGGCATTGGCATTTGCTGTCTTCTGATCCTGAGCTGAGTGAAATTTTTCAGCATCCTCCTTTAATTGTGTATAAACGGGCTCGTAATTTAAAAGATCGTCTAGTACATGCTCGTTTTCAGAGTGTTAGTCCTCTGCCGTCTCAGAGCTTACTTAGTCCTATACAGAATGGTAACTATCGTTGTGGGAATTGTGCTCAGTGCAATAATACATTTAAAACATCATTTTTTTTGTCATCCAAGAACTGGTAAAAAATATATAATCAATTCTGTGATTACTTGTGTTTCTACTCATGTTGTTTATTTGATTCGTTGTCCCTGTGGTTTAGGTTATGTGGGAAAAACGTCACGTCAATTGAAACAAAGAATTAGTGAGCATAAGAGTTCTATTAGAAGAAAATATGTAAATTATCCAGTTGCGGCTAATTTGTTATCTTTTAATCACGATGTCTCTTCCTTGCGTTTTTGTGGGATTGAAAAAGTGAATGTGCCATCTAGAGGGGGTGATACTGAATTGCTCTTACAGAGACGTGAACTGTTTTGGATTTTTACCCTTCAGACTTTATCACCTAGGGGGATGAATGATGAAGCAGTATTTAATGTGATGTTATGAAATGCTGATATTATTTACAAGTGTCTGTACCTGTCTATGATGGTGATGTAGCATATATGGGCTATGAATCATTCGTTCGTTTTGATTCTGAATTAACAAATTCGGACTCTCTGTGTTTTCTAAGCACATTCCTTCCCAAAACGTTCTTTGCTAAGCTTACTAAAGCTTGTAACCTCCTGACTCCCAAATACAAATCATACGCCGGCTCCAGAGAGACTAGAGCAAATGGACTTTTACGACACTAATCGCACCTCAGAGACACTCCAGAACCTGAAACTAACATTCCTCTCTGCACCAAAGAGATAACGAAACTTTCTCCTGCTACGTGACATCACACCCCCCCCCCCACACATACAAACATCCCTTTGTGTTAGAACTTAAGATAGAAATATCCCTTGTAATATATGTACAATTCCTTTAGGCATGTGTGGTTAGTTTGCTTTATAATAGAGGTGTAGTTTTCTAATGTGTAACTTCGAATCTTAAGTGTATTTCTAAAGAATGAATCCCTAACAGGATCACATTCCTGAACATTACCTCTGCTAGGTCATAAACTTTATGACCCCCAGGCTACAGCCCAAAGCTCCTCTGCATAAGAGAACGGAGAGCCAACATTCCAACGCACACACATACACAAACTTTGAATATTAAACTTAGAATATATGCATGTCATTTTTCCTATACTCCTGTGTGTTTTCCTAGGTTATCACTTCGTTTATGACGTTTATCTGAAGGAACGAACCTTAAATGTGTGTAATTCTGCATATCTCATGTAACGTTGTATTACTATAATCTTCAGGTGACGTTTTTGATATCTCTGTATTTATCCCAATCTAACGGAGTCGAATTCCGATAGCAGAATGCAGTAATGTACATTGTTTTACACATTTCATATTTATGGAGCCGAAAGGCTTAAGTCAAACACCGCTGGAATTCGAGCCAGGAGGCTGTTCCAAACAAACAAAGGAATCTTCCCGCTCGAAAAATCTCGACAGATGATTTGCCCTTCCCGTAAAAAGGGGCGGGGACGGGATTCCCTCAAAAGACGGAACTCGCCTGTTTCTCAAACTCTCTCCTTCGAAAAACGCGCTCTCCTTCGGAATACTCTCTCCTTCGAAAAACGCGCTGAACCTTTAAACCTTTGCGCGAGTCTGCTCGCACCGGAAGACACGAAAGACCGCACAGATCCAAAAGGACGACCCACGCACTTTGGATTTGTCTTTCACAAATACAAAGAGAACCATACGCAAGTATTGATGGGGTGTTATTGATGTGATTTCTTGTTGTCTCTCAAGGTTACATTGCCTGTGATTTTGCCATACTGAGATCATCTCGGTGATCTCTCTCATCCTGACCTTTAGTTTCACTTTCTCCCTTTCATCCTCTCTCTCTCTCATCTGTTATCCGTTTGGTCTTGTAATGTTTTCGTCTGTATGTTTCTGTTGTAAATATATGTTTTTACTCTGTGTATACTCGTAGTTTCGATGTAGTATTAGTCCAATTATTAAAATTCCATATATCCTTGATTGTCTCTGTTTTAAATGCCCATAATCAAGTCAATGAGATGTTTCGATTTTAAGCTACATGCTTTATCTTGTTACGATTTCAGTAACCTACATTTTATAAGGACAGGAGAGTTGTTTCAATGGCCAGAAAACAGCTTTCTTTGAATTATAAGAAGTGATAACTTTATTGAGAAGTTAATTTAATCTTACGGCTGGTTGCTGGACAAACAACTGTCTGATAATTACATTAATTTCCATTAAGGATTATCTCAAATAAATCGATCTGAGATAAGACTATTGATATATGAATGAGGAATTATAATTCGTTGTAATTGATTATTCATATGCAATCGATCTATTTTCAACTTTGATAAATTTAATGTAACTGTAAATATTTAATATATTAATCATATTCATGATTCATTATTAAAATTCCCTATAGAACATTTGAGCTATTTAATAATGTACAACCCAGTGTTGTTACAGTGATGTGACGCTAATTATGTATTTAATCACTTAGCCTAATTGGATACAAATGGATCCTTACATTGATTGGTCATGTGACTATTTTGAATGTGATTGAGTTTGTAATGTTTGTTTGTGCCTGATGAAGGTCATGAGACCGAAACGTTGCCAATAAATAATTTTTTATACTTTTTTGCAAGTACGGATAGTGTGCGGGAGTTCTTTGTTTTTTTTTATTTAATTTAATTGAAAGTGGACAGTGTGTCGTGGACAGACGCAAACAGATCCACTTCCGCTTGGCCATACACTCCCCAAATGAGGCTCCACCACCTCGGTGTAAATTCTCTATTCCCCAGGCCTCAGCCTCTGCATCGACAGGATGTCTCATCCTAAGTTGTTGGTACCCTGGAATGTATACTGCTCCCAGGGAGAGCAACTGTCCTTGGGACCACAGGAGGACGTCTGCGAAACAAGCACATGATGGCCTAACAGGTCTGGGAGGAAATGCTTCAATGCTACGAAGACAGCAGGCTTGTGCAAAATTCAGAATTTCAGAATTGGCCTCCATTCAATTCATGAATTTGAATTTGAATTGAATTTACTCCGCCCCACAGGACGTTGAATTGAATTGGAATTGGAATGACAGGAAGTGGAATTAAATTCATGGCAATTCAAAGAAATTCCACACAGTCACACAACAGAAAGAATGTGTTGAGTCTCGCATGCATCAGTGTTAGGAAGGTTACTTTGGAAATGTTATTGCTTACTGTTATTAGTTACCCATTATAAATGTGGTTTGGATTACTTTATTTGGATAACTTTATCAATGCAAAGCAATTTCGTTTTAAGATGATTAGTAACTAATTGAATTAAACATTTTACCTCAGGAATACAACTAAATACAATTACATTAATTTTGTAATTTAATAACAGAAATTTCATTTCAAGTAACTATTTTCAATGTAATTTTCATTTCAAAGTAATCACACAAACACAAAGTTGTTGTAAATGCAGTTATCATTTATTCCAATGCAAAAAATTACTGAGCAACACTGTTGCATCTAATTCTCAATAGCTCCTCAAATGTTTTTTTTTCATTGAGTCTGCACCATTCTGGTCTGAATATCTTTCCTGCAACACTAAAGATTATCTCAACAGGTGCAGAGTGAAGTTGTAAGGGACTTCTGAAACTTAAAAAGTCCAGTGTTGCCCATCAAATTGTGCTTTCAAACAAATGTCCACCTCAAATTGTTTAGCAACCATTTTAAATACTTGGTTAAAGTAAAGCATTCTGGGAAATGGAGTCATGTTCCATCATGTTCCACAAAATTACAGTTACAATAAATCAAACTTAATTATTTGTTCTGTGACTAGAGCTTTTAACATTCATTGCTGGGGGAAAACATATCCTTTTATCTGTACAAGTAGTTCAAACTAATATCATTTATAATGCAATCATATCTGACATATATTGTAAAGCTTCATTGTTAAACACTTCACTTAAAATATGTATATGAATTTCTTTGAATTTTTATTGAATTGCAATTCTGCTTCCTTTAATTCAAATTTGAATTGTAATTCTAGATCCTGTTTTTGACATCAATTCAAATTCAACATCAATGTTCAACATCTGTTTTTGACATCAATTCAATTCAAGAATTGAATTGGAATTAAGGAGTCATTCTCAATTCAATTCTGAATTGTGCACAAGCCTGGAAGACAGCCATCATTTCAATGCAATTTCTGTGCCATGAGAGATAATGACACATCGACAGATCCTGAGCTGAGCGGCCTTCCCTAACCGCTCCCCAGCCTGTTAGAGAAGCATCTGTCATGCATGTGACACGATGGCAATGAGCTCCTAAGACGGGACCTTGGGACAAGAACCAAGATTTCCTCCATATCACCAAGGTGCGGAGACACCTGCGCGTAACCTTGATCATCCGGAGTGGTTTCCCCCTCAGGGAGAACCCCTTGGTCTTGAGCCACCACTGGCAAGGGTATCATGTACAGCAGGTCAAAGGGTATCACGTTGGACTCAGCTGCCATCAGACTCAACAGTCTCTGAAACTGTTTGACAGTGAGTGACTGACCTAGCTTTATCTTGTTTATGGCCCTTTAACCCTCTGGGGTCTGAGGTGTTTTCTGGACCCTGGATGTGTTCTGACATGCTCTGACATTTGTGCTTATTTCTGTTACTTGTGATATTTTCATGGCTAAAGTCTGATTACACGGTATTCAGCACAAACTCTGCTACAATAATATGTCAGCAGTAGAGTTGAGCCGGATAAAGCACTTTTGTCGAGTACGAGTATTATACGAGTAATACGAGTCAATATCTGTGCTCGGATTGAAAAAAAAAGAAAGTTATGTTGAAATTAGGGCTGGGCGATATATCGATATAAAGAATATATAGATATATATATATATATATATTTTTTTTTATTTTTTATGCGATATGGAATTGGACCATATCGCATATCGATATAGTTCAAATTTGCGCTGTGATCCTTGCTCCAAGCAGCTGCGGACCCGGAGTTCTCTGCACTGCTCCCCGCGCCCCCGCCCCTCCTTTTCCACTTTGCGTGCGTGTTTAGAGCATGTTATGTTATAACATGAAATAAAGTCTTTCACCTCAGAAAAACTGACTTTCTTGTCCTGTCAGCCGTTATCCTGTACTCGTAGCGCAACACACTCAATTGCACGCGCTGTGTATCGCCTCACTGTATATAAAGTGCAAAAGAAACTACGAGCATGCAACGCCGTTACGTTGTAAATTACACTAAATAAAAGTAATGCAGGTATGATTTTCATTCTATTCACCAGGAGCAATTTACATGTTTCATTAACAGTTATTGTTAATATTGTGTATTCACCATGGTAACTGTCGTTTCCATATTAACCCCAAAATACCACTATTTTTCTTTGTGTTATTTTTTTAAATATTTTTAAATGACTGTGGTGGCTCATACCAACATTGTATTAACAAAAACTAGTTTGGGACTGCTATTTAATAGCTTTAGCATAGGCCTAATGTTTATTTATTAGTACTAGTCTTTACTATTAGTCATATTCTTACAATTTATGTTAAGTAAAGGGGGACAGTACTTGTGTGTGTGTGTGTGTGTGTTAACAAATTTTGTGTAAACGTGTTATAATTTGCCTAATAATATTCTCTCTCTATATATAGGCAAATTATAACACGTTTACACAATTTTTTATATATATATATTCAATGTAAATTTTGATAATCATAATTAATAAATCGCAATTACAATTCCAAGGGAATAATCGGCAATTATGATTTTTGTCATAATCGTGCAGCCCTAAGGTGAAGAAACCTGTTTATTATTTATTCATTTGATTTAGCAAATGTTCACTGAAAGAGCCGGTTTCAATAAAACTACTTGTGACATGTCATATTTGGCTTTGACTTTGACTGAACATTTGCTCTCACTTTGCGGAAAAAATATCGGGATATATATCGGAAATTCAGCCTAAATATATTGGGATATGACTTTTGGTCCATATCACCCAGCCCTAGTTGAGATGAAAACTCTTGTTCATTACATTTTACTTCATAATTGCAACCGCATGTGTTGTATTCATTGTTGCAAAACTTGTTCTGTATATAGTTCGTTTGTTATCATGATCAAAACCATTGATCTGAAGCTCTGATGCTGTCATGTAAATAGTTTTCTAATCAGCAATAAATAATATAACCATTTCTGATCAACCCATATTAATTGCATGCTTAAAATAACATACCGGTTAAAGCCCCGCCCATTTCAATACAACCCGACCCACTTCTGGGTTAAATCCCGCCCACTTCCGGGTTAGGCCCTGCCCAGTCCGAGTACAGATACAGATACAGATAATTCATATGGTTAACAGATACAGATACAGATACAGATACAGATAATGCTGTACTCGCTCATCCCTAGTCAGCAGCATGTATGTAAAAGTTAGTCGTTTTTAGATAATAACGTTTATATGTGGTTTGTGAAAAAAGGTCATGAAACCCATACTGATTATTTCTTCACAAGACTTTTGAAAATTGTATCACATAGCCTAGGATATTTGCTTCAAAACTATGTGAAAATCATCCTGCGTACACATTCAGATTTACAATTTGTAAGACATGTTTTGTGTAAGAAAGCTTAATGCAAGGAGGCGTGAATCATCATGAATATTGATGTGTTTCACACCTGAGAAAGACAAAGACCCTCCCACAATGGCCTTATCAGGTGGGGACTGTGAGAGAACCAGAACAAAGAATGAGTAGAGATTTAAAAAAGAATGGCTTTTTGATTGTTTGGATTTATTTACAACACAACATAATCCAAAGATACAAAAAAACAAAACAAAAAAAAAACATTATTGAACACACTGATCTAAAGACAGAGACTTGAACAGTCACACACCTTTGTGCCATTCCTGAAACATAGTACATACCTGTCAGGTGTTTGATTTTTCATTTTACCATGTTCATTTACAGAGACTCATGTGAATAAACATAAGTCAACAGGACTCATCAGTGGCATCAGGGGCCCGTTTCAATAAGGAGGTTCAACCAACTCTGGGTTAAAACTTGAACTCTGAGTTGACTTACCCTTAGATGGGAAACTCTGAGTTTTCGGTTACAGAACAGCTGAAATGAGTTAGTTCAATCAACTCTGAGTTGACTGACTCTGAGTTAAGCGCGTGCACCACAACTATAAAAAGCCATTATCAATGGAGCGCAGATATTATGAGTCACCATGACAACAGTGCCGCCAGACAAAAAGAGGTCTGCATATTTCTCACCAGCAGAACTGGATGAGCTTCTGCAAACATATGGAGAGTACGAACACATATTATTATTATCATAATTTTTTTTTTTAAATATCGGCTGCAGCAGCGAAGGACAGAGAGTTAGCTAGGGAGAAAATAGTTGCTCGAGTCCATGCTACGTTTACATTTTAATTACTATTATACAGTGATGGGTGTAATTAATTATCAAGTAATCTAAATACTGTAAATTAATTAAAGGGATTACTCTTAATTCTTCTGTAATTTAAAGTAAAATCTGATGTAATTGCATTAGACTATAGAACAACTCTGTATATTTAACATACATTTTTTAAAAGGTATATTTTTAATGTAACCTTCTCCCTCCAAACACTTTGGTCAATTCAAGAATAATTCATGCAATTGTATATTGTTTATCTGAAAGCATTAAAAGTGCAGTTTATTGTCCTTCCGTGTATTGTTCAAGTGGTTGAGGTTGATATGGGATTTAGTAGGCCTAATAAGTAGACCAATTCTTTCTAAAGATAGTCATTATTACATTAATCTAATTACACTGTTGAAGATGTCATTTGTAGTTAGTAATACAAGTAACTTACCCAACTGTTATAATATCAGAGGTGAAACTGAAGAACAGTATGTTATTCAACCTAATTTTAATTTTCATGTAGGTGCAATCCTGCAGGTAATAAAAGAACATGGCAGCAGCTGAAAATTAAACATAAAAACATAGGCTAATTCAATCAAGTAAGGCTTGAGCATATCATGGGTGTAGGCTACCCGACTTTACATTTGACATATTAAATAACTAAATAGCATCCAGTGTCTAGCAGTGCAGCAGCATTTTTGGCTGAGGGAATTCCTGGAGGGACTTCAGAGCCAGTCACTCCCGAAGATCCAAGGGCCTTCATAAAATTGTTTTACATATGTAAAAGAGGTTTACATATGTGTTATTTTTTATATAGACTATTTTTGATATTTCCATTTATTTTACTTTTGGTCCCAACAGATTCAGATGGTAATCTGTCTTTTGGAGCCTCCTGTCCCAACAGAACCTGCAGGCAGTTGTAAGTAGCCTACTCAAAACACCAGAAATTATGACAAATAGTGTAATAAAGTGTACTCGACCAAATGCTCATCTTCACAGGATGATGGGGATAAAGAGTTTCTGCTGCCACAGAGAGGCCTACAGTGTCTACACATCAAACAATCTACACATTCAGATTTTTTCACATTTTTATGTGGAGTAGCCTATAAAATCTAAGTTTAAATCTAAGTATAAACGGGTATTCTTATATCTCCTCCCGCCCCCAGAGTGTGGAAGAACAGCAGGAGGACAGTCCATCAACTTCTGTTGCACACATGAACACAGTTTAGTGATGTTCAGTAAATGCCACAGTTTAATTCTGTAGAATTTGTTTAGAACTACATTATGTAACTCTAATCTACTACTGTATTTTCAGTTGCCAGTTAAGGAGTTATATAGACTTCATCTTATAAAAATAAATAAATAAATAAAAACAGCAGTAAAAATAGCAATATTTTATTTATTAATAAAAGATTAAGTTTATTAATAAAAATGTACTGAAAGAATGAATGAGGTGTTTAAACACCGCTTCCTCTTTAAAAAAGTGGAGGAGACCGAAAGAAACTCTGGGTTTACCGAAGAAAACCTGCTCCCAACCAGGTTAGTTTCACAGAGTAAGTTACCATGGTAACTGACTCTGAGTATAAGTTACCTCTCTTTCAGAAACGGGCTTGATTTACTCTGCTTTCTCAGGTTTGACATACCTCCCATTCTGAAACAGAAAACACAGAGTTTCCCTCATTTCAGGGTTAACATACTCAGAGTTCTCTTACGAGAGGTTCTCTCGTACTGCGTAATATCTTACGCTATGGGGAAATCTCTTTTCCGCGAGATACTGAAGCCAAAAATTATCCTTAATTTTGGAATAATGTAAAACGCGTTGCGGCAGCATGCAGACATAGGCGAGACAGCTCGTGCGCCTATTGGCTGCCCTGCGGCAACTGCAGCAGCCTATCGAAAGGCCCCATCGTGACGTCAGCTCCAATGGGGGCGCTTCGCGCCCACTGCGTCCCGTCCCGCTGAAACGGGCGTGGCCTTGGGCTATAAACATAGCTTCGAGAGGCTGGTTTAGCTGATTTTTCATCTCTTCAGCGGAGCTCACGCATCGCTGGATCCTGAGAGAAAGAAGTCACGCCGTCAGAAAAAACCTTTTCAGCGGGACGAGCCACTGCATCTGAAGCCGCTGGCCGTGCCGCCTTCATTCGCCGTTCCTGCTGCGCTATACGACATTATATCCTTTTCTCCTCTACTGTGTTTTGTGTGTGTGTGTGTTCGCCGCAATCTTTTTCAAGATGCCCCTTTCCTGTGGCTCGTGCCGAGCCCCACCCATGTCATCGCGTTTCCCGCCTGGGTGAGAAACATGCAGCTCTCGCGCTCGCCGACGGCGGCTGCCCTCACTGCGAGCTGATGCCCGTGGCGACTCTGAGGACTCGCCTGGCATCTTTCGTCGAGACTGCGCCTCTGCCCGCCGCGGTGCCGCGCCGTAAAGCTCGCCGGTTCGCCCGCCAGCTTCGCCGCCTGCTTCGCTCGAGTCTCTCACTGACGGACAGCGGCCGCCGTCTGCCGCCGCTTCCGTCATAGATGACGACGAAGAAGCCGCGTTTATGGAGGATTACAGCTGCTCTATCCTGGCGTCGAGCAGTAAGGAATGGTCGTCCCTCTCCCTCTGTTCGAGCCGCGCAAACTGCGCCGCTCACATGGGATGTCAGAAGCGGACGGTCACGCGGCTAGCTCTCTTTACGTCATAGGAGAGCTTCCCCGCCCCCGCGCTCAGTTCGCGCGCGTCACTCACCGGCGAAAGGAGAAAAGAGTGTTTTAGTCCCGCTGAGGCTGGACCAACCTCCATTTCTCACACATTTCTCAGTTCCCTCCTAAGTTCAGGCAACTGGAAATGTCAATATTGCAGTGAACGAGCCTGTTGTAATACACGCACGCCTGCAAACGAATGGCGTCACAAGACATGATGACGCTCTCTGAATGGATGTTTTTCCTTCAAAGGGGCTAGTTTTTCTTTACGTTACAAGAAAGCTACCCCGCTCCTCGCGTGCGTCACTCATCGGCGGAAGGAGAAAGGAGAGTGTATTAGTCCTGCTGAGGCCGGACCAACCTCCATTTCTCACACATTTCTCAGTCCCCTCCTAAGTTCAGGCGACTGGAAATATCAATATTGCAGTAAACAAGCCTGTTATAATGCATGCACGCCTGCAATCAAACGCCGTCACAAGACAAGATGACGCTATCTGGTAAAGCCCGAGGCAAAGTCTTCCTAGCCCGCCTAGGAAAACGACGGTGTTCAAGTCCCGCTGCGGCCAGACTTCCACCAAAACTTCTCGCTCGTTCAGTTCCAGAATATGCGACTGTTCCAGTGTATTTAGCAGAAAACAAGCCGGTACCACAGCCCGTTTGCCTGCACACAAACGCCATTTTTACGTCGGCCCAGATAAATCTCATAAAGAGTGTATTTCTGGTATTCCGGCCACGGCCGATGGTGTTATGAGTGTAGTAAAATGCCCACGCCCAGTGCTCATTCCTACACATAAGCACAGCCCGCCACATTTCAGGGCTCGCACACATGAAATCGACTCATGTCGATTGTGCATTAAATGTAGTGAATGTGCCCACGACCCAGTGCCCACAAACACTACACACTGCATGTCTCACGGTTTCTGTAAAAACGAAACCAACGCACATACAGTCGGCTCAAGCCGACAGCGTTCTCAGTGTAGTAAATGTGCCCGCTGTCTCGCGCCCACATTCACTCACAGGCATGACAAGCCCAGGGCTCGCACAAATAAAATCGGCTCATGTCATTGTGCGTTAAATGTCCGGCCACGGCCGATGGTGTTATGAGTAGTAAAAATGCCCACTGCCCAGTGCTCATTCCTGCACACAGGCACAGCCCGTCCCACAGGGCTCGCACACATAAAATCGACTCATGTCGATTGCGCACTAAATGTAGTGAATGTGCCCACGACCCAGTGCCCACAAACACTACACACTGCATGTCTCTCGGTTTCTGTAAAAATGAAACCAACACACATACAGTCAGCTCAAGCCGACGGTGTTTTCAGTGTAGTAAATGTGCCCGCTGTCCCGCGCCCACATTCACTCACAGTCATGACGAGCCCCACGGGTTCCCCCCCCCGCTCACTCTCTCTCAGCTACCCGCCATAAGAGAGTCGAGGGCGGGCAGGCTGCTGCCTGCTTCTGTTACAGCATACCGAAGCCCAGATCTCATTCAACCCCTAGCTATTCATGCAAATGCGTGGGCAAAGCTTCCCGGGGTATCAGAATAGGTGCTGAACATTATAGAAAGAGGCTATTCGCAACAGTTCGCTCGACGCCCCCGCCGTTGTGCGGCGCGAATCGAAACCACGGTGGAAAAGGAAGTAGCACATCTACTTCGAACCGAAATTGCAAAACTGTTGAGCAAAGGGGCCATAGAGCCTTTATCTCAAGCTCAGAGCGAAGGGGGTCTGTACAGCAGATATTTTCTGGTACCGAAAAAAGACGGGGGTCTCAGACCCATTCTAGATCTAAGACGGCTGAACAAAGCACTTTCAAAATGCCGGTTCAGAATGCTCACAACCAGGAAAATCCTCTCGCAAATTCGCCAGGGGGACTGGTTTGTGTCAATAGATCTGAAGGACGCGTATTTCCAAATACAAATAGCGTCACGTCACAGGCGATTTTTGAGATTCGCCTTCGAGGGCCAGGCATATCAATACACAGTCCTACCGTTTGGCCTGTCCCTAGCACCCTGTACATTCACGATGTGCATGGACGCGGCTCTCGCTCCCCTGAAACTTCGGTGAATGCGAGTTTTGAACTATTTATTGCTATTTATTACAGGAATGATGCTATTCTAGCCCCTCTTCCTGGGCTCTCTGTGAGTCCCTGATGATCATGTACTATATGAGCTCCGGGCACTTGCCCTTGGGATTTTGGTATTGGATCTCAGCATGCACGGCGTTTTACACTGTGTTCCCCATAGCGTAAGATATTACGCAGTACGAGAGATACAAAAAGATATCTCGGTTACTAACGTAACCTCGGTTCTCTCTAGAAGAGGGAACAAGTACTGCGTATCTTGCCGTGCCTGCACACGCTCTGGTTCGCTCCGGCGATGAAAAACCAGCTAAACCAGCCTCTCAAAGCTATGTTTATAGCCCAAGGCCACGCCCGTTTCAGCGGGACGTGACGCAGTGGGCGCGAAGCGCCCCCATTGGAGCTGACGTCACGATGGGGCCTTTCGATAGGCTGCTGCAATTGCCGTAGGGCAGCCAATAGGCGCACGAGCTGTCTCGCCTATGTCTGCATGCTGCCGCAACGCGTTTTACATTATTCCAAAATTAAGGATAATTTTTGGCTTCAGTATCTCGCGGAAAAGAGATTTCCCCATAACGTAAGATATTACGCAGTACTCGTTCCCTCTTCTAGAGAGAACCGAGGTTACGTTAGTAACCGAGTACGTTTTCACTTAACCTCCTTTCTGAAACAGGCCCCAGGTCCCTGTAAAAAAAACAAAAACAAAAAACAAACAACTGTGAACATGCTGATATCAAGAGAAACTATAGGGCTGCATGATTTTGGGAATACATTTGAGATTTTTCTAGTTAAAATTGCGATTTAATATGTAATTTATATATATCATGTTTATTTTCTTTATTTTACGAAAAACACAACTTTTTTTTTTTATTATGAGTGTACACAGATAAAAGAAGACATTTAACAATTTTGAATGATGTATAACACTTATATGTAAGATCAAATCAACAGAGTATTTTTAGTCTCTTTTGCACTGAAAATGAAAAAAAACGAAAGAGACTCAAATAACTCCGTCGATTTTTGTCAGATAGGCAAGTGTTATACATCATTCAAAACTGTTAAATGTCTTCTTTTATTTGTGTACACTCATGATAAAAAACAAAATGTTGAGTTTTTCATAAAATAAAGAAAATAAACATGATGCGCGTTCTGCCGTCTCTCTCAGTGTGAAGTTCATTCTGAAACACGACAGAAAATTAACTGTAACTCAGAGAATGTTTGCCACAGAGACACGAGACATATGTCTTTGCAACGCTTAAAGTCTCTATTTTTAAATAATGTAAATCATATCAAAAACAAATATTCTCTGTTTAAAGCCACACTAAGTAGAAATTGTGTTTTTGTCAAACAGCGACCCCTAGAGTCGCTGTGGAATACTTGCACTGTCGTAAATATATTATATTATAACGTTTTTACATGATTGCAGCTAAATCACAAGTAAATAGTCTATAGTCTAGCCCTACTGTATAATTTAATTTGTGTTGTTTTTATTGGAATGTAAACATTACAAAATGCCAGATAACATCAATTAAGTTAAATGTACGTCGCATTATTTCATAACATTGGCCGTTATGATGTCATTAGACATGATTATTGCAATTTATCATAATAGTTTGCAAATTGTGCTCGTTTACACTATTTACAACCTCTACGTTAGGCTTATTTATGATAATTATGTGAGATATTGAAAGCTGTTCTCATGATAATCGCAGGAATCAACGTCAACAGCGTCGTCTGATATCCCTCAGGACTACGTGATAAATACACCTCACAACACCTGAGTTCAGCTGGCAAACTAATTTGTGAGGCATAGGTATCTGATTTATCAAAACGATTCCATTTACACCTGGTCACATAAATGTATTTTTGCGAAACGGATTTAAATCCGATCTTCAATTCTCGCGCTATATGCAGATATAATGGAGTGCACGTCACCGAAAGCAACAGATATGAGCAGCATTTTATAGATCATCAGCTAAAATTTCAAAATCAAAGACCGCAATAAGAGAGAGCAGTAACAGCCCTGGTAAGATCATTTCGTTTCTTTACTTTTAATGATGAAGATTGTGTGTTAAGCGTCTGCGACTTACTTTCACTTTGATTTGCGATAGTTTGCACGTTGGCTTGATGCAGTTGCTCATCTGCGGTGATGCGTGTTCCAGCGCGTCGTCATATCTGGATATAACATATAGCCTATACAACGCTCTCACACGTTTTTTTTTTGTTTTGTTTTTTGTGCATTTTTGGGAGGAGTACAATTTACATATGTGGTTTCCAAAACCATATGCATTTACACTTGTCCAGTTTCGTCTGGAATGCGTCTCAGATCTCCTCCTGAAGTGGTTTGAGGGATCGGATTAAAATCCGTCTCAAATGCGTTTCGGAGGGCATTTAAACCTGGACTTTTCATGATCGGATAGCTATCCGATCTGAGAAAATGCATGAAGTGGCCAGGTGTAAACAACCCCCATGACAAAAACATACGCACGAAAGCCGAAAACAAACGCTGGTTGGTCTCTCACGTCCAAATTTGACGAAGTGGTGGGGGAAGTGACGTATGCCGTAAAGCAGTCGAATTTTGTAGTTCTTTTTGTGCTCTGGTTACTACCCGAACCCCGAAGTTACATAGTGCCAGTAATAGCGATACAGACCCTGTCAGGCTATGGCAGACGTGTCATTCAACCTATTGTAAGTCGATGTACCATCACAAGGATCTTGGAAATATATTATGAAGGTTGAAAAGTTACATAGTGTTGCTTTAAGTAATCCGTATGAAAGCAACGAGAGGTACAGTTTATCATGCGTGTGCTCTTTATCTCTAATGTGACCAGATCGTCCACGTGAAGGAACGCAGACCTGTAAACGCCCTCATCACCTCAAAACAAAGCATTAGACTTCAGTCCACGTTGTGTCTGTGCTGTTTACCTTGGATTTACCTCAGAAGAATTTGTAGAATGTGATTTGAAGATGAAAAAGAAAAATATTTTTAAGGTAAGCAGTTCCCACTAATAATAATAAGCGTGTTATTGTTGCATAAACTTCACATTGTAGCAACTAGTTAAACTGGTGCCAGACTAAAATGTATGAAATAGACAGAGACATGTTGAAATATGAAGTATAGGCAACCTTTCAATGCTAAATTTATATATATGTACGGCACAAGGATGTTTGATAATAAAACAGCATGATATAAAAGTAGGCTAGTATGAGTGTTTACACTAATATGGTGAATATTATAATGTTTAGACCTGTGTATACTGTGAAATACTGTGTTCGTGGATATCTGCTCAAACGTAGATATGCATAATGTGGTAACAATAATGTTTCATAGTTTGGAGCGGCTCGATCGCTTCAGTTTATGTTTTCTGCACGCGCTGTGAGTTTCGACGCGGATCCACTTGTCCGTGCGACACTTCTGTCTCGCCGCACTCCACTTTATTCCTATGGGTGACGTCAAACGACTTTAATGCGCCTGCAAAGCATTCCGGGAAGGCGGCGCTGCAATTGAAAAAATGCTGTGCGTCAAAAAGCTGACCGATGCCCATCTTTATGCAAATTAATCCGTTTAACGCAACGTGGCTGTCCAATAGAAGTAGAGCCCCATGGAGACTGGGGGAAGTCTTTCGCGATTCCTTTGTTCTAGACGTCCTACTACAACAAATGTTCAGGACACTTAAGTTCCGAGTAGCAAAAATGGAGGAGAAACTGATTGTGGCGGTTGCAGCTTTCCCAAATCTTTATAACCCATCTTTGTTGTCCTATAGGGACAACGAGCAACGCAATTCTGCCTGGAAGAGGGTGGCAGAGGTCGTTGGAGTCCCTGATGGGTTTTATAAGTTTGCACTGTGTAAAATAAAATGTTAATTCAACAGTTGTAATGGTAGCAGACAGCACATGTGCATCTGCAGACACGTGTTCTCATAGGCTAGTAGTACTTATGATAGCAGGTAGGTTGTTAGGTAGAGAGATTCTGAGGGACTTTTTTTTTAAATAAATAAATACATAACTCATGACAGATCTGACCATTGAAATGTGCATATCAATATGCAGCTTAAAGCAAAATGAAAATAATAGCTTAAAACCAATAATTAGCAGTAGTTGCACAGGCATATTCACAGCTATATATATATATATATATATATATATATATATAATATATATATATATATATATATATTAGGGGTGTAACGGTTCACAAAATTCACGGTTCGGTTCGATACGATACACTTGTGTCACGGTTCGGTACGGTTCGGTTCGGTACGTTTTCCATTGGCTACAGCAAAAATAAATAAATACCAGAGAAATTTCCTTGAATTATTATTTTTTTAAATTATTATTTTATTTAATGAAACTAACATCATAACGTATGTTTTTTGTTTTTTGTTTTTGTTTTTTTTGTTGTTGCTTTTTTACTGAGCAATAATGGAGCTATACTTGACTCTTGTTATTAGCATATAAAACAAAACCGCTCCTTGGACAAAATAAAATAGTTATAAACAAAGGTTTATTTTAGTTCAGATTAACATTTGATGGCAGCAATTGTATTCATAATATCAAAATAAAACAGACGTAATGTTACCTGAAAGCATTATAGCCCACTATTCCTGACAAACTTCCATACCTTGCAGTTAGTGTTACTACAGCAAATCCATTCCACGGTGAATGTTGCTGATTTGTGGACACCGGCCAGTTCATTCATGGCACGATGTTTCTTCCTGGTTTCCACGTCAGCGCTGTTTGATCCGTTAATAACAGAGAAATGTGCATGTTTCTCACTAGATCCCGCAGCGATGTTATTACTTCAGTGGCGAATTCAAAAAGCATTTGAAATTCAAATGCTTTCTTTACTGGTCTGGATCTCTTAGCGCTGTGTGGTGTTGCTTGATCAGGCTCGCGCATAGGGCTCGCGAGTCCCGCTTCACAGGTCAAAACTGATAAACGGTCCACACAAACACAATAAGAGTAGCTCAGTTTCGTTCCTTACATTGCATTTGCCAGTTGATGTTGTGGTCGCGCCAGCCTCTATGAGCGCGCTTGCCACCCGCGACGCGCCTTCATTTGAAATAACGAAATTTTGGTCGGCAGAAAAAATGGTCCAACGAACGGTTCGATACGAATACGCGTATCGTTACACCCCTAATATATATATATATATATATATTATTATTATTATTATTATTATTATTATTATTATTATTATTAGAGGATGTGTGTCGGTCCAGGTGGAAGAGCTTGAGGGATCAGTATACCAGGGAAAAGAGGAAGGAGAGGGAGAGGAACAGGAGTGGGGCTGGGGCCTCATCAGCTCGGCCATGGAAGTATATGGCTGTGATGCGGTTCCTGGCCCCATTCCTGGAGGGCAGGCCAACCACCTCCAACCGCCAAGCTACCCCTGCCACACGTTGGCAGAAGTTTCCACGCTGCCAGATGGTCTACTAACGGAATCAGCCTCTCGAGTCAAGTCAAGTCACCTTTATTTATATAGCGCTTTTTACAAATCAGATTGTATCAAAGCAGCTTCACAGTGATAACATGAAAATAATACAACAAAGTTTGTTCTTAGAAGAAAATTGTCATCGTCCACCTTAAGTAAGGCAGATCAATAATATTGTTGAATATTAAATGTCCCCAACTAAGCAAGCCAAAAGCCAAGGCAACCGTGGCAAGAAGACTGGCCTTTTCCAGTTGTTCCTGTTCTTCGAGTAGTCTGAAGCAAACTGGCTGGGAATGACCCAGCTGATTCTGCTATTTCCCTCCTTAGAGGATGTTAGCGTCCCGACGACGCAACGTTGACGGACTGACTCAGATCCACTGACGCAATGTCTTGTGCCTGAGGCATGAGCTCGCTGGAAACAGCTGCACCCCGAAGCACAGAGGGAGGCGGGGTTGGCAGAACGGCCTCCTGAGGGCACAGAGGAGGAATGGGCACCATATAATGAGGTGAGAACCACTCCCTCCCTAAGGGGCCTGCCCTCTGAAGTCCAGCCTTTTTCGCGTCAGGATTTATCTTTGGCCGAAGCCTTCTTCGCAAGAACAACGGTCCTCAGATCCACATTCTGCTTCAGAGGCTTAAGCTGAAAATGCCATCCCCATTCTTTCTGAGGGGGAGCACGGGAAGCGACACTCTACCCTGCACGCTGTGTACTGCCCAGCAGCCCCAGAGACCCGAGTCCTGTGAGGGAGATATTCAGGTCTCTTAACAGATCTGCCTGCTGCCATGTACTCCTTACCCACCTCCTTCCACTTTCGGCATCGCCCCATACCCATGCTCTTTCAGCCTCCTTATAGTTGCATATATTTTTAATTGAGGACTGAAAGCATCTCATTGTGGAGATCGAGAAATAATGGAAGGCCCGACATGTAGGTTGTAATATTGATGACAGGAAATGCTCGTCTAATTTGTTTTTTGGCTGAGCACTTTTTGGTGTCACTTCTGGACTCGGGATGAGGACGGAGACTGGAGTCACCTCAGGACTCAGGATGAGGATGGGGACAGGAGTCGGGACGAGGACGGAGGCTGGAGATTCAGCCGTGGCGGCGGCCATCTTGGCACAGGGCTGCCATGGACGAAACGAGACACTGGAATGGCGGTCATGATGGGACGAGACTCTGGAATAGCGGCTATGACGGGATGAGACTCTGGAATGGCGGCCATCTTGGGACGAGGCTCTGGAATGGCGGCGTCCGTCTTGGGATGAGGCTCTGTAACGGTGGCGGCCATCTTGGGACGAGGCTCTAGAATGGTGGACTCATGGTGCGTTCAAGTCCTCCTGGGAATTTCGTACGTACGAGGTGGGAAGTCGTGTTGACGACGTGAGGTGCGTTCAAGTCAGTTTCGTCGGAGCAAGATGGTGGTGTACCTTCTTTTAATGAATAACACGAAAATATAGCAAGTTTTGTTAACTCTGCTTATAGAAAATGAAGAACAAAGAATGCGCATCGGGTGTGTTTTTCTTTTTATGTTTTTAATTAACTTATGAGGCCAATGTAAATTAACTGTATCATTATATAATTAGTTAATTGTTATATTACAAGTAGGCTATATCATATTTTGTGCAGAGAGCTTACTTTGTTATAAATGAAAAAGCCTTACAATGTCACTGCTAAACCTGTAAGTGATAGGCTATATTTTACTATCACTTTGCTCAACTACAGACGTTGCATTCATTGATTCCGCCATGCTTCTCACTGACACGCCCCCAACTCGTACAGATCGGGGCTTAAAGAAAATCCCGAGCTCCCCACTGGTATTTACGACATTGTGGTGGCGTTCATGTGCATTCAACTCGTAAATACGATCTATACGAGATGACTTGAACGCACCATCAAGTCCGACTCTGCCCTCTTTGGACTCGGACTTTATTGGTTAAGGACTTGGACTCGACAAAGGTGGACTCAGACCCAACACTAATATATACAGTTGTCAACATTTGAAGTGGATCAAAAAAGAACGGGTATTGTTCAAAATTTATATATAACTTTGATGAAAGGTTTTGATCTACTTCAAATGTTGACTACTGTATATGGGTCAACAATGAGAAAGAAATTTGGTGTCCGAAGGCCATTAATTTAACATAAAAAGATGTGTAAATATAATATTAAATCACTTAACTCTTACTCTTCTTTTGACCCAGACATATCTGTGTTGCAAACTATTAAATTAAGGGAGCTCTCTAAAATGTCAAAATGTCATTCAGTGTAACTGTCCGGATTAAAATTCTAATGACAAAAGTGTTTTTAAAATGTAGAAATTCATCCTGAAAATAATAATGAACACCCATGGCATAATTGTGCTAGTGTTTGCATCAATATATAGAAGAATGGGCAACATACAGTATCTAAATATATTTTAAAACTTGGATAATATTTGTCCGGACTTTTGTGCTTCATCAATGTGATTCAGTTTAACAAAGAAAAAAACAAACATTTTAAAGCATATCACATGATGCTAGTCATGTGACAGAGTGTGCCATCACAAAGAAGGCCCAATGAAGAACCTCTATCTATGGGATAAGGTGAGTAAATCTCTCTGAAATGTTTGATTTCACTTTTTCACCCTCTAGTAACCTTTGTAACAAAAGTACATGTCCTTTTGTACAACACAGAAAAGTTACTTTTAATGTTATTATTTTACAAAAAGCTATATTAAATAGGAAAAGTAAGGATAATCTTTATAGGTCAAGGTCATTACTGTATATAGGTGGCCAAGGAACTGCCTGTTATATATGTATGAAAAATGTTCTTCAGTATCACGCTTTTTGTCCTTCAGCACAACAAAAGTCCTCTTACGAGAGGTTCTCTCGTATTGCGTAAGTTGCTTACGCTACGGGTAAAGTCATCTTTTCTCGAGATATGAAGCCAAAAAATTATCCTTAATTTTTTTATTTATTGTCAACGCAGTGCAGAAGCTAGCAGACCTAGAGCAAGCTATCTAGTGCGCTCATTGGCTGCCCTGCGGCAACTGCAGCAGCCTACCACTGAGCCTCACCGCCCTCACGCGTCACAGCCCGCCTCACTCACCGGCGAAAGGAGGAAAGAGAGTGTTAGTCCCGCCGAGGCCGGACCAACCTCCATTTCTCACACATTTGTCAGTCCCCTCTTAAGTTCAGGTGACTGGAAATATCAATATTGCAGTAAACGAGCCTGTTATAATACATGCACGCCTGCAAACAAACGCCGTCACAAGACATGATGATGCTCTCTGGCTATTCGCCTATTACGACCCCTCTTCCCGCTCTCTCTCCCTTTGTTTGAGCCGCGCAAACTGGACCGTTCACAAGGGATGTCAGAGCGGACGGTCACGAGCAATGTTCAGCACCCCGCGTGCCTCACTCACCGGCGAAAGGAGGAGAGGGAGTGTTTTTGGTCCCGCCGCGGCCGGACCAACCTCCAATTCTCACACATTTCTCAGTCCCCTCTTAAGTTCAGGCGTCTGGAAATATTAATATTGCAGTAAACGAGCCTGTTATAATACATGCACGCCTGCAAACAAACACCGACACAAAACATGATGACGCTCTCTTATATGCTCGCGCTAACTGAAAGCTTATGTGTTTTCCCCCTGTGGCTCAGTGGCGAAATCTTAGGCTTTCGCGCCAGAGACCCGTGTTCGAATCCTGGCTCTGGCGGCAGATACAAATTATGCTGTTCGCTTCTCCAAGCTCGCGGCCAGCTTTCTTACATACAGAAAGCGAACCCGCCTCTCGCACCCTCCCGCTCACAGGATGGTGCTCGAGTATTTATGAGCGTCTAAACATATGAGCCTTCAAAGCATTTCGCTCTCTCAGTCCCCTTAAAAAGGCGACTGCAGATGTGTATTTTGCAGCCAACGAGCACGTTGTACAACCCGCTCGCCTGCACACAAATCTCATAAGAGTTCAATTCTGGTTATCCGGCTCACGCCGATGGTGTCTTGAGTGTAGAAAATGTGCCCGCTTCCCAGTGTTCACCCCTACACACAAGCACGGTTCCCCCTGTGTCATTCACTCACAGAGCCCACTCACATAAAGCTGGCGCACGCCGCTCGAGTGTTGAATGTAGGAAATGTGCCCACGATACAGTGCCCACACCTACTCACTGCCCGCTCTGTCACACGGTTATCCCAGGGGACAGAACCCTTAAAGCTGCCGCATACCGGTCACATTGTGAACGTAAGCTCTGTGCCTGCTCACGAGCGCTCACACTTACTGTTAAACACTTTACCCCCGGCGCCGCTCACGCGTCCCGGTTTTTCTCGCCACAAAATGTTCTCCGTCCAAGGTGACCGAGTCATTGAGTGTAAACCGGCCAGCCATCGCTGTCAGCGAGCCGCCGCATGCAAGCATCGAGAGCGCCATTCTACCCCTAGCTATGCATGCAGAAGCATGGGAAGCGATTCCAGGCGTGTCAGAATGGGTGCTGAATACAGTAAAGCAGGGCTATTCGCTGCAGTTCGCTCGCCGTCCCCCACGCTTTCGAGCACGGACCGAGATGAGAGTGAATACGGAAGTAGCACACCTACTTCACGCAGAAACTCGTTACTTCCTCGTGCCTAAGAAGGACGGAGCTCTCCGACCTATCTTAGATCTGAGATATTTGAACAAAGCTCTCATGAGGCGATCGTTCAAAATGCTCACAACCAGACAAATCCTCACGCAAATACGCCCGAGGGACAGGTTTATTTCTCTCGATCTGAAAGACACATACTTTCAGATTCAGATAATACCCCGTCACAGGCCATTCTTGAGATTCACCTTCGACGGTCAGGTATATCAATACACTGTCCTTCCGTTTGGCCTGTCTTTGGCACCCCGTACATTCACGAAGGGCAGCGTTGTTCCTCTGAAAACATTTCAGAGAATGTTGGGCTGTATGGCTTCAGCTGCAGCAGTGCTTCAGCTGGGTTTACTGCGTATGCGCCCGCTACAACGCTGGCTGAACGCTCGAGTGCCTCACCGAGCCTGGGCTTTCGGCGGCTTGCGAATCAGAGTGACTCAGAGCTGCGTTTCAGCTCTGGAGCCCTGGATAGCGGCCGAATGGTACCAACTGGGAGTGACTATGGGAGTTGTCTCGTAACGAAAGGTTATCTCGACAGACGCTTCCAACCTAGGTTGGGGCGCTCTTTTCGAGGGCAGACCGGTCTTTGGCCTCTGGTCAGACCGGGAGAAACGCCTTCACATAAACTGTCTGGAGATGATAGGGGTCGAGAACGCACTGAAGCAGTGCGGTGTCAGATCCAGAAATCTCTGCGTTCTGGCGGAACGCCTCCTCGTTTGGGCTCGCTGAGAGCCGCGCATGTGCCTGGCCACCTGAACGATGGTCCAGACAGACTGTCCAGGGACAACGTTCAACGGACAACGTTCACCCGGGAGAATGGTCCCTGCATCCTCAGACAGTCCAGTTACTGTGGCGCTTTTTCGGCAAAGCGAAAATCAACCTCTTTACTTCGAAGGACAGCGCTCATTGCCCAAGGTTCTTTTCGAAGAGCGAGGATGCGCTGGCCCAAGCCTGGCCCAGCTGCCCGCTGTACGCTTTCCCTCCGATTGCCACAGGTAATCAGGAGAATGAGGGAAGCGCACCACTCGGTGCTCCTTATAGCCCCGCGATGGGAGAACCAAGTCTGGTTCCCAGAGCTGATGCGGCTGTCAGACTTAGCCCCATGGCCGATTCCGGTGAGAAGAGATCTCCTCTCTCAAGCCGGCGGTTCGATATGGCATCCTCATCCAGAGCGCTGGTCTCTGCATGCATGGATAATCAACGGATACCCGTTGCCTTGCCAGAAGGGGTTGTGAACACGATCACGCAGTCTAGAGCTCCTTCTACGAGAAGGCTATACGCGTCTAAATGGTCTGTGTTTACCAAATGGTGTGCCGACAAAGATCTAGTTCCTCAAACTTGTGGGGTCTCGTGGGTGCTTTGCTTCCTTCAAGAGCTGCTGGAAATGGGCAGTTCCCCCTCCATGCTCAAAGTATATGTTGCGGCTATCGCAGCGTTCGCAGAGTCGACGCGCGGCCAGTCAATAGGAAGGAACAAGCTCATCATCCGCTTCCTTAGAGGAGCCAGGAGGATGAATCCCCCACGGCCCCCGTCGGTTCCTATTTGGGATCTTTCTTTGGTCCTGGAGGCCCTGAAAGCGCATCCCTTTGAACCGCTAAAGACAGTGGATCTGAAATACCTTTCACTCGAAACCGTTTTTCTGATAGCCCTGTCATCAGTCAAACGCGTGGGTGACTTACACGCGTTATCTGTTAACGCCGCGTGTCTCGAGTTCGGACTTAATGACTCTAAAGCAGGGGTGGGGAACGTCCGGCCCCCGGGCCATAACCGGCCCGCAAAACAGTTTGATGCGGCCCGCGAGTCAATTCCTCCCCCCAAAAAAAAAAATTAAAAAAAAATTCAGAAACAAAAATCGCAGCAATTACTTTTCCTATGATAGAAAACACAAAATAGGCAAAGTGGCAAGCAGCACGAGTCCACGAGCCGTGAGAGCAGGGCGAGGCCAGTAGCGTGAGTGTTAATGAGTCACCTGCGCGCCGCACCGGTTTCAAGTTTCTCACGGATGAGCTTCGGGGGCTCGCGCGCCGTACCGGTTTCAAGTTTCTCACTGATCAGCTTCGGGGCGCATAAAAGGATCGGAACGAAGACAGCGGAGGACCAGACATGGACTTTGTGTGTGTGCAGACTAAATCACACGACTGTGTGTGTGTGTGCGTGTGTGTGGTAGTCGTCCACGAGGGGCTGCTGCTTTTACTTTCGTTTTGTCATTTGCGTATTAAAGTGGAATGAGTGGCCGACTAAAAGTGGCCGACAGCAAGTGGAATGAGTGGCCGACAGCAAGTAGAATGTGTGGCCGACTAAAAAATATATATTTTATAGCAACCCAATTTGTCTAGATCTGTATTATTTCCTTTGTATAATGAGCTTAAATATTGCTGCGCAGTCATGTGAATTAGTCTGCTTGATTAACATTATTACAATGTATTCCTATTTAACTCTGATATGTAGCCTATATATATATATATATAAGGTCCTCGAATGTGTTTGAATATTTCACCAGCATCAGCCTTTTCACTGTTTGTATCACTCCGCTTGTCTGTGTTTGCGCAACTTGCATCATTAAGCCAGTAGGTGGCGACAAGTGACTGTCTTTATGAGTGAACAATTGAAATTTAATTGAACTGATTTAATAGTGCCAAAACATTGATTAACTCAGAAAGAAACAAGTTGCTGAAACCAATCTTTAATGCTGAAAAGTTTACATCTATGCAAAATAATCCTTGAAAGATTTCTCATTTAAGGCCATTCCTGTTTGGAATATGTGATTGTGTATTGTCAACAATAAGCAGAAACATTTTGCATTTCCATTTTGTAGTGTGGATCATTCATTTCAACATTTATCCTCATTCTCATGTTTAAGAATCTGTTATCTTGACAAATAATTTATGCTACTGCCGACTGACATGCTTTTAAAGCTATTGTCATCAAAAAATGTTGGCCTTCAAACACCTTAAAATGCACATATGTAGGTCAGAGAAATCAAAATTTTCTCTGGGGAGCATGCCCCCGAACCCCCCAGACTACCTCACATTTGAATGTGTGTGTCTGTGTGGTAATGTGGGCTGGTGTGGCTACAGTGCCAGGACTGAATTTTTTAACCAGTCTGCCCCCCTGCATATAGGCCTAAAATTTACATTATTCTTTGTATCGAATCATGTTATCTTGTTACCCAGCCCCTGATGTTTCGGGCTCAGCCCCTGATGTTTTTAAAACCTAGAAACGCCCCTGCTCATTACAATGGCCCTTAAAGAATGTTAAAAAATTGTAAATGGCCCTTTATAGGAAAAAGGTTCCCCACCCCTGCTCTAAAGTCATTCTCAAACCGAGACATGGTTATGTCCCCAAGGTGATTGGCACTCCCTTCAGAGCGCAGGTCATTTCTCTATCGGCTCTACCGGCATCCGGTAGCGAGGTCGACGGTAACCTCCTTTGCCCCGTCAGGGCGTTGAGAGCTTACGTCACGCCTTCAGGCGCTCGGAGCAGCTCTTTGTTTCGTTTGGTGGGCGCACCAAGGGTCTCGCCGCCTCGAAACACAGTCTGTCCAGATGGATAGTGGACTCTATCGCGGCAACATATGCGTCTAAAGACCTGCAGTGCCCTCTGGGCGTCAGGGCTCATTCCACCAGAGGCATGGCCTCATCGTGGGCTTGGTCCAGCGGGATTTCTATTCATGACATTTGTATGGCGGCAGGCTGGGCCTCCCCCTCTACATTTGTTAGGTTCTATTACCTGGAAGTTCCCGCCCTGCAGGCTAAACTTTTGTCAGTCTAAGTCGTGTGTATGTTCTGCCCAGATTGCTCGTGTGCAGACTACCTTCACTTGATTTAGCTCTCCTGGTTGAGCTGCACCATAAAGGGTTGATATTTTCTCAGTACGGACCGGCTGCGCCGCTCTGTATCCTCTACTGTGTGCTTATGTACATGTGCTGGCCCACTCTGTTGGCCACCTTAATTCCCACTTATCTGTGTCCCCCGGGCGTTTCCCCTGGGACTTATGTGGTGGATGCTTGGCACGCACGGCATTGACAAGGGGTTCCCGTAGCGTAAGCAACTTATGCAATACGAGAGAACCTCTCGTAAGAGAACATACTCGGTTACCTAACGTAGCCTCGGTTCTCTCTAGAAGAGGGAACGAGTATTGCGTAACCGGCCGTGCCCACGCCACGAGCTGATCTCGCTTCAGTCAATGAAAACCAGGTAAGCAGCCCCCGAGCCCATCCTTTTATACGCTAGCAACCCCCATTCTGGCGGGCTGTGACGCGTGAGGGCAATAAATAAAAAAATTTACAAAAATTTTTTGGCTTCATATCTCGAGAAAAGATTACTTTACCCGTAGCGTAAGTAACTTACGCAATACTCGTTCCCTCTTCTAGAGAGAACCGAGGTTACGTTAGGTAATCGAGTATGTAGCAACAATGACAATGACATCCGGCCAGATGTTCTGAATTAGCGAATCCTGAGTTGCAAACATAGCTCCTTTCTTCTGAGTAAACAAAGGAACATCCTGTTTCACTCCACGGCTAAGACATGTGACCACGAAAGCTAAGACGTGACCATGAAGGCGCCGATCTGGCTGGCTCTTCCGGGGAACATGACACATTTATAACAAGCTAACCTTGTTTAACCAAATGTTCGACCTAGTCCCCTGACTCAAATCCCCCCCCCCCCCAATTTTATTGTGTATTAATCAAACTTTAAATGTGTGTAATTCTGCATATGAATGTAATTTTATGTTTCTTCTACTTTTACCTGCCTTTCTTGGTATCTGTGTGGCCGTCGTGTTTTGACTGAACCAGTCAGACATATGATATTACAGTAAAATGTATTGTTCTGTGTGTACAATCTTTCTGGGTAGAAATGACGAAATTTTATACCTCCATAAATTATGCAAATAAGTTCTCCTGACAAGACAAAGAAGGAACTTTTCCCGTTCGAAATGCTCTAAGATGATTCGTCCTCCACGAAAAAGGAGGCGTACACGGGACACTGATAAAGGTTCGAACCTTCAGTCTCAGCCCTCTCTCACCTTCGGCTTCTCCCCCGCGCAACGCTTCTCTCCAAGGAACATCTGAAAAGGCTCCGGCCTTCTCCCTCTGACAACACATGTTCGAGTCGTAGCTGCCGTTCTTCGCAACTAAGTTATATATATTTGCCTCTTCCTTCACGGGAGATGAATCTTATTTTCCGGTAAACGTTACATTCAGTGAGCTTTTTTTAAGCTTCCCGCGACACCGGAAGACGCAGCACAAACAGGACTATGGAGGTATTTTTGGTGCAAAACTACTGAACGCCTGTGACAGTGGAATTTGAAGTTGTAGAGAATAGCCACACATGTGTATCAGTAAATTTGAAGTCACAGAGAGAAATGTTTTAAGAGTTGCAAACTTGTAGACTTTTTTTTATCTTCCACAAACACAACACAACAGCTACACCTTCTCAAATTCTCCATTGCAGGTGCACAAATCCTATTCTACAAATCACAAATTAAGAAACTCATACGCTCACATTTTTGCTACAGTTGCTGCAGTGAATATGGTGCAAAACGCATTTACACACCTGCATCAAAAAATGTGAAGTCACAGAGAAATTTTGCTCATCTGCAAATTAGCATGTGAATTCATCCAATGAGAGTTGCACACTTGTAGAATATTTTCTCACAAATGTCTTGTATATTTTTCTAGCACAAACACAAGTACATAACTACAGCTGCTTGAATCTGCTGCGACGAATCTCAAACACTGTTTTTCGCTTTCAAGTGACAAGTTTCACGCGCTCTCCCTTTTGCACCAAGTGCACCGTGAAATGTGGGGCAAAAGTGAGTTGTGCATCTGTAGAGGCAGTGGGCGGAGCCTACATGAATATTCATGAGTTTCCCGGGCATGCGCGTGGAACTGCTCATTCTAGTTCAGGTTTAATGGATTATTTCAAAAAAGGTAAATATAGTTTCAGCGCAAACTTAAACTACAATTGTGTATCGTTTTGTTAAATTCATAATGTTTTTATTAATTTGTCACTGACTGAATTGCTGGCATTCACTTCGTGTAGGCCTATATTAAGATTTTAACATTCACATAGATAATGCAGAAAACAATATGGCAAAAGAAATCAAAACTGTTTTAAAAACTTTTGATCTGACTCAGCATGTACATGGACCCACACACAATCATGGACACACTCTAGATTTACTTATCAGTAAGGGTCTAAACATTTCATCGATTGTTATTAAGGATGTAGCACTGTCTGATCATTTCTGTATTTTCTTTGATATATTGATCTCTCCTGCCACTGAAGCTAGATCTGTGTCTGTCAAGAAGAGATGCTTAAATGAGAACACTAGTGTACTATTTATGAAGGCTATATCTTTAACACCAAGCATATCTGCTGACTCTGTTGATTTTCTCCTTGATTCTTTTAACTCAAAAGTAAAAAATATAATTGATGATATTGCTCCTGTTAAAGTCAGGAAGAAGAGTGGCAGACAAAAAGCACCTTGGAGAAACTCAACAGTAGTGCAAAATATGAAAAGACAATGCAGAAAAGCAGAGCGCATGTGGCGGAAGACAAAACTTGTAGTCCATTATAACATCTACAAAGACAGCCTGCATGCTTTCAATATGGAACTAGGCAAAGCTAGACAGACTTTCTTCTCAAATATTATAACAGCAATTTAAACAACACACGCACTCTTTTTGCTACTGTAGAGAGACTGACAAACCCCCCAAGCCAGATTCCCAGTGAAATGCTCTCAGACAACAAGTGCAATGAGTTTGCTTCTTTCTTCTCTGAGAAAATCAATAATATCAGAAAGGTGATCAGCACATCCTTGAGTTGCGCTGGGGTCAGACAGATCAGATGTCTGACTTCAAAGAAATTGATGGCAACATTTTGGAAGAAACCGTACAACACCTTAAAACATCAACATGTGCTCTTGACACACTTCCCACATCTTTTTTCAAAAGTGTGCTAAACAGTTTAGAAGCAGATATTCTAGAAGTGGTAAATGCCTCACTTCTTTCTGGGAGTTTTCCAAACTCCCTGAAAACTGCAGTTGTCAAGCCCCTCCTGAAAAAGAGCAATCTGGATAAGACCATATTAAGCAACTATAGACCGATCTCAAATCTTCCTTTCATAGGCAAGATCATTGAAAAAGTTGTCTTCAATCAGCTGAACAAATTCTTAAGCTCGAATGGATACTTTGACAATTTTCAATCTGGTTTCCGACCGCACCACAGCACAGAGACAGCGCTCATAAAGATATTAAACGATATTCGCTTAAATACTGATTCAGGCAAATTATCAGTGCTGGTACTACTCGACCTCAGTGCTGCATTTGACACTGTCGATCATAACATACTTCTTGACAGGCTGGAAAACTGGGTGGGGCTTTCTGGGATAGTCCTAAAATGGTTCAGGTCATACTTAGTCTGAGTGGACATCCATGACATGCGGAGTCCCTCAAGGCTCAATTATTGCGCCACTCCTGTTCAACCTGTATATGCTCCCAATGAGCCAAATAATGAGAAATAACCAAATTGCTTACCACAGCTATGCAGACGACACACAGCTGTACTTAGCCCTATCGCCTAATGATTACAGCCCCATTGACTCCTTGTGCCGATGCATTGACGAAGTCAACAGTTGGATGTGTCAAAACTTTCTTCAATTAAACAAAGACAAAACTGAAGTTATTGCGTTTGGAAACAAAGATGAAGTTCTCAAGGTGAACGCATACCTTCACTCTAGGGGTCAAACAACTAAACATCAAGTCAGGAATCTTGGTGTGACACTAGAGTCAGACCTTAGTTTCAGTAGTCATGTCAAAGCAATAACTAAATCAGCATACTATCATCTGAAAAATATTGCAAGAATTAGATGCTTTGTTTCCAGACAAGACTTAGAGAAACTTGTGCATGCTTTCATCACCAGCAGGGTGGATTATTGTAATGGACTCCTCACTGGCCTTCCCAAAAAGACCATAAGACAGTTGCAGCTCATACAGAACGCTGCCGCTAGGATTCTGAGCAGAACCAGAAAATATGAACATATCACACCAGTCCTCAGGTCTTTACACTGGCTCCCAGTTAGATTTAGGATTGATTTTAAAGTATTATTACTGGTATATAAATCATTCAATGGCCTAGGACCTCAATACATTGCAGATATGCTCACTGAATATAAACCCAACAGATCACTCAGATCATTAGGATCATATCAGCTAGAAATACCAAGGGTTCACTCTAAACATTGTGAGTCTGCTTTTAGCTATTATGCCAGCCACAGCTGGAACCAGCTTCCAGAAGAGATCAGGTGTGCTCCTACAGTGGTCACATTCAAATCCAGACTCAAAACACTTATGTTTAGCTATGCATTTACTGAATGAGCTCTGTGCCGCTGTTCGTCCGACTGTTTGAAGGAAAGATCTATAATAATATTCTTTTTTTATTTTTAAAAGTACTGTATTTTATTTTATTTTTCTAAACTGTTTTAATTATTCTTATTTCTTTTTATTATTTTAATTTCTTCTATGTAAAGCACTTTGAATTGCCATTGTGTATGAAATGTGCTATATAAATAAACTTGCCTTGCCTTGCCTTGCCTTGCCTATATACAGTAGCTACAGCAAACTTCAACTCGCTGTATAAATTGCACCTTGCGAAGCTTTAAAACTGTGGCTTTTACTAATTGTTATCATTTGTTGATTGCAATAAATTAAATAAACCCTCATAAATGTATCTGTGGGCTAACACTTTTTAAAATATATATAATATATCCTGGTGTGATTGTTCTTAAATTCTTGTTCGTTTAAATAAGCCAAATCATTTAAGACCAAACTCAAGCATGAATGTGTTGCTTTAATACATACGTACAATTTGGATTAAACAAAATTGTATGGACAAAAGTGGATAAATTACATTTGATACAACTAGGTTACTGTAAATGAGAAACAAAAAAACACTTAACATTATTTTACGGAATATAATAAGCCACCAATTTGATGTTCTAAAAAAAAATATTTACAAACATACTGGCAAAATAATGTAACATTATTATTTTTAATGTTTTGATTGCAAGGTGTGCTTGTGCTGGTTTTGATATAATAATATATACACTGTTCAAAAGTTTGGTATTACTAAGGTTCAAAGGTAAGGTACCTCTAAGGTACCAAGACTACATTTATCTGAAAAACAGTAATATTGTGAAATATTTTTATCAACTGTTTTCTATTTTAATGTTGTGAAAAAAAAAAATATTGTGATGGCAGAGCTCATTTTACTCTAGATTTCAGTGTCACATGACCCTTCAGAAATCATTCTAATACTGATTTGCTGCTCAAGAAACATTTCTGATTATTATCACAGTTGAAAATGGTTGTGCTGCTTAATGAAGTGTGGAAATTGACCTTGCCTGCTATAAAAGTATAACATTTCTTAAATCATAGTGATTCCAAACTTTTGTCATGCAAATCTTAAATGCCAGAATGTCATGTTTTAACATTGATCCAACAAAGTTTAAAGGTTTCATTTTCAAGAGTTCAAGTCAGAAGTAGATCATGCATTTGTATCAATGGTCATCATTGTGTATCATCCAGGCACACAGAGCAACACATAAGATCAAAGAAGAACATGACAAAGAGAAACATCAGTGTAGGGTGCAAAATGTTTATTTGGACATGGATATGGTTGTGGAGTTATTTCCCAGAGATTTTTGCCAGAGATGACACAGTTGTAAAGCTTCATAAGGTAAGGTATCAGAAGAGCTTAGCAATAAATAAATTAAATGGTAATGGTTCATGTATTTAGGAATATTCTGCTCTTCTGTTGGAAATAAGTGTTGCTGTAATCATTCAGGTGTTCTGGAATTTTTGGTTTTACGGTAAAAGTGGAACGTTATTTATTTATTTTTTATATTTTTTTTATTTTTTTTATTTTGCAGTGACATTCAACAAATGATAACAAAAGACCGTTTAAAGCATTGCAATGTACAGAGGAAAAGCACAACGAAATGAACGAGTTGAAGTTTGCTGTGCTTTATATAGGCCTACACGAAGTGAATGCCAGCAATCATTTAGTCATGAACGAATGCACAAAACGTGCAAACTAATAAAAAAATTATGAAATGATACACGATTGTAGTTTAAGTTCGCGCTGAAACTATATTTACCTTTTTTTAAATAATCCATTAAACCTGCTGAGACACGAGGAGCGTGAACTATGAGCAGTTCCACGCGCATGCTCTTATTCCGTAAAATAATGTTAAGTGTTTTTTTGTTTCTCATTTACAGTAACCTAGTTGTATCAAATGTAATTTATCCACTTTTGTCCATACAATTTTGTTTAATCCAAATTGTACGTATGTATTAAAGCAACACATTCATGCTTGAGTTTGGTCTTAAATGATTTGGCTTATTTAAACGAGCAAGAATTTAAGAACAATCACACCAGGATATATTATATATATTTTAAAAAGTGTTAGCCCACAGATACATTTATGAGGATTTATTTAATTTATTGCAATCAACAAATGATAACAATTAGTAAAAGCCACAGTTTTAAAGCTTCGCAAGGTGCAATTTATACGGCGAGTTGAAGTTTGCTGTAGCTACTGTATATAGACCTACACGAAGTGAATGCCAGCAATTCAGTCAGTGACGAATTAATAAAAACATTATGAATTTAACAAAACGATACACAATTGTAGTTTAAGTTTGCGCTGAAACTATATTTACCTTTTTTGAAATAATCCATTAAACCTGCTGAGAAACGAGGAGCGTGAACTAGAATGAGCAGTTCCACGCGCATGCCCGGGAAACTCATGAATTTTCATGTAGGCTCCGCCCACTGCCTCTACATATGCACAACTCACTTTTGCCCCACATTTCACGGTGCACTTGGTGCAAAAGGGAGAGCGCGCGAAACTTGTCACTTGAAAGCGAAAAACAGTGTTTGAGATTGGTCGCAGCAGATTCAAGCAGCTGTAGTTATGTACTTGTGTTTGTGCTAGAAAAATATACAAGACATTTGTGAGAAAATATTCTACAAGTGTGCAACTCTCATTGGATGAATTCACATGCTAATTTGCAGATGAGCAAAATTTCTCTGTGACTTCACATTTTTTGATGCAGGTGTGTAAATGCGTTTTGCACCATATTCACTGCAGCAACTGTAGCAAAAATGTGAGCGTATGAGTTTCTTAATTTGTGATTTGTAGAATAGGATTTGTGCACCTGCAATGGAGAATTTGAGAAGGTGTAACTGTTGTGTTGTGTTTGTGGAAGATAAAAAAAAGTCTACAAGTTTGCAACTCTTAAAACATTTCTCTCTGTGACTTCAAATTTACTGATACACATGTGTGGCTATTCTCTACAACTTCAAATTCCACTGTCACAGGCGTTCAGTAGTTTTGCACAAAAAATACCTCCATACAGGACACCGTCCACGCTTCCTGCCTCTCAGCATCACATGAACAGAGAACAAACTTGCAAGTATTGACCTCTATAAAGCTGAATCCAGGTGCCTCTTGAAATTAGGTTTCTGTCTGTAATAATTACCAGCTACTTTCTCTCTCTCTCCTTATTTTCTCTCTTTCATTTCATTCACTCTGATCACGTTATTTCTTATGTTCTTGTTTGTTTAAATGTTTGTTTGTTTTATTGTTTGCATTTTTACGTACTTTATATTTGTAGTTCATGTAATCTCTAGTCTTGACATTTATTAAAACCCATTCATACTTTGACTGTCTCTGTGTTTGAAAATCCATCTTTATAAAGTCAATGAAATGCAAAAAGATCTAATTAAGCTACACGCTCGATATTATAGACTACTTTGAGTAGTTTTAATTCATAAACCCAAAAGTTTTATGTTCACGGCCAGAAGATAAACTTGTAGTTTGTAAGTTTGTACAAGTTTGTAAACAGGGATACCCCTTCTTAACTGTGATAATCTTACATTTATTCGCTGGACGAATGACTGATGACTAGACCAGTTACAGAACAAGGTAATCTCGAGAATTGATAAAGTAAATGTATATGCGATTTATGAATTATGACCATGAGTTATGATTATTAATATTTCCAAAATTCCCTATATCCTTGAGCTAATTCGCATTGACCCAGAGTCAGATACAGTTACGTTACAAGTACGTTTCATGTTATACCACAATGTCACCTGTTATGCTGAATGACAGTGGCTTTGTTATCCCATGTTCTCAGTAGTTTACCAGCATTTTGAGCTGTACCTGTGACGCATCAAATATGTGGTAATATGTGTTCAAAATAAAATAATTTCATTTTTTGTCTAGGTAGCTATATTTCTGCAGATACTATATTTTCAGGTCAGATAAATCCCATCACATAGAGATTCTTTCACCTAGATATCATCATATAGAGACTGTGTCTGTTCCCCGAATTAGGAAATACAAAAAACTCCCAAACCCATTTAAGGGTAACAATTTAATTGATGTTCAACAAATAAAAAACAGATATAATACTGATGGACAAATGATAAAGCTGGGGTTGCTGAATATTTGATCGCTTACTTCAAAAGCACGTATTGTTAGTGATATGATTACAGATTATAACCTAGATGTGCTGAGTTTGACAGAAACCTGGTTAAAACCAGACGATTACATTACTTTAAATAAGTCCACCTCCCAAGATTACTATTATAAACATGAGCGTCTTCTGAAAGGCAAAGGGGGAACTGTTGCTGTAATTTATAGCTATGTCTTCAGGATTACTGAGTAGTCTTTGCTGTCTTTTCACACATATCTAAATAATACCAACGCTAATTTGAAGTTGAGTCTAGAGTATTCAAACACTGAGATTCATTTTTTAGATATCAACATTTTTAAAGAAAGTGATGGGAAGTTACATACTACTATTTTCAGAAAAGAAACTGATAGAAATACTATATTAAGAGCAGACAGTTTTCATCCTTTATGGGTGACTGAGAATATTCCAGTAGGACAGTTCCAGAGGTTGAAAAGATTATGTGATAAGGAAGACGATTTTAACATCAGGGCACAAGATATGACTCAAAGATTTAAGGAACGATGGTATAAAGATAGGGTGATTAATAAAGAATATAACAAAGTAAAAAACATTAGTAGAGATGAGCTATTACGACAAAAACAAGAATCACAAGATTCAGACAATTCAGTTTATTTTGTGACACAATATAGCACTGAGGCTAACAGAATTAAGAAAATTATAAAAAGTAATTGGGAAATAGTTATGAGTGATCCTTATCTAAGAGAAGTCATGCCTGAATTTCCTTCCATTGCGTTCCGAAAGCACCTACAATCAAAGACAAACTTGTGAGAAGCCATCTTCCAGCAAAGAAATCAAATACCTGGTTAAGCTTAAGTGTAGGAAATTACAGGTGTGGTAATTGCAATCATTGTGATAATATGGTGAAGACTGGTGTGTTTAGAGATGTAACCTCTGGTTCTGAATTGAAAATAAGATAATTTATTAATTGTAATACCTCATTCGTGGTGTATAGGCTGGAGTGTCCATGTGGCTGTTTCTATATAGGGATGACTACAAGAAAACTAAAGACCAGATTAGCAGAGCATAAAAATGCGATTAGAGTCTGCAACCCATTATACCCCATGGCCCTACATTATAGAGATGCGAATCATGGTAGTCCAAGTACATTAAAAATTATTGGCATTGAACATATCCCGAAATCAATAAGGGGAGGAGATAGGGCTAATAGGTTGTTACAGAGAGAGTCTTTCTGGATTTATACATTGAAAGCAACTACATTTCCAGGCTTAAACGGAGAACTGGACTTTGTACCATTTCTGTAATGTATCCTTTTTTTTTTTTTTTTTTTCTCTCTCTTTTGGAAAATAAGTTACACTGCAAATGATCTGATGTATACATTATCAGGTGGATGTATTTTGACCTGTGTTACTTGAGTCATATAAGGAGGTGATTCATTGAATAGGTATAATATTGATTTGTGTTTTTTGAATTGTGTGCTGTGTCAATGTTTTTGATGTTGAAAAAGATAATTTTTTTTTTTTTTATTTATATATATATATATATATTTTTATTTTTATTTTTTTATGCATTATATTTATGATGATATTTCTATGCTTTATGACTTTTGTGTGAGAGATGGCTTTTTTTTTTTTTTTTTTTTTTTTTCTTCGAGCTGCTTTACACAGTGACCAGGTGTTTCTAATTTAATCAATTAGCTGCTGTTAAATGAACTGAGACGCTGTTTGTTATACACACCCTGATGAAGGCATGTAGCCGCAACGCGTAGGTGCACTTCTCACCAATTTTTAAAAGTAAGCCAGGAATGAAATAAAGGCTTTTTAACTTTTTTCACTAACATTCGAGTGCCTTGGAATTCTTGTCTTCAGAGATATACTATCCCACAACCAAAGAGCACCGAGATTTTATACACCCCATGCAGCACTTCTTTTTTGCATTAAGTTACTGAGTAGTCTTGTTTTAAATATAATTCTTTTGAAGTGTTGGTGCTTAATGTAACACTATCTAGTGTAAATGATAAATCAAGTTTTGAGATTTGTGCTGGCTACTGTATACAGGCCACCAGGGCACCATACAGACTTTATCAAGAATTTGCTGATTTTCACTGAAAAGTTGCGATATATGACAGAGCTGAGCGCGCCTGTCTCTGGCTCAGCGCCAGGCAACGCGCAACAGTACATTTGAATTTAGCAGTTGATCATGTGATGCACTGAACATTCCAATCACACCGGCGTGATCGTACGCTCTAGGAACCAGCCTAGACTGATAACACCGGTGTGATCGTACGTGCGAAAGGGTTAAAGTGCAGTGATGCAGCCAGTCAGGATGTTCTCCACAGTACAGGTGTAGAATGATTTGAGGATGTTGTAGCTCATTCCAAACTTCCTCAGGCACCTGAGGAAGAAGAGGCACTGATGTGCCTTCTTAAGCACATCCTCAGTGTGGACACCGAGGAACTTAAAGTTGTTGACCCGCTCCACAGGTCATGGTGGTCACGGAACAGTCCGTGAATACCGGTCTGAATACTTAGGACCATGTGATATTTCAGTTTTTCTTTTCTTTTTTAATAAATGTGCAAAAATGTCAACAATTCTGTGTTTTTCTGTCAATATGGGGTGCTGTGTGTACAATAATGAGAAAAAAAAAAGAACTTAAATGATTTTAGCAAATGGCTGCAATATAACAAAGAGTGAAAAATGTAAGGGGGTCTGAATACTTTCCGTACCCACTGTATAGAGCTGCATGATTAATTGTTAAAAGATCGCTATCTCGATTCCACGCGATCTTAATCCTGCATTTCTACGATTCTGCCAATGATATTCAACAAGATAACGTGCTAGGGGTGGAACGGATCGTACTAGATTCGGTTCGGCACGCATGTGATTCGCGGATTAACTGCTAAGTTTAACCATCATAGAGTGAAAGTTCATAATTTGGACGTGTATTGACTTGTCAATTTACACATTCAAACTATTTTAATCACGGAAGAAGAGCCGAAAACCGGGACTCGCGCATTATCGGTGTGCACAGCCACACACACAGAGAGAGAGAGAGAGAGAGAGAGAGAGAGAGGTGCATTTCAGACAGCGCTCGAACGGACACATAAACACAAAATTGTCAAAATACCGGTCTTCTCAAGTATTCTCTCGTTTATGTCATATGTGAACAGCTGAGAAAGAAACGGATATTTGTCCGTTCTCTTACGAGAGGTTCTCTCGTACTTGCGTAAGTATCTTACGCTAGGGGAAAACCTCTTTTCCTCGAGATATTGAAGCCAAAAATTATCCTTAATTTTGCAATAATGTAAAACGCATTGCAGCAGCATGCAGACATGGGCGAGACAGCTCGCGCGCCCATTGGCTGCTCTGCGGCAACTGCACCAGCCTATCGATAGAGGCCCCTCATGATGCCAGAACCAATGAGGGTGCTTCGCGCCCATTACGTCATGTCCCGCCGAAAGCAGGTGGGGCTAGGGCTATAAATACGGCCCAGAGAGGCTGGTTTGGTCAGTTTTTTATCTCTTCAGCGAACCTACGCATCGCTGGATCCTGAGAGGAAGCCGCGCCGTCTGATTCAAGCACTCAGCGGGATTTGTTCTGCATCTGAAGCTGCCGTCTTTTTCAAGACGCCCCTTTCCTGAGGACGCGCAGCTCTCGCGCTCGCTGACGGCGACTGCCCTCAATGCGAGCAAGTTACTGCCTATGGTGACTCTGCGGAATCACCTGGCATCCTTCTCCGAGACTGCGCCTCCGCCCCCCGCCCCCCCAACCCACAAAGCTCGCCGGTGCGCCCGCTTGCCTTGCCTGCTTGGAGGATGATACCTGCTCTCCCTCTGTTCGAGCCACGCAAACCGCGCCGTTCACAGGGGATGTCAGGAGCGGACGGTCACGGGGCTAGCTTTCTTTCTCCCTCTGTTCGAGCCGCGCAAACTGCGCCGTTCACAGGGGAGGCTGGAAGCAGACGGTCGGGGTTCGTTTTTCTTTCACGCCCACATTCACACATAGACATGACAGGTCTAACGGGACTCGCCCAGCCCTCCCCCTCTCGGTTGACCACCGCAGAGGAGTCGAGCGCGGGCAATCTGCCCGCTGTTATCAGCGCGCCCCCTGCCTCAAATGTCATAAGTGCGACGCTTATGTTGCAGCAAACTGAAGCCCCTCTGTCGCTGAGCGACCAGAGCGCGCTTCGCATTCAACCCCTAGCCATTCGTGCAAACGCATGGGCAAGGCTACCCGGGGTTTCGAAGTGGGTGCTAGACATTATAGAAAGAGGCTATTCGCTACAGTTCGGTTGACGCCCGCAACGCAAAGCGGCGCGAATCGATACTACGGTGAAAAAGGAAGTAGCACACCTACTTCGAGCCGAAATAGCGAAGTTACTGAGCAAAGGGGCTATAGAACCCTTATCACAAGCTCAGAGCGAAGGGGGCATGTACAACAGATATTTTCTGGTACCCAAAAAAGACGGGGGTCTCAGACCCATTCTAGATCTAAGACGACTAAACAAAGCACTTCTGAAACGACGGTTCAGAATGCTCACGACCAAGAAAATCCTCTTGCAAATTTGCCAAGGGGACTGGTTCATGTCGATAGATCTGAAAGACGCTTATTTTCAAATACAAGTAGCGTCACGTCACAGGCGATTTTTGAGATTCGCCTTCGAGGGTCAGGCATATCAGTACACAGTCCTGCCATTTGGCCTATCCCTGGCACCTCGCGCATTCACGATGTGCATGGATGCAGCGCCTGTACCCCTCAGGCTCCGAGGCATACGAGTGCTGAATTATTTGGACGATTGGCTGGTTCTAGCTCGATCACAGTCGGAGCTCATAGAACACAGGACCATATTACTCGATCACCTCGAGAATTTAGGTCTCACAGTCAATTGGGCGAAGAGTTTGCTGTCTCCCAGTCAGAAAATATATTTTCTGGGCACAGATCTGGACTCGCTGTCTATGACAGTACAGCTTTCGCCGCAGCGCAGACTAAGTATTCAGCGCATGACAGAGATTTTTCGCCACGGCGCTTTAGTCCCGCTCAAAAAGTTTCAAAGGATGCTGGGTCTCATGGCTTCAGCATCCTCAGTGCTTCAGCTGGGTCTGCTTCACATGCGCCAGCTGCAGTATTGGATGAAAGCGCGCGCCGCGCAGAGCTTGGACCTCCGGTCTCGCACGCCTCAAGGTCGATCAGAAATGCGTCGCAGCTCTGAAACCTTGGACAGTGACCGACTGGTACCGGTCAGGAGTAAGCCTGGGGACTTCCTCGAGTGTAAAGGTGGTGTCTACGGACGCCTCAACCTCGGGATGGGGACCGCTGCTCGAGGGCAGACCGTTATTCGGCCAGTGGTCGGAACGGGAGAAGCTTCTGCATATAAACTGCCTGGAAATGATGGCAGTCGACAAAGCGCTGAGGCGTTTTTTGTCCCCAGATAAAAGACACCACGTCTTGGTCCGTTCGGACAACATGTCAGTGGTGGCTTATATAAATCACCAAGGAGGTATCAGATCCAGAATCCTTCACAGGCTGACGGAACACCTCCTGGTCTGGGCTCAGCACAATCTGCGCTCGCTCAGGGCAGCGCATGTGCCCGGCCATCTGAATGTGGGACCAGACAGACTGTCCAGAAACTATCTTCCGGCAGGAGAATGGTCTTTACACCCACAGACAGTCAAACTGCTATAGAGGACATTTGGCAGAGCGAAAATAGACCTATTTGCGTCTCAAGAGAACGCTCATTGTCAGGAATTTTTCTCCAAGAGCAGGGATGCGCTGGCTCACGTGGCCCCGCTGCCCGCTCTATGCGTTTCCCCCTGTCACGAGCGAATCAGGGAGAGCGGATGCCCGGTGCTACTCGTCGCTCCATTTTTGGACAAACCAAGTCTGGTTTCCAGTCCTGATGCAGCTGACGAGTACCGCCCCGTGGCCGATACCGGTGAGGATGGATCTCCTCTCGCAGGCAAACGGCTCGATCTGGCATCCTTACCCGGAGCTTTGGTCCCTACATGTGTGGGCCATCAACGGGTACCCGTTAACCTCCCAGCGGGAGTGTTAAACACGATCACACAGGCTAGAGCTTCATCTACGAGGCGGCTCTATTCCTCAAAATGGTCTGTGTTCACTAGCTGGTGTACAGCGAGTGGCACTTCACCCTCACGCTGTGGGGTGCCGGAGGTTCTCTCCTTTTTACAAGAGCTTCTGGATAAGGGCAGAACCCCATCCATGCTCAAAGTTTATGTGGCGGCCATAGCAGCGTTCGCTGAACCACCGCTTGGCCAGTCAGCATTTTTCGACATGCAGCCTTCCTAGTGCGCAAATCATCATTATACCAAGGAGCAGTGCGGGCTGAAGTAATCTGACGTGACCTTAGAGGAGCATAAGAGTCAAGATTAGTAACAAGAGCATTGTTAAACAGTGAAACTTTCTCCTCCAAAGATGTTGAATGCTGGTCACTTAAAGTGGATATAACAGAATTAGAAAAAACTGTTTGATCAATAGACTTCCACTTCCGGTATGTTACAGTTCGTTTCTCCAAATTAAAGAAAACTGCTGAGTGATCCGACAATCCAATGTCAACAGATGATAACTGTGATACAAAATAATAATTTGATATCACAAGATCCAGGGTATGGCCTTTACAATGAGTTGGGCCTGTTACCAACTGTGAGAAGTCAAGACAGTCAAGAAGCGATAAACCGCAGAGTCACTTCGGTCCACATGTATATTAAAGTCCCCCACAATAAGAATTCTATGGAACTTCAAGCTCAACATAGACAGAAACTCAGTCAATTCTGATGTAAAAGCTTCATGTGATGTTTTAGGTGGTTTATAGACTGTTGCAATGATGGTAGATGTAGGAGCATTATACAGGGTACAGGGCAACAGATACAGGGCTTATCTTGAGTACAGAGCAACAGATACAGGGCTTATCTTGAATTGCAGGTTGTAAACCACAATAATGCCTCCACCTCTGCCAGATAACCTCGGGAGATCTAATATTCCAAAACCAACAGGAGTGATCTGATTAAACAGAAGTCCATCATTTTCTCTATGCCATGTTTCAGTTAAGAACAGGAAGTCCAACTTTTTGTCCAGAATAAAATCCGATAAGAACAGTGCCTTGTTATTCACAGAGCGGGCATTAAATAATGCAGCATAAGCCGAGCGATGAAATGGAGTCAACAATGACTTAATCTCCACACGGGGTACCAGTATTAAATTACGTTGATCAATACCAGTGTAAAACAGATTGTTAGTCTTACGTCGACATGTAGAAATTCAAATGCTGGGAGAAGATGAAGCTGTAAAGCTTCGCCTCAAACCCCGGTGAATATACCGTTTAAGACGTAGCAACCCAGCGTCACGGCAAAGATCGTACGAGTCTTTAGCTAAACGAGACGGGTTCTGTTTTAAATTCAACAGTTCGCGTACAGTGTACCTTAGGGCCATAGTCATTAAATCTGCAAACACAGCTGGTCCTAGGCGTTGAATCCCCGTAGCACACCGTGATCTTGATGTAGTAGAATCCACATACACAGTCAGACCAACGCGTTGAATCCCCGTTGCTCGTTGCAAATTATTCCGTTGCAGATTATTCCAGGTGGAGCACAGAAATAAAAACAACAGTCCGAAACAAATAAAATGGCACCACCACATTGCAATCATAGAGGCGCTAAAAATAATATTAAAATATTACTAAAATAAACAAAACGGTGAGAGGAGCAGCAGCCAAACGCGCCAGCGTACCCGACCCGACCGGAAGTTCCCTCTCCCCGCCTCATGTTGCATGTCTGAGTACTGGCTTGAATGGTCATTATTTGGCTTGGAAGGATCTTCTGGGTGACTACAGAGCATTAATTGAGACTGAAAGATCTTCTTATTTCTCTCAGACTATTGAAAACAATCAAGGAAACCCCAGATATTTGTTTCAAACTATAAATAGACTGCTTAAAGTTGATGCTGCCACCACCTTGCGTGTTTCTCAACAGCTATGTGATTCTTTTCTTAAATTTTTTAACTCTAAAATTGATATTGTTCGCAAACAAATTACTGTTGCATCTGCTCCCACTGTCTCATTTCTCTGTTCATCTGGGTTTGCTGGTCTTCCTCTCACTAATTTTCCACATCTTGATTCTGAGGGTCTCAAAAGGGAGGTATCAAGCATGAAATCTACCACTTGCTTGCTTGATCCCATTCCCTCAAGCTTATTTCAATCTTGCTTCGATGTTTTGAGCCCTACTGTCCTTAGTATTTGTTACGACCTGTGTTTAGCTTGTTTTCTATTGTTCTGTTCCTTTTCTCTTTCTTGTTTTCTCTAATTTCAAACAGGTTATCCAATCATGGGTTGTAAGCAGCCATTGGTTGCCCAGTCGGGGCGGGGTCTTTATAAGGACGCTGCTGGCACTCATCGAGGAGCTCATTGTTGGTTCGGTCGCACGTGGGTTGAGAGCTCCGGAATCCCTCCTCCGGCCGATGATCAAATTGTGTATTAGAGACTTTAATTAGTTCAAGTGAACGTGCATCTTGCGATAACCTCTGAACCGTTCTCCTATGTTTAAACCATCTTAACAGTGTGGAGCGTAGGGGTGTCCTGCCTTGTTTATTTAGTAATTGTTTGATCTCTGTTTTTGGGCAGGGAGTTAGGTAAGATAAATGTATTTTCTTTTGGGATTTGATTAGGTTATTCATTTCTCCTCTTTTCTTTTTATATTCGTTTTGTTTGTTATTTTGGCCTTTTGGACACCCTGAAGATTTGCTCTTTATTTCACTTGTTATTCTTTAATAAATGTATTACTTTTTGCTTCAATTTTGTGTATGAGTTTGATTATCGACCGGAGTGATGCGTGCTGGGATTCCATTTCCACAACCCAATAATTATTTATTACGCCTCTCTAGTGATTTATATTCCCCTAGAGGCGGGGCGTAATAATTGGGGGCTCGTCCGTCCAATTCTATTTGGAAATTTGCCCGATCCAAATTGAGAAGTTTTCGGCTTTGCTGGTGAGTACCATTTATTTATGTTTTGATTGGCAGTTTTTTTCATGTGTATTGGGGAAGTGGTAGGTTAATAGATGGAATTTAGTATTGAGGCGTTTAGACAGGCTCCTTCATGTGATGTTTTGGAGTCCTGTCAGAAAATTGATTTATATTTAATCGCTGATTTCTATGATATTGCGATTATTAAAACTGATAGAAAGAAGGAACTGAGAGACATAATTCAAGCTGCATTAATTAAGCAGGGTATTTTGCAGTCTAGTTCTAACGTTGAGGTAACTGATGAAGATAACGTTGATGTTGCGAGTTCTGATTCCGTGTTGCGCTCACTTAGTGTTGTAAGCTCGGAGGATTTAAAACTAGCTATTCAGTTAAAGCAATTAGATCTCGAAATAAAACGTCAGGAACATACTACTCAACTGTTACGTTTTAGGCAGTGCGAACTAGAAACGCGTGCTGATGATCGTCGTCCCAGTTCAGTTAAGACTTCTCTTGATGTACCCTCTACTAGTGTTGACTATCATTCACCCTCTGTGCCTTTGTCTGTGGCTCCTAGTCATTCTGCTGATTTTGATGTTAGTCGTCATCTAACCCTAGTGCCTGCATTTAGAGATAGTGAGGTAGATTCATACTTTGGCGCATTTGAGCGAATAGCTGCTGCGTTGCGCTGGCCGAGAGAGGTTTGGTCTCTTTTGATACAGTGTAAATTAACTGGGAAAGCCCAAGAGGTTTGTTCTACCTTATCTGTGAGTGATAGTTTAGACTATGATAAACTGAAAAGTGCGGTACTAAGGGCGTACGAATTAGTGCCAGAGGCGTATAGGCAGAAGTTTCGTGCACATGTTAAAAATGCCTCTCAAACTTATGTGGAATACGCGCGGGAGAAAACTGTGCTTTTTGATAGATGGTGTCATTCCAGCAGAGTCGCTAACTTTGAAAATCTCCGTGAGTTGATTTTGATTTTGATTTTAAAAATTAATTGCCAGACAGAGTTGTTGTCTATTTGAACGAAAAGAGAGTTTTTACTCTTGCCGAGGCTGCCGTCTGTGCAGATGAGTTTACTCTGACTCACAAAAATGCGTTTGTTGTACGTCGTGAATTTTATTCTCCGTCCTCAGAGAAAAACGCTCAAATCTCGAAAGTAGGTCTGCCTAAGCAAGCAATGCCGATTGAAGCCCGTGAATGTTTTTACTGCCACGGACTTGGTCATTTGATTGCGAATTGCCCTTCGCTGAAAAATAAAAATAAAGGGAAGTCAGCCAAAAGTGTTGGTTTTGTTAAGAAAATAGGCAGTCAACTTAGTTTGAATATTGATGCCGCGTATGATCCTTCTGTGTGTCAGGGGATGATTTCTCTTAGTGGATCTGAGCGAGACTTGGTTCCTGTAACCATGTTGCGGGATACAGGGGCCAATCAGTCGTTTGTGTTGGCTAGCATGTTGCCATTTTCTGAGAAAAGTTATTGTGGATCTGATGTTCTCATTCAAGGAATTGAGTTGGGGGTGTTGAAAGTACCGTTGCATAATGTGTACATTCGATCCGGTTTAGTAACAGGTTGTGTAAAATTGGCAGTGCGACATAAGTTACCTGTGAATGGCGTGGCCTTAATTATAGGTAACGATCTCGCTGGAGGGAAAGTACTCCCATTTCCCGAGGTCATTGAAAATCCTGTGTATGATTCTGTTACTTCCGGTGAGTTGGCATTAGAGTTTCCTTCAGTGTTTGCGGCGTGTGTAGTTACGCGAGCTCAAGCGCGTAAATTTGGTGATTCGATTGGTATTTCGGATACCTTTTTGGCAGCTGAGGACCAAGTAAAAGGTGAAGTTCGCATTGTACAACCTGAGCTGTCTGATTCCGAGTCGCTGTCCGCGACTAGCGGTTCTGAACTAGAATCAGCTGATTTGTCGTTGTCCATTAATAAAGATGTGATTTCCGCTGAACAGAAAAAAGACATTTCTCTGCTGCGTTGCAGGAATGCAGCGTTCAATTTGAAGGAGATTGAGAATAAATCGATAGGTTACTTTTGGGACAACGAGGTGTTAAAGAGAAAGTGGACTCCAGCAGGGTCTGATGGTTTAGGTTGGGATATTGTTTTTCAACTGGTTGTGCCTAAATGCTTTCGAAAACAAGTTCTGAGTGTGGCCCATGATAATGTAGCAGGACATCTGGGTATTACTAAAACTTATTCTCGCATTTTGCGCTATTTTTTCTGGCCCGGCATTAAATCTGATGTGGCGCAGTATTGTCGCTCGTGCCACGTGTGTCAGGTCGTAGGAAAACCTAACCAGATTATACCTCCTGCACCACTTAAACCTATCCCTGTCATGGGAGAGCCTTTTGCACGAGTAATCTTGGACTGTGTTGGACCGTTACCACGAACAAGATCTGGGCATGTTTATCTGCTTACGCTTATGTGCGCGACAACTCGCTATCCGGAGGCAGTCCCGTTGCGTTCATTAAAAGCGAAGGCTGTGGTGAAAGCCCTAATCACGTTCTTCTCTACCTTTGGCTTTCCACAGGTGATCCAAACGGATCAGGGAACAAATTTTATGTCACGACTATTTAAACAGGTACTGTCCCAATTGAAAATTAAGCACATTACCTCTAGTGCCTATCATCCAGAGTCCCAAGGTGCTCTCGAAAGGTTCCACCAAACCTTGAAGTCCATGCTGGGTAAATATTGTGCCGAGTCAGAGAAAGACTGGGATGAGGGGTTGCCTTTTCTTATGTTTGCTGTCCGTGAGAGTGTTCAGGAGTCATTAGGATTTAGTCCTGCAGAATTGGTTTTTGGACACACGGTAAGGGGCCCACTCAAAATGTTGAGAGAGAACTAGCTGACTGAGGAAAAATCGGATTGTAATCTACTAGAATATGTCAGTTCTTTAAGAGAGCGATTGCATAATGCTTGTAAATTGGCTCAGACCGCACTGGAAAGTACCCAAGTGAAAATGAAAAAACGTTTTGACAAGAATTCTGTTTCTCGTTCGTTCTCTGAGGGGGACAAGGTCTTGGTTTTATTGCCAATCCAGGGTGCTGCATTACAGGCTAGATTCTCTGGTCCGTATGTCATTGATAAGAAGCTGAATGAGACAAATTATGTTGTACGGACTCCTGATCGGCAAAGAAAAACTTTTTCTTTCATGACACAGCGTGTGTCATGTAAACATGCTGAAGCTGTATGTGAGTCGTGGGGAAGATATGGAGTTAAAAAGCTCTGTTATCACTCCAGTAGCCTCGATCGTGATTGCTTCTGACAGTGATGTTGATGAAGATGGACTGAATCTACAGAGTACTCTGATGTTGGGTGGTAGATTGAATAATTCCATGATTTTGGAGAATTTAAATTCTCATCTGGCGCATTTATTTGACTCTCAGCGCACTGATATAGTAAAGTTGATTAATTCATCCTTGGGGTTGTTTTCAGACGTTCCTACCTGCACTCAAGTACTGAAGCATGATATCGATGTAGGTGATCATTCACCGATTAAGCAACGTGCTTATAAAGTGAACCCAGTTAAACGTAAAGTTATGGAGGCTGAGGTAAAATATTTAGTTGCGAATGGATTTGCAGTTCCGAGTTTCAGCGCCTGGAGTTCACCCTGTTTATTAGTTCCGAAATCGGACGGAACACAACGGTTCTGCACGGATTATAGAAGAGTAAATGCCGTGACAAAACCAGATTCGTTTCCCCTCCCGCTTATTGAGGATTGTATCGATAACGTAGGCTCTGCGCGCTTCGTCACGAAACTCGACATGCTAAAGGGGTACTGGCAAGTTCCCTTGACGGAGCGCGCGGCCGAAATATCTGCGTTTGTACTCCGGATGATTTCCTTAATTATAGGGTGATGGCGTTCGGACTGCGCAACGCTCCGGCTACGTTTCAGCGCTTGATGAGTCAAGTGCTGGGCGGTGTTTCAAACTGTAAAGCTTACCTCGATGATATTGTTGTTTATTCGAATACGTGGGATGAGCACTTGACAACATTAAGTACTGTTTTTAATCGTTTACTGGATGCATCTCTTACTCTTAACTTGTCTAAGTGTGAGTTTGGCAAAGCGACAATTACCTACCTAGGGAAACAGGTGGGGCAAGGGCAGGTTCGACCTGTTGCTTTGAAAGTACAGGCTATTACAGAATTTGCAGTGCCCCGTACGAAACGTGAACTCAGGAGATTCCTAGGAATGTCTGGCTATTATCGGGGATTTTGTAAAAAATTCTCAGATGTTGTGTTGCCTCTAACAAATCTGCTTCGCGTATCACAAATTTTTGAGTGGACTGAGGAATGCCAGACTGCATTCGATTCTGTTAAAAACCTTTTGAGTAGTGGTCCTGTATTAACTGCTCCAAATTATTCCTGTGCATTTCAGTTGGATGTTGATGCAAGTGCTACTGGTGGTGGTGCTGTCCTTCTGCAGGATGATGAAAATGGGATTGAGCATCCTGTTGTGTACTTCTCAAAGAAATTCCTGAAACATCAGTTAAATTACAGCACCATTGAGAAGGAGGCGTTAGCCTTTTTAATGGCTTTACAACACTTTGAGGTGTACATTGGCTCTAGTTCTCTTCCGGTGGTTGTATATACAGACCACAACCCATTAGTTTTTTTGTCTCGGATGAAAAACTCAAACCAACGAATTATGCGCTTTGTCCAGGATTTTAACCTGGAAATTCGTTTTAAGAAAGGCAAGGATAACGTGTTGGCTGATGCACTATCACGGTCGTTTGATTTCGAGTAAATCTACTGTACTTTATTGTATGTAGATTCTTTGTGTGTGAGGGTGTTACGACCTGTGTTTAGCTTGTTTTCTATTGTTCTGTTCCTTTTCTCTTTCTTGTTTTCTCTAATTTCAAACAGGTTATCCAATCATGGGTTGTAAGCAGCCATTGGTTGCCCAGTCGGGGCGGGGTCTTTATAAGGACGCTGCTGGCACTCATCGAGGAGCTCATTGTTGGTTCGGTCGCACGTGGGTTGAGAGCTCCGGAATCCCTCCTCCGGCCGATGATCAAATTGTGTATTAGAGACTTTAATTAGTTCAAGTGAACGTGCATCTTGCGATAACCTCTGAACCGTTCTCCTATGTTTAAACCATCTTAACAGTGTGGAGCGTAGGGGTGTCCTGCCTTGTTTATTTTGTAATTGTTTGATCTCTGTTTTTGGGCAGGGAGTTAGGTAAGATAAATGTATTTTCTTTTGGGATTTGATTAGGTTATTCATTTCTCCTCTTTTCTTTTTATATTCGTTTTGTTTGTTATTTTGGCCTTTTGGACACCCTGAAGATTTGCTCTTTATTTCACTTGTTATTCTTTAATAAATATATTACTTTTTGCTTCAATTTTGTGTATGAGTTTGATTATCGACCGGAGTGATGCGTGCTGGGATTCCATTTCCACAACCCAATAATTATTTATTACGCCTCTCTAGTGATTTATATTCCCCTAGAGGCGGGGCGTAATAGTATTATAAATGACTCATTGCAGATGGGGGAGGTTCCAGCAGCATTAAAGATTGCTGCTGTAACCCCAGTACCAAAAAAAGAAAATACTACTCTGGAGGATTTTAATAATTTTCGACCTATTTCCAACCTGCCGTTCTTGGCAAAAATACTTGAGCGTGTTGTTGCCTTTCATTTACGTAACCATCTTGCAATTAATAACCTGTTTGATCCTCTTCAGTCAGGTTTTCGTAAATTCCACAGCACTGAAATGGCTTTGGTCAGAGTTACCAATGATTTGTTGATGGCTTCTGACTCTGGTGTAATTTCCATTCTCATCCTTCTTGATTTAAGAGCAGCCTTTGATACTGTTGATCATAGTCTATTACTCGCCCGCCTTGAACAAGATTTTGGTGTGTCGGGGACAGCTTTGAAGTGGTTTAAATCGTATTTTACTGACCGTTCTCAGTTCGTTTCCATGGGCGGTTTCAGGTCTGAGATTAGCTCTGTTCTCACTGGGGTTCCTCAGGGCTCAGTCTTGGGCCCTCTGCTTTTTAATATTTATCTGGCACCACTTGGACAGTTGTTGCGATCGCTTGGCCTCCATTATCACTTTTATGCTGATGATACGCAGATTTATATACACTCAAAATCTGGTGAACATCTTGATGTTGATTTTCTGTCCGGCCGTGTTTCTGAGATAAAGGAATGGATGAGTACAAATTTTTTGTGTCTGAATAGTGGTAAAACTGAAGTTATGCTTATTGGTTCCCGTCATCAAATTTCCAAAGTTGGTTCCTTATCTTTAACTATTGATGGCTCTGTCTTGGCTACTCAAGCTAGGGTGAGGAATCTTGGAGTTATTTTTGATACTAGGCTTTCATTTGATTCTTTTGTTCAGAGTACAGTTAAATCATCCTTTTTTCACCTCAGAAATATAGCTAGATTACGTCCTATGCTAAATTTCTCAGTAGCTGAAAAGCTGATGAATTCCTTTGTCATCTCTAGGATAGACTATTGTAACGCCCTTCTAGCCGGAGTCTCTAAATCCACACTTAACAAACTACAATATGTACAAAACTCGGCCGCCAGGATATTGACTGGGTCTAGGGTATGCAATCACATCACTCCAGTTTTGGAGTCCTTACACTAGCTCCCAGTCCGATTCAGAGTAGATTTTAAAATTATGATGCTGACATATAAAGCATTGCATGGCTTAGCTCCTTATTATTTATCTGAGTTGTTAACTTCCTATACCCCAACTCGGAGACTGCGTTCTTCACAATCCAACTTGTTGGTTATTCCTCATACACGCTTACGATCTATGGGTGACAGGGCCTTTTCTTCATATGCTCTTGTCCTTTGGAATTCACTGCCTATTGATCTTAGGGAAGCCCAGAGCTACGACATTTTTAAAGGTAGACTTAAGACTTATTTTTTTTAATTAGCATTTGATTGTTGATGTTACTTTTATTGCTTGAGCTTTGTATTGCTTGTTTGTGTACAGCGCTTTGAGAAGTTGCTTTTAAAGGCGGGAACGATCTGGTCATTCGCTTCCTTAGAGGAGCTAAGAGGCTGAACCCTCCCAGACCACCCTCAGTTCCCGTTTGGGACCTTTCCACGGTTCTGGAAGCCATAAAAGGTGCCCCATTCGAGCCAATACAGTCAATAGACCTGAAACTCTTGTCTTTCAAAACAGTGTTTCTTCTGGCTCTCGCTTCAGTGAAGCGCATAGGGGATTTGCAAGCGCTCTCAGTGAGTGCGACGTGTATGGAGTTTGGGCCTAATGACTCGAGAGTCATACTCAAACCAAAGCACGGATATGTTCCTAAATCCCTAAATACACCGTTTAGGGCACAGGTTATCTCCCTGTAGGCCCTGCCGGTATCTGAAGAGGAAGGGGACGCAGGCTTCCTTTGCCCGGTCAGGGCGTTAAGAGCCTATGTGTCTCGCTCATCTGTTTTCAGACAGACGGGGCAGCTCTTTGTTTTGTTCAGCGGACGTTCTAAGGGACTAGCTGCATCAAAACAGAGTCTATCCAGATGGATAGTTGATACTATAGAGCTAGCTTACACATCCAAGGGCCTGCAATGCCCGATAGGTGTCAAAGCGCACTCCACAAGAGGCATGGCCTCGTCGTGGGCTTGGTCCAGTGGGATTACCTTGCAAGATATCTGTATGGCGGTAGACTGGGCCTCCCCGTCTACATTTATAAGGTTTTATAACCTCGAGGTTCCCGCTTTACAAGCTAAGTTGCTCTTGGTTGAATTTTTCAGTATTGCCCGCCCGATGCTATCGGCTCAGGATGCTGAAACTGCTAGAGCGTCGATCACTGATCGTCTGTATACTTCTGTGGGCAGTGCGTAAGTCCCCCATATTTATCAGTCCAGGCCGAGTTCGCCCTGGCTGTGTGGAACACTTGATATAATATGCTCTTATCAGAGCTCTGTATTACAGGAATGATGCTATTCTAGCCCCTCTTCCCGGATTCTCTGTGAGTCCCTTGTGATTAGGCACTGTATGAGCCCCGGGCACCTGCCCTTGGGACTTTAGTGTTATGTCTCAAGCACGCACGGCGTTTTACACTGTGTTCCCCTAGCGTAAGATACTTACGCAAGTACGAGAGAACCTCTCGTAAGAGAACGTACTCGGTTACTAACGTAACCTCGGTTCTCTCTAGAAGAGGGAACGAGTACTTGCGTATCTTGCCGTGCATGCGTCACGTTCTGATTCGCTTCAGCGATGAAAAAACTGACCAAACCAGCCTCTCTGGGCCGTATTTATAGCCCTAGCCCCACCCGCTTTCGGCGGGACATGACGTAATGGGCGCGAAGCACCCTCATTGGTTCTGACGTCATGAGGGGCCTCTATCGATAGGCTGGTGCAGTTGCCGCAGAGCAGCCAATGGGCGGCGCAAGCTGTCTCGCCCATGTCTGCATGCTGCTGCAATGCGTTTTACATTATTGCAAAATTAAGGATAATTTTTGGCTTCAATATCTCGAGGAAAAGAGGTTTTCCCCTAGCGTAAGATACTTACGCAAGAACTCGTTCCCTCTTCTAGAGAGAACCGAGGTTACGTTAGTAACCGAGTACGTTTTTTTTCGGTCCGTGCAGTCTTAAAAGTGACAGCACGCACTTAATATTATACTGTTTTCTGTGTCATTGATATAAATAAAACAATAAAATACAGCTTTAACAAAGATTAAACTATATTTAATTTATATTGTGACAAATAGTGTTATTTTACTATTGTTTAATTATTAATTTCTGTACCTGAATATACTGTTAGACTTTGCAAACTTTGTTATTTAGTATTCATCTCTGCTTGTAATTTGTGTATTTGTTCTTATTTTATTTCTGACTGTTCACTTGTTTTAAATGTGTGAACTTTATCAGTTAGGCTAATAGTTTTTAATGTAGTAGCTATCGAAAAAATTCAACTGAGCTTTAAGTAATAAATGAAAAGTAAAGTTATTATAAACTTATCTCAATTAAACACTTATCTTAAACTACAGTATGAGATGGTTAAAAACAAAACTGTTCAATCACAAAGTACCAGCGGCCAGACGAAACAAATGTCTATAAAATCAACGCTATTCAACGCAACACCATACCCCAAAATGTTGATAGTGTTTCTTGCTAAGAATCTTTAATAGGTCTAGCCTGGCGTAATACCTTTGAATGTTGTCAATGTTTAATTGTCATTTTTTATTTATTTAAATATTACATTATTTTTGTTTACTGCATTTATTTAAATTTGACTGAAGCAAGAGTATTATGTCTTATTTTGTTTCTATCTTGTTTAGTAACCTAATGTTCAGGATTTGTAGATCTTTAAAATAATAAAGCTTTCCAGAATCGTGAGAGAATCGTGATCTTGATTCCAAGCAAAAAAAATACATGCAAAAAACCTCTCTCTCTCTCTCTCTCTCTCTCTCTCTCTCTCTCTCTCTCTCTATATATATATATATATATATATATATATATATTCAGATGGAACAATATAACAAGTTATTTGCTTTAGTTGTATGGCTGAATTTAATTATAATTAAAGCTCAACAAATATGGAATACAATATAAAGTAAGAGAAAGTGCAAAACAAATCCATTTGTTTCATTTTAAGGTTCATTTCTATTCTTCTAAGAATTCATATATTAACATGGGACAAAAAATTTACATCTGTAGTTACATATGGGTTTATGTAATGGATGCTGTCAACATGCTATATTGTGTTTCAATGTCTTTATGAATGTACTAAAAATACAGTACATTGTAGTACTAGTACAATATAGTACGTGTGCCAGAACCACACATTTTATGAATACAAATGACATTAGTGACACAGATACATGTTATGACAGAGACTGAAAGCCTCTTGATTTTTGTGTGATGAGAGCAACACAACAGCCCTTAACAAACATCTGATTGCAGCGTTTCTCCTCGACGCAACCTCAGGAAGACTCACTGGAATCAAGTTCAAATACTTTAGAGGAATGATTTATTTCAAATTCAGAGTTTCGCTCTTAAATAAGAAAGTTTTTGGCAGTTCACAGACAGCGTAGTCAGCGGAAAAGTGCAATGAGCAATCAGCCCCATTCAAGCCCCATTAAACCCCATTGACTTCATGTAATCAGACTGCTTGTGTCGGGAACTTGTCAGCTCAGTGTTATTTTGCATTTGTGCATTCAACAAGGACAAACACAGCTCGCATCTTCACAGAGGATGGACTGATGAGATGTTTGGAATAACTTCCCAAATTTATGTATCTCCACTACACTGTAAAAATAAAAGGTGCCTGGAAGAACCTTTTGGGGTTCTTCACTTTGCCACACCGGCGGAACCGTCTATAGATCCTCTAGGCACCCTTTAAAAAGGGGTGGTTCTCTGAAGAACCACACAAGTTTCCTGAGGAACTCTTATATTAGGCACTGTGTGGAACCACTTTGGGTTTTTAGGGCCCAAGCCCTGAAAGGGCGAAGGCCCTATTGTTTCCGGAAGGATTTTTTTTTCTCTTTCTTTTTTTTTTCTTCATTATTTTTTTTGTTGCCTTTTTTCCACTTTTTGGGCCCTTAACATGCTCAAAAACTCTTAAAATTTTGCACACGTCAGAACCTGCGGCCATCAGGGCCGGACTGAAGCTGGTACCCGGGCGTGGCAGGGGGGCTCGACAGCGCCCCCTGGAATGGGGTCCGAAAACTTGGTCCATAAATCAAACACGCTTGCATGTAATAATATGAAACTCAGTACACATATAGATCTCATCGGGCCAAACAACTTTCGTGCTCTAAGTTTTACAAAAGTCCAACAGGAAGTCGGTTATTATACGTTTGGAAAACGCATACAATGGGATGTGAAATACTCCTCCTTGGGAATTCATCCAATCGCCACCAAACTCGGTGTGAATGAAGTCAAGACATTGAGGATGAATTCTTGCGAACGGATTTTTGATATCTCGAACGGTTTGGCCGTGACGAGGAAACAAATTTATGGCGAATAATGGGACACAGGAAGTGTGTTATAACTTTTGCATACATTAACTGATCTTGATGAAATTTCCGCAGTGTGTTCGTTGTAAGAGGCCGATCACATGGATGTGACTAGGGGGTGTAACGATACGTGTATTCGTATCGAACCGTTCGGTATGAGGCTTTCGGTTCGATTCGTTGGACCATTTTTTCTGCCGACCAAAATTTCGTTATTTCAAATGAAGGCGCGTCACGGGTGGCAAGCGCGCTCATAGAGGCTGGCGCGACCACAACATCAACTGGCAAATGCAATGTAAGGAACGAAACTGAGCTACTCTTATTGTGTTTGTGTGGACCGTTTATCAGTTTTGACCTGTGAAGCGGGACTCGCGAGCCCTATATGCGCGAGCCTGATCAAGCAACATCACACAGCACTAAGAGATCCAGACCAGTAAAGAAAGCATTTGAATTTCAAATGCTTTTTGAATTTGCCACTGAAGTAATAACATCGCTGTGAGATCTAGTGAGAAACATGCACATTTCTCTGTTATTAACGGATCAAACAGCGCTGACGTGGAAACCAGGAAGAAACATTGTGCCATGAATGAACTGGCCGGTGTCCACAGATCAGCAACATTCACCGTGGAATGGATTTGCTGTAGTAACGCTAACTGCAAGTATGGAAGTTTGTCAGGAATAGTGGGCTATAATGCTTTCAAGTAACATTACGTCTGTTTTATTTTGACATTATACATACAATTGCTGCCCTCAAATGTTAATCTGAACTAAAATAAACCTTTGTTTATAATAGCCTACTACCACAATATTACATTTCATTTTGTCCAAGGAGCTGTTTTGTTTTATATGCTCATAAGAAGAGTCAAGTATAGCTCCATTATTGCTCAGTAAAAAAATAAAAATAAAAAAATAAAAAAATCATACTTTATGATCATTAAATAAATAAAAAATTTAAAAAAAATTAATTCAAGGAAATTTCTCTGGCATTTATTTATTTTTGCTGTAGCCTATGGAAAACGTACCGAACCGTGACACAAGTGTATCGTATCGAACCGAACCGTGAATTTTGTGAACCGTTACACCCCTAGATGTGACTATTGTGAGTCAAAGTTATAGCGCCACCAACTGGCAGCAGGAAGTGTCACTTTCTAAATGCTTTTGACAAAAGTGGGGGGGTTAATTTTATGTACAGTCACAAAAATCAGTATGCATATTGGTCTCATCGAGTTGGACAATTCTCTAATTTACAGTCATTAGCTCCGACGAACAGGAAGTCAGATATTTTGGTTTGAAGTGGGTTTTTTTGGAGAATTTTCTCTCTCTTTCTCTGTCTTTGTGTGTGTGGGGGATTTGTCTGTTAGGAGAGACTGCTTTTATAATTGTTTTTCAAGGTTTCAGGGGCTTTTGGGGCCCTTAACGTGCTCGAAGACTCATGAAACTTTGCACACAGGTCAGAACCTGCGGCCATCAGGGCCTGGCTAAAGCTGATACCCGGGCGTGGCAGGGGGGCTCAACAGCGCCCCCTGGAATGGGGTCCGAAAACTTGGTCCATAGATCAAACTAGCTTGCATGAATTAATATGAAACTCAGAACACATATAGATCTCATCGGGCCGAACAACTTTCGTGCTCTAAGTTTTGCGCCAGCCCAACAGGAAGTCAGCTATTATGGGTTGTTTGGAAAACGCTTGCTGTGGAATGTGAAATACTCCTCCTAGAGAATTCATCCAATCCCCACCAAACTCGGTGTGCATGAAGTCAAGACATTGAGGATGCTAAATTGCGGACGGATTTTTGATATCTCGAACGGTTTGGCCGTGGCGAGGAAACAAATTTATGGCGAGAAAATAGAAAAACGAAGTGTTATAACTTCTGCATACATTAACTGATCTTGATGAAACTTCCGCAGTGTGTTCGTGGTAAGAGGCCGATCAGATGGATGTAACTATTGTGAGTCAAAGTTATAGCGCCACCAACTGGCAGCAGGAAGTGTGTCACTTTCAAAATGCTTTTGACAAAAGTGTGGGGGGGGTTAATTTTATGTACAGTCACAAAAATCAGTACGCATATTGGTCTCCTCGAGCCGGACAATTTTCTAATTTACAGTAATTAGCTCCGAGCAACAGGGAGTCAGATATTTTGGTTTGAATGTGGATTTCTTTGCAAAATCAGCCTCTGAATTTTTACCCACTCCTCTTAAGTGGTTTATTTTATTCCCACCAAACTTTTTCAACATGATGAAAATACATTAAAGATGCTAAATTGTAAACAGATAATAAATATCTCAAACAGTTTTGCTGTGGCAAGGGATTAAAGTAATGTCAAAAAAGGAAACACTAAAAACCTCCTATCTTCTAAAAATATAATTATACACCATTTATTTCTATATATAATTATACAAATATCAGAACTAAACCCATTTTATTCTTTTTTTTCAATTTAATAATTGTTTAAGTTTAAAAACATCCAGAATGTTTTTTTAGTCCAAAAAACATCCATTCATAGTGCTATACTGCCCTCTTGTGTTCAAAGTCAGGTAGGCCTATTGTATCTATATAAAATATACTAGGTACCGGTATGTGACGGTGAGGAATATTTTACCACTGGTTAATCAACGTGTGACACCGCTGGGGGCTTTTGAATTGCTAACTTAAAAACGAAAGTAAAATATGTTCGTCCGCACTGACATGGATAATGGTGCAGAGCGAGCGTTTTCAATGAATTCCTATGGAAGTAGGAATGAACTAAAAAACTTTCGCTCTTCTCTGCCCGTTCCTCGCCGTGGACGCACACCATATATATATATATATATGTATATATATATATATATATATATATATATATATTTATTGTTACATATATATAATGTTTTGTTTTTTTTTGTTACATTTTTATATATATATTAGGGGTGTCGCAATATACCGGTGTTGACGATAATCGTGATATTCAAAGCATGAAATATCGACATCGGTTTAATTTAGAGTGTGACAATATACCGGTATTGGCGATAACCACAATGTTTAAAATGAATAGGACTCTTATGATAACATGACACGTAAATACTCCAGCACCAGTACCTGGTTGACCTCTCAGGTGGCAGTATTGCACCCGCTGACACCTGTCAAATAAGAAGACGACGCAGCGCTCGTCCGCGCCCGCGCAGCTAGAGTGGAACACTCTGTCCACACCCGAAAAAAGTAAGCTCGCCAGAATTAAGAACAGAGTTCTTCGGCTTCAAAGAAAACAGCACCTTAAAGGTGGTCGCACACCGGACGAGAAGCGCAGCGCCACGTCTTTAAAATTCGAACACATTCTCTGAGTGTACACACACCGGCGGCTGCGACGCCCAGCAACGGCTCAGGACCATGTTCAAAATCCTGCCGCGACACAGAGCCTCATTTACATAGTTTTATATTAAATTTACATTATATTTGTCTCAAATCATCGTAAATGATTTCACCCTGTGCTGCAATATACATTTAATTTTACATTAATTTACAGAAATCAGCTGCTTGAATGAAAATTGCTGATGTTATCGGATTTTCAGGTGATATTCTCAATTCATTCAGTTAACGGACGCTCTGAGGTAAAGTGTTCAGATCACAGACTCAGCAACTATTATTTAATTGTACAGTGTAATCATAACCTAGTACAGACATTATCTCAATTCCATAATGTCCTTAACCAATGATATTGCTGGCCATAAACTGAGACGCGCGTGCGTGTGCGATACCTCGAGTTGTCATAGACGCTACGCGGCTATTATTTTACTAGTCATGGAATGGGAAACGTGACATTAACTGTTAACAGGGGGTTTCTGTGTTCATATATTAATAAAGGGTGATTATTAAAATTAAGAACCCCGTTTTCTTTACTCATCTTATTTTTGTATTTGTATTTGCACTTGATTTTTTTATTCAAATCTGCTATCTGCATGACTTTATTGGCGCCGGTGCAACAATAGGTTTAAGAGCTTTTCAGTTCTTCAGGAAACCTTCAGACAGTGTTTTGCTTCAGTTTGAAACCAGATAAACTTCACATGCTTGTCTTCCTTCACAAGAATTTGCCATAGATTGAGTACGCAAGAAGTAAAAAATGCATGTGCCTTGTCTTTCAGTATCCTTATGTTTGTTATATATATAGCTGCGAGCAGCGATGGAGGGCCCAAGCCGGTGACACCGCCACCCCGGTGGCTTTAGTGTAACTAAAGGCACCAGGGTGGCGGTGCCACCGGCTTGGGCCCGCAATCGCTGCTCGCAGCTATATTTTTTATATTTAATTTCATGTTGTTACTATGGTTACCTTTGACTTCTATTATAATAAACAAATTGAACCAAATACAAAATAAGAATTGTTTATTACATATTTGATATTCATTTTTATACATACACTTCCATGCACATGGGAAAAATAGATTAATATCAATGAATACATAAAAAAATTGTATAATACATAAGCAACATGAATAATCAACCATGTATATACAATAGATAAACAAGAAAATACATCTCAACAAAATGCATGGAAACACATATGTTCCACGAAATAAATCAATGTAAAAAATTTACATTTTGACTAATTAAAAATGTCCATCTTTACTTAACTTTAAAACATTTGTGTTTCAGTTCGATGGTAAGTCTGACATCACTGTTTCCAAGTCCAAAAGCTCTATCAGATGCCAAAAACAAACAAACAGTGCTAATATGCACTCATTGTGCTGTAATATTCCTGAAAATTATGATCCTAACCTTTATCTCTATACCGAAATCTCAGATGGTAAGTTATTCAGCTATTTTGAATCATAAAATATTGAAGTCTGGGATGCCGTTAGACTGGAGACTGTAATGTACACTATGGCTTTTGAAAAGCTTAAATGTGTGACTTGAATCAATAGTGTTCATAAATGGTTGTTGAGTATTCTCATGAAACAAGATAGAGAAAGTAGAAGTAGAGGCTTCGACCCGGAAACAGTATTAAGGTGCAGTAAAATGACCTGTTGTTCTGTGAATATTCACTGGTGAATTCCAGTAATTTCAATAAGAATCCACACGATCAGCAATTTCGTTTGTGGTCAAAAATGTCACTATGGGACCAAGTTGGTGTGAGGTACTTAAAGAGTTAGAAAAGTGAAAAGGTACAGCAGATTCGTTTTCCGTTTGTTTTTCCTCTTTTCTGGTGGATGGTCCAGGCACTTCAATGATTTTCAGGTCTACAGGAGGATTTTTATTCTTGTTCAAACTTGTATTTCAGTTTACCGAGATCCCTGCAAAGTAAAAAATTTACTGTTAGTAAGGTTATTAAAGTGATAGTTGTGAAATTTAAATAATTTCCTCAGCCTTGTGACGTTCCAAACCTGTTTGACTTTCTGTCTGTGGAACCCAAAAGCAGATCTCAGGCATAATGCAACCACAGTCACCATTCAATCTCACTGCATAAAACACAAGCAGAAAAAAATTGTGTAAATCTGTAATGCCAAACCAGCAGAGGGAGCCCTCACCTGAGTACTGACTGTGTTCCACTCCCTCTGCTTCTTCTGCACTCATTTCCTGTTTTGACTGCTATTTAACCAGAGACCATTCTTGTACTCATTGTGAAGTATTGCCAGTTTACCTGCCTTACCGAGCGTTATTTCCTGTTTATCCTGCCTGTCTACTGTGTATGATTCTGCCTGGTTCTCTGTTTTTTGATTTACTGGATTATCCCCTTTGTTTTGGTTGCCTGATCGGACTGATGTTTTTGCTTGGACCTATTGCCTGGTTACTCACTCTTGCCTTTTGGAATTCCCCTTTGTATGTTGAAAGATCTGACTGCTACCTTGGTTTTGACCCTCTGCCTGCCTCATCGTATTTGTTTGTGGAAACTGTCTTTAAACAGTCTTTTTGCGAGCTGTAGTAAACAACAGCGCTCATCTGTTCCGTTCATTCATTCACACACAGACAGACACGCAATTCATAATTAAACAGTCTTTTTGCGGATTACAGACACCATTGCATATCGCGATTAGAACAAAGCACTTAAGAATAAATAATTACTATTCACAGTCGTCAGCTGGATCCGTTGCTCCTCAAAGTGAAACTAAACCGCACTTCTGAGGTAAATTTCCCAGGATTATTTCTCACAGCGAAGCAAGATGATGTAAAGTGCATGAGTCTGATTTAAGGGGGTGTTGAATCGCATCAAGGCTGCAAGACTAACCATCTGCCCTGATAAATATGCCCTCGCTAAACCAACCCAATACCTTGGATTTGTACTGGGTCACTGTGTGATCCGACCTCAGGTGGGGAAAGTGGAGGCCGTTAAAGGAGCAGGACGGCCTGTGACAAAAAAAGCAGGTTAGAGCTTTTCTTGGACTTGTTGGCTGGTGTTGGAAATTTATAAAAAATTTCTCAGCCAGGGCAATAACCCCAACAAACTTGACAAAAAAGAGCCAGCCCAACAATGTAGTATGGACTGAGGACTGTGAATAGGCCTTTAAAGACTTAAAGGATGCACTATGTCAGGAACCAGTTCTTCAGAGTCCTGATTTTGGGAAACTGTTCACAGTACAGACTGATGCCTCACAACATGGCATTGGTGCTGTACTCCTTCAAGAGGAACAAGGTCAACTCAAGCCAGTTGTATACATCAGTAGGAAACTCCTGCCCACATAGGTAAACTATTCCACTGTTGAAAAGGAGTGCCTTGCTGTTAAGTGGGCCCTGGACTCTTTAAGGTATTATTTGCTTGGACGAAAATTCCGGTTGGAAATTGACCACCGAGCATTGGCCTGGTTAGGCCACATGAGAGACACAAATGCTCGCATTACTTGGTGGTTTCTGGCCATGCAGCCGTTTGACTTTGAGGTGCTGTACAGATCAGGGTCACAAAATTACACTGCAGACTTTCTCTCAAGGACACCACAGGCGGTGTCTAGGGAGGGGACAATGTCACAGTGAGGCTCTGTGACTAGAGACTCTTATTTTGTAAAAAAAAAAATACTCTTGTTATGACACTGGACTGAGAACATACTATGCATACATACACTTTCCATTCTAACATCATAACACATTATCTGTTTTGTGCAAATTTGAACACCAGTGAACACAGATATGTGTGTGTCACTGATTGTGTATTGTTTAGTGTTGTTCCTGTCCTCACCATGTCCTTTTTCTTTAACATTTACTGAGTCATTAATTTCACTATGTTGATTCATGTATTGTGTTAAGGACTCAAACAAGACCGGTTACAGTGTTAAATGTTTATTGTTTTCCATTAACCACTTGCATAATATAAATTGTCATACTTGCATACTGGAACATTTCCCCATACCAAACAGACAAAACCCGGTAACAGTAACTGCCACCATTTTTGAGTATCTCTTTCCCGCCAATAGAAGGTGCAGGTAATTGTTCTCATGTGTGAGGGGGAGATTGGTGTTCTGTTTGATTCTTTGTTAAGCATTGTTAAACATGAATAATTTGAGTTTGTTTTGTTTCCAATGTTTATATATTTTTGCATTATTCTAACTGTTTATCTCTTTTGTTACTGTTAAATCTTTTTTTTTTATTTTTTTATTTTTTTATTTTATTTCTTTATTACCTTTAATTTCTAAATGGTTTAGTCCAAGTAGGAGGGGCTAAGCCTTTTTAAGAGGGCCTCTCAGTGTTGTTAGGGAGGTCGTAGAGTGAGTTTGTTGCTAGTTGTTGCTCTGTTTTGGGTCAATAGGGGTTATGCGGAACGCCCAACGTTCGAACCGGAAAACAGGTATAAGCATTTCCGGTTTGCACTACCGTACGCATCTGCAGCAGTAGGTGATCTCATAAGTTAGGAGGTAACTTATTTTTCGCTTTTTTAGAAAACAAATCTTATTTCTGTTTTAATTAAAATGTCACGAATGCTTAAGTATCAGAAAAAAAAAAAGTATAAAAAAAAAAAAAATGCAGTCTTCATTTGATTGTTTTAATCGTCTGCAAGCAAATATAAAATGTTAAACTACTATGATAGCATACAAGTCTAAACTAACTTACTGATAGTTAGCTAAAGGCCAATTTATACTTCTGCGTCGAGTGTACGCCGTAGTGTACGTCGTAGGCTACGCACGTAGGCGACGCCGTCGTGAGCATTTATACTTCTGCGAATGTCTGTGTTGCTCTGCAGTTACACCGCCGAAACGCTAGTTGGCGCGGGTGGGTTTTAATGTTCCACTGTGTTTACATTCCTCGCGGCTGTTTTGAGTTTAGGTTTCTACGAGCAATGGCGACTGAAGGAGTCATACAGATGGCTGTATTTCCGCACTTCTTCAAGCAATCTCTCGGTCACTTGGTCTATTTCCATGGCTCTTCACTGATCTTCGGAATTTAAAAAGGGCGGGCGGGCGGTGCAGAGTGCAGAAGATCATTCCGGAAATGCGTAGGAGGAAACGCGATGCTATCCAGCCGACCAATCACAGATCTTGCGGTCCGCGTCGCCGCGACGCGTAGTTACATTTTTGAGGAGGTGCGCGTCAGGGTACGGCGAAGGGTACGACGTATGGTACACGTCAATGCGTATGCTACGCCGTACCTTCTACGCGCACCCGACGCAGAAGTATAAATTGGCCTTCACTCTACATCGGGTGCCATTAGCAAAAGCTACATACTAACTTACATACCTTCATAATCATGAATAAATGAGGAGGCGTAAAACTTAAATCCTTTATCTAACGGAGTACTCGGGGCTCTGGAAGTCCGTTTAGCAAAACGATGTACATCTGAAATGGATAGAATGGGTAGCTCCTGTAAACACCGGCTATAAAAGGTTGCCATTCCTACGCTGTGTTTACCTCAGTAGCTGACGACCGGAAGAAGTTATATCTGTTTTGTAGAACCCGGAAGTATGTTGCGCATAACCCCTATTTATAGGCATAGCCAAAAGTTTGTTTGCAATTAACTTTGAACAGTTTATTTTATTTTTGTTTGTCTCTTTTGGATTTTCACTGTAAATACCATTTGCACTCTATTGGAAAACCTTTGTTTTTCACTTTTTGGAATAAACACTGAACTTTTTACTTCATCACATCACTTCATTTTTACTCCTCCATCTGTAAAAAGTAGTGCCTTTTCTTAGGGAAAACCCAGACAACTTCCGGCAAATTTAGATTTGCTCTGCAAGTAGTCTGGCAAAGAGCTCATTCAAGGCCATTTCTAATCCGTCAAAATCGCGGCACCAATCAGAAACGTTGAGGCGGGCTTTACACGATGACGACTGCTCTGATTGGTTTTAGGTCTATCCAATTGTGCCCAGAGGCATTTGAGCGACGTCCGTTGGTGAAGCGCATCAACTTTTAAATGCATTATTATATTCAAATTGCAAACACATGAGGACAGTCTCCATGAAAGACCCACTGGCAGATGAACGTGCTACTACATTTCTCTCCGAAACGGTAGGAAATTAAATTAGATTTAATAGAGGATTTTAACTGTGACAAGATGATTGACAGGTAGGGTTGGGTACCGAAACCCGGTTCCAATAGGGAACCGGTTCCGACGTAAACGGTAGTATCGAGACCGAATAAGAACGCAACTTTCGGTGCCTGATCTCGGTGCCTGACTTTTTTCACCGCCCCCTATAAAACATCTCGCGGCACGAATGATCCAATAACAAAACATATCCAGTTAACCAGCAGAGCATTCATTTAGTTTGTTTGTTAAATAAGAGACGATCTAGCGCTGAACTGTGTTTTTTTAAATCAAGTGATCAAAGTGCTCGTTGCCGCTGCGATCAGTGGCGCTATATGAAATGCACAACGTCACATCTAAAGTCGCTCACGCACACACACACAAGAGAAAACACTGTATCCCAGTGTTTTCTCTTGTGGCTCGCGCACACCACACTTTCTTCACTCGGACGCGCGCTTCAATACGTTGCAGAGATCGATCTATTTATGAGGCGCCGTCTATATGAGTGTGCGCGGAGAGTTTGTGTGTGCGTGCTCGCGTCTCAGATGAGTATGTGCGCGAGTTTGTGTGTGTGTGTGTGGGTGTGTGTGTATGGCAAGCCAAGAGGCTCAGAAATACGCCATAGATTAATCGCGTTTAAAGCCAAACGCCGTCAAATACGGCGTTTTAAACCGTTTTGGACGCCGTAAAATACGCCGTTTTAATTACAAACGCCGTAAAAGACGCGCGAAATACGTCAATGACGCCGTATTTGACGGCGTTTTAGTGTGCATGGAAAGCGCCGCTTTTTACGCCGTTCATCTCGCCATATGACGCCGTAAAAAACGCCGTTTTGGTTGCACAGAGCGCGCGCTATTTTACGGCGTTTTGATTATAGTATAATGAGACACGCCCGCTGATTTCCACAGCCAGTAAGTTTGAACTGTTGTCTCCCAATCAATGATGAACTGAGTCAGACCAGACGAATTCAGCACTGATCATTTAATCCAATACTTATGCTCATATATGAGGAGTTATTAAACAAGGAAAAGAATCCAGGTCGTATATGCTTAACTCGGCACATTTCCATCTAAGTGCTGAATAACACAAAATATTATAACCCATAGAATGCCCTATGAATTTGTGTGTTTTAAATAGGCCTATTTGAAAAAAAAAATAAGACGAATGTATTTTTTGCTATTTCTAAAAAATGTGGCAGGTTTGTTGGTATGTCTATAAGCTTCTCCTTCCAGAATTAAATAGTGTTCCGATTTTTGTAGGCTAATTAAATTCGTGTTTTATTCATATTACATTGATTATATATTCATTAAATACTTAGCATTATTACATTTCGTTATATCCAATATATTTTTGTAAAATGAAGATTCAAATATTTTGCCCTTTCGATCGTCCAGTTCATAGTGAAATAAACGACTTGGGGGAAAAAGTCAACCGTTTGTGGGTATAGAAGTTCAGTGAGTAAAGCCGTTTTTAAAATACGAATTTTGAAATAATTTCCGTCATTTTAAAAGATAAAACATAAGGTGCAAGGGGAGCAAACTCAGCAAATGACAATAAATAAATAAATAAAAATAACATAGCCTAGTTATTTCTTTCCCACATTTGAGTCATTATTCTTAAAATAAATGTAAATTATGCTTGCAACAATAGCTGTAGGTTAATTGGCCTGGGCTGCGTTTCCCCAAAGCGTCGTAAGCCTAAGTAGTTCGTAAAAACGATCGTACGACTGATCTTAATATTACGGTCTGTTTCCCAAAAGCATCGTAACTTAAGTAGCACTTAAAAATCATCGTAGATCTACGAGTGCTCTGAAGTAATCGTAAATCCCCAAGTGCATCGTAAGAAGACAGAGTTATGAGGACACCTGCAGGACAACCGGCAGATTACACTTTTATCTAGATTTAATAGATTACAATGCAAAGTGAGTACAAATATAAGGTTTTGATTGTACTTTTTTATTGTACACTTTATTGTAGCCTACTTGTTTTTTGTTTAAATGAATGTATAAATTAAATAATAAAAAAGGGAAGAAAAAATACACATCTAAATTAAATGAATGAACAAAAACAAAAAAATCATAAAATAACGAAGTAATGTGGGAAATATGCTTCAAAGACTGGGCAAAATATGGATAAAAAAAAATAAAAAAATCTGTCAGTGACTTGCTGACGTGCACGAAAACCAGCCATGTATTGGCCATTTCTTGCAGACCACCTTCCCTGATCTTTGAACACCCCGGGTTGCAGTTAGTTTGCAGTGTCCACCCAGGTGTTTTGTTTTTTCCTTATTTGTATGGTGTCCTTTAAATCTGTTAAAAATAACATCTTTGTTTCGCTCTATCTCCTGTAAAATTAGGCCTACATTAATGTAATCTTTTTTGAAAGGTATCTTTTCTTTTTTTTTTTTTTTTTTTGTTCATAAATTTTGTCAGTAGGCTATCTCCGCCTGAATGTAGACTTTAGACTTGTCTTGATTGCTAATCCACAGATGATGATTATTTGGTTAAATCTAATAATTAAGGCTAAACGTTCAGAATACGATTCCATATAAGGTTATATTTCAGCACTTCGCTTCGTTCATGTTTAGCGCATTTTTGGGAAACGCTCGTGGAATTGCTGCGAGCGTTCGTAACCTTGCACGTAGAGAGCGCTCTTAAGAGCTAAGATACATCGTTATCGGGAAACCCGGCCCTGGATGAGTGTGATTGGCCTAATATTGTGTCCCAGACCGGCATTAAATAATTCGTGAATATTTGTAAAAATTCGTGGCTTGAAAGAGTTGGAAAATTGACAGTTCTGTCGATGTTTTGCCCAGGCAGGGTTAGTAAAGTAAAACTATTAAAAACATTTAAATGCTAATCGAAATAAACCTGAAATAAAGGAAAATATAACTATTAGTTGAAAAACTTAAACTAAACGGAAATGAGAATTATAATTTTTTATCAACAAACTGGATTCATTTCGGGCGTATCCGGCGACTCAAAACGGGGGTTGGAGGTAACGGAAAACGAAAAAAAAAAATTACATTGCCTACTGCAGGGGCGGCGCCAGAGAATTTTTAACGCATGTGCTGAGGGGGTGCTAGATCATTGACAGGGGGAGCAGCGCAAAACTTGGCCACTAAATATTTAATATTCAATTATTTTAATGATCACAATTAAAGTTGTATTAAATTGAACAAGCGCAACATTCAGCATTCAGCACAATCAAATATTCAAAAAGATGTAGGCTATTATCAATAATAATGTTATATCAACATAATATCTCGTTATTTCGACATAATATGTGTCCGTGCAACAAGCAAGATGTGCATTTGTAAATCCGGTGACGTGTGCATTGATTTTTATTAATAAACTAGTGTTTCTGACTGTCTGCTGCAAACATGAAGTTTACGATCGCCATAAGTGAACGCACCTAGAGAGAAATGCACATAACGGATTACATAATCAGAGAGTAGGCCTAGCCTTTTTTTTTTTTTTTTTTTTTTTTGAATTATTTAGTTTAAAGACATTTCAAGCTTTGTGTATTTGATGTATTTCTCATGTCTGTGTGAGGCATACACTGAGTTTCGTTAAGTGTTAGGATGAGATGCGCTCCAGTTAACGTGCAATGCAAGAGACCGCGCGGGCGCCTCCATGATTATATTGTCCGCAATTGGTTGATGAAAAATTTATTAAAATTAAGATACAATTTATACAAAACGAAATTCACTTTAAAGAAAGGTTTTCTACAAAACAAAACTTAATGAAGTGGTCAAAATCATGTCTGAACCTCTCCATGTCTCATATTGCGCATCCTATCTTACTCGTGCTGTTCACTTTTCATAAATCAACATAAATGGAAAAAAAATAACATTTATATATAATATTTTAACAAATATGAAACTAAATGCGCTTATTTAATGGCTACAACAGTACAGTAGGCCTACAGACTCTCTATTTGTACAAATTGCTGCACATTCATTTAATACTGAATTTTGCACACACAAGTTGAAAGGCATTTGTTCAAATCAAGTTCACGGATAATTGTGCGTGCATTTATTAATCATTATGATACTAAAATCATAACAATGTGGGCTATGCTATGTAAAAAAAAAAAAAAAAAAATCAGATGAGCCCAGAACGCAATTACACGTTAAGTATTTCCCCCCCATAGAAAACGTACTCGGTTACTAACGTAACCTCGGTTCTCTCTAGAGAGGAAACGAGTACTGCGTAATATCTTACGCTAGGGGAAATCTCTTTTCCGCGAGATACTGAAGCCAAAAAATTATCCTTAATTTTGAAATAATGTAAAACGCGTTGCGGCAGCATGCAGACATAGGCGAGACAGCTCGCGCGCCTATTGGCTGCCCTGCGGCAACTGCAGCAGCCTATCGATAAGGCCCTATCGTGACGTCATCACCAATGGGGGCGCTTCGCGCCCCATACATCACGTCCCGCCGAAACGGGCGTGGCCTGGGGCTATAAATATAGCATCGAAAGGCTAGCTTACCGGTTTTTCATCGCCGGAGCGAACCGGAGCGTGCGCAGGCACGGCAAGATACGCAGTACTCGTTTCCTCTCTAGAGAGAACCGAGGTTACGTTAGTAACCGAGTACGTTCTCTTACGAGAGGTACTCTCGTACTGCGTAATATCTTACGCTAGGGGAAACAGTGTAAAACGCCGTGCATGCTATGATCCAGCACCAAAGTCCCAAGGGCAGGTGCCCGGGCTCATGTAGTACATGATCATAAGTGACTCACAGAGAGCCCAGGAAGAGTGGCTAGAATAGCATCATTCCTGTAATGCAGCATCCTATAAGAACAGTTATAGTGATGGTATTTACTCAGTCAGGGCGACCCCGGCCTGGACTGATGAATATAGTGGGTCTTACACATTGCCCATAGAGCTGCGCGATCTAAACGAGCGTTGCTCGCGCTATTTCGGTATTCTGGGCCGGACGTACTCGGGGCAGACAGTACCGATTTTTAGACTGAAAGCAGCTTAGCTTGCAGAGCGGGAACCTCTAGGTTATAAAACCTTATAAATGTAGACGGGGAGGCCCAGCCTGCCGCCATACAGATATCTTGGAAGGCAATCCCACTAGACCAAGCCCACGACGAGGCCACGCCTCTCGTGGAGTGCGCTCTGACACCTAATGGGCACTGCAAGCCCTTAGAGGTGTAAGCCAGCGCTATAGCATCGACTATCCATCTGGATAGGCTCTGTTTCGAAACGGCGAGTCCCTTAGAACGTCCGTAGAGTGAAACAAAGAGCTGCTCCGTCTGTCTGAAAACAGACGTGCGGGACACATAAGCCCTTAGCGCCCTGACTGGGCAAAGGAAGCTGGCGTCCTTCTCCTCGTTAGAGACCGGCAGGGCAGACAGGGAAATTACCTGGGCCCTGAACGGTGTATTGAGGGATTTAGGGACGTACCCGTGCCTTGGTTTGAGTATGACTTTCGAGTCATTTGGCCCAAACTCCATACACGTCGCGCTGACTGAGAGCGCTTGTAAGTCCCCTATGCGCTTCACTGAAGCGAGAGCCAGAAGAAACACCGTTTTGAAAGACAAGTGTTTGATATCTACTGACTGGATAGGCTCAAATGGGGCACCCTTCATGGCCTCCAAGACCGTAGAAAGGTCCCATATGGGGACTGAGGGAGGTCTGGGAGGATTTAACCTCTTAGCTCCTCTAAGTTCCTTCCTAGTGACTGACCAAGCGTTGGTTTGGAAAACGCTGCTATAGCCGCCACATAGACTTTGAGCGTGGATGGGGCTCTGCCTTCATCCAGTAGCTCTTGTAGGAAGGAGAGAACCTCCGTCACTCCACAGTCCAGGGGTGAAAAGCCGCGTGCTGTGCACCAGCTGGAGAACACTGACCATTTTGAGGAATAGAGCCGTCTCGTAGAGGGAGCTCTAGCCTGCATGATCGTGTTTAACACTCCCTCTGGGATATCAGAGGGTACCCGTTGATGGCCCACGCATGTAGGGACCAAAGCTCCGGGCGAGGATGCCAGATCGAGCCCCTGGCTTGAGAGAGGAGGTCCCTCCTCACTGGTATTGGCCATGGGGCAGTGCTCGTCAGCTGCATAAGAACTGGGAACCAAGCCTGGTTCTTCCAGAACGGAGCAACCAGTAACACTGAGCATCTGCTTTCCCTGATCCGCTCTAATACCTGAGGTAGGAGCGTGATGGGGGGAAAGGCATAGAGCGGGCAGCGGGGCCAGACGTGGGCCAGCGCATCCCTGCTCTTTGAGAAAAATTCCGGGCAGTGAGCGTTTTCTTGAGACGCAAACAGGTCTATCTTTGCTCTGCCGAATGTCTGCCACAGCAGTTGGACTGTCTGCGGATGCAGTGACCATTCTCCTGCTGGAACATTGTTCCTGGACAGTCTGTCTGGTCCCACATTCAGGTGGCCAGGCACATGCGCTGCTCTGAGCGAGCGCAAATTGTGCTGAGCCCATACCAGGAGGCGTTTCGCTAACCTGTATAGGTTTCGGGATGTGATGCCTCCCTGGCGATTTATGTAGGCTACCACTGACATGTTGTCCGAGCGGACCAAGACGTGGTGTCCTGCTATTTGGGGACGAAAGCGCCTCAGCGCGTTGTCGACTGCCATCATTTCCAGGCAGTTTATGTGCAGAAGCTTTTCCCGTTCTGACCACTGGCCGAAAAACGGTCTGCCCTCGAGCAGTGCTCCCCATCCCGAGGTGGAGGCGTCCGTGGACACCACCTTCACACTCGAGGAAGTCCCCAGGCTTACACCTGACTGGTACCAGTCGGTCGCTCTCCAGGGTATCAGTGCTGAGACGCATTCCTGATCGACCTTGAGACGAAAGAGACCTGAAGTCCATGCTCGACGCGGTACTCGCGCTTGTAGCCAGAACTGCAGTGGGCGCATGCGAAGCAGACCCAGCTGGAGAACTGTGGATGCTGCTGCCATGAGACCGAGCATCCTTTGAAACTTCTTTAGCGGGACTATAGTGCCGCGGCGGAAGGTTTCTGTCATGCGCTGAATAGTCAATCTGCGCTGTAGCGATATTTGAGCTGTCATTGACAGCGAGTCCAGTTCTGTGCCCAGAAAAGATATTCTCTGACTGGGAGACTTTTCGCCCAGTTGACTTTGAGACCCAGATTCTCGAGATGTTCGAGTAAAATGGTTCTGTGTTCTATGAGCTCCGTATGTGACTGAGCTAGAACCAGCCAATCGTCCAAGTAGTTCAAAACTCGCATTCCCCGAAGTTTCAGGGGAGCGAGGGCTGCGTCCATGCACTTCGTGAATGTACGAGGTGCTAGGGACAGGCCAAACGGTAGGACTGTGTATTGATAAGCCTGGCCCTCGAAGGCGAATCTCAAAAATCGCCTGTGACGTGACGCTATTTGTATTTGGAAATACGCGTCTTTCAGATCTATTGACACAAACCAGTCCCCGTGGCGAATTTGCGCGAGGATTTTCTTGGTTGTGAGCATTCTGAACCGGCGTTTTGAAAGCGCTACGTTCAGTTGTCTTAGATCTAGAATGGGTCTGAGACCCCCGTCTTTTTTCGGAACCAGAAAATATCTGCTGTATAGCCCCCCTTCGCTCTGAGCTTGAGATAAAGGCTCTATTGCCCCTTTGCTCAACAGTTTCGCAATTTCGGTACGAAGTACACTTGCTACTTCCTTTTCTACCGTGGTTTCGACTCGCACCGTACAACGGCGGGGACGTCGAGCGAACTGTAGCGAATAGCCTCTTTCTATAATGTTCAGCACCCATTCTGATACACCGGGAAGCTTTGCCCACGCATGTGCGTGCATAGCTAAGGGTTGAATGAGATCGGAGCTCTGGTCGTGACATAGTGGCGACCGGGGAGCTTCGGTATGCTGTATTATAGACACCGCATTTGCAGCGCTCGAGGCGGGGAGTGTTTTGATCACAGCGGGCGGTTCGCCCGCGCTCGGCTCTCTCACGGCAGGTAGCTGAGAGACGGCGAGCGTGGGGGAAACCGAGGGATTCGTCATGTCTGTGAGTGAATGTGGGCGCAGGACAGCGGGCACATTTGCACTGAAAACACCATCGACCTGAGTCGGTTGTATGTGTGTTGGTTTCGTTTTTACAGAAACCGAGAGACATGCAGCGTGTAGTGTTTGTGGGCACTGGGACGTGGGCACGTTCACTACATTCTGTGCGCAATCGACATGAGTCGATTTTATGTGCGCGAGCCCTGTGGGGCGGGCTGTGTCTGTGTGTAGGAATGGGCACTGGGCAGTGGGCATTTTTACTACACTCATAACACCGTCGGCCGTGGCCGGAATACCAGAAAATACGCTCTTTACAGGATTTATCTGGGTCGCCGTGAAAACGGCGTTTGTGTACAGGCAAGCGGGTAATGTAACCGACTTGTTTACTGCAGAGTACACTGGAACAGTCGCATGTAATGGAACTGGACGAGCGGGAAGTTTTGGTGGAAACCCAGCCGCAGCGGGGCTTGAACACCGTCGTTTTCCTAAGCTGGCTAGGAAGACTTTGAGGCCTCGGGCTTCATCTCAACCTTCGGCCGAGTCCCACGCTGTGGGGGGCGGCGGCCGGCAGAGCGAGAGCGTGGTCTCTGGTCCCGGGCCTGTCGACGCTGTGAAGCGGCGGCGGGGGGCGGTGGCTGCGAGCAGACGGCTGTTTAGAGCGGCCTGATGCGGAGCTAGAGCGCTTTGGCAAAAAGTGCTTCATGGCCTGCGACGTCTTTTGTACCTCAGCGAATCTGTCCGCGAAATCTTTGACGGACGATCCAAAGAGGCCAGTAGCAGAAACGGGGGCGTCGAGGAACACAGAGCGCTCCGAGTCCGGCATTTCTGAAAGCGTCAGCCAGAGGTGTCTCTCAGCAACGGTGAGAGAGGCCATGTTCCGCCCTATGGCCTGTGCAGCGGATTTCGTAGCGCGGAGAGCGAGGTCCGTAGCGCTCCTTAAATCCGCCACGTTGACTGCTTCCGTGCCTTCCTCGTCCAGCTTTCGGAGAAGGTTAGCTTGGAAGATCTGGAGAGTGGCCATAGTGTGTAGCGCTGATGCAGCCTGCCCAGCGGCGGTGTAAGCGCGACTGTGCAGGGTGGAAGTAGCGCGGCAGGCTTTAGAAGGTAGCGCCGTCTTAGTCCGCCGTCCAGCAGAGGGCGGGCAAAGATGGGCTGCTACTGCCTCCTCCACTAGAGGGAGAGCGAGGTATCCTCTGTCTTTGGCACCGTCCACCACGGAGAATGCCGCCGAAGCAGAGGAACGTAGCCTGGCTGAAAAAGGGGCGCTCCAAGACTTTGCCAGTTCTTCATGAAGCTCAGGAAGAAACGGGGCGGGTCTTGAGGGCGTGGAAACGCGGTCCCCTTGCAGAAAACAGCCGTCCAGACGGTTGCGTGTAGGCTCGGCGGGCGCGGACCACTCGAGGCCGAGGCTCTCTGTGGCCTGTGTGAGCAGACGCATCAGCTCAGCTTCAATGCTGGCCCGTTTTCCTGACGACTCGCGGGCAGAAGAAGGGGCGAGGTCCACAGAGCTCGCCCAATCCTCGCTGTCCGAAGCCAGGATAGAGCAGTTGTCCTCCTCGAAAACTGCCGCTTCTTCCTTGTCATCTCCGGCGGAAGCGGCGGCCAGCGGCGGCCACTGTCCGGGAGTGAGAGACTCGAGAGAAGCAGACGGCGAAGCTGGCAGGCGCACCGGCGAGCTTTTCTCGGTGGGAGGCTCAGGGATCCGCTGAGCACGGCGCTTTTTACGGCGCGGCGTCGAAGCGGGAGGTGCAGGCTCGTGGAAAGTTGCCATGCGAGTCCTCAGAGTCGCCATAGGCATAAGCTCGCAGTGAGGGCATCCGCCGTCAGCGAGCGCTAGAGCCGCATGTCCTTCACCCAGGCAGGAAACGCAGATGACATGGCGGTCCCCGTCGCTGAGTGGGGCTCGGCACGAGCCACAGGATGGACGAGACATCTTGAAAAAGACGCTCTGCTCTTTTAGAGAAGGAGTGTGAGTCGCGGCGGCGAACACACACAATGCAATAAAAGGATATAACGCCGGATAGCGTAGCAGGAACGGTGGTTGAAGGCGGCGCGGCCAGCGACTCCAGGTACCGAACTCGTCCCGCTGAAATGCTGTTTCCACGGCGCGGCTTCTTCTCTCTGGATCCAGCGATGCGTGAGCTCCGCTGAAGAGATGAAAAATCGGTAAGCTAGCCTTTCGATGCTATATTTATAGCCCCAGGCCACGCCCGTTTCGGCGGGACGTGACGTATGGGGCACGATAGGGCCTTATCGATAGGCTGCTGCAGTTGCCGCAGGGCAGCCAATAGGCGCGCGAGCTGTCTCGCCTATGTCTGCATGCTGCCGCAACGCGTTTTACATTATTTCAAAATTAAGGATAATTTTTTGGCTTCAGTATCTCGCGGAAAAGAGATTTCCCCTAGCGTAAGATATTACGCAGTACGAGAGTACCTCTCGTAAGAGAACCATTATAAGAACGCTTAATGTGGCTTATTGCAGATTAGAATGTCCCCTTATTATGTCGAAATAACGAGATGATATGTCGATACTACTGCTGTGTCCACCATGGTTTCCACATTCTTGATCAGCGGAAACGATTTTTGCTTGTTTGGGATCTGACTGGCCAGCCTATTTGAAAAAGTTAAGCAAACTTTGCTGTCTTTATGACATTTTTCCCCTGAGTGAAACGATCGAGGCTAACAGCAATCTCAACTAGCACAACAAGCGCGCAAGTCATGTGTCACCCATGTTCACATGTTCCGGCTCAAATTAAGCCCTGTGTGACACCCTTTTAAAATGTGAAAATCCTATTCATTTTGCTTTATTGATTTAAATGTTCTTTAATATTTTCTTTAATTTCAGTTTATTATTTAGCTTGGATTATTTTAATACATAAAATTAATAATTCCTTGGGAGCATACGAATTGGATTACCACAAATGATCTGTGCTGAATTCGTCTGGTCTGACTCAGTTCATCATTGATTGGGAGAGAACAGTTCAAACTTACTGGCTGTGGAAATCAGCGGGCGTGTCTCATTATACTATAAGCAAAACGCCGTAAAATAGCGCGCGCTCTGTGCAACCAAAACGGCGTTTTTTACGGCGTCATATGGCGAGATGAACGGCGTAAAAAGCGGCGCTTTCCATGCACACTAAAACGCCGTCAAATACGGCGTCATTGACGTATTTCGCGCGTCTTTTACGGCGTTTGTAATTACAACGGCGTATTTTACGGCGTCCAATATGGTTTAAAACGCCGTATTTGACTGCGTTTGGCTTTAAACACGATTAATCTATGGCGTATTTCTGAGCCCCTTGGCTTGCCATATGTGTGTGTGTGTGTGCTCGCGTCTCAGATGAGTATGTGCGCGGAGAGTTTGTGTGTGTGTGTGCTCGCGTCTCAGATGAGTATGTGCGCGGAGAGTTCCGCGCGTCTCGTGTGTGTAGAGTTTGCGTGTGTGTGTGTGTGTGTGTGTGTGTGTGTGTGTGTGACTTTAGATGTGACGTTGTGCATTTTATATAGTTGGAGCATTCAGCAGTATACATGTAGGCTATGTGTGACTACTTAGTATGTGTATGCAAGCATTTTATGTGTGCGTGAATGAAGTTTGATTTAGGCCCTAGACGGCGCCTCATATCTATTCGTTCTGGTGAAATCACAACATATAATGCACACAAGGTGTCCCTGCTTGATATACAACCACTGATGAGCATAATCGGTTTAAAAAAAAAAACTACGAATGCGGATTAGAACCCAAAACCTCTGACACTCTTGACTAAAGTTCAAGTTCAGCTGCAGTGTTCCTCTTTGAGTAAGTCTAGTATTTTAATGCCAACTGCAAATCTTGCATATCAAGTATGAAGTATATCAAGTATATTTATATGAGGCTATACTATGTGTGTTAAATATTTCTGCTCAGTGTCAGATATTTCTCTGTTTTGTAAAAGTCTATAATATATAATATGTAATATAATATATTATATATATATAAATAAATAATATTAGAAGACAACATTTTGATCTTAACTTAAGTGTTTTCGGCTACATCAGCACAATTTTTTATTTTATAAGAAATCAGAAAATCTTTTTCAGAAAACACACACAGCTATTTATTTATTTTTTTTTGATAAAGTGTGTGCGGTTTCGTTTTCTTAAGTACCGGTTTAAGAACCGTTTAAGCACCGGAACCGTTTAAGCACCGAAAAATACAGAGTAGGTACTGGTATCGGATAAAACCCAACCAATACCCAACCCTATTGACAGGGCAGTTTACGTGACAGGATGCACGCGACAGATCCGTCCGATAAAGATGACGAAGTAGTATGTCCCAAAGCTTGCCTACTTTTTTGCTACACATTCAAAAGTAAATACCTTTTCTTCACAAAAAGAGTACATACTTTTATGGCGTAGTGTATCTTAGGCGAATTGGGACGCTGCATATGGCTTTACACGATGAAGATCGCTCTGATTGGTTTTAGGTCTATCCAATTGCGCCCAGATGCATTTGAGCGACGTCCGTTGGTGACGCCCCTTTGGAAATGAGTTATTAATGAAGCTTTGCCAGACCATAACTCAGTTACTACTGAGAATGGTCTGCTTTTAACCAGGCTAGCCTTTTCTCCAACCTCTCTGTACATTCAGAGCAGTGGTTTGAAACTGTTTGAAACCTCTTTGGGGCCTCTTTGCGGCAGTTGGCACACCCCTGTCTCTGTTACAGTGAACAATGCAGCTTTTAATGAAACCCATTGCTCTGAGGAGACACAGCCTTGGTGTCATGGGTTTGCTGCCACTCCCACTTGGTTTTGGTTTCAGCAACCTACAATACTGCGTTCGCAGGGATATTGCTCTGGTCTAAATGTCGTCAACTGAAGGAGGAAAACAAGAAATACATTTTATTGTTGTAATTTGTTAAGCACTCCAGAAATTATTTGTCTGTTTCAAACTGCCTTTAACAATGTGGCTACAAAAATCCAGCAAAAATAATCAGGTACCATTAGGCCTAGATGCATATTTCTGGTCTCCATCAGAAGCTAATTTATCTTTTATTTTAACATTTTAATTTAATTGAACCTATATTTATGTTACCATTACAGAGTAAATGGAGATGCAATAAAAGAAAATATGAGATTTTCATCCTCGCCTAGTATAAAATCTCAATTACAAAGACAATATCACCATTAGAACAATATCACCATGCGACTGAATATTCTACTACACCTTGACTACAACTTTAACTGTACATTTGATGAAAATAAACTAAAGTACAACCATTATGGGTAACACTTTATAATAGCGTTCAGTTGTAAATCATTTATAAGTGGTTAGTTAATGATGAACTAATCGTTTACAAAACATTCATAAATGATTAGCAAGTTATGCATGTTTTAGTAAATTATGTTACAAGTCATTTACAAGTGATTAGCTAATGATTAACTAATCATTTACGAAACATGACTATGCGGTTCATAAATTATTAATAAGTGATATGTTAATTATTGTATGTATGTTTTGTATATTCAGTAATAAGTCATTTACATTTGATTAGCTAATGATTAACTAATCATTTACAAAACATGAATATGCGTTTCATAAATGTTCAATAAATTATGTTGGTTTTTTTGTATGTATGTAGCAATTAGAGGGTGCAGAAAGTGTTGTAAATGCCTTGTATACACATGTACAGATAATTTGTAACAGGTCAGTAACAGTGTTCAACACAATGATGTGTAAACGCATGAATAAATAATTTACAACACTTTCTGCGTCCTCTAATCTAAAGTGTAAACCATTCATCACTTGTAAATGTGTTATACATCATTCCTAGATTACCTCTTCAAGAATCAATAAGGCATAATATCAACGAATCGTATTTAGGAATGATGTGTAACACATTTACAAGTGATGAATAGTTTACACTTTAGATTAGGGGATGCAGAAAGTGTTGTAAATGATTTATTCATGCGTTCATGCTGTTTTCTCTGAAACACATGGAGTCTTTAACCACTGTGCACCTGATGTGAGCAAAACATATAAACAAATTGAACAATTTTTTTAACATTTATGAAACGTATAGTCATGTTTTGTAAATGATTAGTTAATCATTAGCTAATCAATTGTAAATGACTTAACTGAATCTACAAGACATACATAAAATAATGAACATATCACTTATTAATCATTTATGAACGCATAGTCATGTTTCGTAAATGATTAGTTAATCATATACTAATCACTTGTAAATGACTTGTTACGGAATTGACAAAACATGCATAAAATTTTAGTATATCACTTGCTAATCATTTATGAATGTTTTGTAAATTATAAGTTCATCATTAACTAACCACTTATAAAAGACTTACAACTGAACGTTATTATAAAGTGTTACCCAATTATGATACAATTTATAAAGTAATAGCCATGTAGTGTCCATTTGAATTATTAATACATACAATGAATATTTCGTTATTACAGCTGCCATGTGAATACATCTACTATTCTATATCTCATCATGCTAATTAATTAACATATTTAATGTTAGCTCACCTGGCTGTTGAAGAGCATTAGCGACTTCTGTCCACCTCTTCTCTTTCTCAGCTCGGTTGTGGTACATCTCGTTTGAAACATCATAGAGGCATTCAAGCTCCTGCCAAAGTTCTATTAAATGTTGCTCCATTTTTTGGTTCCACATTTTTCTTGAAGCCATTGCTGGTGCTGCTACTATTTTTCTTTCGGTGAACTCATGCCTTGCTCTCTCATTGGCTGTTGCTCGTTGCGACACGTGACACCACAGGCTATCGAGTCGGCCGACAGCTCCAGATATTTAGCATGCTAGATATTTGTCTGCCGTCGCCGAGGCGTCGGCGATGTGTCAGCGAGCATTTTTTATACGTCGTTTAGTATTTCACACACAAAGATTGGCGAGCGCGGCTCACCCGCAGATTTGCACACAATTACAGACCGACCTGTCGGCGAGCTCGTTAATTTGCAAATTAGGCTTAAAATCCTGTAGTGTGAACTAGGCTTTAGAAGGGAGGTTCCTTTACGGGAGTATGGCCCAGACCCTATGGGCCCTAGCCTATTACTTTCAGGGGGACCTTTCGTCAACCCCTATACCAGGGAGGCTATCATGCTTTATCAGCTGAAGCCAACAACCTGTTTTCTTTTAAGAATGAACTTGACCACAGTCTCTAACCAGAGACAGATAGCTCCTTCACAGATAAGATATGCATAACGCAGAGCTCATTGAGCGAGGGGTCTAGAGAACAACTCTCTGTTATTGAGAGAGGCCTCTTCTTTAACTCTACCTGCAAAGCTGTTTGCATGGAGCTGTGAGGGATGGAGGCCTCAGCAAGATGACTCTTAAGGAAGAGGAGGCCTGCCATACTCACACCAGAGAGTTTCTAGTGTTTCTAGTAAGTTTAGACATACCCAACAGCCAACACAGAACTCAGGGAGCGAAGGTCCTAAAGGATAACTCTCTATTATGAGAGAGAGAGAGAGAGAGAGAGAGAGAGAGAGAGAGAGAGAGAGAGAGACCTCTTTTCTAGCTCTACCTGCAAAGATGAAGCTGTTTGCAGCAGGATGACTCTTGAAGAAGAGGCCTGTCACATGATTTTTTTTTTTTTTTTTTTGAAGACAGCTAAGCTCAGATATACACAACTCTCTGTTATTGATAGAGAGAGGCCTCTTCTCTATGCAAAGACACATCTGTTTGCATAGAGCTCTGGAGGATGGAGACCTCAGCACGATGACTCTCAGATGAGAGGAAGCCTACAACATCCATACAGGTTAGCAATGTGGCCGCAGGCGACATACTCAGCATGACGACCCTTCAAATACAGGAGAGTACTAAAGTTTGTATCTGGGGCAGCCTGGTCGTCTGAGGGAGGCTTTTAACTGGAAACCAGTCACCTTAACATGTCCTGCCTGCTGGGAAAATAGAGGCCAAAAACCTTGTGAAGGCCTGTTATGGTTCGACCAGAGGTGAAGTATTCTGCATAATGACCCTCTTAAAACTAGTGGAGTACTAGGCATACCCGGCAGCTATCGGTGAAACTGAGAATTTCTGTAGAAATAACCGAGGGGAGTATTATCTACGTTTCTTGGAAACAACATCACGGAGGCGCCTGAAGGGCCTCACCACACAATGCTAAACTCAGAGCCCTAGGGAGCTTTTAACACAATGCTGTTAGGAGGTTTTATACCCGCTCAACCTGAGGCGCTTACTGTACAGGAGGCTCAGAGGGGGCCAACAACTCACAAAAGCGCATACAGCTCTGAAGGGAGATTTTCATGAACCAGACTGCTTACATAAACCCTCTAAGCTTGCTTAGCCCAGGGTGACACACTCAGCGGCCAGCCACCTTCTTCAGGGGGGCTGCTGGCGTCTGCATTTAGAGCAGCCCCGATTCTCAGGAGAATATCTGGTTTGTGTAGGGGCTTCTAGGGAGCAACGTACTCTGCAAAATGACTCTAAAGAATGAGAGGAGTAACGTTAGCTCGAACTGAGCATGTCAATGTCAGTAAGCATGTTGTCCAGCTCTATGACCACAGTCTATAATCCAGAGACATATAACGCCTACACAGGGCTATGGGGAGCGGAGGCCTCAGCAGGAAGACTCTCAAAGAAGAAGAGGAGGTCGGCCACTCTCACACCGATGTGGTCTTTGCACAACAAATCCACGTGGAAAAAACAGCTAGGTTTAGATATATCCAACTCAGAGCTCAGGGAGCTAGGGGCCTAAAAACAACTCTCTGTTAGTAAGAGAGAGAGGCCTCTTCTCAAACTCTACCTGCAAAAAGACAAGGCTGTTCGCATGGAGCTCTGAAGGATGGAGGCCTCAGCATGATGACTCTCCAATGAGAGGAGGCCTACAACATCCATATGGGACTTGCTAAACTATAGTCACTCTGTCAAAGCTCTAGAGAGTGGAGGCCTCAAATGATAACTCTCTGGAGTGAGAGGAAGCCTAACCATGCCTCTGACTACGAGCCCCCAGGGAGGCTCAGCCTACTACCTGTGCTACTCTAATATCCTCTGTAAATGTATATCTATAAATCTGGGCGACTAGAGACTCAAAATACCAACTCTCAGTTTTTAAATGAGAGGAGTCCACATAGAGCCTTATGTGCAGCTCTGGTGAGGCTGGTGAGCCTACAACCTTCCGCCATTATAGCCCATGGGTTAAACTAAAGCCATAATAATTACGGAAAGTTTTCTCTGAGTCCGAAAAAAACCCACTTCAGCAATCACTAGTCGGCTAAACGGAGGCCCACGGAGGGGAACGGAGACCCACACTGCTTAAAAATTTTTTTTATTAATTAAATTTTTTTTAAAGGGAACGGCCTAACTACGTTCTAATTAACTTGACAGCGCATCCTCTCCCAGCAGCTCACCCCCTTCAGCTGCTGAGGGGCGCGATAGATTTACACCTCTCTCAAACTCCTCAGCAAGCTCCATCTGAGATCCCCACGATCTTAGTCTCCTCTCCGTCTTGGTGCGAGAGGTAGATATTTAATATAATTTTGTATAGTAGTACATTTTTGTAATTGTAGATTTTTGATAGAAAAACGCTCACAGTTCGTGCACGCAGACCAAGCGCAAGGACCAAGCGCACGTGCTCCTCACCCAAACAGAAGACGCAGAGGACATGTTACCAGTGTTACCAGGTGTAAGAAATCTCTTACACGGGTCAGTACACTTCCTGAAGTGTTTGTCAGAAGCCATAATTTGTCAGAAGCCATAATTTCTCACAGTATCAGCAAAACAGTCCCTGAAGACAAAAAGAGGATGACATGTTCTCTAGGTGCCCTTTTATACTTACTGGTTGCACTAGTAGTGACGTCATGGCTGTCGCCGGACAATAATAATTTTATAAATAAATTTAATTTCAACAGGTCTAGTACAGGATGACTCATACATATTTTTGGTACATTTACTCATAAGAGATTGTGCATCTTATAAGTGTATATGAGCTAAAGGTTACACTAGAATATAGATTATTCATTATTCAAAATGATCTTGTAGCTTTTAGATAAATTCACTACTTTTTAAGCTTAATATATTGTCAACTGAACTCATTTTGCTTCTGTTGGTAGCTCAGCAAGTAAAATATTTTTGAGTTGCTTGCCCAACACTTGCTTATGCCAATGAGTAATATTTATAATAATGAGACATCAACGAAACACAGCCACCAGTTTTACAGACAGAATACCCAGTCACTCACTCTCTGTCTCTCTCTCTCTTTCTCTCTCTCTCTCTGTTTTTGCTTCTCCACCGCAGTCTTATCTGTTCTGCATGTGCACTAGTCTGATAGAGCCTCAAGCCATGCAGCAAGATAACACAAAATAATTAGTTAACATTCAGCTTACAGAGGGAGAGAGGAGGTTAAGACTTGGATAAGCACCCACAATGTCTGCAGCTAAATTATTTATACATTTTATCCAAATGCATATATGAGATGAAGCTGTGTGGGAGAGAGCTGGTTAGCACGAGTGTGTGTGTGTGTACAGACGCAGGCTTTGAGATAAGTGTGGTGAATAATGAAATCCTGACTTCCTACGTCTGCCTTTAGAAGAAAATTGCACAGAGCCGTCTGCTGTCTGCTAATGCAGATACACCTTTCCCTGCAAAACTCCCTCGCTCTCAGTAACCATCTAAAACACTGTCTGCACGTGAATAATGGTTCATTTAAATGTCGCTGCAAATGTCTGCTGAGATTTGACCTACTGCACAAAAGTGGCCCGATCTTTCCTTAAATGTCTAGTATCTCACTTATTAACATTATTTCCTGGAGGGCAATCAGATGTTTATGGTTGTATACATATTCCTGCTGAACAGTGCTGAACAAAAATATGTGAAATAAGGAAGGAAAGAACAATGTTGGCTAAATGGAAAAATAAAGGGGCCCAGTACCGAGCCCCGCAATTTCTTTTTTTAAGACTGAGTTTCTCTTTTTAAATCACATCACACACACTCTTATCAGCCGGCAGACTTCCCATCGTCTCTATTCCCAGAATTCCCAGTAAATTTCCCTCAGCACCTGTACACCGATAACAGGTTTAATCCTGCAAGCGGCAGCCGGAGGCATGTAGTAATGGAACATGTGGATCTGAGATGTGCACTCTACCAAATATAGCCTACATTTTAGCCAGACAAACATAACACAATTATCTTTCTAGGCACAATCATCTTATAAACGTAAAACTGAGATGACTAACTCAACAGTTAACCATGTCATTCTTTTTTGTGACCGGTAAAACCGTGCTGCAGTAGAAACTGTATTTGACTGTGTTGTTTATATATGCAGTAGGCCTATATATTTGCACAGTGAGAACAATTTCATGACTATGTTTCTTAATACACTTAAAGGGATACTTCACCTCTGGAAAGATGAATGTGTATTTAAAATGGGTCATTTATGTAGAAGAAATGTGAAATTATTTTTGAATTTGGAGCTTTCTAGACTGAGAAAAGCCAGAAAATGTATTTTTGGCTTATGTGGATGAAAGCCAACAACTCCCAGAATGCACTTGCTTCGCTGCCCTAGGAGGCCACTCCCAAGCCACGCCTCCCGGTAAGAGAGCTCAGCAGTTAAACAACAAGGATTAGCTACTAGTGAGTCTCCCCGGTATTTCGAGATCGCCCAAAATGTCCGGGATTCGGCTTTTGCGTTCGACAGTCGCCATTCATTATGTTTACTGTGGCGAGCAGGACGAGGCTGAGGGGCGCGGGAGAACGGCGCGAGGCCGGTGGCGTGATTACCGATGAGCAGGTCGCGCTGCAGTCAAAGACGCACTGGTCTCGTATCTCTCACGGAGGAGCGGGAATTTTCTCAGCAATGTTAAAATGCACATCAACGGATCACTTGTTTAGCGTTCATGTAAACACTACATTCAGATTCACCAATCGGAATGAATTCAGTTAGATTGAAACAAAGGTGTGCATGTAAACAATGAATGGCGACTGCAGAAAGCAAAAGCTGAATCCCGGACATTTTGGACGATCTCGACGGCCGGACATGTCCGGGAAAAAGAGGATGGTAACCCCTACCTCAGCTTTCTCCTACTAGTCAGCTTTCTCCACAGAACAAGAGCCTGCTAGCTTAGCTTCCAAAGAAAGATGACTGTCACTGTGTACATTCTGTGAGTGAGATCCCACCCTCTATGGGCGGGTTGAAAACATGCGGAACGAGCTCCTCCTACTGGCTGTAGTCTTTAGCCTCTGGCCAAAAAATCCTCCGATGAAACAAAATGACGATCTTTGCGTCATCGGAGGATTTTTTCCAGACAAAAAATACATAAATATCTCGTCTCAGGGGGATATGAGGGAGGAAAGCACGGTAATTCGAAAATACTACAGATTTTCTACTAATACAAAGCTTAATGCTAAATCCTGAAGGATCCCTTTAAGTAAACCTTAAAACGTGCACTGTAATAATGTCAAATTAAATGTTTTACTTAAAAGTAGTTATTTATTCATTGTTTTAATAATCTTGTGCTTTAAAGAAGTACATTTATTTTGATGTGTTGACTAAATTGTAAGTTTATGAATTGTAACTTCACCATTACAGATATAAATACATGAAATACAAGTCTCAATAGAAATTACATTTAAAGAACAAGTTCGGTATTTTACACTTAAAGCTATGGTCTACGATTTCAAAGATTGTTCATTATTAATAACCTCGTTTAGATGCTGGTTATGGTTCTACAGTACAATCCTAACAATATGAAGAGAAAAAAGAATGAAAAAAATCCATTCACTCTATTGGGTGTACACCCACAGAGAAGTTGACCAATGTAAGCTGTCCGGCCGGACAGCTTACATTGGTTAACACTAGAACTGCCATGGCGGTCATTTTGACCGTTTTGAATTTTATATCTGCAATAACTTTGTGGAAAAAATAAATAAAATCCTGCTGGTACCTGACTTTTCCTAAAAGTGTGTGTATTTTCGTTTGAAATGTTTTTCATATTTATTACACATAAGGCAAACAAAAAAATGAACATATTTACCTATTTCGGCCATAGACGGTCAAATTGACCGCACTCAATTTCGCGGTATTCTTTTGTTAAATTTCCCGCGGTTGACGTTTGTCTCTGTCACTGTCAACAGAAAAGGTCAGTAACGGTCCTAGGAGTTAGCGTATATGCTAATTTCTACATACAAAAAGTATATTAGGCTAATAATATATAACTACGTTATCTATAGGCAATATTGCTAGGCTAAAATAAAATGTCTAAAATGAATGAGCGAATGAAGAGGAACATGACTGGAACCATGGCCCTGGAGATGCTTCAGAACTTACAGAGTGATGATTCGGATGCAGGGGAACAATCGGATGTGGAAAGTGACAGTGACGTTTCCTGGGTGCACGAAATAATTTCCTCATCATCAGAGAGTGATTCAGAGTCCGAGTCCACATCAAGGAAAAAGAGGCGGCTGCTATCATCAGACACGGCGGATCCAGATGTTCCGCTCATGTCAGATGATCCTGGTGAGCTCCGCTGCTCTGTGTTTTGTTCAGTGCCCGAAGTGGGGCGGTACTCACTGTACCGGCACTTAGGACTGTAACGATACGCAAAATAAAACTGAAATCGCGATACTCAGAGCCACGAACCTGTGTCGCGGTGTGAGTAAGAAGAATACAATTATTATTGTAGGGAAGGATAACAATTCCCAGAGTTATCCTTCCCGTCCAGATCTAATGCTACCACATCTTCAAATTACTATTAGTATTATTTGAAATTAACATTATAAAATACGTAGACCTACACCACAAAACTAGTTGAGGATAAATTATTTAAAGTTGGACAATTCCAGCTTTATGGACGTGACATTTGCAGTCAAAACTTGAAATATAAATTTAATACTAATATATTGAAACTTCTGTTTATATATCATAAAGAAAAATATTACAAAACATTAGAAAAATATAGGCTAAGTCTAAATATGGATTTTAAATTTAATATGAGGGAAATACAAATGCGTTACGGTAAAAAATAAATAAAAAAAAATAGGTGGCAAAATATTTTTTTAGTAATTCTGTGCATTACACTGCGCAAACCAAAAGTAATACTTCTCACCTGATGAAGAAGGGTTGGCCCTCCACAGAACATAAATTTTTTTTTCTTTTTTTTTTTTTTTTTCGTGTTCACATTTATGAGGAAAAAACAATGTTACGGACTTGAGCGCTCTGAATGCGGCACTAAATATTGCATTAAAACTTTCACAGAGACCTCAAACAGAAAGCACAAAGCCTTTCTTTAAAGAGAATTTCGTTTTGTATTAATTATATGTTCATTTTAATCAATGTTTCATATATATAAATGTTTACATGTTAATTTAGTTTAGTTTAGTTTGTTTTTCAACAGTTGTTACAAAGTAAACAGAAGTGTTATAGCTTTGGCCATTTTTTATTTATTTTAGCCATTCTATTTGGCTATACACTCACCTAAAGGATTATTAGGAACACCTGTTCAATTTCTCATTAATGCAATTATCTAATCAACCAATCACATGGCAGTTGCTTCAATGCATTTAGGGGTGTGGTCCTGGTTTAGACAATCTCCTGAACTCCAAACTGAATGTCAGAATGGGAAAGAAAGGTGATTTAAGCAATTTTGAGCGTGGCATGGTTGTTGGTGCCAGACGGGCCGGTCTGAGTATTTCACAATCTGCTCAGTTACTGGGATTTTCACGCACAACCATTTCTAGGGTTTACAAAGAATGGTGTGAAAAGGGAAAAACATCCAGTATGCGGCAGTCCTGTGGGCGAAAATGCCTTGTTGATGCTAGAGGTCAGAGGAGAATGGGCCGACTGATTCAAGCTGATAGAAAAGCAACTTTGACTGAAATAACCACTCGTTACAACCGAGATATGCAGCAAAGCATTTGTGAAGCCACAACACGCACAACCTTGAGGCGGATGGGCTACAACAGCAGAAGACCCCACCGGGTACCACTCATCTCCACTACAAATAGGAAAAAGAGGCTACAATTTGCATGAGCTCACCAAAATTGGACAGTTGAAGACTGGAAAAATGTTGCCTGGTCTGATGAGTCTCGATTTCTGTTGAGAGATTCAGATGGTAGAGTCAAAATTTGGCGTAAACAGAATGAGAACATGGATCCATCATGCCTTGTTACCATTGTGCAGGCTGGTGGTGGTGGTGTAATGGTGTGGGGGATGTTTTCTTGGCACACTTTAGGCCCCTTAGTGCCAATTGGGCATCGTTTAAATGCCACGGCCTACCTGAGCATTGTTTCTGACCATGTCCATCCCTTTATGACCACCATGTACCCATCCTCTGATGGCTACTTCCAGCAGGATAATGCACCATGTCACAAAGCTCGAATCATTTCAAATTGGTTTCTTGAACATGACAATGAGTTCACTGTACTAAAATGGCCCCCACAGTCACCAGATCTCAACCAAATAGAGCATCTTTGGGATGTGGTGGAACGGGAGCTTCGTGCCCTGGATGTGCATCCCACAAATCTCCATCAACTGCAAGATGCTATCCTATCAATATGGGCCAACATTTCTAAAGAATGCTTTCAGCACCTTGTTGAATCAATGCCACGTAGAATTAAGGCAGTTCTGAAGGCGAAAGGGGGTCAAACACAGTATTAGTATGGTGTTCCTAATAATCCTTTAGGTGAGTGTATATATATATTTAATTAATAAAATATTTAATTAATTTATTGTATTTTATTCAAACCGAATCGTGGGTTTGGTGTATCGTTACAGCCCTACGGGCACTTCTACATTTTATTGGCCTAAGCAAAAAGTAGTTTTATATTAAAATAGCTATTTTATTATGCTATTATTATTGTTATAGGCCCTCCCAGACCAGTTGTAGTCCTTCTCTTGAGCCAACTGTGCTCAGTCCGCCCTTAGAGACAGAGACGGCTGTGGAAAAAGGGAAGGATGGGACGGTGTGGACGGTCCTTCAGTCAACTGAACGTCCAGGGAGAAGGCAGAGCCAAAATGTCCTGACTGAAGCTGCTGGCCCAACAGCGCATGCCAAGCGCAACATCGAAGATGCGCTCACTGCCTTCTTGTGTGTGTTTGATGAAGGAATGCTGAAGCATATCAGGGACTGCACTGTGGCTGAGACACATCGGCATCGTGGTGACAGCTCATGGAAACTCACAGTGGCTGAACTAAAAGCCTTCATAGCCCTGCTATATATCCGTGGCGCACAAGGTGCAAAAAACAAGGAGTTAGACAGCATGTGGTCAGAAAAATGGGGCTTTCCATCTTTCAAGGAAACCATGGCCAGAAATCGCTTCAGGGAGATAATGAGATTCCTGCGGTTCGATGAAAAGGAGACCAGACGTGTGCGCCTGCAGGATGACAAGTTTGCCCTGGTGTCGGCCACTTGGAACAAGTTCGTTCAGAACAGCATAGCCTGCTACAAGCCCGGTGCCGACATCACAATTGATGAGCAGCTGTTCCCCACCAAGGCCCGGTGCAAATTTATTCAGTATATGGGGAATAAGCCTGATAAATTCGGCATCAAATTTTGGCTGGCTGCAGATGTACAAACCAAATATATGCTGAATGGGGCTCCGTATCTGGGAAAGGAGACGCGGAGCAGAGGTCAGCTTGTGGGAGAGAGTGTGGTGCTGAGACTGGCGGAGCCATTCCTTGGGAAGGGAAGAAATATCACCACGGATAACTTCTTCACGTCGCTCAAACTGGCCACCGCCTTACAGGCAAAGAAGACCAGCCTGGTTGGCACCGTGGGGAAAACGAAACGTGAGTTGCCCCCTTCCGCGAAAGAACAAGCGGAGCTGTTCAGCACAAAGGTGCTGAAATGTGCTGACGCAACGCTCACCATCTACCAGGGAAAGCCGCGGAAGAATGTGTGTATTTTGAGCTCCGTGCACACAAGCGTGGGCATCACCGATGGGCCGAAGGCAAAGCCCGAGTCGGTGACGTACTATAATAACACCAAGTACGGCGTGGACGTCCTAGACCAGATGGCAAGGGGATACTCGGTGAAAGGCGGTACACGTAGATGGCCAGTCGCTGTGTTTTATAACATCCTTGACCTGGCTGGGAACAATGCCCACATCCTCTTCAAGGAGTGCACCAGCAGCAAATTACCTCGGAGGAAGTTCATGCAGCAACTTGCAGAGGAGCTGAGAGCACAGTTCATGGAGGAGAAAGGAGCAGTGTTGCAGTTCCAGGCACAAGGTTCCAGTCAGCAGCAGAAGCAACCACCGCAGCAGACACCAAAGCGGAGGCAGTGCCAGGTTCGGAAAAGCTGTATTAAAAACAAAACCCACGACACCTGCTGCAAATGCCGCAAACCCATGTGTGGAAATTGTGCGAGGAGAAGAGAGGTCACTTGCCTTGACTGTGAAGCTTAAATAGCACTATATTGATGTAAATAGTTAACATACAATTTGTAATATAGGCTAGTGTTTTTATGTTTCTGTAGCCTATTCTTCCTTCTTGATTCTTCATTGTTTTGTTTTAGATCAGCTCGTTTCCAGCTTTTTTCTATTAGCCTATTTTTTCTGTTATTATATTAAAATAAAATATTTTATAATTAATTATGATACTTTCAGTTGTTATTATCTTGTTCTGAGTTATGTTGAATGGATATGGAAATGTAGCCTATCTGTTGTGAATATGCGATAATTGCGGTAGGCTACAAATTTTATTATTATTTATAAATGTATAATTAAACTTGTTTAAATGTACATTTTGGTGTTGTTTTGTTTTTAAAAGATATCCTAATTCAATAAATGAATTAATCTCTCAATTGGCTATTTATCATTAAAGATATATATTGTTTTGAATCTAGCGGTCAAAATGACCGCTTGCGGCAGTTCTAGTAGTTATGGAATTCTGGCACTTCTAGTGTTAACTGCTCTCATCCAATCCCCTGCTCCACTTGAAACTCCACCTGGCGCTCGCGTCTCCACCCACCGCACCCCACCCCGCCCCCCTCCTGCGACATGAAATTTCGCGGGCAAGTAGCATCAACTCAGCAATGGAGAAAAACCAACAAACCGACAGCAGCAAGCAGCCCCTGCTCGCCCCAACAGTCAAGGATGGAAGAAAGAGAAAGTCAATTGAGGAAAGAGCAGAGATTTTAAAAAAAATGTGAAGAACGCCGGACTCAAAGCAGAATCAATATAGGGTCCACCATTGCCCGTTGGAGGAAGCTTCAGAGAAACCTTGGACTTAAAACCGACGCTGACATGGCTGACTTTTTGTTGAGCAGGTAAGCATTTATTTATACTTTTATGGTGTGAGGTGTTACATAAATAGCTTTTTATCAGTCTGACAAAATGCTCATGCTGCCGGTCGGCATTGGAATGTTAGCCGTTTAGCATCGCCTATCACGGGTCAAAGTAATTATATTTCTTGAAGTGCTTGACTATTTCAGTAGGCCTAGCGGTTTTCTGTTCGAGCCGATCGAACATAGACCATTGCATGTGTTGCTAATCTTGCGTGGGCGTGAACTCAAACGTGTGCCTCTGAGCTATTTTGTTAGGACAATGGTGACATTGAATTGTTGATGAAGCAACTAAGTTCAAGTGTCGAAAGTCAACTTTACATATGATGTGTCATTAGCGAGGTCATTAGATTGAAGCGACTAAGCAATGTTGTGAAAGTAAATGACGTCAATCAGTCATAATTGTAAGTGCTCATTCCTTCAAGGCTTTATGTGTTCACTTCTTTCAGCTATGAGAGAGGACCAGTTTCATCTACTCCAATGAAGATGGGATTCAAAGCCCCACTAGCTCCAGCAGCTTCAACCATTTTTTCATCAGATTCTGACCGGTAAGTGCGAATTTAGACCTGTCTATAGCTTCAATATATGTCCATGAAATTGACACCTTTTAGCTTTTCAGGACACGGGGGAAGAGAGTTGTCTACTTTTGCATTTTCAACCCATGGTGTGAAGACATTTTAAACAGTCAAAAGACAAGGATGTGAGATCTCCCTTTACAATCCCAAGGCATATTTCAATTGATGTTGTTTTTTTGTTGTTGTTTTTTTTCCTATTTTAGTGGTGGTGAATTCTCAGATGAAGATATTCATGATCTGGCTCTCATCAATCTCCAGGGCACATCAGACATTCAGACGGTTGAGAGGTATGCATACACAAATCTTTTGTGATAGCTTATTGTGTTGAAGATACTTTTACCAAATCAAAGACACATTGGTGTTCGTGGATACATCTCCGTGCAAACCACATGTCCATTTATTTTTCATCTCTTCAAGTGTTGTAACCCCTGGTCCATCTGGTGATATAGATGAGAAGGAATTCAATGACATTCATAATTCCATGTAAGTTTCTTTCTTTTTTCCTTTAAAAAAAAAAAAAGTTTGTATCCCTGCAAATTCAGTTTGGTAACAGACATGTATGATGTCAACAATTCTGTTTTTATGTAGGATTGAATGGGACAGTGATGATGACACCTGGACTCCAGACATGGACTTTGAGTCGGTTTCATCATCAGATGATGAAGATTCTGAGGATGTTGATGAGATTGAGGATGAAGATGTGGATCCAGACTACAGGCCAACCATTTGTGTGAAGTACGTATTACAAATTAATATACACTTCAATAGATGTTTAGATAGATTCCAAATCTGTAACATGTTGTGTTGTTCTGTCAGGACGGGCGGTGCTCTAAAGTCCAAATTATCGCTGGACTCAGTACAAGTCGTTTCCATGGAAGAAACCGTGCATGACGAACCAAACAAGGACTCTGATGCACAGACAGACATGCCCAACGATTCTTTGAGAGTCGTTGCAGTAGAAGATTTACTGGAAAATGCAGGAAGCATTGTGTACCACAATAGTCTTCAACAACTCATGCAAAACATGCATCTGGCTGTCAATGTATGTCCACATAAAGACAGTCACAATAAACAGGAGTGTAAGGCACCGGGTCCTTTTCAAGTAAATATCAGGTCCAGAGGAACGGTGGCTGTAATGGAGTGGGTCAGTATGATTATATTGTTGATTTTATTTGTCTTCCATTTTACAATATAGTGTGGGTGTGTCTGACTTTTTATCAATGCCCCAAAAAAATTTGTAATAGAAACTTGACTGTTACAAGTGTGGGATGGTATATAATCCAGGTTGCTGATTCTCTAATTCTTTTTTGCAGGTATGTCCTCACGGGCATGTGTGGAAATGGGTGTCACAGCCACAGTTTAAACACGGGATGCTGGCTGGTGACTACATGCTCGCTATAAACATCCTTCTTTCCGGAAACAATTACCGGAAGATCTCCCTGTTATTTGACTTTATGAAGTTGGGGATGGTGGACAGGTCCAGCTTCTATCGCATCCAAGATGCTTACTGTGTAGACACAATAGAAGAGTTTTGGACAGAGAAGAGAAATGAAGTCATCGCCCAAGTGCAGTCAAAGGGACCTGTTGTAGTTTTGGGTGAGTTTCTTAAAAAAAAAGTGCATTTATACAACGGCGCGTGCACGCACACCAAATTTCCCACATCTACAATAACACAAACATATGTGTTGACAAAAATGAAAAAAATTGAAATACTCTTACTGTGCACATTGACCAGCTTAGCAGCTTAAAGTATCTCAAATTTGCCCTGAATGATGTCATCGGTCATCCTCTTTCAGCTGAATGGCATGTGCTTAAAAGTGAAAAAATCTCATAAAGACTGTTTGGCCTTTTTTTACAATGAAGTATATGCATTTGTTTGATTTATCTTCCCTGTTTGTAGGCGATGCTAGAATGGACAGTCCTGGGTTTAGTGCACAATACTGCACATATACAGCCATGGACAACAGTAGTGAGCAAATAATCAGCATGGTGAACATTGACAAGAGGCAGACCATGAGAAATTCAGTGGCCATGGAGAAAGAGGGATTTATCCGAACAGAGGAAACCCTTCGAAAGGAACTGGATGTTGTGGAGTTTTGCACAGACGCCCACATGCAAATATCAGCACTTTTCAGTAAGCGTAATAGTTGAAAAATAATATTTTTTTTTCCATTATATGTCACTACTTCAGTCAAATCTGTATTATAACATACAGTACCAGTCAAAAGTTTGGAAACATTATCCCATTGAATCCAATGAGGTAATGTTTCCAAATGTTTTACTAGTACTGTAATGTCAAGTATATTTTCATTTTTCATGTTGTCACACAGTTCTACCATTTTTTCCTTTGTTAGTTTTATCAAGCTGCATGTGTTCATACCAAGCAAAAAAAAAAAAAAACACACAAACAGGTTTGATTGTGTATTGATATACACTAACCTAAATGTGTTATCTCTATTATGCTTTTCACCAATACAGGCACTGGAATATACAAAGATAGTGGAATCCGACACACTTTGGATATGTGGCATGGCTCCAAGTCGCTGGCCAAAAAAATTCAATCAGTAAGCTCAACACTTCTAAATACCAATTTTTTGATGGTCAAACATGAAATGGAGCTGAACATGAAATGCAGTTGTCTCAAGTTTTCACCATGGTATGTCTTTTTTTTTTTTTTTTTTACAGGCAGGACAACAAAGAGGGTGTAAAGAGCTCATAAACTGGACAAAAGACATTTGCAATCACTTCTGGCACTGTTGCAAATCAGCTGAGACATATGAGGAGTTCTTTGTAAGTATTCATATAGGCTGTGAAGCATAAAGTATAAAGTTAAATTGGTTTCAATTTGTCTGGATAATCTATTTAACAATGTTACATCTGTTCATAGGAACTATGGTCAGGTGTCCTGCATGTAACTGGAGAGCACGAGTGGGCTCTAGGTGCCTGCCAGCATGGTCAATTGCCAGAGGACAGGGACAAGGCGTGGCTAAAAAAGGGATCAGAGGCACACTCGCGACTAACTGAATCCTCGATGCTCGCTGGCTCAAGAATGTGCACAAATTCCTGAACTTCAGGTAAATTGGGTTTACCTATGTGGAATATGCTTGCTTTCAGAAATATCTCAATTTAAAATTATTACTGACATCACAAACCATTTACATTTCCTCCCAATGTGCTTTTAGGTCCACTGCTGAACTCGAGTCCTTTCACAATCATATGTTGATGTATGCCAGCAAGAGGTTCAGTTTCACACCGCCTGTGTATGCTGCTAGAGCTATGCTTGCTGCTATAGATTACAATAACCACATCAAACGACCCCCTAAGAGAAAACCGGATGGCTCTTTACAGTATGTGATATACAAACTTCTATAACATTTTTCTTTTCATACCTAGTTCTCGATAACATACATAACCTATATCATCAACAACAACACTTTGTATTTTTGTAAGCGTTTTTCATTCTTTTGTTTGCAGGTACGGCAAAGTTTTCAACAAAAAATCCCGAAAGTGGAGCCTCTACGTCATCAAGGAGGACAAGGACTATGCATACATCAGGGACCTTCAAAGCGCCATCATTGAAAAGAAGCTGTCAAGCAGAGCTGTGCCAAGGAAGTCGAAGAAGAGACCAGATGACCCCCGTCAGTATGGTGTCTTGTCTGGGATTCCTGCTCCTTCTACCGGAGAACTACTTGACACTCTAGTCAGCAGAGGGCTTGGTAAGTTATATTTGAATATGTTACTACTGCACTCTATCAAAAACTGTAATAAAAACAAAAAAACAATTTATGTTTTATTTCATAGGTCAGCCCCTTCCAAAGTAGGCTGTGATGACGGCAACATCATGCAATATAATCCCTTCACGTTGCACTATTTTGCACAATGCCATTATTTTATTACAATAAAGTCATGTAAAATAACTGTCACGATTGTGATTTTCCAATGTTCTAAAAAGAAGAGAACTCAATACATATTTTTCATTCTTTATTGAAACTGTAAATATGGCAATAAGTAACGGCAAGTAACTTGCATTAAAAAATAAAATAAAATAAATAAAACTCTGTCCTATTGAAATTTAACACAGGACAGTTAGCTGTGTCAAACCCTGCTTGGGATGAATCCAACATAATGTCCATTTGGATCTGGGAATCTGTCCCTGATGGCCCAAACACAGCAGCTGGGTACCACCACACGCCGTCCACTCCCCAGTGACCCATACTGCCACACAACCCACTGCCTGTAGGCTGCTCTCTCCTGGGGACTGTGCATCTTCTACTGCCCTGATGTCATTCCACAGCCTCCGAGCCATCCGCAGATGACCCTCCATGAGGATGAAGATTTCCATGTGGGGCATGGAGGAAATGCACTCTTCAGGTCGGAAACGACAACATTTCCTTTCCAGGTCTGTGGGCATTTCCCGACACCTTGCACACACACACCAGGAGGGAGCAGCAGCTGTGGATGGTGGGACTGGTGGAGCCCCTTCTGATGTCCGAAGCCTCAAATCAAACACCAGGGAGGGATCATGGTGTAGAATATCCCTGAGCATCTGGTGTGATTGTTGGATGCTCAACCTCCCAATCAATGTCTAGAATGAGAGATTTTCAAGGTTGAAACACAAAATTATATTGTTTTGAATCATGAAAAGATTTGTTTTATGAATTATGTTACCATATTTGACAGAGAAACAATATACTACTACTACTACTACTACTGTCATTTAGCAGATCCTTTTATCCAAGGCAACTTAGAACAATACAAGCAAGAAATCACATAGGAAGATGTAGCATGGATAAGTGCTGGTCAGACTGCTGAGTCCAGCTAGACACAGGGACTGTCGTGCAATTTGGCCCTGTGTGTGTGTATATATATATATATACCTAAATTGAGTTATTTTTTATCTTTTTTTATATTTAGCACTTATCCATGCTACATCTTCCTATGTGATTTCTTGCTTGTATTGTTCTCTCAAATGTAAATCAAGTTGCCTTGAATAAAAGCATCTGCTAAATGACAGTAGTAGTAATAGTAGTACAAACATACAAGCAAACAAATATCAAAGCATTTACATGGTGTGGGTTTTTGGTAATTTTAAAGACTCATAAAATGCACTGGTACAGTACAAATGTTTGTGTGTGTGTTTGTGATGTTGCACATATTGTACCATACATCTTTAAAATCAATGCGTTGCGCCTGGAGATCCTGCATCCGCTGAACATCCTCTGGAGACAGATTTAGGGTCAAACCGCGACCAGATCCTCGGCCTCGGGCACCTCGTCCCCGTCCTTTAGCAGACCGTGTCGCGCCCTGCCCCCTTCGTCTAGGTGGGCGCGTGGAAGGACCCACGGCCGGAGAGTCAGGTGTGCTATCATGGGAGGTCTAAAAAAGTAACAACAACGTCTTTTATATAATAAGTAATCCCGATACACACGCTCAAAACACCAAATTATTGCTGTGAAAACCTATTTGAGTTTCTCCGTTTTTAAACCAGTGGCGTTAGTTATCAACAGCTTCCTCAAATACCTCCGGTAGACTACAAAGACAAGCTATATAGTGTTAAAAACCTAAGCTTGGCTACTGATGACATTATAATATACATTATGTTTAACATGCATTTAATAACTTTAAATGTTGCTTTACCTGCGAATCCGACATCGCACATGGTAAATCATCTGTTCCGATGTTTACTACCGCTTGACTGAGTGACGTTGTTCAGGTCGTTTCCCGGTGGGAGGGATCAGGTAGCACAGAGGGGAGGGGTGTGCGCGTGTGGAGGGGCGGGATGAGTTTTTTTTAAATTCCCAACCGTCTCAGGCTTTCTCGACCGATTTTCAACATCGTAGACTACAGCTTTAAAGCCCTGTTTACAGATCGTTTCTGATGCAATAGAACGGTTAAGATTGAAATTTGGACACATGCTGCTGTCCCGAGAATTTTAGGTTTCTTTCGCTTCCCCCCCCCGCCCACTTCCAGAATGGCTGCATATGTGCACTGGAACAATCCTTCCTAAAACGCATTAAACTTTCGTTTACAAAGACGTGAAACTCACGAGACTGTTTAATTTTGAATCGCGTTTCTGTGTGTGAATGAATGATCCGCTTTTAGCAAACTATACTGAGATGAGTAAAAATTCACTGAAATATGTTGAAATAAAATGTATTTGTATAAGCAACATATTAAACTGCAAATTAACATTTATATTTCTTATATAAACGAAATACCTATGTTACAGACATATGAAAGACAACATTTCGTTGACTAGTTTTGGATAGATTATACATTTTTACTGTAAAATATTTGCCACCTCAAATAAGCTTTTGTTTGCCAATTTTTGCTCATATGTTAAATATAGTATGTTTTGTCAAAAATAAAGTAATCAAATAATATGTTATTATGTGTTTGTTCCAATGTAGCCTAGGCTATATTCAAAGTAATGAATCCTTAACTTTGAAATATGTATGATAAAATGTATACTTTAGTTCTCTTACGAGAGGTCTCTCGTACTGCGTAAGATATCTTACGCTAGGGGAAAATCCTTTTCCGCGAGATATTGAAGCCAAAAATTATCCTTAATTTTGTAATAATGCAAAACGCGTTGCAGCAGCAATGCAGACATAGGCGAGACAGCTCGCGCGCCTATTGGCTGCTCTGCGGCAACTGCAGCAGCCTATCGAGCGAGGCCTGGCGTGACGCCAGACCCAATCAGGGCACTTCGCGCCCGCTGCGTCACGTCCCGCCGAAATGGGCGTGGTCTAGGCCTATAAATATCGCTCGCAGGCAGCTATTAAGAAGCCGCGCCGTCTGAAAGAGAGCACCTTCAGCGGGACGAGTCACTGAAGTCGCTGGCCGCGCCGCCTTCCTTGCCTTCCTGCTGCGCTTTCCGGCATTATATCCTTTCTCTGCTACTGTGTTTATGTATGTGTGTGTGCTCGCCGCCGCGACACACACTCCCATTGCACTAAAAGAGCTGGGCGTCTTTTTCAAGACGCCCCTTTTCCTGATCACGCAGCTCTCGCACTCGCTGACGGCGACTGCCCTCACTGCGAGTTAGTTACTGCCTATGGTGACTCTGAGGACTCACCTGGCATCCTTCTCCGAGACTGCTCCTCCGCCCGGGGGACGATACCTGTTCTCCCTCTGTTCGAGCCGCGCACACCGCGCCGCTCACAGAGGATGTCAGGAGCGGGCGGTCACGGGGCTAGCTTTCTCTCTCCCTCTGTTCAAGCCGCGCAAACTGCGCCGCTCACAAGGGAGGCTGGAAGCGGACGGTCGGGGTTAGTTTTTCTTTACGTTATAAGAAAGCTACCCTGCCTTCTGCGCACCATTCATGCGTCACTCACCGGCGAAAGGAGAAAGGTGTGTTTTTAGTCCCTCCGAGGATGGACTTACCTTCAATTTCTCATACATATTCCCAGTTCCCTGATCATGCGACTGGAAATATCAATATTGCAGCAGGCGAGCCTGTTTTAATACAAGCGCGCCTGCAAGCATACGCCGAAGAAAGCATGTGACGCTCTTATATGCTCGTGCATCCGAAAAACTTTGCATTCCGCCCCTGTGGCTCAGTGGCGGAATCATTGGTTTTTCTCACGAGAGACCGGAGTTCGAATCCCGGTCTAGCGGCAGTTAAAATTATGCCGCCAATGCTTCGCTCTGTCAGTTCCCTGAAAAGCGACTGCAGATGTGCATTTTGCAGCCAACGAGCGCGTTGCGCAACCCGCTCGCCTGCACCCAAACACCGTTTCTATGGTTTCCGTGCGTCACTGGCGAAAGGAGAAAAGAGCGTTTTCTGGTCCCCCCGCGGACGGACCGACCTCCTCTTTCTCGTACATTTCTCGTTCCCCTCTGAAGTTCGGGCGACTGGAAATGTCAGTATTGCAGTGAGCAAGCCTGTTGTAATACACGCATGCCTGCAAACAAACGGCAGCACGTTGACGCTCTCTTATAATACTCGCGCTAACTGAGTTACAATGTGTCTCCCCCTGTGGCCCAGTGGCAGACTCTCAGGTTTTTGCACGCGAGAGACCCGCGTCCCCGGGTCTACCGGCAGATAAAATTATGCCGTCAATGCTCGCTCTGTCAGTTCCCTGAAAAGGCGACTGCAGATGTGTATTTTGCAGCCAACGAGCGCGTTGTACAACCCGCTCGCCTGCACCCAAACACCGTTTCTATGGTGTTCCGTGCGTCACTGGCGTAAGGAAAAAAGGGAGTTTTTCTGGTCCCGCTGCGGACGGACCAACCTCCTTTTTCCTATACATTTCCCATTCCCCTCTGGAATTCAGGCGACTGGAAATGTCAATATTGCAGTGAACAAGCCTGTTGTAATGCACGCAGGCCTGCAATAAACGCCAGCATGTTGACGCTCTCTGTTTCTATGGCAACTTCTCGCTCGTTCAGTTCCAGTAAATGTGACTGTTCCAGTGTATCCTGCAGTAAACAAGTCGGTTCTGTCACCCGCTTGCCTGCACGCAAACGCCGTTTTTACGGCTACCCAGATAAATCCCATAAGTGTGAATTTTTCTGGTGTCCCGGCCACGGCCGATGGTGCTTTATGTGTAAGAAGAATGCCCACTGCCCAGTGCCCATCTCTACACACAAGCACAGCCCGTCACACAGGGCTCGCGCACATGAATCGACTCAGATCGATTGCGCTTCAAACATGGTGAATGTGCCCACTAACACCACGTTATGCATGTCTCACGGTTTCTGTAAAAACGAAACCAACGTGCATTCGCTTCACTCAAGCGAACGATGCTTTCAGTGTGGTAAATGTGCCCGCTGTCCCACGCCCACATCCACACATAGACATGACAGTTCCTACGGGAACCGCCCAGCCCTCCCCCTCGCGGTTGACCACCGCAGAGGAGTCGAGCGCGGGCAATCTGCCCGCTGTTATCAGCGCGCCCCATGCCTCAAATGTCACGAGCGCGACGCTTGTGTTACAGCACTCCGAAGCCTCTCCATCGCTGAGCGAGCGGAGCGCGCTTCGTATTCAACCCCTAGCTATTCATGCGGACGCATGGGCAAAGCTGCCCGGGGTTTCGAAGTGGGTGCTGAACATTATAAAAGGAGGCTATTCGCTACAGTTTCGCCGACGCCCTCGCCGCTATGTGGCGCGCGTCGAGACCACGGTAAAAACAGAAGTAGCACATTTACTTCGAGCCGAAGTGGCGAAGCTATTGAGCAAAGGGGCCATAGAGCCTCTCTCTCAAGTTCAGAGCGAAGGAGGGCTATACAGCAGATACTTCCTGGTACCGAAAAAAGACGGGGGTCTCAGACCCATACTAGATCTAAGGCAACTGAACAAAGTGCTTGTGAAGCGACAGTTCAGGATGCTCACGACCAGGCAAATCCTTGTGCAGATTCGCCAAGGAGATTGGTTTGTGTCAATAGATCTGAAAGACGCGGATTTTCAAATACAGATAGCGTCACGTCACAGGCGATATTTGAGATTCGCCTTCGAGGACCAGGCATATCAGTACACAGTCCTGCCGTTCGGCTTGTCCCTGGCACCCCGTACATTTACGAAGTGCATGGATGCGGCGCTCGCACCCCTCAGAATGAGAGGCATGCGAGTGCTGAACTATTTGGACGATTGGCTGATTCTTGCGCAATCTCGCGCAGTGCTCATAGAACACATGACCATTTTACTCGATCACCTCGAGGATTTGGGTCTTAGGGCGCTTTCACACTGGCAGTTTAGTGCGGACCGGGGCACGGTTCGCATGAAAAATCGCTAATGTGAACGCTGTCATCGGACCCGGGTGCGCACTAGAGTACCGAACCCGAGACTACCTGGAGGAGGTGGTCTGAGCTCGGTTGCTCCCGAACCGTGGCGCGGTTCGCGTTAATGTGCAAGCAACACGGACTCGGGTGCGCGCTTGTTCAGGAAGTATAGTATCCCGCGCATGCGTATCACTGTCGATATCATTGTTTGTGGGACACTGAAGAGGTGATGTCTCTCACTATGTTGTGCATGATAGCACCAAAAAAACTGACAAATTACAGCTATGCTCAGTCGAGTTGTATTATCCATGCATTTTCCGTGTGCGTTTGCGATGACGTAAGATCACTGCAAACGCACCTGGGTTCGATACAACTAATTGAGTGTGAAACCAGACCAACGCTGCGGGGGGCGCCGGGAACGAGCGCACTCGGGTTAGGACCGCAGCAAACGAACCCAGTGGAAAAACGCCCTGAGTGTCAATTGGGCGAAGAGCTCCCTGTCACCCAGTCAGAAAATATCTTTCCTGGGCACAGAACTGGACTCACTATCCATGATAGCGCGACTATCACAACAGCGCGCGGTAGACATCCGACGCACAGCGAACTCTTTTCGCTGCGGCGCGTCTGTCCCGCTCAAGAGATTTCAGAAGATGCTAGGTCTCATGGCCTCAGCATCGTCAGTGCTCCAGCTGGGCCTGCTCCGCATGCGCCCGCTGCAGTTTTTGGCTGAAAGCGCGAGTCCCACGCGAAGCGTGGGCACCCGGTTTGCTTCGCCTCAGGGTCAATCAGAAGTGCGTCACAGCTCTGAAACCCTGGAAAGCGAACGACTGGTACCAATCAGGTGTAAGCCTGGGGACTTCCTCGAGGGTGAAAGTGGTGTCCACGGACGCGTCCACCTCGGGATGGGGAGCGCTGCTCGAGGGCAGACCGTTCTTCGGCCAATGGTCAGAACGGGAGAAGCTCCTGCACATAAACTGCCTCGAAATGCTGGCAGTAGACAACGCGCTGACGCGTTTTTGTCCCCAAATAAAAGGTCACCACGTCTTGGTCCGTTCGGACAACATGTCTGTGGTGTCCTACATAAATCGCCAGGGCGGCATCAGATCCGAGAAACTGTACAGGCTGGCAGAACGCCTCCTGGTATGGGCTCAGTGCAACCTGCGCTCGCTCAGAGCAGCGCACGTGCCAGGGATCTTGAATATAGGACCGGACAGACTGTCCAGGAACAATGTTCCGGCAGGCGAGTGGTCTCTACACCCACAGGCAGTCCATCTGCTGTGGAAGAATTTTGGCAGAGCGGAAGTGGACCTGTTTGCGTCTCAAGAAAACGCTCACTGTCAAGAATTTTTCTCCAAGAGCAGGAGCGCGCTGGCCCATGTGTGGCCCCGCCGCCCGCTCTATGTTTTTCCCCCCCGTCTCTCTCCTGCCTCAGGTGATAGAACGGATCAGGGAAGAAGGATGCTCAGTACTGCTGGTAGCACCGTTCTGGAAAAACCAACCTTGGTTCCCAGTCGTGATGCAGTTAGCAAGTACTGCCCCGTGGCCAGTACCAATGAGGAGAGATCTCCTCTCACAGGCCCGCGGCTCGATCTGGCATCCTCACCCGGAACTATGGTCCCTTCATGTCTGGGCCATCAACGGGTACATGTTGGACTCCCTAAAGGAGTATTAAACACGATCACGCAGGCTAGAGCTCCGTCTACAAGACGACTCTATTCTTCGAAATGGTCGGTGTTTTCGGGCTGGTGCACAGCCCGTGGTGTGTCACCCACAAACTGTGGTGTGACGGAGGTGCTTTCCTTCCTACAAGAGCTGTTGGATGGGGGCAGGGCCCCCTCCACGCTCAAAGTTTATGTGGCGGCTATAGCAGCGTTCTCAGAAACAACGCTTGGTCAGTCAATAGGAAGGAACGATTTAGTCATCCGCTTCCTTAGAGGGGCTAAGAGACTGAATCCTCCCAGACCTCCCTCAGTCCCCGTATGGGACCTTTCTACGGTTCTGGAAGCCATGAAAGGTGCGCCATTTGAGCTTTTACAGTCAATCGATTTGAAACACCTGTCTTTCAAGACGGTGTTTTTGCTGGCTCTCGCTTCAGTGAAGCGCATAGGGGATCTGCACGCGCTCTCTGTGAGCGCGGCGTGCATGGAGTTTGGGCCCAATGACTCAAAAGTTATACTCAAACCTAAGCACGGTTATGTTCCAAAATCCCTCAACACACCGTTTAGGGCGCAGGTTATCTCCCTGTCAGCCCTACCGGTCCCTGATGAGGAAAAAGACGCGAGCCTCCTTTGCCCAGTCAGGGCATTACGAGCTTATGTGTCTCGCTCGTCTGTTTTCAGACAGACGGAGCAGCTTTTTGTTTCGTTTAGCGGACGTTCTAAGGGACTAGCCGCGTCGAAACAGAGCCTATCCAGATGGATAGTTGATGCTATAGCGCTGGCATACGCTTCCAAGGGCATGCAGTGCCCATTGGGTGTCAGAGCGCACTCCACGAGAGGCATGGCCTCTTCGTGGGCCTGGTCAAGTGGGATTGCCTTGCAAGATATTTGTATGGCGGCAGGCTGGGCCTCCCCGTCTACATTTATAAGGTTTTATAACCTAGAGGTTCCCGCCCTGCAGGCCAGGCTGCTGTCGGTCTAAATTTACCAGTATTATCTGACCTGATGCGATCAGCTCAGAATGCTGCGTCTGCTGAGCACAGCTCAATGTTCGACAGTATAAAGCTGGGCAAACTGTGTAAGACCCACATTTCCCCATCAGTTCAGGCCGTACCCCGCCCTGTCTGTATGATGAAATTCGCGTCCCATCGACGCTGCTATATGTGGAAGAGTGAGGCTGCACCCCTCCCTCTTCCCGGACTCCCTGTGAGTTCCCTGAGTGATTGTGCACTATATGTACCCCGGGCTTTCGCCCTTGGGTCTTTGGTGTCAGATCTCAGCATGCACGGCGTTTTACATTGGGTCGCCTAGCGTAAGATATCTTACGCAGTACGAGAGACCTCTCGTAAGAGAACGTACTCGGTTACTAACGTAACCTCGGTTCTCTCTAGAAGAGGGAACGAGTACTGCGTATCTTGCCGTGCATGCACACGCTCTGGTTGCTTCAATGATGAAAAACCAGATAATAGCTGCCTGCGAGCGATATTTATAGGCCTAGACCACGCCCATTTCGGCGGGACGTGACGCAGCGGGCGCGAAGTGCCCTGATTGGGTCTGGCGTCATGCCAGGCCTCGCTCGATAGGCTGCTGCAGTTGCCGCAGAGCAGCCAATAGGCGCGCGAGCTGTCTCGCCTATGTCTGCATTGCTGCTGCAACGCGTTTTGCATTATTACAAAATTAAGGATAATTTTTGGCTTCAATATCTCGTGGAAAAGGATTTTCCCCTAGCGTAAGATATCTTACGCAGTACTCGTTCCCTCTTCTAGAGAGAACCGAGGTTACGTTAGTAACCGAGTACGTTTTTACAAAGAAAGATTGCACTTGAATTGTTGTTGTATTTGTAACCTTTTTAATAAAAAAAAAATATTTACAAGGTAGCTGTAAACTTTTCTTTAAATAATGTTTATTGTGTTTTATTAGTGACAAATTTGGGGAGAGGATACATATTCCAAAACGGAAAATACAGTATGAGAATTAACTGCACAATTACTAGACATGGAAAAATAAAATGAGGTGCTTCCAACTGTGAACCAATTTGGTAGAATATATATATATATATATATATATACATACATATTGCTCTTGCATTCTTTCTTGTGGCTCAGTGACACACCTGAATGAATGGATCATTAAGTATGCGGGCCCCATTGTCTCCTCAGGTGTGAACCACTAAATATGCATGATCGTTGACGCCCACTCGCATATGGCGTTTCCAAACATAAAGTGTCTTGCAAAATTTAAATCAATGTATTGTTTTATGTGAATAATTAGGCAGGATGATTTTCACATCATTTTGAAGAAAAAACTCTAGGCGACAAAATGCATTATTCAGAAGTCTTATTGACACATATTTAGTATGTGTTTTGTGGCCTTATTTCAGAAACTTTAGTTTTTAGTTTTTTCAATAACCACGCATAAACATTATTCTCTCAAAAATACAAACATGTACATACATGTTGCTCACATATTATGATAGCCCTGTTTGTGTTAAATAGAGTGTAATTACACCTTTGCCATTAATATGTTTATAAGCAACTGAAAAAAAGCACAAATGTCAGGGCATGTCAGAACATCTCAAGGACCCCAAAAACACCTTAGACCCCAGAGGGTTAAAAAAGGGGAGGAGACCGAAAGAAACTCTGGGTTTACCGAAGAAAACCTGCTCCCGACCAGGTTAGGTTCACAGAGTAATTTACCATGGTAACTGACTCTGAGTATAAGTTACCTCTCTTTCAGAAACGGGCTTGACTTACTCTGCTTTCTCAGGTTTAACATGCCTCCCATTCAGAAACAGAAAACCCATAGTTTCCCTCATTTCAGGGTTAACATACTCAAAGTTTTCACTTAACCTCCTTTCTGAAACAGGCCCCTGGACCGGGAAATTCACGTTTGTCAGCAAAAGTCCGCCAGATAATGCAAAATACGTCATTTGCTGCAACCAAAATCGAATACTTCCCTACCCTATAGTACGGAGAGAGAAAAAAACGGTTGTAAAATGGGTTAATTGTAACACTTCCTATTAGTAACAAGTTACAAATCAAATGTTACTTCATTTATTTTTGTAATGGCAATTCATGCTTTGTAGTTAAACTCATCAAAGTAAAATTATGTTTATTGTGTGTCTGTGTAGATATTTTTCATGCAAGTTGTTAGTGGCTATGTTTTGGCTGTTAGCTGCAATGTGAGCTAGTTCATGGCTACAAGGGGTTAGTTGTAACAGCAAGACTCTGGGTTAGTTGTAACATAAATTAAGCATGTTACAACCTACCCCAAGTCACATTTTAGTTTTATTTATGTGTTTTCTTTGGACTTTAATTATAACTAGGTCTCGGAAGAGAAGGACAAACTGAGTGGTGTCTCTCAGCATTTTGAAGAGAGCATCAGATGATGTATAAGAGCTGGGAAACAAAAATTGTGGCATTTTAGCCAATTACTATGACTGACAGTAACAAACATGCTTGCACCCCCACACACACAATTCAGTTTTATTATGATGATGCTAATGCAGGGGTCTCAACCACATTCCTGGAACTAACCTGGAATATGGGGTGAATTGTAACATTCCACTCCTCGTGTTTGAAACTAAACCACACACTTTCTGTTTGTGCTGCAAAGGTAACAGCTATGTCATTTAATAGATGACACTCGTAACTAGTCTTAATCACATTTTGAACACCCTGGCTTAAAAAAACTCCAAGATATACAGACAGAAATGTCAAACATGTTACAACCATCCCCGGTAAAATGTGAAAATGTTGACATTGTTCGGCCATTTGGTCGGGCCTCATGAGGAAAACATCTCGGATTCTGACTGTAACCCTTGTTCCATGAGAAGGGATCGAGACACTGCGTCGTGGCAACACTTTGGGGAACGCTCTTAGCGTAACACATCTGAAGTATGAATGAAACTTATCTAATCCTGATTGGTGCTGCATCATAACGTAATGTGACGGCATACACTAAAGCTACAAAGGGACGCCGGCACACAACAGAGTTAGCTTCTGCGATGAAGCAAGTCACTCCCAGGCAGGGGGAGGCGTGACGAATGGACGCAGTTCCTTCTCAGGGAACAAGGGTTACAGTTGTAACCCGAGACGTTCCCTTTCGAGGGAACTCACACTGCGTCGATGACGACACTTTGGGGAATGAGTACCCACGATGCCACAACGAGCCCTGCCTGTCCCAGTGTGAAGCTGCGCACAGGCACACTTAGAACGAGAGCACTAGCGTGCCTGGCATAGAAGGAATGTCCAGGCTACAGAATCTGATAAAAGTATGAGGGGTGGCCCATCCTGCTGCATCGCACACTTCTTGGATCGGGACCCCTGAAAGGAGGGCTCTAGAGGACGCCATGCCTCTGGTTGAATGAGCCCTCACGGCCAAAGGTGAAGGCAAGCTATGCACCTGATAGACCATAGAGATAGCCTGAACGATTCAGTTACTGATGGTCTGTTTGGATGTGGGAAGCCCTTCTTGGGTGACCCGAAGCACAGCAGCAACTGATCTGACTTCCGCCATGAAGAAGACCTCTGGGCATAAATCTTGAGAGCTCTGACAGGGCAGAGCAAATTAAGTCTTTCTTCATCCGCCATCATGTGAGGTGGGGGATGAAAAACCTGCAAAAAAGCCGTGCCACGTTAGATGGCACTTTAGGCACATTGCCCGGCCTGGGAAGCCTTTATATCACCTGGAGCAAATTCCAGGAACCCGTGAGATATAGAAAGGGCCTTAAGATCTCCTACTCTCCTCAGAGAAGTAATTGCTAATAAAAAAGCTACCTTGAAAGAAAGGTTCTTAGCCTCAGCCGACTCCAAAGGTTCGAAGGGGGCCTCAACCAGGCCTTCAAGAACCACTGCCAGGTCCCATGTGGGAACTCTGGTACGAGCCGCAGGTCTCATCCTCCCAGCCCCACGGAGGAAAGGTACGATCAGCTGACGTCAGCCAACACCATCATGAATATTGAGTGGTTCACACCTGAGAAGTTCACACCCATAATTAGCCTTTCATTCAGGTGTGTCACTGAGCCACAAGAAAGAATGCAAGGACAATATATATATATATATATATATATATATATATATATATATATATATAATTGGTTCACAGTTGGAAACACAGTTGTTTTTTTGTTTTGTTTTTTGTTTACAAATTGTGCTTGCAAATTGTATAATATCCAAGGTAAACATTTCTAGTAATTGTGCAGTTAATTGTTCTCACTGTATTTTCAGAAAGTTTTGGAATATATTATCTACCCAAATGTGTCACTAATAAAGCACAATAAAAAATAATTTAAAGAGAAGGCTTATATTGACCTTTTAAGATTTTGTTTACATCTATCCTTGTATATATCTTTTTTTGCTATATTTATTAAAAAGGTTATACAATTACAACAACAATTAAAATGTTAACAATATTTCCAGTGTAATCTTTCTTTGTAAAAACTAAAGTATACATTTTATCATACGTATTTCAAAGTTAAGGATTCATTAGTTTGAATATAGCCTACATTGGAACAAACACTATAATTACTTACATAATTATAGTTACATAGTTACATACTATATAGTTATGTATATCATAATTACATAATACTTAGTAATTATAATTACAATTGTAATATAGTTACTATAATAACATCTTAGTTGATTACTTTATTTTTGACAAAACATAATATATATATATATATATATATATATATATATATATATATATATATATATATATATATTAGGGCTGTCAGCGTTAATGCATTAATCGCGATTAGTTAAAAACAATCCATAACGCGTTTTTTTTTTTTTTTTTTTTGCATTTCAGGTAAGCCGTTTTGTCCCTTTGACTAGCCCGTAGTCAGCCCCTTTGGTTTGTGAAGCGGTAAAAGGTGATGGATAGAAAAAGTAAGACCGGATTTTTAAACAGCCTGTTTAACTTAAAAAAAAAATCAGACGGTTCCGTTGACAACACTAAGGTACAATGCAGCATTTGTTTCAAGGAGTTCAGCTACCATCGGAGCACGTCAAGTCTAAGTTACCACCTCCAGGCGAAATACCCCGGTGTTTCACCTGACGCCTCCCTGCCAAGCAATCCGCAGCCCCGCCAAAGAACTATTCCTGAGTGCGGGCGTGGCAGCAGACCCTTGGATGAAAAGAAGTTAACCACAGCGATCGCCAGATGGGTGGCAACTGATTGCAGACCAGTCAACATTGTTGAGGATTCGGGTCTCAGGGATGTAATCAGGTTGGCAAGTTCTGACCCGGCTTACACGTTACCATCGCGGGGAACAATTGTTGCTCGCATAGAGGAGCTTTATGAAGCTGAGAAACAATCTAAAATCAATCTCCTGCGAAATGCAAATGCTGTGACATTAACCGGGGATCATTGGACGTCAGTAAGTAACCAGAATTATCTTGGAGTTACTGCACACCACATAGACGCTGACTGGAAGTTGCATTCGTTTGCTTTAACGGTTAAACACTCAGAAGAACGGCACTTTGCAGAAACATGTGCCGAACAATTTTCTGAAGTTGCAGAGCAGTGGGAAATTGCGGGGAAGGTGACAACAATTGGCACCGACAGTGCCCGTAATATGACAGCAGCAGCAAGACTCCTGCCATACGAGCACATGCCGTGCGTTGCGCACAGTTTACAGAGATCGATCACAATGTCACTCCGTGACAGTGGTCTTGAGAATGTCTTGGCAAAATGCCACAAATTGGTTGGACATTTTAAGCATAGTCCAGCAAATGCAGCTGAATTGCAAGCACAACAAGAGGAGTTGGGACAGCCACAGGAGCCCCTCGTCCAAGATGTTTCCACCAGGTGGAACTCCACTCTCAGCATGATCACCCGGCTTCTGAGAAACAAGGACGTTGTCAAGGCTACACTTGAACTCCATCAACAAAGAGGCACACCAGCCATGCTGACTAATGCAGAACTGGAGAAGATCGAAAAGCTTGAAACACTCATTGAACCATGCAGGTAAATATTTTGAATTTGTTTTGTTGAAAATTAAAATGTGACTGATTTATTAGTCTCTCTTTAATCATTTAGTTATTGCTAAAATTAGATGCTGCTGCTTTTGTAGCTTTAAACATTGGTTATATGAATATGAAAAGCACTGTAAGATGAAGAGGAGGAAGGCCTACACACATGCTCTAAAAATTTAGTTTTTAGAATTTTATTTCACTGGAGCTTAACTTCATTTTTTACTGGTAATTGATTGCACTTTATGTTTCTTGGCAGGCATGTGACTGAGCTTTTGGGAGGAGAACAGTACATATCCTGCTCCGTGGTCCTGCCTGCACTGTGTCATTTGTTCCGGTTGATGACTGGTTCTGACTGGTTCTGACGATGATCCAGGTTATGTGCTCCGGTTTAAAGCGGCCTTCACATCTGACCTATCAAAGCGAAAACAAAGCACCAATCTCCAGTGGTTGAAAGTGGCAACAGCGCTTGACCCCAGATTTAAGGATCTGAAATGCCTTCCCAGATCTGAAAGGGAGGAAGTCAGGAAGTTGATTAAAGAGGAGAGTGCCCAGCAACCTGAGCCTCGTAGAGAACCTGAGCCAGGTCCACCTAAAAAGAAGATGCACTTTCTGTTAGCTGCTGCATCAGATTCAGATAACGAAGAAGACCCAGCATCTGACACGTCTGTGGATCGGTACAGAGGTGAGCCCAGCATCTCCATCGATGACTGTCCATTGGAATGGTGGTCTGGACACGCAAGGGCCTACCCAACCTTGGCACCTCTAGCACAAAAAATATCTGGTTACACCTGAAACAACGGTACCGTGTGAAAGACTGTTCTCACTCTCTGGTCACATCTTGCAAAAAAAAGAGAGCAGCACTGTCCACTGCTAATGTCACCAGACTGGTGTGTGTTAGCAATTGGGTTAAAGAAAAGAAATAGGAGAGACAACTTAGAACTCAGATAGTTCTGAATCTCATGTCCAATCATGCAATATTTTTCATTTCATCTTACTGTCATTTGGACTTTTTTTTTCATCCATGTGCAGCACAGGTTAATTACTAGGAAGACATTCTTCATTTAAAACTAGAAAATTTTACAAATATCCCGCTGTGGCCGTCAATGTTTTAGACTGTTCTGTTTGTCATAAGCGAGTTAGAAATTTCCTACCAGTGTTACATATCACTTGATTGCTGTTATTTCCAGCTAGGAATTGTTTTGCTAATGATGTTATTGTTTATTTTTGAAGTAGCTTAAGAGAGTGGCCTGATAAATGTAATCTCTCAAAGTAAGCACTGCGTTACTTTATTCCTCCTAATATTTGGAAGTTGGTCTACATTGCACACATTTTATGTGTTCTTTTGATTCCCAATGAAAACTCTGGTAAGATATACTACATTAGGGGCTTAGAACTGCCTTGATATGCAAAATAACAGAATTTTACACGTTCAATTCAAACCGCGATTAATCGCAGTTAACTATGAAGCTTCTGCGATTAATTGCGATTAAAAAAATGAATCGTTTGACAGCCCTAATATATATATATATATATATATATATATATATATATATATATATATATATATATATTTAACATGAGCAGAAATTGGCAACATTATAAGCTTATTTGATGTGGCAGTATTTTACAGTAAAAACTTTATAATCTATCCGATTTTTACTCATCTCTGTATAGCAATAGAGTTTGGTAAAAGCTGTTCATTCATTCACACACAAAAACGCGATTCATATTTAAACAGTATTTTTGCCAGCTGTAGCTACACAACAGCGCGCATCTGTGCGTTCATTCATTCACACACAGAAACGCGATTCATATTTAAACAGTCTTTTTGCGTGTACAGACACTTGCGATTAGAACAAAGCAAATATTTAACTCATAATTCGATTCTGCGAGGTTTAGTTCTTTAGCCGGGGTTTCACAGGCGGGGTCACATTTGATCAGAGTTCAGATGGTGTCCGTGAATTGGGAAGCCTTGTGGCCACAGTGCAGAACAAAATGCATAAGGAAAATAATTGGAAATATTTGGTGCATATGGAAAGCTGACATACCCTTAAAAGAAGCACTTCATATTTCGTATGATCTCACAGCAGCAGACACAGCGATACACCACAGGTGGTCCAACATACCAGTATCATCTTAATGATAACCTGGGCCAGCGACAGGAGGTGTGTAAGACTATGTTTTTGTCCACCTTAGGATACCACCCAAGACTGTTTTTGGTAGTGCCACCTCCTCGACTCTAGCACCACCTCAAGACCGAAGGGGAAGACATACCCCCAGCAACAAGGTGGACATGACTCCAATGTTTGAACACATTGAATCATTTCATCCCTCAATAAGCCACTATAGAGCCCCTTTCACACAGCACTTTGAACCCGGGAAATTGCCGGCAAATTGCCAGAGCGCCTTCTGTGTGAACGCAAACTCAACCCGGGATTTATGCCGGAATCGATGCCGGGTCGGGACCTAGTAACATTGCCGTGTTCAGTCCCGGAACGCGCGCTGTGTGAACAAAAGCCGTAATAATGCCGTGTCGTATGTGATGACGCTGAAGCCGGGATCGTTCGCCAGCTGTGAAACGGTACGTAATGCGCAAGTTTATGATCGAATCAGAGAAAAAATGCACAAGCGTGGTAAAATGCACAAGCAAACTTAAGACGCTGCTGAGATTACAAGTCACATCGATGTGACGTGTCTTTACGGCATTTTTATGGGTTGTGTGTGAACGCACTCTCTGATTCCGGAAAATCACTGGCAGTGTGAATGAACCAAAATCAAACGAACCCGGGTCAAATCCTGGGTCACTTTATCCGTGTATTTTCCGGAATCTCTGTGTGAAAGGGGCTTAGGCGGGAGCATGCTCAAAACAGGAGGTATCTGCCCAGTGACATCAACATCCGGTCAATGTTTAATGACTACAGGCAGAGGTTTCAAAAATACTCTTACAAGACTTACAGGAAGGCTGTGAAGGAACTGAATATCAGCTTCACTAAACTGGGAGAGGAGGAGTGTGAGCACTGCTTGCAGCATGAGATCCACCTGAATACAGAGCATCAGGCTGATGGGAATTCTCAATGCCATTCCTGTCTACAGTGGGAGGAACATAAGAGGAGAGCAGAGATAGGGAGGCAACCCTACAGATTGGGTGCAGAAAGAGAAGAGGTGGATTACCAGACCCGTAGTGTTGACCTCCAAAAGGTCATTATGCTGCCCCGTATGTCAGGAGTGAAATCTGCAGTCTTCACTCGAAGAATCACTGCCTTTCATGAGACTTTTGCCAGTGTTGGCAAGAAGTCACTCTTTAAAAAGAACACTGTGTCTGTGATATGGCATGAAGGCATTGCGGGGAGAACAGCAGCAGAGGTGGCATCTGCATATGTCATCGCCCTCCATCAGGAGCGGGATGTGCGACATGTGACATACTGGGTGGACAACTGCTCTGCTCAGAACAAAAACTGGGTCCTGCTCACCACGTTGGTTAAGCTGGTGAATAACACAACTAACAACATCCAAGACATCACACTGAAATTCTTTGAAACAGGGCACACCTTCATGAGCGCTGACAGCCTCCACCATGGGGTGGAGAAAGCCATGAGGAAACAACCTGGAGGTGTCGTCCTGGACTTTCAGGACTTCAAAGATGTGATTGCCTCTTCCAACTCAGGCAAAGTAAATGTGATGGAGCTTCAGTGCAACAACATCCTTGCATTGAGCAACCTCTTCCAACTCAGGCAAAGTAAATGTGATGGAGCTTCAGTGCAACAACATCCTTGCATTGAGCAATGGTCGCTCAGTGACCAAAGTAAAGAATGTGCCAAATCTGCCCAGAATGACTGTCATTCATGAGGAGGGGCTCCAGGTGCATGTTCTACAAACTGTCGCACGATGAAGAAGAGTTCACATGATGCGACTTCCTCATGAAGAAGGTAAGAGTGTAAGACTTGTATTTCACATACTATAGACCTATAAACATTGTAACACTTGCAATTATATACACATTTTGGTTGATAGGTAACCTTGGAGTACCCTGGACAGTTGAGGCCTGGAGACAAGGGGGTAGAGAGGGAGAAGAAGATGGGCATCATCTCAAAGCTCTGCCCAATGATGCCCCCCAACCGCCGTCATTTTTGGGAGAATCTGGCTGAGGAGGATTGAGGAGGAAAATAAATATGCACTTACACACACAAGTGCACACCCCAACTCTCACAGAAACATTTTCACATGTGCACACACCGTCCTTCATCATCCGCCTTTTCTGCTCTGATATGATGCAGTTAATATCAGGATGTCTCAGATTTATTGCAGGGCTGTTGAATTACATGTCTAGCCTGGGAGTGTTCACACACACACACACACACACACACACACACACACACACACACACACACAAAATCTCCTTGTTATTCTGTTTGAGTAATGTTGTTAAATGTATAACAATTTAACTTGTCAGGCTTGTATAACATGTATAAAATGTTATAACACAAAACATAACTTGTATAAAATGTATAACAACTCACTTATCAGGCTTATGCTACTCTGAATAATACCTGAACTTCGTATTTTGAGCACTTCTTGCGTTGTTGTTGCTTTTGCCTCTTTATGATGACTCGCTGAATTTTGTCCTAATTTGTAAGTCGCTTTGGACAAAGGCGTCTGCTAAATGACTAAATGTAAATGTAAATGTAAATGTATATGAATTTTTAAGTGCTGTTTTATAAGTAACCTTGGTATTTAATGAATTAATTTTCTATTAAAATAAAAATCCACAAACCAAAATACCAGCATTTTGATTGTGTGTAAAATTATAAGGATGTTTTGGGGAAAATAATGAGAATGACAATTTTATCATTTAAGACTGATGTGACAGGGACATTACGACAAAATACTATTCTTGAATACATTGGATGAAGGTTACTACCAAGCATTTTCAACACTCAACCTATAAACATCCATAAACAAAACATAAAACCAATTAAAACAAATGAAAAGGTATAAGGAATAAAAAAAGAAAGTTGGATTAACACATTTCAATTGAAGATACTGCACTCTGCTTTTATAATAGTGTTTTAGTTGCTTGAGGTTAGACAAAGGCAGAGTGCAGTATCTACATTTTTAGGGTAAAAGGTCATATCAATGGTCTTTTTTACATTTTTTATGTATAACATTTTCCTTCCTGTAAAGGTATTACATAAAAGTATTAACACTAGTGTACCTACAACATGTTTGGCTGGCCTGTATGAAAACTTTGAAGCCATTTTTCTCAGTTTCAGTGTTGGCGTAGTTACTGCACTTTGTAGGGCAGTATAGCTCAACCCAGTTAGTCTTAATGTTTCAATTTTGTTTTATTGATTTTCCGCGAGTACCATGTTTTACCATGCATAATATCAATCAAGATTACTGCAATGTGCAACAAGTGTCTCATAGTAGCCGCATAGTAGTAAATGCACAGAGTAGCATTATAACAGACTCAATAATTATATGATAAAACAGCGTTGCGTCACCACACATACGCATGACCGGAAGAAGTGGAAGCGGTTGTCTGTGGCATAAAGCTTGTGAACCTTGATATGCTTCTTACAGAGCCACTCCTTGGTTATCCTGGCTGTGTGCTTCGGGTCATTGTCATGTTGGAAGACCCAGCCTCGACCCATCTTCAATGCTCTAAATGAGGGAAGGAGGTTGTTCCCCAAAATCTCGCAATACATGGCCCCGGTCATCCTCTCCTTAATACAGTGCAGTCGCCCTGTATTATGAAATATTACTGTATTTCCGCCCATGTGCAGAACCCCCCCCCCAAAGCATGATGCTACCACCCCCATGCTTCACAGTAGGGATGGTGTTCTTGGGATGGTACTCATCATTCTTCTTCCTCCAAACACGTTTAGTGGAATTATGACCAAAAAGTTCTATTTTGGTCTCATCTGACCACATGACTTTCTCCCATGACTCCTCTGGATCATCCAAATGGTCATTGGCAAACTTAAGATGGGCATTGACATGTGCTGGTTTAAGCAGGGGAACCTTCCGTGCCATGCATGATTTCAAACCATGACGTCTTAGTGTATTACTAGGGATGAGCGAGTACAGCATTATCTGTATCTGTATCTGTATCTGTTAACCATATGAATTATCTGTATCTGTATCTGTACTCGGACTGGGCGGGGCCTAACCCGGAAGTGGGCGGGATTTAACCCAGAAGTGGGTTGGGTTGTATTGAAATGGGCGGGGCTTTAACCGGTATGTTATTTTAAGCATGCAATTAATATGGGTTGATCAGAAATTGTTATATTATTTATTGCTGATTAGAAAACTATTTACATGACAGCATCAGAGCTTCAGATCAATGGTTTTGATCATGATAACAAATGAACTATATACAGAACAAGTTTTGCAACAATGAATACAACACATGCGGTTGCAATTATGAAGTAAAATGTAATGAACAAGAGTTTTCATCTCAACTAGGGCTGGGTGATATGGACCAAAAGTCATATCCCGATATATGTAGGATGAATTTCGATATACGATATATATCCCGATATTTTTTCCGCAAAGTGAGAGCAAATGTTCAGTCAAAGTCAAAGCCAAATATGACATGTCACAAGTAGTTTTATTGAAACCGGCTCTTTCAGTGAACATTTGCCAAATCAAATGAATAAATAATAAACAGGTTTCTTCACCTTAGGGTTGCACGATTATGACAAAAATCATAATTGCCGATTATTCCCTTGGAATTGTAATTGCGATTTATTAATTATGATTATCAAAATAAAAAATATATTTTATAAAATATATATATAAAAATTGTGTAAACGTGTTATAATTTGCCTATATATATAGAGAGAGAATATTATTAGGCAAATTATAACACGTTTACACAAAATTTGTTAACACACACACAAGTACTGTCCCCCTTTACTTAACATAAATTGTAAGAATATGACTAATAGTAAAGACTAGTACTAATACATAAACATTAGGCCTATGCTAAAGCTATTAACCCTCTGAGGTCTGAGCTGTTTTCTGGGCCATGGAGGTGTTCTGACATGCTCTGACATTTGTGTTTTTTTCTGTTACTAGTGACATTTTCATGGCTAAAGTCTGATTACGCTGTATTCAGCACAAACTCTGCTACAATAATATATCAGCAGCATGTATGTAAAAGTTTGTAGTTTTGAGATAATGACATTTATGCGTGGTTTATGCGTGGAAAAAAATTCTCACTGAAATAAGGCCATGAAACCCATACTGATTATTTCTTCACAAGACTTTTGAAAATTGTATGACATAGCCTAGAATATTTGCTCCAAAACTATGTGAAAATCACACTGACTGCTCATTCAGATAAGACAATATATTGATTTAAAATTTCTAAGACGTGTTGTGTGTGACAAAGCCATATGCGAAGAGGATAAGCTTTTAACACCTGAGAAAGACAAAGACACTCCCCTAACTGCCCTATTAGGAGCGATCAGGCCCTGTCATTCAGAGCAACCTTGCACAAAGAATGAGGAGATTTAAAAAAGAATGGCTTTTAGATTGTTTGGATTTATTACAACACAACACAATCCAAAAATACAAATGACAAAAGAGCACATTGAAAACAATGATCCAAAGACAGAGACCTTTGTGCCATTCCTAAAAACATTGTACATACCTATCATTTCCAAGGTGTTTGATTTTCACTTTACCATGTTCATGTACAGAGACTCATGTGAATGTTGAAGTCAGCAGGACTCAGTTGCATCTGGTCCCTGAAAGAAAAAAGAAAAAGAAAAAACTGTGAACATACTGATATCAAGAGAAACTATAGGGCTGCACGATTTTGGGAATAGATTTTAGATTTTTCTGGTTAAAATTTCTTTTTAAAATTCACAGAATACACACACACACACACACACACACACACACACACACACACGTTTCCAACAATATATAATGAACACCAGGTTTGTTGTGCCTTGTAGGCATAGGCTACGCAGTGCTGCATAAAATAATAATAACAATAAATTAAATCTTCCAAAAGATTTCAAGAACAACTACGCTAGAGAAAAATATATTGATTATCATATGTTACTTCAAATGTTTCCATTCGTTATGATGATATGAAATGAGATAATAATAAAAACATAAAGCCTAATGTTTGGTGCATTTTTCCTTTCAAACGCAATCGCGCTCCAAAATATGATACATTAAAACCCACAGCGCGCTCCAAAATATGATACTCAAACCCACAGCGCGCTCCAAAATATGATACATTCAAACGCCATCGCGCTCCAAAATATTAAACATTATGGTTATACATATCTATGTTTGAGCAGATATCCACAAACAGTATTTAACAGGAAACACGGGTCTAAATAGTATAATATTCACCATATATCTAGCAACAGTTCAACTGCAATGTGAAGTTTATGCAACAATACCATAAACTAATAAGTACGAATTTCTTACCTTACATCTTTCTTGTCTTCAAATCGCGTTCTTCTTCTTCTGAGGTAAATCCAATGTAAGCTCAGATGTGTCTTCCAAACTCGACGAAAAGCAGAGACTTGTGAAGTGTTTTGGTGTTTTGTGTTTGAGGTAACGAGGGCGTTCGCGTTCCATGTGGAGATTTGCATGTGAATCTCTTTTGCGCGAGTGGGCGTGTCGAATTAAAAAGTAATTAGCAAGCGTTTGAGATACTGGACATCCTGTTGGTTTCATACAAATTACTTAAACAGAGAATATTTGTTTTCAGTTTGAATCCGATAATTTAAAAGTACACACTTAAATGTGTATAAAGGTATATGGCTCATACATGTGTGAGAAGGATTTGCTGAGTTTTGTTTCAGTTTATAGACGTGCTCAAGAAAAAAAAGTTCACCGCGACGGAGAGGCAGAACGCACACCCTGTTTATTTTCTTTATTTTACAAAAGCACAATGTTTTGATTTGATTGTAAGTGGACACATACAAAAGTAGAAATATCACAGATTCTTTTTTTATATTTCTTTTTTCTGTATAACCATAAATGACGGAGTAATTTAAGTTTATGTTGCTGCTATGTGAAAAAAATCCAGCAAAACGCGTCGGCGCGTTTCTCGACCTCAGAGGGTTAAATAGCAGTCCCAAACTAGTTTTTGTTAATACAATGTTGGTATGAGCCACCACAGTCATTTAAAAATATAAAAAAAATAGTGGCAATTTTGGGGTTAATATTGAAACGACAGTTACCATGGTGAATACACAATACTAACAAGAACTGTTAATGAAACATGGAAACTGCTCCTGGTGAATAGAATGAAAATCATACCTGCATTACTTGGTAACGCTTTAGATTACAGCCCGGAAAGTACTGCGTAATTAAGACGAATTTACAGCTTAGCTTTCGGTAATTATAGTATACCTATGAAGTACTTGCATGTAAGTATAAGGGAACAATAATTATGCAAAGTTTGGGGAATAAAGGGGTAACAACCAGGAGAATTAAAACAATATTTATACTGTAAGTATTATAGAACTAAGGGGTACTTATTCTACTATTATGATACAACAATCTTACATTTATTTGGGAGCAATTTAGCGAGAACATACACTGCATACCTTTTTGTAATAATTGTGTACCAATACAAACTGTATAGGCTTTTTTTTAAATTACAGGATACATATGCATTTATACAGTTTTTTTTTGGTAGCAAAAGTGCAGATGCTTACATGCTTCAAGGAAACTATTGCTTTTTTTTAATACTGGGAAATATACTCTTGTTCCATGTAGTTACAGGGTAAGTGTGACATTGCGGGCCGTAAATTAAAGTGGTGCTTGTTACCCTCTTGTTCCATGTAGTTACAGGGTAAGTACAATAAAAAATACATACACACAATCTAATATCACTGACTTGGAAAACTTTATGAATTGGTCCCAAATGTAAGATTGGTGTATCATAATAGTAAAATAAGTACCCCTTAGATCTACAATACTTACAGTATAAATATTGTTTTAATTCTCTTGGTTGTTACCCCTTTATTCCCCAAACTTTACATGTTGTTCCCTTATACTTACATGTAAGTACTTTATTGGTACACTATAATTACAGAAATTTACACTGTAAAATTGCTTTAATTACCCAGTACTTTCCGGGCTGTAATCTAAAGCGTTACCCATTACTTTTATTTCGTGTAATTTACAACGTAACGGCGTTGCATGCTCGTAGTTTCTTTTGCACTTTATATACAGTGAGGCAATACACAGAGCGCGCCGCCGCATTTGCGCGTTCAATTGAGTGTGTTGCGCTACGAGTACAGGATAACGGCTGACAGGACAAGAAAGTCCGTTGTTCTGAGGTGAAAGACTTTATTTCATGTTATAACATGCTCTAAACACACACGCTAAGTGGAAAAGGAGGGGCGGGGGCGCGGGGAGCAGTGCAGAGAGCTCCGGGTCCGCAGCTTGCTTGGAGCAAGGATCACAGCACAAATTTGAACTATATCGATATGCGATATGGTCTAATTCCATATCGCATTTAAAATATATATATTCTTTATATCGATATATCGCCCAGCCCTAATCTCAACATAACTTTCTTTTTTTTTTCAATCCGAGCACAGATATTGACTCGTATTACTCGTATAATACTCGTACTCGACAAAAGTGCTTTATCCGTACCGGATACTCGTTTCAGCCGAGTATCCGGCTCAACTCTATGTATTACCAACAGTAACCTTGGAAACGGTGGTCCCAGCTCTTTTCAGGTCATTGACCAGCTCCTCCCGTGTAGTTCTGGGCTGATTTCTCACCTTTCTTAGGATCATTGAGACCCCACGAGGTGAGATCTTGCATGGAGCCCCAGTCCGAGGGAGATTGACAGTCATGTTTAGCTTCTTCCATTTTCTAATGATTGCTCCAACAGTGGACCTTTTTTTCACCAAGCTGCTTGGCAATTTCCCCGTAGCCCTTTCCAGCCTTGTGGAGGTGTACAATTTTGTCTCTAGTGTCTTTGGACAGCTCTTTGGTCTTGGCCATGTTAGTAGTTGGATTCTTACTGATTGTATGGGGTGGACAGGTGTCTTTATGCAGCTAATGACCTCAAACAGGTGCATCTAATTTAGGATAATAAATGGAGTGGAGGTGGACATTTTAAAGGCAGACTAACAGGTCTTTGAGGGTCAGAATTCTAGCTGATAGACAGGTGTTCAAATATTTATTTGCAGCTGTATCATACAAATAAATAGTTAAAAAATCATATATTGTGATTTCTGGATTTTTTTTTTTTAGATGATGTCTCTCACAGTGGACATGCACCTACGATGACAATTTCAGACCCCTCCATGATTTCCAAGTGGGAGAACTTGCAAAATAGCAGGGTGTTCAAATACTTATTTTCCTCACTGTATATTTAAAATACTATTTTTGTCAAAAATAAAGTCATCAACTAAGATGTTAGCTGTTCTAATGTTGTCTATATTCAAACTAATGAATACATATGATAAAATGTAGGCCTATAATCATTTTTTTACCAAGAAAGAGTACACTTGAAATATTGTTGAAATTGTAATTATTGTTGTAATTGTAACCTTTTTAATAAAATAGCAAAACATGTAAGCAAAATCTTAAATGGTCAATATAAGTCTTCTTCTAAATATATATTTTGTCCTTGCATTCATTCTTGTGGCTCAGTCAGTGTCACACCTGAATGAATGGCTCATTATGCAAGTCATTACGCATAATGGGTGGGACATTGTATTCTCAGGTGTAAACCACTCCTCCTTCACGCCCCCCTCACATATTGGCTTTCCAAACAAAACCTGTCTTACACAATTTAAATCAATGTATTGTTTTATGTGAACGATAAAGCAATACTATTTTCACATAATTTTGAAGCCAGAACTCGAAGCGACAACATCCATTAGTCAAAAGTCTTGTGGACACATATTTAGTATGAGTTTTGTGGTCTTATTTCAGCAACTTTCATTTTTAGTTTTTTCAATAACCACGCATAAACATTATTCCCTTAAAAATACAAACATCTACATACATGTTGCTCACATATTATGGTAGCCCTGTTTGTGCTATATAGAGTGAATTTACACCTTTGCCATTAACATGTTTATAAATAACTGAAAAAACCACAAATGTCAGGGCATGTCAAAACATCCCAAGGGCCCCAAAAACACATCAGACCCCAGAGGGTTAATCCTGGATAAGGTCTCACTGCCACCCTTGAGTCTGCCTCGAGGACTCTGTTTGGTCAGAAGTGTTTGTACCATACTTCTTCCCCAGAGGTTTTACTTGTCCTTTTATTTCCCTGTGAGAAAATCGCTGTGAGTCTCCAGGGAAAGATGAATCATTGGCTTCTGCATGTCCTGTAATGCTCATTGAACTTGCTGTGAGAAGAAACTGCCCTTTATGACAGGCGAGTCTCCAGTGATTTTTTTTTTTTTCTTTTTTTCGAAGTGCCACAGAAAGAGGTGGTTGTTTGGTTTTAGGGTTTCTGAGGAAACTTAATCTGTCATTATTTAATATTCAGAAGTAAATACAAAGTCTCTCCAAAGGGGCCCTTGTGAAAAAGTTCCAAAATTATTTTGGAAATAATATATTTTAAAAAAATTGTAAACTGAATGTAATGATTTCAAACACTTGTGTTCATTGCAATGCAATGAAAACTGATTATAGTTCACATTTATATTAAATGCAATTAGCTGAAATTTAGTGTGTTTTTAGACCAAATCGAGTTGGACTTTACTTTTCTGTCATGACAACTCTCGTAGTGTTTGGCATGGTAATGGATGACAATGTTAATATGTTTGGTCTTGGCAGAATAGATCTGCTACGCTGCTGCTGTTAATTATTACTTCTGCTGCTTCTGCAGAGCAAGCACTGGACTTGTTACTACCAAGACATACACAATGGCACACTGCTGTGAGCAAGTAATAGCCTGCATAGGCAATCAACTCTGGCACCGAATGCACTGCACATATGTACTTCATTTTTGGTTTAAATCATTTAAGTGTGTAAATGTATAATTTCCTTTTCATTATTATAATTTTTTTTTCATTTCATTTAAATTTGTAGATAAAATAAATACAAATAAATGTATTTTTAAAGTTAAAATTACAGCCTTGCCTTATTGCGCAGTGAAAATTAACCCAAAGCACCACCTAGTGTCCAAAAGAATAAAAGCCATCATAACATGTAGAGGAAAAATGTATGGATAAATTGTACAGTCAGTCCTTCCAAAAAAAAAAAAATTTTGTGATTGTTGCGGGCAAAAATCCTTGATTATGCAGCACGTTTTCCTAAAAAATGCGATGGAATATGCGGAATATTTATGCAATTTTATGCGATGAAAGTGCAGGAACTTGCAAATATTGCGGGAACTTGCAAAAACTGTGGTTTGACGAAAAAGAGAAAAAAATAAGTGATTCCCCAACACCCTGTTCTCACTAGGCTACTACCTTAATGTAAAGAGTCATTTCTTATTACTTCCTATGATAAGCAAGCATACTACATCACAGAAAGTGCTGGGAATATTTAAGTTCTCATCTTATTTTATTTCAGAACTTAATAAACACATGGCTCAAACTTACAAAACATTGATGAGTCAAACAAGTTCTGTAGCTTTACAAAAGGAATATGCTACAACTTCTGTAAAAATGTATAAATAAAATATAAAAAAATAAAATGTGTGCTTCCTGTTTTACAGAGGTAGCTATACAAAACAGACATCTTCTGTTAAAATAAGTGCTTCAAGTGCAATCTCTTACTGTAACGTAAATTTACATACTACAAATATACTTACAACTGTAATAACGTCACTTCATAACGTTCCCATGGCAACAGGGGAAAATGGCTGCTCTTGTGTGAAGTAAACGCAACATTTTTCAACTTTCTGCTAAGATATATGTGACTTTTTTGCAACGAAAATGCGGGGATTATGAAATCATGCAAGCCTCGCATATTTTGTGCGTGGCCATCTGCAATTTATGCAGCGAAAGTGCGGCGTATTTGAAAAAATGTGGGCCCCGCATAAATATGCGGACTTTGGCTGATTATGCATTGAATTATGCGATCGCATAATCACGTTTTTCTGGAGGGACTGGACAGTGCAGCAGCAAGCATCACAATGGAGAAAGTAACCTTAAGGATGATCCAGGTAAATGTGTGAAATTGTATAGGTCCCCATTCCTATATTATGCCTGGGGCCCCCAAATCACTAAATTCACCCCGTTTTTCAGGGACACTACTGTTGGTGAAGGACAGGAGAGGGACCGTCTCTCCAGACCTGAGGTCAGATCTCATCAGTAGAAGGTGCCATCCAGGTTAACGGCTGCCAGATGTTGGACTGAATTTGTTTTCTAATGTGCCTCACAGTCTGGCCTTCTATCAGATGTACGTCCACAGGGAAACATGCTGTATGTTACTTATGATAATAGGGACAGCACATGTCCTGATTGTTGATAACACTGAAACCAACCGAAATCACTTTGATATTGTGAACGTTTAAACACAGGCTTAACCCTTGCTTCTTTATATCTGTCTCTAATGTTTATGTCAGGAGTCTTTTATTATCCAGAGGTCTGGTTATCCAATCATGGAGCTTTATTGACAGATGACCCACAGCTGTGACCAATTACAGAAGGTTATTGAGGAGAAAGCCCCACCCCCTCTTCATCTTTTGCACAAGAGCGAACTAAAAGCCTCCTGAGAGGCCATGGTCTCAGTTGACGAGGGCAGCATGCAGAGAGGCCGGTGTGAAGCATCTCTCCAGCGTTCAGCAGGAAATGAAGAGCTGTTCAAGTAGAGACTATTTTCATACAAGAGATGGAAAATAGCCCTCTTCAGATCATATCATACTCTAGGTTATTAAACCCCCCTCTCTGTCGCTCTCTGAAGGTGTGATGATGGCTTTGGCCTCTCTGAGATCTGGCAGGCCTGTAATGGGATGTGATATAAGAGCACAGATCTTGGCGCTGGAGTTAATGTGGGATGTTCATTTTGACCTCTGTTGAACTCACAGCGAGTCGAGGGTCAGGCAGCCTCTTTCCATGATCTTGCATCTCTAAGCAGGAACGGATTTTTCTTCACTCTGGAGCATCAGTGTGGATCAAACGAGATGTTCCCACCATTATTACATTAGTTTGATATTACTATTGCTCATTCTAAGTGTTGGGAATTTATTTAAACCGTAAAGAAATATCCTAGCAACTGCAAAACAGATACTTAGCATCATGTAACTGAAAAAAAAAATTGCATTTTGCATAATAGGTGCCCTTTAACCCTCTGGAGTCTGAGCGTTTTTTTGGGCCCTGGGGGTGTTCTGACATGCTCTGACATTTGTGCTTTTTTCAGTTGCTTATAAACATATTAATGGCAAAGGTGTAAATTCACTCTATATAGCACAAATAGGACTACAATAATATGTGAGCCACATGTATGTACATGTTTTCATTTTTGAGAGAATAATGTTTATGCGTGGTTATCGAAAAAACTAAAAATTAAAGTTTTTGAAATAAGGCCACAAAACACATACTAAATATGTGGCAATAAGACTTTTGACTAATGGATATCGTCGCCTATAGTTTTTTCTTCCAAATTATGTGAAAATAGTCTTGCTTTATCGTTCACATAAAACCATACATTGATTTAAATTGATGTAAAACAGGTTTTGCTTGGAAAGCCAATATGCGAGGGGGCGTGAACGAGGAGTGGTTTACACCTTAGAATACAATGTCCCACCCACTCTGCATAATTAGCCATTCACTCAGGTGTGACACTGACTGAGCCACAATGCAAGGACAAAAGATATATTTAGAAGAAGACTTATATTGACCATTTAAGATTTTGCTTACATCTATCTTGTAAATATGTTTTGCTATTTTATTAAAACGGTTACAATTACAACAATAATTACAATTTCAACAATATTTCAAGTGTACTCTTTCTTTGTAAAAAAAATGATTATAGGCCTACATTTTATCTTTGTATTCATTAGTTTGAATATAACCAACATTGGAACAGCTAACATCTTAGTTGATGACTTTATTTTTGACAAAAATAGTATTTTATATATAGAAATTGCTAAACAAAAGCTTATTTGATGTGGCAGTATATTCTACAGTAAAAACTGTACCCAAATCTAGTCAACAAAATGTTGTCTTTCATATTTCGTCTGACTGTAACGTTGTTTTCATGAAATATTAGGGCATATTGTTAATTTGCAGTTTAATACGTTGCTTATAATACAAATAGCCTACATTTTATTTCAACATTCAGTCGATGTTTACTTATCTCAGTATAGCAATGCAGTTTGCTAAAACATCATCATTCATTCACACACGCGATTTAAATTTAAACTGTCTTTGCCAGCTGTGGTAAACAGCGCGCATCTCTGCCGTTTATCCATTCATAAACAGAAACCCACGTGAAGAAATTCACGTGAGAAGGAAAAAACTTACAGTATTCCTCAGCTCGCTCCTCGATATACCCGCACTTCTGAGGGACATTTTCCATTAGTATTATTCCTCACAGCGCTGCAAGACGGTGTAAACAAGTAATGATCTAAATAAACTTGTGTGTTTTCTCGAGCTGATGGGGGCGTTCACAGGATTCCCTCAGCCATTTGCGTTTGAATAGCGCACGCTCTCCGTGGGCGGAGTCACATTACATCTGAATTATGTAACAACAATGACTTTGTGTTGGGGAATTAATTAGCTCAAATTAGCGGTAATATTCATCAATGTGAATATGCATCTGTTGCTTCCATAAATTAATTTATTCAAATTAGGGAATAGGTCAAAACCTCGGCTTGTATCAGCGATTACACAATTACTTGTAATAATCACTGATAGAGACGGGTAGCATTTACTCAATTTGGGGGAATTTGAGGTAGAAGTTGAAGAATGTTCATTTACCATGCAGACTGGCCGTCCAGCGGACAGAATGTATAATTTATGAACAGAAATCGGGCGTCTTTAACACTGATAGATAACACTTTCTTGTGGCCACAAAGAAGATAATTATCTCCGTGTTTTAGACAATTTTAGGTTTCTTTTAAGAATAAAACCAATCGTAGAGCTTATAAGGTAAAATCTGCACTCATCAGGGACTCAGAATTTGAAACAAAGCAGGCAAACTTAATTCAAATGATTTAACAAAGTTTATTTAACAAGCTAGCGATTACACAATTATTTTAAATCACGCAGGAGTAAAAATGCATAAACAAAACAGGCAATATAACGATCGTAATACAGAAATACAACAAAAGAAAAAGGTTTGAGAGAGAGGTTGGGAGAGAGAGAGAGAGAGAGAGAGAGAAACTCAGCGAGAGGAAACTAATAGTTGAGATACGAATGATTTTAGGTGTGTGTGTGAGATGTGGAGATGGTAGCGTTTGTAAGGTGGGTGTGTCAGCGGCTCCGTGAGCACGTGGTAGTGTGTTTGTCTCGGCACACGTGGGTGAGAGTATGTGTGTGTGTGAAGGTGTATGTTTGTGTGTGTGAAAGAGAATTTAGAGAGAGAGATAGAAACAGTTTAGTCATACACCACAAAACCCCAACGTTTCTCAGTAATATTTAGACAACTTTAAACAGCATTTCCTTCAGATTGCAAATTTAAAAGATCTACGTTACTCTGTTTGAAAGATCGGCCTTCTGTGTGTGCGTTCGTCTGTGTTGGATAAAGGCACCTGGATCACGTGGTCACAGCGTTCTGGTTGCTATGGCGACTTGAAGCGAGCGAAGACTCAGCAAAGATTATCTTTAGCCTTAAGTTTCGTGGGTTGGTTTCAGAAGACTATACTGAAGTAATAGTAGTTCTAAGAAAAGACTTGGAAATAAAAGGAAAATAAAAGCGAGCGGAGCTTCCTTGAGGGAAGGAGGCGTGTCGTCTTTCTCTCTCTGGCGGACTGCAATGAGAGGAGAGGGGCGCGCAATTTTAAAGGGCTAAACTCACGCCTCCCTCACGTACGTGGGCCAATCGTCTTTAACAACGTATGGGCCCACCTCCTGACGTTTTGAGGTCTATACGCCTCCTTTCCGCGGGGTTTTGAAACGATGAATTCGTCCATAACTTAATAACACTGGTATTTAATAAAACAATGCATTCTCTGATATTTTGTGTTAAAGATTCAGCATCGTTGGGGTTCGTGGAACACGGCAATACCGCGAATGACAGTTCTAATATCTAAAATCAAGGAGGTACATCATTTCTTGTAATTGTGGGCACCACAGAGTGATTACAGGCCAACAAACTACATAGGCATAATATTTGGGACAGGGGATCAGACACACATCAAGAAAATACATTTAAAATATTTCATACAAGGATTTTGGTTCACACGTGGTGGGGCCTGCGTGTGTTTCTGTGTGTGTGTGTGTGTGGGGTGTCACACAGAGTTCACACCACGCGTTGAACTTTTGGCTTTCCGAGCCGGGGAGGGTGAGGGTGTAAATGTGTGTACGTTCGTTTGAGTCCTTCGATTGATGCACTCGGCAGAGACCACATGTTTCGGCATCTGGTCTCTACAACACTGTTTTATTGTTGTGAAGAGTTAATTAGTGTCTATGTGTAAATCAGTGTCCGAGGGACTCCCTAGGGGGGAGTGCTTTCGGGATCGCTCTCATTGGTCAGCGTTAGGCTCTCCCGGCCATAAACAGACGGTCTCTGTTGGTTTAGACGTAAGAGTTCATGTAGAGAGAGAGATAGTCAATGATTTACACCATTTTTCGGCGCCGTTTGGGCTGCACGTCTTGCGCAGAGCAATCTCAAACAACAGAGGTGTCGTAAATGAGAGTGCTTTGGAATGTGAGAATAGCTTGAGTCAGAGCGAGACAGGGGTTTTGTAGATTTAGACTGCATTAATTAATTTGATTTAATCACCATGCAACTGGTGATCTGCTCTCCGTTACAATTAGCTGTAATTAGGTCAACTGGAATCGCTCTCTTTTAATACAGATTTCACAAGATGAGAATATTTGTTTTTTATATAAATTACTTCATTTAAAAGAAGAGAATTCAAGCTTCATGCCTGTGTGTCTGTATGTCTGTTTGACTGAGTATTCGCTGAGTTATTGTTAATTTTCGGACGCGTTTCAGAATGGACTACACTGGCAGAGAGAAGGCAGAACTCGCTTAGTGTTTATTTTTCTTTATTTGGCAAAAAGCACAACACTTTGTTTTTATTGTGAGTATACACAAAAATAATACACATTTAACAGAATCGATTGATGTATGAAACTCCTATGGAAAATCAAAGTCAACAGAGTATTTATGAGTTTCTTTTACACTAATAAAAAAAAAGCGAGCTGGTATCGCCGGCGATACCGTAGACCTCAGGGGGTTAATAACCCTGATCCAGTTTGATTTCTAACATTATTCTCTCAACAGACATTTACATCGGTAGTCTGGCGTTATAATTTATTTGCTTTTGGTGTACTGTGAAGTGGGTAAAACTGTTTTTAATGGCAGGCTAACAGATACCGTTGACTATAGCACCGGCGAACTATGCAACTGGAAGGACTGGGTGAAATTCTTTGAAAACTGTCTCCACTGATAAATAACACACAGGCTAACTTGGAAATGAGGTCCGATGTCCAAAATCTTGAACCACCCCTTTAACTAATTAAGGATAACAAGAACAGGTGCAAACACGACAGAACAGAATGTGACACATACAGTATTACCAATTAGTATCGTTTGAAATGTCTCAGTGCGACTGGTACAAAGGTCTCATTCCCAAAGAAGTAAAACAAAAGGTGATAAGGTTTTTAACCCCCTGGGGTCGGCGGTATCGCTGGCGATACCAGCTCGCTTTTTTTCTTATCAGTTCAAAAGAGATTCAAAATACTTTGACTTTGATCTTACAAACAAGTTTCATACATCAATCGATCCTGTTAAGTGTGTATTATTTTTGTGTATACTCACAATAAAAACAACGTGTTGTGCTTTTTGCCAAATAAAGAAAAATAAACATGATGTGAGTTCTGCTTTCTCTCTGTCAGTCAAGTCAATTCTGAAACGCGTCCGAAAATGAACTGTAACTCAGCGAATACTCAGTCAAACAGGCATACAGACACACAGGCATGAAGCTTGAATTCTCTTCTTTTAAATGAAGTAATTTTTATTAAAAAAACTAATATTCACAGTTTATGTAATATGTATGAAAAGAGAGAGATGTCAGTCGTTCTCATCTCATCTCATTAAGTTTTAATTTGACCCCGCCCACGGAGAGCGCGCGCTATTCAAACGCAAATGATCTGAGGCGATACAAACCTTTGAGTGTGAAACACCCACATCAGCTGGATAACACTTTCAGACTCATGTACTTTACGATGCTGTGAGGAATAATACTATCTAATAATAATCCTGGAAAATTTACCTCAGAAGTGCTGGAAGTTTCATTTCGAGGAGCAACGGATCCCGATGAGGAATAGGTCAGTTCTATGCTTTGTTCTAATCGCAAGTGTCTGTACATGCAAAAAGACTGTTTAAAGGGGTCATATAATGCCATTTTTGTACAAGCTAATATGATTCTTTAGGGTCTAAATTGAAAGTTTGTAATATACTTTAATTAAAAATTCTCATTATTATTGTAAGAAAACACTAATTTTACCTGGTCAAAAACAGCTCTGTTTTCAGCACGCCGTTTAAGTGCATGTGTCTTTAAATGATAATGAGCTTTGCTCACCCCGCCCCTCTGTTCTGTGGGGCGTTTTTGACACAACACACGTGGAGTGTTGCCTTGACAACAGTTGAGTGTATATTTTGAAGAATGGCAGCGGGAGTCTCTGAGGACACTGTGCAACCGTATCACTTCGAACCGGAGTCGGACCCGGAACAAGATGACGGCCCCGAAGAAGTTCGACAATTAAGACTCGAACAGGACATTTCTGAATGGTTGGTTAACGTAATGTAATTTTGATCTATCTTTGTATGTACTCGCAGGGTAGAGTAGTGAGATACGAACGCTATGTGTTTACTGATGTATACGTTAGTTCATTGACAGATTGATGTTACAGTTAATGGTCATGACATTTTTTTTCCGGTAAATGTAAGCTTGTCCGTGATGCGCAACGTTATCTATGCAGTGTTGTACAACTGTCAGGGCTGAAGCACTGACATGAGGTCACGGCAGGAATGTTAGTTGAAGGACACCTAATACTTTTTTTGTAATGTATGTTTATGTGCAGTGCAGTACAGTACGAAAATGTTTTATGTTTTAAGAAAACATTCAAGTACATCTATAGTATTGTAACTAAATTGATATTCCTGTTCCAGGTGTCTTTGTGGAAATTGTGGGCAAATGCCTACCGAGGCTGAGAATATATGCTGCAGGGAGATACCATAGGTACAGTACTTTTCCTAAATTGTATTGCTATTATGCAATCATCTTGTAAAAATATCAGGGCAGTTACCATATTTATAATTTGTAGGTTTTAAGAAGATTACAGCAGCTGGAAAATCCACCTCAATGTATGGTTGATCATCCAGGCCTGGAACCTGTTTGTTTAAATCTGTTCTCGCTTCAGAATGCATTAAACATCTACCGAGCAGACTATGGGCCTTTAGGTTTAAGGGGAATGGAAAGGTAAGTTGTGTTTTGATTAATTTCAGTCATAATTTTCTATTGTAACATAAGCGACTGCAGTGCAAAGCATAAAGTTCACTATGGGTAACTGATCAACTCTAGTGTAATTTTTAATAACCACGTAACATACCATTCAGCGTGAAATACCAAATAATGAATAGACACAAAACTGTTTGGACTAACATTTATTGACAGAAAGACTGTTTTACTAAATTCCGCAGATGTATGTAATAAGTTATTAAAAAACAAAAATGCAGTAACACCAAAAATAATTGTCCAAAAACAAACAGCAATAAATAAATGAAATTATGACATTAGATAACATTAATATTTACAACAAAAAAGTGGTTCATTTTTCTCAGCCGTTACAGGTTTTTGGCATACAGAAGTTTCGTCAGCTGGTGTTGGGGCATTCTGGGCTGGAGAATCAGGGTTGTGTTGCCTTCCTGTGTGGTGCGACGAATACGGGCAGAGTTCCCTAATGCACATGGACAATATGTAGGGTTCAGACCTGCCCTTGATTAAACCTAGACACGTAGCTGTTTATCACTTCCTGTTTGTCTGGTTTGTCAAACTGGGACGTGAGATCCTCTTGTATGGAAATCTTCAGGATATCATCCATATAAGGGGTTGGGGGTCCACAACAACGTTCTCAAAGATAAGTTCCAACAGGTTGTCCACGTACTCTGTACAAAAAAAATAAAAAAATAATTGGTGTTATTTTCAGTGTACTCTGAAGTTGTGTTGCTCACTTAGTGTTGTTGCTTCACGGTTTTGTACATACAATTGTCTATATGGTGTCTTGTTTAAAAAAATTCAAAAATATACCAAATTTATGTTGAGCTTCTGATATTATGTCTGTACATAGAATGACTATTTTGCATTTCAATAAAAGTTTTTACACTCAGAAGGTTGGTTCTACTTTCACTGGTTTTGCAGAACATTGTCCTTTCTTGTATTTTGGGAAAACCACCTTAAATAGTTGCTCTCCAGCTGCTGTCGTGGCTTGGGGACGCCCAGCATTCTCATTAAAATGTAGGGCTGCTAGGTAGAGTCTATAGAGAATAAATAATGGTTAAACATTACTTAGGTCACACTTGCGTGTTTCAAATTGTGTATACACTCCTTTCCCAATTATATTGAGTTACCTGCATAACATTCCCAGGAAAGAAAAGACAACATTCTTTGGCGCAAAGTGCAGAATTATGCTGTGGAATGCCTCCAGTGATGAGGTCTGATGGTGAGGGCTCAATTTTTCAACATCCTTTAGAATCCTCTTGTTTCTGAGGATCTTCTCTAATCGAGAGAAGGCAGTTGTTCCTGGTGGGAAAGTGAAACTTGTTAAACTTTAAATTTAAATACAAGTAAACAAGAAAAAAAAAAAAAAAAAAATTTAATTGAAGAAAAAAAAATTATGTCTGTCGTATGCACATAGACACATGAGTTATATTGACACTGCTAATAGGGTAAACATACCTGCTCTCATACATGCAAACACTGTGGGAAAATGGGATCATCATGTATGTGCATGTCTTGGATATGATTAAGAATTGATGTCCACTTTGCCACTCGCTCTGACCCTGAAGAAAAAGAAGCCGCTGTCCAATATATGTGGTTCCCTTTCGTAGTCACTCCGAGTTACGTCGGATGACGAATGGGGTTTCGCTTAGAAAGCCTATCACCTTCGAGTATAGAAAACGAGCCAATGGCAATGAAATGCCATGGGTCTGCGGAATTTGCATAGCGTATCTCCGCCCCACCCTGGGGGTATATAAGGAAGTACGCTGGCAACATGCAGATATGTTTTCGCTTCGGAGCCAAGAGTTCTCTTCACTCCTACAAGCCATTCTGAATCATCTTCATTCTACGAGACGAGCGGCTCTTCAGTGTGTTTGTGTGATGGCGCGTTCCAGCGAGATCGCATTGCCTGCTGCTGTTTTGTGCTGTGATCTGCCGACAGTGAGTGTGTTTCTCCCTGGGCGCTTCAGCACTCTGCTGAGCTTTTTCCTCTCTAAAAGAGCTGCACGCGGCACGTCTTTTTCAAGACGGTTCGCCCGTGTATTTACTGAATGTGGGCGCGTGATTCATCTGCCTAATGGTCACGAGCGCTGTTTTGCGTGTTGGGCTTAATCACGCTCGGCAGCGCTCGTGGATGAGTCATGTTTTCATTGCGGGAACATGACCATCGCGATTTTTATAGATCGAGACTCAATGATTAGAATCCCCTCTGCCACACCCCAATCTATCTCTTCCTACGGGATACTTTGGCTGGTGGCCAGGGTGATCTGAGGGTTACAGTGTGGTACAATACAATACAAAAAATAAAATAAATAAATAAATTGTAAAAAACACGCCCCCCTCCACATCGCAAACCGTGGCGCTTCCGTGTGTGCCTGGTTCCTTTCGGGGACCCAGTGTTTCATTCGGGGCTCCAGCAGATGGTGTCATGTCACTCACAGCATCACAAGGCGGGCTTGATTCCTCTGGAGTGTCAGCGTTAGTCGAGTCAGATCCAGAGTTGATGGCCATGCTTTCCCGGGCAGCTGAAAGCATCGGTTGGAGTGGCACCGCCCTCCCCCCGAGCGCTGTAGGCTTTCCCGGATGTGCATCAGGACGCTTCCGGCCCGTGGGAGTCCATGTGACTTTTCGCGGCCCGCAGGCGTCCTCCGCCTTCGCTGCCCTTGATCGTGAGGCGATCTTGGTCTGTATGTGTTCTGTCACTATTGTGACACAGGCATGCAGTCCTGTGTGTCGCCTTCGCCTTCGAAGCAGTGCTGACTCAGGAGTTCTGTCAGAACCGGCCGCTGTGGAACGCTAGTCCTTCCCTGGCCAACACTGACAGAACGCGGAAACTCGACCACACCCCCTTGCTGGGACGCTATGCCTCCCATGCCCGGCCTGGTCGTTCCGCAGCGCACACTACTGACCTCGCTCTCGGGCGACATCGGTACCTGCGTGATCCTGGGCCAGGTGGTGTCCACTAGAGTGGTCCAAGACATGGGCTTAACCAGGTTGATGTGAGGGGGTCTGAAAATTCATTTTCTCAGCTCCCCCATGTCCCAGGCTGGGCTCTTCGGCGGGGTGGCCTCGGCCACCAGAAGCAGACTCAGGTTCGTCTGCACTGATGGTCATCCATCCGTGTGGTCTCCTTAGTCTGCTTCCCGCCAAGGCCACCTCCATGCGGCTCCTCCCCTCGGGCCTTCACCGGCCCTGGGCAGGAGGAGGTCGCAGGAGGGCGGCGCTGCCCGTCTCCGCCCCTTAGACTGCCACGCCAGCCTAAGCAGCACTCTTGAGACGGGCAGCTTGGTCGGCGGTGTGGTTGAGGACTGCGCCCAACAGTCTTCGATCACTCCAGAAGCGGACTGAGGCTTCTGCACTGACGGTCATCCGTCCGTGTGGTCTCCTTAGTCTGCTTCCCGCCGACGCCGCCTCCATGCGGCTCCTCCCCTCGAGCCTTCACCGGCCCGAGCACGAGGAGGTCGCTGGAGGCTGGCACCACCTGTCTCTGCCCCTTAGCCGGCTAACACCTGGCTAAGCAGCACTCCTGAGACAGGCAGCTTGGAGTTAGGGCTCAGTTCTTTCAGGGGCTGGTAGCAGGACCATGCCTTTCCCCGGTGGAGGGCTGGGGGAGAATCTCGTTCAAAAGAACTGATGCTCTTTCTCTGAGCACCAAGAGGCTGTGGATGACAGCACGCACCGCCCACGGGCCACGCTCCTCTCATCCCCCTCTGTCGCCAGACCCCTGCCAGAGTACGCCCCCGTGGGACGCTGGTCCTCCCCTGGCCTCCTCTGGCAGGACGCGGCTAATGGCCGTGCCCCCGCACAGGGCCGCTATGCCACCCTCGCCTGGGCCGGTCATTCCGCCTCGCTGCACCACCGACCGTCTGTGGTTCGAATGACCCCGCTGGCGCAGTTTCTGGGAGCCTGGCTAGAGCTCCCCAGACTGTCCCGCTGGGTCGTGAGAACCATCAGGCTCGGCTACGTGATTCAGTTTGCGCGGTCTCCTCCCCACTTCAGGGGAGTCCGCTTCACTATGGTCAGTGGCAATGCCCCTGTCATGAGAGCGGACGTCGCCACCCTACTGGCGAAGGGTGCGATCGAGACTGTCCCTCCAGCCGAAATGAAGTCCGGGTTTTACAGCCCCTACTTTATTGTACCAAAGAAATCCGGTGGGTTACGACCGAATCCTGGACCTGCGCATCTTGAACCGCTCCCTTCACACGATGCCGTTCAAGATGCGGCAGGATTGGTTTGCAGCGATCGACCTGAAGGACGCCTACTTCCATGTCTCCATTCTTCCTCGACACAGACCGTTCCTGCGGTTTGCTTTCGAGGGGCAGGCATACCAGTACGCGGTTCTCCCTTTCGGGCTAGCCCTGTCGCCTCGCGTCTTCACGAAGGTCGTCGAGGCAGCCCTTGTTCCTCTACGGGAACACGGGGTTCGCATCCTGAACTATCTCGATGACTGGCTGATCCTAGCTCACTCTCGAGACCAGGTTTGCGAACACAGGGACCTAGTGCAGAGGATCTCTTTTCTCGGTATGGAAATCGACTCGGTCGCCATGTGCGCTCAGCTTACGAGCGAGGCCTAAGCATCTGAGGTCGCTTCGAGCCATTTATATCCCGGGAGACCTGAACCGTGTGGCCGACGAGCTGTCTCGGCTTCGGCCTCTCCCTGGAGAATGGAGACTCCATCCCCAGTCGGTTCAGCTGATTTGGGATCAGTTCGGGGACGCTCAGGTAGATCTGTTTGCCTCCCACGACTCGTCCCACTGCGACCTGTTTTATTCCCTGACCGAGGGCACGCTCGGCACGGATGCACTGGCGCACAGCTGGCCGCGGGGCCTCCGCAAGTATGCGTTTCCCCCAGTGAGCCTTCTTGCGCAGACCTTGCGCAAGATCAGGGAGGACGAGGAGCAGGTCGTGTTGGTTGCCCCGTATTGGCACAACCGCACCTGGTTCCCAGAACTAGTTCTCCTCACGACAGCACCTCCCTGGCCAATCCCTCTGAGGAAGGACCTGCTTTCTCAGGGACGGGGCACCCTATGGCACCCTCGTCCCGATCTTTGGAACCTCCACGTGTGGCTCCTGGATGGGACGAGGCAGGTTTGAGTACCCTACCACCAGCGGTGGTGGCTACCATCACTTCCGCTAGAGCATCGTCCACGAGACATGCCTATGCGTTGAAGTGGAACCTCTTCGTCAAATGGTGTTCTTCTAAACATCAAGAACCCACGAAATGCCCGATCAGTGTCGTGCTTTCCTTCCTGCAAGAAGGGTTGGAGCGAAGGCTGTCTCCCTCCACCCTGAAAGTGTATGTTGCCGCCATTGCCGCACATCACGACGCAGTTGATGATAAGTCTCTGGGAAAGCACGACCTGATCATCAGGTTCCTGAGAGGAGCGAGGAGACTGAATCCTCCTTGCCCTCCTCTCGTTCCCTCTTGGGACCTCTCAGTGGTTTTAACTGCCCTGCAGAGTGCTCCCTTTGAGCCTCTGCAATCAGTGGAGCTTAAGTTCCTGTCAATGAAGACAGCGCTCCTGGTTGCATTGGCCTCCATCAAGAGGGTAGGGGACCTGCAGGCATTTTCGGTTGACGAAGCGTGCCTGGAGTTCGGGCCGGCTAACTCTCACGTGATCCTGAGACCCCGGCCTGGATATGTGCCCAAGGTTCCCACCACTCCCTTTCGAGACCAGGTGGTGAACCTGCAAGCGCTGCCTTTGGAGGAGGCAGACCCAGCCTTGGCACTGCTCTGTCCAGTGCGCGCCCTCCGTGCTTACGTAGACAGAACGCAGTGTTTCAGGACCTCAGACCAGCTCTTTGTCTGTCATGGTGGGAAGCTGAAGGGAAAGGCTCTCTCCAAGCAAAGGTTGTCTCACTGGATAGTGGACGCCATTGCTTTGGCATACCAGCAGCAAGGTCGACCATGCCCCCTTGGTGTGACGGACCACTCCACTCGGAGTGTCGCATCCTTGGGCTCTAGCGCATGGCGCCTCGCTAACAGACATCTGCAGAGCTGCAGGCTGGGTGACAACTAACACATTCGCGAGATTCTAAAATCTCTGAGTGGAGCCAGTTTCTTCTCATGTACTCGCTTCAACTAGCCGGTACTAGATCCTGCTCAGGTGTCTTCGCTTGCTCGCCATTCCTCTCCTCGGACGGGATACGTGCGATATTTCCTCAGGTGAGCCTAATAAGCCATGAGTCTCCTCCAGCACTGTCGACGTCAACGCCAGAGTTATGCCACCGGCAGCTTTCGCGCTTGGCTAGGTGCCTCCATGTGCATGGTTCCCCCTCTGGGCGACCCCCACATGTGTATTTCCACTGTAAGCCTCCTTAAGCATGTGTCTTTCCCTCGGCAAGCCACCTTGCCACCCCTGGGGTTGAAATATTCCACCTGCGGCTGGACACCCCAGTGTTTCTCCATATGCAGCCCCCCGGGGTCATATGTGTTTTCCAAGCCCCCCCCTTCAGGTTGGGCATGATTGCATATTTCCACTGAGATATGCTTCCCAGTGTACCTTGGTATTCCTGTGTTAAGTAGGAGTCCTTCGTCCGTGCCAGTCTCACGACAGGGAGCTCAAACTTACGCAGGGCACTGGAAGACAGTCGAGAGGTGGCGTGATTACACTGGGAACCCCATTCGACGTCATCCGACGTAACTCGGAGTGACTACGAAAGGGAACGTCTCGGTTACGTATGTAACCCTCGTTCCCTGAGTAGGGAACGGAAACGTTACGTCTCCCTGCCACTTCCGCTGTACCGCTGGAACGCCTGAGTTCAGTCTCGGCTCCTCAGCGAAGACATATCTGCATGTTGCCAGCGTACTTCCTTATATACCCCCAAGGTGGGGCGGAGATATGCTATGCAAATTCCGCAGACCCATGGCATTTCATTGCCATTGGCTCGTTTTCTATACTCGAAGGTGATAGGCTTTCTAAGCGAAACCCCATTCGTCGTCATCCGACGTAACGTCTCCGTTCCCTACTCAGGGAACGAGGGTTACATACGTAACCGAGACGTTTTTTACACTGCGATACCACTTCTGCAGTTTTTCACTGTCTTTGTTCTGAGCAATCTTCAGCAGTTTCTTTGATACTCCTAATAATATAAACAAACAAACAAACTGCAATTCAGCCATGCAGAAAGATACAGTGTTTATTGAACACAATATGTGACCCGATCTGGCGAAATGAGTCGGAAGTCGCAACGTTCCATTTTAAGATATGGGCCGTTTATGTGGAAAAACAATGAAATAATAGAGTTTTATTATTATTATTATTATTGCTAAATTTCAAAGAACAGACATTCAAAAATAATCTCCTAAAGTTTCGTAGTCCAGATAATTGAGAAAAGGTATTTAAATGACTATTAAAGTTTACAAAGTTTTACTAAATTCGCTGGAAATGAATATTGCTTTTCTCAACTCCTCTCGTCACCTCTGAGCATTTCCCGGGAATCCCCTCAAACGTCTCTGCTTTCCAAATATGGTGTTACACGTTGTATAGAACCAATCATAAAGCTTAGAAATGTACACAAAATGCTGATCATTTGTCAATGGGAAGCCCCGTTTCGACTGACCGGCACGCGATTGGTCCAGCCATCCTCCTGTCAGACTCGTAGCGCTATGTGTAAACAAGCTAGCAGATCTCCTCAGAAAGATGAAATATTATTAATTTGAGAAATGTCGCTGTCAAAAGAGAGCAAAGTCGCCAAAAAGTCGCCAAAAGCGTTGAACTCACTGGAGGCTTTTAACCTAAGCTCTGCTGCTGGTCATCAAGAGTGGCTAAGGCTAGTCAGTGATTTTTCATCGTGACGTGTCATCCTCTGATGACTACTGTTACAGCCCTGTGGTATTTATCGTGTATGGATGTGAGTGAGTGCAATTATTCTGTGAGTGTATTTATCTGCAAGGAGAATCCATTACAATGTGTTTGATTTATTTTAACCCAATATTTAACTGTTGGTATCTCCGTTATGAATATGTTACACTGTTATTGTCATCTAGCCTACACAAAGATATGATTGCATAGGCTAACATTATTTGTTCTCTGTTTCCTTGTCTCTCTGCCTCTCTCACTTTCTCTCTCTCTCTCACACACACTCACACACACACACACACACACACACACACACACACACACACACACACACACACACACACACACACACACACACACACACACACCCTCTCTCAAGCAAAACTGTAGCACCTCTGTTCAATCTTTCTGATTTTAGTAAATGTTTGTAAAAGTGCCTTTTAAATTATTTATTCAAATAAAATAATTTGAGCTTCAGCCTGGCATAATAGCATATATTAATGTCTTTGGTCAAATTAAGCTGTACAATAAATAGTTTATCCCTTTAAATGCAATGGATTTTGAAAGATATCAACAAAAAACGGGCAAAAAACTTTAAAAGCGATTTTCTCAGGTTTTCAATTGGAAAAAGAGGGCAGACGACCATAATTCAAATGTGTATATCTTTACAACCATTCAAGGTATGACTTTGACTAGGATATCAGTTGAAAGCTTATGGGTCCGTGTACCTTCGGATAATTAGTTTTTTCGTTTTTGTTTAAAAAACGGAAAAACAAAGAAACCGTTAGTTTATCGCATATTCAAACCTTCTCGTGGACATACAAAACAAGTTTCAGTATGGTCCATGTACGTTTTGATAGTTTGTTTTCCGAGTTGAAATGAAATAAGCAAAAACGAGAAAACGAGCCTTTATTCGTTTTTCGTTTTTTCAAAAAAACGAAAAATATGAGATTTAGGCTTGATTTTTCGTTTTTTGGTTCACGGTTCAAAAACGGATAAATGACTTCAAAATCCGTTTTGCACATGTGGGCGGTCATGAGACACCCCTTTCACCCGATTGGTCAAGCAAATCTGAGCCTGTGACGTCATCAGTAGTTCCCCAGGTCTGTTCGACAAAATAATAGTCCTATGGCTCTGCGTATTCCGCTTCTTAAACTGTACAGGGCATGTCTAGAACGGGCTTTCTTCTGTGCAACTTTACCCGTTTCACATAAATATTTATATATCAGAAATATTAAATATTAATCTGCATGCAGCCGGTTTTATTTAATTGTGCTGTGCAGTGTTAAATGTGTGTGTGCTACGCCTGCGCTAGACAGCGGGTGAAGTTCAGTCAAGTATACGCAGCTGTCATAACTCTTCTTTTAGACAATACGCTCAGTTTTAGACAAGGAGATGTCATTGCAAATACTTTAATGCAAAACTGCTAATGGTGGTATAGGCTACCGATGAGGGTAAATCTTTTTTTTTTACTGTAACTATAATCATAGCTGCGAGAGTGAGACAGCGAGATGATTGACAGGTCGATAGCCTATAGCGGAGGAAAAAGCGCAAGATAGCCTATTTTGTTAGTAAAAAAAAAAAATATATTTGTTTACTATAAGTGAGTTTGTCTTTGAAAACAATAACAACAAAACAATCAAATAACACTGAACCACAAACTGAGCGTTCATTTTAAAGGGAAATTTCCAAATATCTTTTATTTATCTGTTATAATGCTTTTGTTTTATGTAGGCCTGTTGCGTCTTAATCGTTTTGTTAATAAATGTCTAATATAGGCTACTATGCGCCCCGGGAGTTTTTTTTTATTGTAGCCTACTATTTTATTGTTGTTGTGCTTCCATTAAAATAACATTGAACCAATTCGTTATACAGCCAGCACTGGAGTTGTCTGGACCACTGGGCTCCCATTTGGGTCCCAGACTCCCAGTAGGTGATCCTGAATTAACAGATTGATTGAACGCATGTTCGCTTGAGTTGTTCAGTTTATCTCTGTCACCAAATTTAAAGAAACTGAGATTTTATTTTATTTTAAACAAATATTTATTTTCATGATATAATTAATCGGCTTATGTCCGTGACGCCACCTGTCTGAAGAGCATTTTTGAAACCCGCTTGCTTATGGCTGACTTGCCGCCACTACTGGCGGTCTTTCATGTTGAAAGTATTGTTACATGTAACTTCATATTTTTCACTGTTGCATTTAATAGTCTCTTAGTATACAATTGAAATTGCTATAAAAACGCACTAACTGTGCCACCTTTGAGCTGCAAAAAACTGTGTAAATGCATAAATCCCATGTCAGATACAGATTTCATCAGACAGCCTATAGGCTATCTACAGCAATTTGTGTTGATTGAATATTAAGAAAGTTATGACAAATATTTACAGGGTTTCAAAAAAACAATTCTACATTTGCTCACAACATTTTTCTTACAAAAACCAAATTTTACTGGACAATGTCTATTACAGTACAACATAAGGGTGATAACAGAGTGATATGATTTAAGAAAAGTTTATTTTCATCACACTGTAATGTGATCAAAGATTTAAATATAAACTCTGTATGCAACACAGCATAGGCTACTACTATGCGTCACCTTATTCTGCTCTAAACAATGGGCGCCGCCATGACGATGACTCCGGTTGCCTACTTCCGGTTCGTAGAGATAACTGTCAATTTTGATGGACGTGTCTCTGTACGTTGTTAATTATTGTATATTGTTTTATTGTGTATTAAGGGGAATAGGCCTTACATCAAAATTGTCTCTCTTAACTGCGTCTGCATAAGTGATTCTCAATTGTAGCGGGTAGGCTATATGCGGTGAGGTGAACCCAGGAAAAATTAGGCCCTTTTTAAAAATGTAGGCCTATAACCTAGGTCTATATTTTATATAAAAGTTTTAGGCCTATATTATATTATTATATACGTTTTTTTGTTAATATATCTTCATTAGATATAATTATACAAAATACTAGTGAAAACGCCATCTAACAGAACATAAATTATTTATTTATTTACAATATTATCTGCTTATTTTAATTAACGAAATGTCAATCTTCATCTTTATAACAGAAGATACAATACAACAACATCTTAAACATACAGTACAATTAGCCTATCAGTATCCAAAAAATAATAAGTAAATAATGTCAACTAAATATTGATTAGAGTTCCCATAGACTTTTTCTAGTCGACTAGTAGTCATTTATTTAAGCAATAGCTAAGTTGACTAATCGCACGTTTATATTAATTAAATAGGCCTACTGGGTGCATGGAGGAATAGGCTATCCTATTCCGCGCTCAAGCACATGCATAAATCTTGCCGCAAAAGTAGGCTAATAATAAATGTTTCTGAAAAAATAAAGAGGCATTTTAATTGTTTATTAATAAACTACTGTTTTCTAAATCAGTGTCGGCTGCAAATATCCATACATCTTTGCTGTATGCGCATTTAGAGAGAAATCCACATGGATTACAAAATCAGATGCTTTCGATTCGAATTTGTTCATTTAAAAGTGTACATTTCAAGCTTTAAATAGGTAATAATTATTATATAGGAATATTCCTGTCTGTTAGGCAGTATACACTGTTTCAGTTCATTTCTGAGACGCACTCCAGTTCATTTCTGAGACGCACTCCAGTTCTACCAGAAAGACTCGGGAGAGTCATTTCAATAAACCATACATTTATTGACAGCTCAGCAAGCTGATAATCTACAAAGTCATTTGGCGTAGGCCCCGTCCGTAGTGCATAGTCCGAGAGTATCGGATCTGCAATTCCTGCCTAAAGATGAAGGCAGGGGCGCAGCCGACCCCCCTCCTGGGAGGTATGGACGGGACCATCCTGGTGGTGGTGGGGAGGATGGGGGTAATCGTCGCTTCAGTATCTGCGAACTCAAACATGTGTAAGTACCGTGCTTTTATACAATAAGCATAATAATATGATTGGATAGAAGTGAAGCAATAAGTGACGTAATAATTGAGTCTTCCCAGCAGAACTTATGCTAAAGCTTTCATTTCACGGAGATCATGAAAGTGTGCCTGATTGTTTTATTTTACAAAAGCACAACGTTTTCTTGTTATTGAGTTTACACAAATAAAAGTAGTTGCGAATGATGTAGGCTATTATTATTTTCAGTATAACCAGAAATTATAGAGTATTTTATTTTAAGTTGTTTCCACTGTTGATAGGAAAATGCAAGTTCGCGCCGGCGACTCCGTGCCATGCAGTGCGCGCTCCACAATGCCACTCGGATATGCGTTAAAATCTTGTGTTTATTTGTAATAATCTTAGCCCTGAATTATTCTTGTCTAACCTGTATTATGACTGACATTTGCTTTTTAATTTACCCTCATCGGTAGCCTATACCACCATTAGCAGTTTTGCATTCAAGTATTTGCAATGACATCTCCTTGTCTAAAACTGAGCGTATTGTCTAAAAGAAGAGTTATGACAGCTGCGTATACTTGACTGAACTTCACCCGCTGTCTAAGCGCAGGCGTAGCACACACACATTTAACACTGCACAGCACAATTAAATAAAACCAGCTGGATGCAGATTAATATTTAATATTTCTGATATATAAATATTTATGTGAAACGGGTTAAGTTGCACAGAAGAAAGCCCGTTCTAGACATGCCCTGTACAGTTTAAGAAGCGGAATACGCAGAGCCATAGGACTATTATTTTGTCGAACAGACCTGGGGAACTACTGATGACGTCACAGGCTCAGATTTGCTTGACCAATCGGGTGAAAGGGGCGTCTCATGACCGCCCACATGTGCAAAACGGATTTTGAAGTCATTTATCCGTTTTTGAACCGTGAACCAAAAAACGAAAAATCAAGCCGAAATCTCATATTTTTCGTTTTTTGGAAAAAACGAAAAACGAATAAAGGCTCGTTTTCTCGTTTTTGCTTATTTCATTTCAACTCGGAAAACAAACTATCAAAACGTACATGGACCATACTGAAACTTGTTTTGTATGTCCACGAGAAGGTTTGAATATGCGATAAACTAACGGTTTCTTAGTTTTTCCGTTTTTTAAACAAAAACGAAAAAACTAATTATCCGTAGGTACACGGACCCTTATGTTCTCCTCTTTCCATTAATACCAAAATCTCAATTTTGAAGTTTGGGTCACTGTGACTCATTTTGCTGGATCAGGTCACATATAATAAAAAGGAAGTTGTCTTCAATGGTATGTTTTTGTATCATAATTTTTTACTGATAACATAAACAACACATACTCAGACAGGAGCTAATACCTTTTTCAATGTGCCATACATCGTAATACTGTGTGATGTTGGCCTCCCGGAGGTATTTCTGTATTTGAGGGTGCCGGTCTGTAACAATGCTGTCAAAAGTCACACCGTGTGCACTCAAGAGATCAAGGCTCCTCCTCAGACCCTCTTTCTCCATGTTGTTGCTCCCGCCAACTTCATTACTCTGATTACAAAATAAAGGGCATACATGACAATTGTTGTCAATCCCTGGTATGTTAACGAATAGTTAAACAGTAAAAAATCACGTTGCCTTTTTTTTGTACATTTACTTTGTTACATTGCATATGCATTACATCTTGCATAAGTCTGTAATGTTAGACTCACCTGAACTAGTTGCAGATCAATAATAGTGTTGTTCCTTAGGTCCATCACTGAGTAACTTCCAAACTTGGCTGAATGACCTTTACGTAGAAAAGTAATGTTGACTTTGTATTACATTCTGTATTAATTTATTATTATTATTACTCTAAAAGTTTTGCTTTCAAAAGTAATATGTAAACTGAGACAGTTGTTCAGCATTTTGTACCTGGTGAATCTGCCCTCATGTCTCCACCCAGGACAATGTTCTGCTGCTGTCTGAGCTGCTGCATCATACCATCCTGTGCTGTCTTCCAGCTATGTACAATTGCAGGCTGTATGTACCTCCGGGCATGAACTCGAAAGGTGGTGTAGTGGATCATTTTCAGTTCCCTTTCGTTGTCACTCCGAGTTACGTCGGATGACGACGAATGGGGTTTCGCTTAGAAAGCCTATCAACTTCGAGTATATAAAACGAGCCAATGGCAAAGAAATGCCATGGGTCTGCGGAATTTGCATAGCGTAACTCCGCCCCACCCTAGGGGTATATAAGGAAGTACGCTGCAACATGCAGATATGTTTTCGCTTCGGAGCCAAGTTGATTCACTTCACTCCACAGCCAATTCTGAGTTATCTCTATTCTCTTCGAGACGAGCCTCTCTCCAGGTGTTGGTGTGACAGCGAGTTCCAGCGAGTGCACATTCCCTGCTTATCTGTGCAGTGATTTGCCAGAGTTTGTGTGTTCATCTCCCTGGTCGCTTCAACACTTGTGGAGAAAATCTCCTTTCTAAAAGAGCTTGCACGCGGCACGTCTTTTTAAAGATGCCTCGCCCGTGCACTTCTGGTTGCGGTCTTCTAGTTTCTGACTCTGATGGGCACAATCGCTGTCTTGTGTGTCTGGGTATTGAGCACGCTAAGGCAGCGTTTGTGGATGAGTCATGTTCCCACTGCGGGAACATGCCCATCGCACGGTTGCGATCGAGACTCAATGATCTTCGTGTGAGAGTCCCCTCATCCGCACCCCGATCTAGCAGCTCCGAGAGGGCTGGTACTTCGGCTGGCGGCCAGGGTGATCTGAGGGTTACGGTGTGGAACAAAGCGCCGACTATTCCACGCTCCACACCGTCCTCTAGCGCCGTGCAACCCGCGAGTCGTCCGAATGAGCCCGCGGTACAGTCCTCTGACTTGCCGCGGGTCTCATTCGGCGCTCCAGAGGAGGATTCTATGTCGATTGCTGCATCACAAGGTGGGCAGGAGTCCTCGGGAGAGGAAGATTCGGCTGTGCTGCCACCTTCGGGTGTCCCAGCATTGCCCGAGTCTGATCCCGAGTTGACGGCCATGCTTTCCTGGGCAGCCGCGGCCATTGGGCTCGAGTGGTCCCCGCCACCCGGTCCAGTGCGCTCGCGGCTGGACGATTGGTTTTTGGGTGCGGCCGCTGATCCTCGTCAGCGCCCCACCCCGATTCCTTTTTTCCCGGATGTGCATGAGGAGGTCTCGAGGTCCTGGAAGGCACCCCTGTCTTCCCGTGATCGCTCGACGGCCTCCTCCGCCTTTCCTCCTCTCGATCAGGGGGCTGTCAAAGGGTACACTGGGGTTCCCCAGGTTGAACGCTCTGTTGCGATGCAACTGTGTCCTCAGAGTGCTTCTTCCCGCGGTGACCCAAAGCACCCCTCCAAAGCCTGTAGGTTCTCCTCCACCCTTGTGGCGAAGGCCTATAGAGCTGCGGGGCAGGCAGCCTCCTAACTGCATGCCATGGCAACACTCCAGGTCTACCAGGCCCAGATGTTGCGTGACATGCACGAGGGGAGGACTGACCCAGGGCTCTTTGATGAGCTGCGTGCCGCCACCGACCTCGCTCTCCGGGCGACGAAGGTGACCGCACGCTCCCTGGGTCAGGTGATGTCCACCTGTGTGGTCCAGGAGAGACATCTGTGGCTCAACCTGGCTGATATGCGGGAGGCCGAGCGAACCCGGTTCCTCGACACCCCCATATCCCAGGCTGGCCTCTTCGGCGGGGCAGTCGAGGACTTTGCCCAGCAGTTCTCGGCTGCCCAGAAGCAGACTGAGGCTCTCAAGCATGTCCTGCCCCGACGGCCCGCTGCTGCCCCCCAGCCGTCGGCACAGGCGCCTCAGCCCGCTCGCCGCCGTGGACGCCCTCCCGCGGTTCCCCTCCCTCCCGGACGGCCCCAGCAGCAGCCTCCATCTGGGCCGCCTCGTGGAGGAAGCCGTAGGAAGGCGTCACAGCCCCCTCCAGCCCCGCGCCCCGCTAAACGCCAGGCCAAGCGGCGCTCCTGAGACGGGCTGCTCAGAGTTGGCGCTCAGTTCTGTACAGGAGACGGTAGCAGGGCCGCTCCTTCCCCCGGTGGAGGGCCGGGGGAGAATCCTTGGTTTTCCCACCCCCGCTGCTCGTCCCTCGACGGGCAGCACCCTAATGTGGTTAAAGACAGAACTGACATACCCATCTCTGAGCACACAGAGTTCTCGGATGGCAGTGCGCGACGCTCACGGGCCTCGCCACTCTCATCCCCCTCTGTCGCCAGACCCCTGCCAGAGCATGCCCCCGTGGGACGCTGGTCCTCCCCTGGCATCCTCTGGCAGGACGCGGTTAATGACCGTGCCCCCGCACCGGGCCGCTATGCCACCCACGCCTGGGCCGGTCATTCCGCCTCGCTGCACCACCGAGGGTACGTCTGTGGTCCGCATGACCCCGCTGGTACAGTTTTTGGGAGCCTGGTTAGAGCTTCCCAGACTGTCCCGCTGGGTCGCCAGGACCATCAGGCTCGGCTACGCGATTCAGTTCGCGCGATCTCCTCCCCGTTTCAGGGGAGTCCGCTTCACAATGGTCGGTGGCAATGCCCCTGTCATGAGAGCGGAGGTCGCCACCCTACTGGCGAAGGGTGCGATCGAGATTGTCCCTCCAGCCGAAATGAGGTCCGGCTTCTACAGCCCTTACTTCATTGTACCGAAGAAAACCGGTGGGTTACGGCCAATCCTGGACCTGCGCGTCTTGAACCGCTCCCTTCACAGGATGCCGTTCAAGATGCTCACGGCCAAACGCATTTTCGAATGTGTGCGGCCGCAGGATTGGTTTGCAGCGATCGACCTGAAGGACGCCTACTTCCATGTCTCCATTCTTCCTCGACACAGACCGTTCTTACGGTTTGCTTTCGAGGGGCAGGCATACCAGTACGCGGTTCTCCCTTTCGGGCTAGCCCTGTCTCCTCGCGTCTTCACGAAGGTCGTCGAGGCAGCCCTTGTTCCCCTTCGGGAACACGGGGTTCGCATCCTGAACTATCTCGACGACTGGCTGATCCTAGCTCACTCTCGAGATCAGGTTTGCGAACACAGGGACTTAGTGCTCCGGCACCTAGCTCGTCTGGGCCTTCGGGTCAACTGGGAGAAGAGCAAACTCTGCCCCGTGCAGAGGATCTCTTTTCTCGGTATGGATATAGACTCGGTCGCCATGTGCGCGCAGCTTACGAGCGAGCGCGCACAGTCACTGCTGACTTGCCTTCGTCAATTCGAGGGCAAGAGTGCGGTCCCACTGAAACTTTTTCAGAGGCTCCTGGGGCATATGGCATCCGCAGCCGCAGTTACGCCGCTCGGGTTGCTTCATATGAGACCGCTTCAGCTTTGGCTTCGCGATCGAGTCCCGAGGTGGGCATGGCAACACGGCACGCTCCGAGTCCCAGTGACTCCGGCCTGCCGTCAGACCTTCACCCCGTGGTCGAACCTCAGTTTTCTACAGGCCGGAGTGCCCTTAGAACGAGCTTCCAGGCATGTTGTTGTATCAACGGATGCCTCCACCACGGGCTGGGGCGCCATGTGCAATGGACATGCTGCCGCGGGCTCCTGGACAGGTCCCCAACGCCTTTTGCATGTCAATTGCCTCGAGTTGCTGGCTGTACGCCTTGCCCTGCACCGCTTCCGGGCGTTGCTCAGGGGTCAACACGTACTAGTCCGTTCAGACAATACCGCCACAGTAGCGTACATCAACCGTCAAGGTGGTCTATGCTCCCGCCGTATGTCGCAACTCGCCCGCCACCTCCTCATATGGAGTCAGAAGCATCTGAGGTCGCTTCGAGCCATTTATATCCCGGGAGAGCTGAACCGTGCGGCCGACGAGCTGTCTCGGTTTCGGCCTCTCGCTGGAGAATGGAGACTCCATCCCCAGTTGGTCCAGCTGATTTGGGATCAGTTCGGGGACGCTCAGATAGATCTGTTTGCCTCCCACGACTCGTCCCATTGCGACCTGTTTTACTCCCTGACCGAGGGCACGCTCGGCACGGATGCACTGGCGCACAGCTGGCCGCGGGGCCTACGCAAGTATGCGTTTCCCCCAGTGAGCCTTCTTGCGCAGACCTTGCGCAAGATCAGGGAGGACGAGGAGCAGGTCATTTTGGTTGCCCCGTATTGGCCCAACCGGACCTGGTTCTCCGAACTAGTACTCCTCGCGACAGCACCTCCCTGGCCAATTCCTCTGAGGAAGGACCTCCTTTCTCAGGGACGGGGCACCTTATGGCACCCTCGTCCCGATCTTTGGAACCTCCATGTGTGGCTCCTGGACGGGACGAGGCAGGTTTGAGTACCCTACCACCTGCGGTGGTGGCTACCATCACTTCCGCTAGAGCATCGTCCACGAGACATGCCTATGCGTTGAAGTGGAACCTCTTCGTCAACTGGTGTTCTTCTAAACATCAAGAACCCACGAAATGCCCGATCAGTGTCGTGCTTTCCTTCCTGCAAGAAGGGTTGGAGCGAAGGCTGTCTCCCTCCACCCTGAAAGTGTATGTTGCCGCCATTGCCGCACATCACGAAGCAGTTGATGGTAAGTCTCTGGGAATGCACGACCTGATCGTCAGGTTCCTGAGGGGAGCGAGGAGACTAAATCCTCCTCGTCCTCCCTTCGTACCCTCTTGGGACCTCTCAGTGGTTCTAACTGCCCTGCAGAGTGCTCCATTTGAGCCTTTACAGTCAGTGGAGCTTAAGTTCCTGTCAATGAAGACAGCGCTCCTGGTTGCATTGGCCTCCATCAAGAGGGTAGGGGACCTGCAGGCATTTTCGGTTGACGAAGCGTGCCTGGAATTCGGGCCGGCTAACTCTCACGTGATCCTGAGACCCCGGCTTGGATACGTGCCCAAGGTTCCTACCACACCCTTTCGAGACCAGGTAGTGAACCTGCAAGCGCTGCCCTTGGAGGAGGCAGACCCAGCCTTGGCACTGCTCTGTCCAGTACACGCCCTCCGTGCTTACGTAGACAGAACGCGGTGTTTCAGGACCTCAGACCAGCTCTTTGTCTGTCATGGTGGGAAGCTGAAGGGAAAGGCTCTCTCAAAGCAAAGGTTATCCCACTGGATAGTGGATACCATTGCTTTGGCATACCAGCAGCAAGGTCGTCCGTGCCCCCTTGGTGTGAAAGCCCACTCCACACGTAGTGTGGCTTCCTCTTGGGCTCTAGCGCATGGCGCCTCGCTAACAGACATCTGCAGAGCTGCAGGCTGGGCGACACCTAACACATTCGCGAGATTCTATAATCTCCGAGTGGAGCCAGTTTCTTCTCATGTACTCGCTTCAACTAGGCGGTAATAGATTCTGCTCAGGTGTCTTCGCTTGCTCGCCATTCCTCTCCACGGATGGGATACGTGCGATTTTCCTCAGGTGAGCCTCATAAGCCCTGAGTCTCCTCCAGCACTGACGATGTCTTCGCCAGAGTTGCCACCGGCAGCTTTCGCGCTTGGCTAGGTGCCTCCATGTGCATGGTTCCCCCTCTGTGCGACCCCCACATGTGTATTTCCACTGTAAGCCTCTCTGAGCATGTGTCTTTCCCTTGGCAAGCCACCTTGCCACCCCTGGGGTTGAAATATTCCACCTGCGGCTGGATACCCCAGTGTTTCTCCATATGCAGCCCTCCGGGGTCATATGTGTATTCCAAGTCCCCCCCTTTGGGTTGGGCATGTTTGCATATTTCCACTGAGATATGCTTCCCAGTGTACCTTGGTTTAATCCTGTGTTAAGTAGGAGTCCTTCGTCCGTGCCAGTCTCACGACAGGGAGCTCACACTTACGCAGGGCACTGGAAGACAGTCGGGAGGTGGCGTGATTACACTGGGAACCCCATTCGTCGTCATCCGACGTAACTCGGAGTGACAACGAAAGGGAACGTCTCGGTTACGTATGTAACCCTCGTTCCCTGAGTAGGGAACGGAGACGTTACGTCTCCCTGCCACTTCCGCTGTACCGCTGGAACGCCTGAGTTCAGTCTCGGCTCCTCAGCGAAGACATATCTGCATGTTGCAGCGTACTTCCTTATATACCCCTAGGGTGGGGCGGAGTTACGCTATGCAAATTCCGCAGACCCATGGCATTTCTTTGCCATTGGCTCGTTTTATATACTCGAAGTTGATAGGCTTTCTAAGCGAAACCCCATTCGTCGTCATCCGACGTAACGTCTCCGTTCCCTACTCAGGGAACGAGGGTTACATACGTAACCGAGACGTTTCATTGCCTGGAATATCTAAGGTCAGAAAAGAGAATACCTTCATTTAGCATGACTTCAGGGACAGTATGTTCATTTATTTTTGTTCAGGGTTGATCTTTTTGATATTACTTGCAATATTAAAATATAGGCAAGACAGTAAAATCCTCATCCAACCTACCCGTTTAACTTTGAAGAAAGAGGCACCATTGGCATACACTGCAACAGAAAGCTGTAGGTTCCCTGCAGGAGTGCTTTGTCTAATTGGCTGACTACTCCATTTTCTGAAGAAGTGACAGTGTGGGCACCGTTGTTCAACAGAGAGGAATGTGCCAAATACTTTTTTCTGTACATTGGTAACACGTTGACACATAGGGAACTGCTCAAAGAGCTGCAGCAGGCAGTTTTCATAAACAATGTAAGTCGCTGTCTTGTGAACCGGCTTTGAAGACTCAAATCTATTAGAATAATAAAGAGTTACTTAAATAATTTCCAAATTCCACATAACATAAAAAGAAAAATTTATACTATCGAACTGATTGCAACGTTTAACAAAAAAATTGTCTTGTCACTTACGTCACATCTGTTGGCTCAGTCAAGGTTGTGACAGAGTCAGCTGGATCATATGTGGAATCCATAGGCTCTTCCACGTTCATACTTGAGCTGGCTCCAGAAGGGTCCTCCTCTTCCTCCTCTAGCTCCAAGCGAGATCTCTTATTTGGCCTCTTTATTGGTGTTGATGATAGCAGTGGTATTGACTGGCCAACACCAATATCTGGGTATAACATAGTTGTCTGTGTGCCTGTTACATAATAGTTCACATTTTAATACCGTGGAATAATATTAAAACAAAATTTTTAAAAAATTATTACTGACAATACCACAAAAAATGTATATATGACTTCACACTATATAAGATCTGGATCAGCATACCTGTGCTTTTGTAGTACGGACGTAAAGTTTTCATTGAGAGCTGGGTGCCAACTGTGCACAGTTTCTTTTGGCTGGCCACATGTTGCACCATGTCCAATTCTTCAGATGTGCTTGCCTATACAAAAGCAAATAATTGATCAGATTACATAACTTATTCCGGCGTAATATTGAAAAACATCAATTAGAGTATTTATAGTCTTGAATCATATGCATTTGCAGGATGTAAACAGTATTTTGTAGGTATTGTGTTACCATTCATCTTCATGCAGTTATAACTGTTTATTTTATTTTTTTACATTAACGTTACTTATAATCAGTAACAGACACCATTATAAACCATATACAAAAGTAAGCTCAGTGTAGTATTACCACGTTAACTTTAACACCTGTGTACACATTTTTTTAATAACACCATAACGCGTTGTTCATTATAAACGTGGGATTATTAATTATATTGAGAACGTCATATATAGAAAACATGCCGTAATGTACCCTGAGTGTAAACAGCCGCATTCATCGTGAAGCGTGCTAGCGATTTGCAAAGATTAATATAAAGATGAATATAAAGGTTAATAAAACGTTAGACTCACTTCTTCTTCTGGAGGTGCAGCAGGAACACGAAGAGTTGGTACCGATCCTTTTTTGAGGAGCAGCTTTTTAGCAAAACCAGCTTTATACTGACCCTCGTTTATAAAGCAGTCTGGTGAAAAATGATTAGCGCAAACAAACAAACATTTGTGTTGATCGTGGGGAATATTCCCTTCAAAAGCAAAACTCAGCCACTGCGTCTTCAGCGGTTCTGATTTAGGAATATTAAAATGACTGCTGTGTTCATCAATACACCCAAGAACAGAACACCACAATCGCTTGGACGCCATTCTACTCATAGACAGTGCTCCAGGGTATCAACAATGACACGCGGACTATGATTGACAGAGCGAGGGCGGGACTGTGTTGAAACGCTGGTGTCAATCAAAGATCATGGGAGGGGCGTCGATATTGTGACGTCACAAAATCGAACAGCTCAATTTGAGAGAGGGGAAAACATATACGATTTTTTTTAAAAACACTGGATGGATTTTTATCATTTTAGAATGGTTGTGTACAGGCACTGCCAACACACATTTCAGTACAATCAACTTGGAAAAGTGCATGTACCATTATATGACCCCTTTAAATATGAATCGCGTTTTTGTGTGTGAATGAATGAACAGCTTTTACCAAACTCTATTGCTATACTGAGATGAGTAAAAATCGACTACAAAATCGGATAGATTATAAAGTTTTTACTGTAAAATACTGCCACATCAAATAAGCTTATAATGTTGCCAATTTCTGCTCATATGAATTGAATTACATATGATAATTTTTCTTTAGTTTTTACAAAGAAAGAATACACTGGAAATATTGTTACAATTTCAATTGTTGTTGTAATTGTACAACCTTTTTAATAAAATAGCACAAAAAAAAATAAAAAAATATATAGGCTATATATATATATATATACAAGGATAGATGTAAACAAAATCTTAAAAGGTCAATATAAGCCTTCTCTTTAAATAATTTTATTGTGTTTTATTAGTGACACATTTGGGTAGAGAATATATTCCAAATCTGAAAATACAGTATGAGAACAATTAACTGCACAATTACTAGAAATGTTTACCTTGGATATTATACAATTTGCAAGCACAATTTGTGGAAAAAACAACAACAACTGTGAACCAATTATATATATATATATATATATATATATTAGGGGTGGCACGGTACATGAAAAAACATCCGAACCGTTCGGTTCGCTTGTCTCGGTTCGGTGCGTGTGTGCGTCGCGCGGTTCGCACGGTTCGACGCATGCGCAATGTAGCCTTGTGCCCGTGCTACTGCTAATACAATGCTAAATCATAAATCAGACAAATGTAGAATAACATTACAATGTCCAGCAATCGATTTAAATAATACACTGGGTTTACTTAGACATTTAATGAGATCAACACCACTAGGCTATATGTTGTTTTTTTCCACGTGAATAAATAGGCTACATAGATCGACTGTTCCACGTACCGGTATGTACTTTAATGGTCCAGTGGCAGAACTTGCCAAGCGTGTCAAAGGTTCTGAGTTCTAATCTGCACTCGTATATATTTTTCTTTTTCATCAAAACCGATTATGTTTATCAGCGGTTGTATATCAAGCAGGGACAGATTTGTATGAATTTTGTTTTGTGATTTCATCGGAACGAATAGAGTAGCCTAGAGTCTCCTCAACGGACTGAAGCGCGCGTCTGAGTGAAGAATGTGCGGCCGCTGCGGTGTGTGCGCGAGCCACGAGAACACTGTATCAGCGCCACTGATCGCAACGGCAACGAGCACTTTGATCACTTGATTAAAAAAAACACATTTCAGCGCTAGATTGCTTCTTATTTAACAAACGAACGAAACGAATACTTTGCTAGTTAACTGGAAATGTTTTATTTATTTGTATTGGTACATCCGTGCTGGGACATAATATCAACCCTGGCAAAAAGTGGTGACAAATAACTGTCCGACACAGCCCACGGGAAATGAGAAGCTGCGTTTTGCAAACACACCCCATTTATGAAATAAATTAATTAATAATTAGATAATTCAGCTATATATCATATGCTGAAGTAAATTTTTGGAGTGTTAAAGATTAAAAGAAAAAACAACAACAAGAACCGTACAGAACCGAAAACCGTGACCCTAAAACCGTGATACGAACCGAACCGTGGGTTTTGTGAACCGTGCCACCCCTAATATATATATATATATATATATATATATATATATATATATATATATATATATATATTGTCCTTGCATTCTTTCTTGTGGCTCAGTCACACACCTGAATGAAAGTCTCATTAAGTATGCAGCCTCATTATGCGGGGGCATTGTCTCCTCAGGTGTGGATCACGCCCACTCGCATATTGCCTTTCCAAACAAAAAGTGTCTTACAAAATTTAAATCAATGTATTGTTTTATGTGAATGATTAGGCAGGATGATTTTCACATCATTTTGAAGAAAAAACTCTAGGCGACAAAATGCATTATTCAGAAGTCTTATGGACAGACTTTTTAGTTTTTTCAATAACCATGCATAAACATTATTTTCTCAAAAATACAAACATGTACATACATGTTGCTCACATATTATGGTAGCCCTGTTTGTGCTAAATAGAGTGTAATTACACCTTTGCCATTAATATGTTTATAACCAAATGGAAAAAGCACAAATGTAAGGGCATGTCAGAACATCTCAAGGACCCCAAAAACACCTTAGGCCCCAGAGGGTTAAGAGTTAAGAGATTACTGGCACACAAAGGAGGGTGGGTCTTCCAGACAAATGGCCTCCTGCTCCCAAAAGGTGTAAACTCTGAATGTAAATTCCCATTGTTAGCAGATGTGTCCATGTGAAAGAAGTTTCTGTCTATATAATGAAATGCAACAAGAGGATCAGTGCGATTCTGTAACCCTGATCAGCCCGTGATGTGAAGCAAAACACTTCGCATCATGTATTTTATAATGTCAAGGTATTGCATCTTCTCTCTTTATTCCAGAGCATTTGATGTTTTGTATCTATTATCTTTGAACTGATTATGGAATTGGCATGATGCATTTACCTGACATAATAAATTGTAAACATTTGATTTTATTCTAATCGGCTCTGACATTATTTTCAGTAAAGAGTAAAAAGGAAAAGTCAAACATTCGCTCACATTTAATGATGCACAGATATCATAAAAAATATTTTCATTTATGGTGTCAGATGAAATAACGAGAAAATACATATAAGAAAATGTATTTCATTTAATCAAATTACTTTGCCACGAGAAAAGACAGTAATGCGCAAAAACATTGTTTTCCAGTTCTCAACACTGGAAAAATGTGAATACTGCAGGAATTGTTAGCAAACTGTTTGTGCTGTACAGTTGTGTTCTGGACTCAGCATGGAATTGTTACACTGGAGAAATGGTGAGTGGTCTCTTTAATTGCTATACACATACGCTCATATGATATTATAATTCCAATATGCACTGGGGCCTGGCCCTGTGTTAGCAGAGTACTGGCACATGTGAACCAGCCATCTTGCCAGCTCGGGTGTAGAATCACTTGGCTTCAGCAATCACATCAGTAATCAAACTGATTGCATTGACATATTGCTCTGTGTTTTAGGATGTGTCAAGTCTTTTCAATAGCAAAAAGAAATAGAGGTTAAGAAGTGAAAAGGAGTCACCAAAACAACACCAGAATCTGAAGGCACCCGTCAAATAGAAATATTTGTGACAAATGCCAACACCTGGCTGAAAAGAATACAAAATAAAAAAGGATTTTTTTTTATTATTATTATTATTTTACAATTTACACAAACAACAGATAGACATTCATTTTTTATTCACGTTACCATGCTGTATTTGGCATACACTTTAGTCCCATATACATGAGGTTCATTCAATGTATAAATGCATAATATTTAAATGGAATGAAATATATAGATTGTAATGAATGTTGACTTGCTTATTGTTCCCAAGAGCACAATCTATTTAAGACCACATGTAATTTTAACGAGAAACTATGCTTCTAACCACAGCTTGAGAGCTGTAGTTCCAACACTGCAAGCGAATGTCTGTTAGAACGTACTCGGTTACTAACGTAACCTCGGTTCTCTCTAGAAGAGGGAACGAGTACTTGCGTAAGTATCTTACGCTAGGGGAAAACCTCTTTTCCTCAAGATATTGAAGCCAAAAATTATCCTTCATTTTGCAATAATGTAAAACGCATTGCAGCAGCATGCAGACATGGGCGAGACAGCTCGCGCGCCCATTGGCTGCTCTGCGGCAACTGCACCAGCCTATCGATAGAGGCCCCTCATGACGTCAGAACCAATGAGGGTGCTTCGCGCCCATTATGTCATGTCCCGCCGAAAGCGGGTGGGGCTAGGGCTATAAATACGGCCCAGAGAGGCTGGTTTGGTCATTTTTTTCATCGCTGAAGCGAATCAGAACGTGACGCATGCACGGCAAGATACGCAAGTACTCGTTCCCTCTTCTAGAGAGAACCGAGGTTACGTTAGTAACCGAGTACGTTCTCTTACGAGAGGTTCTCTCGTACTTGCGTAAGTATCTTACGCTAGGGGAACACAGTGTAAAACGCCGTGCGTGCTTGAGACATAACACTAAAGTCCCAAGGGCAGGTGCCCGGGGCTCATACAGTGCCTAATCACAAGGGACTCACAGAGAATCCGGGAAGAGGGGCTAGAATAGCATCATTCCTGTAATATAGAGCTCTGATAAGAGCATATTATATCAAGTGTTCCACACAGCCAGGGCGAACTCGGCCTGGACTGATAAATATGGGGGACTTACGCACTGCCCACAGATGTATACAGACGATCAGTGATCGACGCTCTAGCAGTTTCAGCATCCTGAGCCGATAGCATCGGGCGGGCAATACTGAAAAATTAAACCGAGAGTGTTGAAGATTTTATTATTTAGAAAATAAGTAATTTAACTACACGTTGTACACTATTATTTCCTTTCTGTCTGTGTATGACTTTGGGTAACTTTGGAACCTGAGAGCTGTGTGGTTACAGCAGAGAATTCTATTTCAGTAATGTCACATGGTACAAAACTATTTCTCAAAATACCTATAGAATGTATTACCATCATGTATTACCATCTTTGGAGGAAGGAGAAGGTATATACGTTAGAGCTGATCATTGCTTGGGAGCGTCTTTCTGCAGAAGGGCGTTCAGACTTTGCTTGTGAAATAAAGTCTAAATCTTTCTGGTATCAAAGATCTCCGAAGTCATTCCCTGAAAATAATTAAACTACAACAAGAGCAACCTAGCTTGTAAAGCGGGAACCTCGAGGTTATAAAAACCTTATAAATGTAGACGGGGAGGCCCAGCCTGCCGCCATACAGATATCTTGCAAGGCAATCCCACTGGACCAAGCCCACGACGAGGCCATGCCTCTTGTGGAGTGCGCTTTGACACCTATCAGGCATTGCAGGCGCTAGGATGTGTAAGCTAGCGCTATAGCATCAACTATCCATCTGGATAGAATCTGTTTTGATGCAGCTAGTCCCTTAGAACGTCCGCTGAACAAAACAAAGAGCTGCTCCGTCTGTCTGAAAACAGATGAGCGAGACACATAGGCTCTTAACGCCCTGACCGGGCAAAGGAGCCTGCGTCCCCTTCCTCTTCAGATACCGGCAGGGCCTACAGGGAGATAACCTGTGCCCTAAACGGTGTATTGAGGGATTTAGGAACATATCCGTGCTTTGGTTTGAGTATGACTCTCGAGTCATTAGGCCCAAACTCCATACACGTCGCGCTCACTGAGAGCGCTTGCAAATCCCCTATGCGCTTCTCTGAAGCGAGAGCCAGAAGAAACACTGTTTTGAAAGACAAGAGTTTCAGGTCTATTGACTGTATTGGCTCGAATGGGGCACCTTTCATGGCTTCCAGAACCGTGGAAAGGTCCCAAACGGGAACTGAGGGAGGTCTGGGAGGGTTCAACCTCTTAGCTCCTCTAAGGAAGCGAATGACCAGATCGTTCCTTCCTAATGACTGGCCAAGCGGTGGTTCAGCGAACGCTGCTATGGCCGCCACATAAACTTTGAGCGTGGATGGGGTTCTGCCCTTATCCAGAAGCTCTTGTAAAAAGGAGAGAACCTCCGGCACCCCACAGCGTGAGGGTGAAGTGCCACTCGCTGTACACCAGCTAGTGAACACAGACCATTTTGAGGAATAGAGCCGCCTCGTAGATGGAGCTCTAGCCTGTGTGATCGTGTTTAACACTCCCGCTGGGAGGTTAACGGGTACCCGTTGATGGCCCACACATGTAGGGACCAAAGCTCCGGGTAAGGATGCCAGATCGAGCCGTTTGCCTGCGAGAGGAGATCCCTCCTCACCGGTATCGGCCACGGGGCGGTACTCGTCAGCTGCATCAGGACTGGAAACCAGACTTGGTTTGTCCAAAAATGGGGCGACGAGTAGCACCGGGCATCTGCTCTCCCTGATTCGCTCTAACACCTGGGGTAGGAGCGTGACAGGGGGAAACGCATAGAGCGGGCAGCGGGGCCAGACGTGAGCCAGCGCATCCCTGCTCTTGGAGAAAAATTCCTGACAATGAGCGTTCTCTTGAGACGCAAATAGGTCTATTTTCGCTCTGCCAAATGTCTTCCATAGCAGTTTGACTGTCTGTGGGTGTAAAGACCATTCTCCTGCCGGAAGATAGTTTCTGGACAGTCTGTCTGGTCCCACATTCAGATGGCCGGGCACATGCGCTGCCCTGAGCGAGCGCAGATTGTGCTGAGCCCAGACCAGGAGGCGTTCCATCAGCCTGTGAAGGATTCTGGATCTGATACCTCCTTGGTGATTTATATAAGCCACCACTGACATGTTGTCCGAACGGACCAAGACGTGGTGTCTTTTTATCTGGGGACAAAAAGCGCTTCAGCGCGTTGTCGACTGCCATCATTTACAGGCAGTTTATATGCAGAAGCTTCTACCGTTCCGACCACTGGCCGAATAACGGTCTGCCCTCGAGCAGCGCTCCCCATCCCGAGGTTGAGGCGTCCGTAGACACCACCTTCACACTCGAGGAAGTCCCCAGGCTTACTCCTGACCGGTATCAGTCGGTCACTGTCCAAGGTTTCAGAGCTGCGACGCATTTCTGATCGACCTTGAGGCGCGCGAGACCGGAGGTCCAAGCTCTGCGCGGCGCGCGCGCTTTCAACCAATACTGCAGCGGGCGCATGCGAAGCAGACCCAGCTGAAGCATTGAGGATGCTGAAGCCATGAGACCCAGCATCCTTTGAAACTTTTGAGTGGGACTAAAGCGCCGTGGCGAAAAATCTCTGTCATGCGCTGAATACTTAGTCTGCGCTGCGGCGACAGCTGTGCTGTCATTGACAGCGAGTCCAGATCTGTGCCCAGAAAATATATTTTCTGACTGGGAGACAGCGAAGTCTTCGCCCAATTGACTGTGAGACCTAAATTCTCGAGGTGATCGAGTAATATGGTCCTGTGTTCTATGAGCTCCGACTGTGATCGAGCTAGAACCAGCCAATCGTCCAAATAATTCAGCACTCGTATGCCTCGGAGCCTGAGGGGTGCGAGCGCTGCATCCATGCACATTGTGAATGCGCGAGGTGCCAGGGATAGGCCAAATGGCAGGACTGTGTACTGATATGCCTGACCCTCGAAGGCGAATCTCAAAAATCGCCTGTGACATGATGCTATTTGTATTTGAAAATAAGCGTCTTTCAGATCTATCGACATTAACCAGTCCCCTTGGCAAATTTGCGAAAGGATTTTCTTGGTCGTGAGCATTCTGAACCGTCGTTTCAGAAGTGCTTTGTTTAGTCGTCTTAGATCTAGAATGGGTCTGAGACCCCCGTCTTTTTTTTGGGTACCAGAAAATACCTGCTGTACATGCCCCCTTCGCTCTGAGCTTGTGATAAGGGTTCTATAGCTCCTTTGCTCAGTAACTTCGCTATTTCTCTCTGTGGTCATTAAAAATCCCAGGATGTCCTTCGAAAAAGAGTAGGGGTGTAACCCCGGCATCCTGGCCAAATTTGCCCCTTGGCCTCTGTCCATCATGGCCTCCTAATCATCCCCATATACTGATTGGCTTCATCACTGTCTCCTCTCCACCAGTAAGCTGGTGTGTGGTGGGCGTTCTGGCGCAATATGGCTGCCGTCGCATCATCCAAGTGGATGCTGCACATTGGTGGTGGTTGAGGAGATTACCCCATCTATGTAAAGCGCTTTGAGGTCTCAGAAAAGGCGCTATATAAATGTAACGAATTATTATTTATTATTATTATTTCGGCTCGAAGTAGGTGTGCTACTTCCTTTTTCACCGTAGTATCGATTTGCGCCGCTTTGCGTTGCGGGCGTCGACCGAACTGTAGCGAATAGCCTCTTTCTATAATGTCTAGCACCCATTTCGAAACCCCGGGTAGCCTTGGCCATGCGTTTGCACGAATGGCTAGGGGTTGAATGCGAAGCGCGCTCTGGTCGCTCAGCGACAGAGGGGCTTCAGTGTGCTGCAACATAAGCATCGCGCTTATGACATTTGAGGCAGGGGGCGCGCTGATAACAGCGGGCAGATTGCCCGCGCTCGACACCTCTGCGGTGGTCAACCGAGAGGGGGAGGGCTGGGCGAGTCCCGTAAGACCTGTCATGCCTGAGCAGAGCGAATGCATGTTGGTTTCGTTTTACAGAAACCTTGAGACATGCAGAACGTAGTGTTTGTGGGCACTGGGCAGTGGGCACATTTACCACATTTAATGCGCAATCGATCTGGGTCGATTTCATGTGCGCGAGCCCTGTGTGACGGGCTGTGTTTCTGTGTAGGAATGAGCACTGGGCAGTGGGCATTTTGTCTACACTCATAACACCATCGGCCGTGGCCGGAACACCAGAAAATACACTCTTATGGGATTTCTCTGGGTAGCCGTAAAAGCGGCGTTTGTGTGCAGGCAAGCGGGCTGTGTCGCCGACTTGTTTACTGCAGAATACACTGGAACAGTCGCATTTACTGGAACTGAACGAGCGAGAAGTTGCCATAGAAACAGAGAGCGTCAACATGCTGGCGTTTGTTTGCAGGCTTGCGTGTATTACAATAGGCTCGTCCACTGCAATATTGACATTTCCAGAGAAATGTGTGAGAATGGAGGTAGGTCCAGCCGCAGCTGGACTAGGAACACTCTCTTTTCTCCTTTCGCCAGTGACGCACGGAAACCATAGAAACGGTGCTTGGGTGCAGGCGAGCGGGTTGTACAACGCGCTCGTTGGCTGCAAAAATACACATCTGCAGTCGCCTTTTCAGGGAACTGACAGAGCGAGCATTGACGGCATAATTTTATCTGCCGGTAGACCCGGGATCGAACACGGGTCTCTCGCTCGAAAGCCTAAGAATCTGCCACTGGGCCACAGGAGAAGACACATTGGCATTTACGCGAGTATTATCAGAGAGCGTCAACATGCTGGTGTTTGTTTGCAGGCGTGCGTGCATTACAACAGGCTCGCTCACTGCAGTATTGACATTTCCAGTCGCCTGAACTTCAGAGGGGAATGAGAAATGTGTGAGAAATAGAATTCGGCCCGGCCGCAGCGGGACATAAACACTATTTTCTCCTTTCGCCCGTGACGCACGGGAACCATAGAAACGGTGTTTGGGTGCAGGCGAGCGGGTTGTACAACGCGCTCGTTGGCTGCAAAATGCACATCTGCAGTCGCCTTTCAGGGAACTGACAGAGCGAAGCATTGGAGGCATAATTTATCTGCCGTTAGAACGGGATTCGAACACCGGTCTCTCGTGCGAAAAACCAAAGATTCCGCCACTGAGCCACAGGGGGTAACACAAAGGCTTTCAGATGCACGAGCATATAAGAGCGTCAACATGTTCTTTTCGGCGTTTGCTTGCAGGCGCTGCAATATTTATATTTCCCAATATTTATATTTATAAACATTCGCCGGTGAGTGACGCGTGAATGGGGCGCAGGGGCAGGGTAGCTTTCTTGTACGTAAAGAAAAACTAACCCCGACCGTCCGCTTCCAGCCTCCCCTGTGAACGGCGCAGTTTGCGCGGCTCGAACAGAGGGAGAGAGAAAGCTAGCCCCGTGACCGTCCGCTCCAGACATCCCCTGTGAACGGCGCGGTTTGCGCGGCTTGAACAGAGGGAGAGCAGGTATCATCCTCCAAGCAGGCAAGGCAAGCGGGCGCACCAGCGAGCTTTGCGGGTTGGGGGAGGGCGGAGGAGCAGTCTCGGAGAAGGATGCCAGGTGAGTCCGCAGAGTCACCATAGGCAGTAACTAGCTCGCAGTGAGGGCAGTCGCCGTCAGCGAGCGCGAGAGCGAGAACTGCGCGTCCTCAGGAAAGGGACGTCTTGAAAAAGACGCCCGGCTCTTTTAGTGCAATGAGAGTGTGTGTCGCGGCGGCGAACACACACTTACACAAAACACAGTAGCAGAGAAAAGGATATGTACGCCGGAAAGCGTGAGCAGGAACGGCGACTGAAGGCGGCGAGTTATCGACCGGCAGCTTCAGATGCAGAACTAATCCCGCTGAGTGCTTGAATCAGACGGCGCGGCTTCCTCTCAGGATCCAGCGATGCGTAGGCTCGCTGAAGAGATAAAAAACTGACCAAACCAGCCTCTCTGGGACGTATTTATAGCCCTAGCCCCACCCGCTTTCGGCGGGACATGACGTAATGGGCACGAAGCACCCTCATTGGTTCTGACGTCATGAGGGGCCTCTATCGATAGGCTGGTGCAGTTGCCGCAGAGCAGCCAATGGGCGCGCGAGCTGTCTCGCCCATGTCTGCATGCTGCTGCAATGCGTTTTACATTATTGCAAAATTAAGGATAATTTTTGGCTTCAATATCTCGAGGAAAATAGGTTTTCCCCTAGCGTAAGATACTTACGCAAGTACGAGAGAACCTCTCGTAAGATAACTATGTTTTCGGGAAAAGCCAAATCGTTCAAATATGTTCTGCGTGATAACAACAGAACATAATTGTGACTATAGTTGGCTAACGATGATTTTAGGAATCACCTCAGAGTGTTACTGACAGACTGGGAAGAGAGATGCTGCAGCAATGTAAAATATGGGGGAAATAATATGTTTTCATTCAAGAAAACATTCAAGAATGAAAACTTATTCTAGTAGAGTGCAAAAACACAATCAAGACTTTGAAAAAGGGCATGATATGGCCTCTTTAGTATATAACATAAAGGTAAATAACCCCCTTAACATCTCAGTTATAATTTTTTTTTTTTACATGCATTTTCATCTCTTCCCTTCTAATCTCGGTTGTGTTGTGTCTCTCTCATGGTTTTTCTCAGCTAACAAGAGTTTTAAAAAGGGGGGTTTACACAAGAATCCCTTTTAAGCGCCACACGTGATCATGTTGTTGTATAATCATGGATGAAGTCTAGGGAATATCAGCTTAACATCCGCCCTTGAAAGAGGAATTATGTGCGATTGTCCTCTGGTTCAGTCGAGGGCACCTGTGTTTGATTGTAAGATGTTATAGGAGGAGGATTTGTAAAGCCAGGATTATTTATGTGAAATGTGTTCAAAATCCAGCGGATTAGTGGTGGCGTTGATGGGAAAAACACCTGCAACTTTGAGAGACTGATAGTTTTTGCTTCTGTCTTTAAGAAAATGACAACAACTCAAAGCACTTTGCATGAATATGACACACTTTGGTATTGCATATTTTTGTTGTTTTGTGAGAACTGTTTTGGGTCATTTTTTAAATGATTTTGAAAGAAGTCTCTTAATTTCACCATGGCGACATTTATTGGATCAAAAATATAGTAAAAACTCTAATATGTAAGGGATAATGTACATCCAGCCGGTTATTATTTACTTGTGTGGCAAGTAGCCATGTAATAAGCGGGATAATGTACGAATAAATAATTTATTCTGAACAACCGGCTGGATGTATATTATCCCTCTTATTACATGGCTATTTGCCACAAATAAATAATTAGACACGAAATATTGATCTGAGTTTAAATATATTATTAGGTCTTTAAATGCAAAAATATTTCGCAGAGAGAGCGGTTGCTAGCGTGGCAAGTTCAAACTAGATGGACGTTTAAGGGATACAGTATACAGTCGTACCAGTTATTACAGAGGGTTTCGCCACATAAATGATGGAGAAAAGAGATATTGCTTTCAGATTAAACTGTTTTAAAATCATACCTGTTTGTATTTTATAATCCAACAGTGTACAAAACAATAGCCACAAAATGGCAGCAGCTGTGTTTGTGTGAAACAAGAGTGAGCGAGTCCACTATACTGGATGGCATTTAATTTTGAATATTTTATTAGCTCACCAAATGCAAAACTTCCACAAAGATTTTTTTTTCCCTAGAAAGCGTATAGCGCTGCTGACTTCAGTAACCCAGATGAGCCTGTGTTATCTGTTTTTCATCTGGATGGCGCGATTGACCAATCTGAATCAAGTATTCCACAGAACCGTGCAATAATGTGAAATATTATTACAATTTAAAACAGCTCTCTTGTAGCAGCTGAACTAATCAGACACACAATTATTCGTTATATTTAATGAATAATCCAACAAGAACCTTCACCCAACAACAAAACTAGGTGCCAAGGTGTCTGTGAACAACCCCTAAAACGAATGTTGATGACCCAAAGGAATGTTGGGAGAGTTCGCCCGCAACTGTAACTGAACCATCAAGATTTTTTCCTAAAACTGCATATCTGGATACTCTTCGACGGATAAAGCATTGTGCAAGTATCGTACATTTAACTAAACAGAGGTTTAGTATAAGCTTTAGACTCCTCTTTGCTAAGGTGCTTTAAATTAAGAAACTGATGGTTGTTCAGGTGGTTAACTGACTTTATGTTTCCATAGCTTCCTTCCCCCGTTTCTGTTTCTGTTTCATTCATTCACTTTTACTCTCCATGTATGAGTGTCTGTGTTTGTTTAGACTAGTTGTGTGTTCGTTATTTAGTATAATAAAACTTTTGTGCACATTCACATGAGTGTTGATTCTGTGGTCAGTGCTCACAGTCCCTGAGTAGTATTGTACTCAGTAAGAAAGAGTTATTTTTCTGTGGCCATGAAAATAACATTTCTGAGAGTTGGACAATTAATACTGAGTGTTTGCTTGAAGAACAGATTAATTGATTTTACTAATTTTGTTACGTCAAGTTAATTCTATTAACTGATCCAAATATGTATACATATTTATTATTATTATATAATAGATTATTAATATTTCATTTGAATTAATTTGCAACACTCATAATGAATATCTTGTAAATATCATGAATTAAATTTACTCATGTGATGCAAAGCTGAATTTTTCAGAAAGCAGCATTTTTAGAATGTTCTTCTCTGTCACATGAAACTGTGATACTTTGATGAATAGAAAGATCAAATAAACAGCATTTATTTTAAATAGAAATCTTTTGTATCTGAAAATGTAATCATGGTATAGTGGTAAAAATGGGGGATATTAATATATAATTGTATTTTATTATTAATGTAGACGTATTAAATACTAAATTAAATATAGGGCAAATTACACAAACTTTTGTTATAAGCTATTGTTTGTAATAAGCTAAATGTTTTGTGCATTTGTATTTATACTAAATGTGTTGTTAGACTAAATACCATAAAGCCATTCTAGATACTATAGACACCATATGTGACCCTGGACCACAAAACCAGTCACATGGGTCAGTTTGTTGAAATTGAGCATGATTAGGATTATGCATCATCTAAAAGCTGAAAAAAATAAGCTTTTCACTGATGTATGGTTGTTAGAATAGGACAATATTTGGCCGAGATACAACTATTTGAAAATCTGGAATCTGAGGATGCAAAAAAATCTAAACATTGAGAAAATTGCCTTTAAAGTTGTCCATTTATGTTCGTAATTGTGCTGCTTTCACTCACATAAATAAATGTTTTATATATTTACGGTAGGGAATTTACAAAATATCTTAATGGAACTTGATCTTTACTTAATATCCTAATGATTTTTGGCATAAAAAAAAAAAATCCATAATTTTGACCCATACAATGTATTGTTGGCTATTACAGCTATGGCTGTTGGCATATATATATATATATATATATATATATATATGTACCGGCCAAAAGTTTGGACACTATTTTTATGTTTTTGAAAGAAGCCCTTCATGTTGCCTAGAAATCTAGATGCATCCAGGGTCGTCTAGCAACTCTCCCGTTGGCTTGCGAGCTGAAAAAAACAAACTCTAGTCAGGCAAATCACATCGTGTATAGAGTCGGTGGGTGGGCTTAACATAATGACGGCAGAGTTGCGACGGTTCTGTGTGAATTCCCTGCTACTACAAAGAAGATGGCTGCTGCTGCTGGCGAACAGCGGTCTTTCGAATCAGCTTTGGCGACAACACTGGAAGACTTGAAGTTAAGCTTTTCTTTGAGAAAAGAACAAAGAACGGCACTGAAGTCATTCTTAAAAAAGGAAGACGTGTTCGGAGTTTTGCCAACCAGATACTGAAAAGTTTAATCTCTCTGACTATGTCACCTTCTTCATTGCTCTGGTTGGTTGTAGCGCTATCCTATTGCGTGCAGAGGGAATTTGAAAGACAATCATTTGTCCCGCCCCTCGGATTGAGCCCTGCCAATGGTGTGTTCCCAGACCCAACATCTTGATTTGCATCTGGCTGGTCAGGCTACCCTTTATGCTCATCGGCTGCATTTATTTGATCTAAAATACAGAAAAAACTGTAATATTGTGAAATATTACTACAATTTGAAATAATGGTTTTCTATTATAATATACTTATAACCTTTGATACTTTTTTTCAGGATTCGGAGTTAGAAAAAAAAAACATAATTTATTTAAAGGAGCTGTATGTCAGAAATGTATTTCAATTAATCATAAAATGGCCCTGATATGTCACTAAACATTAAGAAATCATGTTCATTTCAAATACTTATATCACTGACAACTGTAGTCCGGCCAGGATATTGTCATTTAAAAAGTGAAGTTGCAGCCCTCAACTGATGTTGATGTTGTCATCTTGTGTTTTGGCCTGAAGCTCCACCCTCCGGCTATCTACCAATCACGAAGTCAGTAGTGTTTCGGCATCTGGGTTGCCAGCTCTGCTCTAGTTACCACAGCTGCAGCTACAAACTGGATGGATCCTGCAGCCTATCTGGCAACCTCGAGTCAGGGGGAGGGGGAGGGGATACACCGCTCTACAGTAATTTGAAAGTGATTGCAGTACCAGTTTTGGCCACAATCTTACATACGGCTCCTTTAAATTAGAAATATTTTGTACTAATATGTGATGCGATCTGGGAAAACCCATCACATGGTGAATTTTACCTATTACAGGTAATGGTAATCATATGGTTTTGATCAAAAGTAGTCGATCTCCAATGCAATGTAATGAACTGACTCCATATGAGGAAATGTCATGAAATTGTAATTTCAATGAAAAGCATGACAACTTAGATAAAAAATGATCCGTGAATTTATATGGAAACAAGCTTTAGGAGCTTTCCATCTTTACTCTCCTCATGCTACGTTGCATTCGGAGATCGACTACTTTTGACTGACAAAATTCCAGCCATCGGAAACACTAACTGATAAAGTGAGTCGTACAAAACCGTTCTTTTTAGTAAACTTTGTGTACACAAACAATGTAGTCAATGCTCAAGTTCATGTGTAGAATCCCTGGTGATACTTCGAGCACAGTTTTAAGCTTGAAAATAGCGATTTTGATGCTATCACAGAAGTGGCATTCAAAAGGCATTTTGACCTAAAACGAAAATATGGTCAATCTTAAAAGTGGCGTTTCCATTCTAATTATGCTTTTACACAAAAGTTTGACTCGGATAGATTAACAAAAAGAGCCTAGGTTCAATTTTGGCAAGAGCTACCCTTTAATGCGACTTTTGGTGCTGGTTTTGTGCAGTGCTTTGTAGTCAAGTAGCATCCATTGTTTAAACGACGCAGATTCAGATCACTTCATAAATGTAAATTTGTCTGTCCATCTAATTTTCAAAAGATTTATGAAAAACTGAAAATTACTGCTCCACTTCACATTGTCCAATGAAATTTGAACTTGTTGTGCCAGATAAGGATTTGTCGGTGTATTATACATGACAAACAGGCTTCAATGAATTATGTTATATTTTAAAATATGTGATATGTGGATTTTTAATTTAATCGACACACTACCTTTTATTATTGAAAAAAAACGTTTAAAAATTGTTTGGTTTATTCCTTCCTGCCGTCGAGCCATATACTCACTGAGATAACTATATTTGGCTCGAGAGCATCGGTTCCCGAGCAGACTGTGGAATACCTACGTTTACACTAGTGCATTTTCATTTTAAAACGCATAGGGCCTAACTTTTGCTATGGTTACGCCCAGAGTGCGAATTACCCCACCATAATTGGGGGGTACTGCTCCTTCACTTCTATGACCATCATGGTCCACTACCATATCAATCCCCACCGTGATCGCCAAGTGCAACATGTGTTGTGCAACACACATACAAGGTCTAAACATGCGACAAACTGATAATCAGTAGGCTACAGTGGTTCCCAATTCCAGTCCTCGTGACCCACTGCTCTGCACATTTTGTAGGTCTCTCTTATCTGACACACTCAGTTCAGTTCATGGAGTCTCTCCTAATGAGCTGATGATCTGGTTCAGGTGTGTTAAATAAGGGAGACATACAAAATGTGCAGAGCAGTGGGTCCCGAGGACTGGAATTGGGAACCATATCTCATTGTTATATATCCAAAAGAGAACAGTTTTGATCAACTCCCAAAAGTTAGATGTTAAGTGCACTGAAATACCATTCTAATAACTAGTAAATAGTAATACCTTTACAAGAAGCCTATCGCCTATTTCAGGGTTTTTCCTGGCTCAAAAGGAAGCGGAGGTGGTAAAATCATAATAAGAAAATTTTGTACATTTTAAAGATAAATTCATTAATCTGGTGCACTTTGAGTCATCCGAATCCACTATTAAAAATAAATAATCCACCCGCAAACTGCCTATATTTAGATATTTGCATCTGATCATCATATATATATAACTGATTACAATTATTCAAATTCTTAGTGTTAAGCATGATAATATGGTAACATATCACACTGAAGTAGGCTGATTTAAAATGAACATTTATTTAAAATAAAAGTTCTTCTTTTGGCAAAATTACATTTCCTTAAAGGAACACTCCGACTTTTTGAGACTTTAGCTTATTCACATTATCCCCCAGAGTTAGATAAGTCCATACATACCTTTTTCATTTCTGTGCGTTCTATAAGTGTTATTTGACGCACCCACCGCTAGCCTAGCTTAGCACAAAGACTGGATGTAAATGGATAGTGTTAGCATAGTAATCCCAATAAGTGACAAAATAATTCAAACATTTTCCTATTTACATGTTGTGATCTGTATAGTCACAGCGTGTACAAAAAACAAGGCTATATGAGACAGAGACCATTTTTAATCGTATAAATACTGGGAACTATATTCTCACTCGGCGTAGGAGCACAGCTAGCGTTACTTGGGCGGAGTGGCTACTTGGGCGGAGTGATCAGCGCAGCACACGAGACGCCCTGTTCTGTTGATGGTTCCGTAAACAAAACAAACGTGACTAACTCGCTAGACGTGACTCATGATCATGGCTGACTTTGAGGAATTGTCAGACTCAGAGGAATTTTACTGTGTATCAAACCAAGATCCCGAACCATATAGGTTTGAGCCAGAATACACAGACGAGGAGTTACAAACTTTGGAAGCTGTAAGACAAGATGTCGAACAGATTGATGTCGAAGGGAGAATCAGAACGAACACGGACTGGTGGTGTAAATGTGGAACATGCCAACCTATGCCCACAGAAACCGAGTGTCTTTGTTGTAATGAATGGGACCGGGTATTGCCATCAATGTCAAGGGCTGATGACAATCAAAATATTTGCGTCACTTCCACGGAAGATTTCTCTGCCCTAATACACCCGGCAGTTGTCGTTTTTTTTCCCCAATGTGACAAGATCAACTGGAAGAAACGCCCCATGCCGAGTGAACCTAATGGTCAGCTGTCCACCAAGTAAGTGATTTTGTTATAATGATCATTCATAGTTCAATGAAATTGTAGTATTGCCATTGCATACAGTGTGTCTCGTGTGGGCGTCTCGTGTGCTGCGCTGATCACTCCGCCCAAGTAGCCACTCCGCCCAAGTAACGCTAGCTGTGCTCCTACGCCGAGTGAGAATATAGTTCCCAGTATTTATACGATTAAAAATGGTCTCTGTCTCATATAGCCTTGTTTTTTGTACACGCTGTGACTATACAGATCACAACATGTAAATAGGAAAATGTTTGAATTATTTTGTCACTTATTGGGATTACTATGCTAACACTATCCATTTACATCCAGTCTTTGTGCTAAGCTAGGCTAGCGGTGGGTGCGTCAAATAACACTTACAGAACGCACAGAAATGAAAAAGGTATGTATGGACTTATCTAACTCTGGGGGATAATGTGAATAAGCTTCTGGGGGATAATGTGAATAAGCTAAAGTCTCAAAAAGTCGGAGTGTTCCTTTAATAGCCTAAACAGAGACTTTACTCCCTTCAAGGTTAAATTGTCAATGTTTCATTACATCACTGTTTAAAAACACTCCGAATAATTGTTTGTACCTTGTAACGGAAGGCAGGTCACCCGGCCTGCGTGTTGATTAAATTACTGAAATTACCCTGTGATCAAACCCCCTCTCTAGTCTGGGACCTAATCAACTTACTCCCCCTGCCTCTGTGAGAGCTCTTCGGCCTCTGCCACAACGCCAGGGCCCACACCCTCCTCCATCTGCTCGAGGTGAACCAAAAACAACTGATACCAGCTCTCAGTGATGTATGTCGGGTCCCCGCTTTGATAACAGTAACTTTCTCAAATGTTTACAGAACAAGCGTGAACCCAGTGTGCCTGTATCTTTCTCTATTGCTGTTCTATTACAAGATAGAAAGTCTAAGGCCTTCAATAGCCGTACAGCAAACTCAACTAATCTGGTGCCTATTGCACGTCTAACTAAGATTGGTGTAGGGAAAAAAAGTAAGACTGTTAAGTTATCAATTTTAAACATCCGCTCACTTAAAAATAAATCACTTCTAGTCAATGACTTAATAACCACAAACAACCTGGATTTTATGCTTCTAAATGAAACCTGGCTAGAAGACAGCTGCAGTGCAACAATCCTCAATGAAACAGCCCCTCCTAACTTTACTTTTATGAGTGTCTGCAGAGCTGTTAAGAGAGGTGGGGGTCTAGCTGCTCTTTTTAAAGATATCTATCAATGTAAGCAAATATCATTTGGGAACTACACGTCTTTCGAATATCTGGGTATTGTATTAAAAGGTGCTCCACGCATTTTACTCATCATTATTTACAGGCTTCCAAAATACTCTCCAGCCTTTGCTGAGGAATTTACAGAACTGTTATCAACAATTACCTCAGAGTTTGACTGTTTTGCCATTGCTGGAGATTTGAACATTCACATAGATAATGCAGAAAACAATATGGCAAAAGAAATCAAAACTGTTTTAAAAACTTTTGATCTGACTCAGCATGTACATGGACCCACACACAATCATGGACACACTCTAGATTTACTTATCAGTAAGGGTCTAAACATCTCATCGATTGTTATTAAGGATGTAGCACTGTCTGATCATTTCTGTATTTTCTTTGATATATTGATCTCTCCTGCCACTGAAGCTAGATCTGAGTCTGTCAAGAAGAGATGCTTAAATGAGAACACTAGTGTACTATTTATGAAGGCTATATCCTTAACACCAAGCATATCTGCTGACTCTGTTGATTTTCTCCTTGATTCTTTTAATTCAAAAGTTAAAAGTGCAATTGATGATATTGCTCCTGTGAAAGTCAGGAAGAAGAGTGGCAGACAAAAAGCACCTTGGAGAAACTCAACAGCAGTGCAAAATATGAAAAGACAATGCAGAAAAGCAGAGCGCATGTGGCGGAAGACAAAACTTGTAGTCCATTATAACATCTACAAAGACAGCCTTCATGCTTTCAATATGGAACTAGGCAAAGCTAGACAGACTTTCTTCTCAAATATTATAAACTGCAATTTAAACAACACACGCACTCTTTTTGCTACTGTAGAGAGACTGACAAACCCCCCAAGCCAGATTCCCAGTGAAATGCTCTCAAACAGCAAGTGCAGGGAGTTTGCTTCTTTCTTCTCTGAGAAAATCAATAATATCAGAAAGGTGATCAGCACATCCTTGAGTTGTGCTGGGGTCAGACAGATCAGACCACCTGAAAAAGTAGTAACTTTGTCTGATTTCAAAAAAATTGATGGCAAAATTTTGGTAGAAACCGTACAGCACCTTAAAACATCAACATGCGCTCTTGACACACTTCCCACATCTTTTTTCAAAAGTGTGTTAAACAGTTTAGAAGCAGATCTTCTAGAAGTGGTAAATGCCTCACTTCTCTCTGGGAGTTTTCCAAACTCCCTGAAAACTGCAGTTGTCAAGCCCCTCCTGAAAAAGAACAATCTGGCTGGAAAACTGGGTGGGGCTTTCTGGGATAGTCCTAAAATGGTTCAGGTCATACTTAGATGGGAGAGGTTATTATGTGAGTATAGGAGACCATAAGTCTGAGTGGACATCCATGACATGCGGAGTCCCTCAAGGCTCAATTCTTGCGCCACTCCTGTTCAACCTGTATATGCTCCCAATGAGCCAAATAATGAGAAACAACCAAATTGCTTACCACAGCTATGCAGACGACACACAGCTGTACTTAGCCCTATCGCCTAATGATTACAGCCCCATTGACTCCCTGTGCCAATGCATTGATGAGGTCAACATTTGGATGTGTCAAAACTTTCTTCAATTAAACAAAGACAAAACTGAAGTTATTGCGTTTGGAAACAAAGATGAAGTTCTCAAGGTGAACGCATACCTTCTCTCTAGGGGTCAAACAACTAAAAATCAAGTCAGGAATCTTGGTGTGACACTAGAGTCAGACCTTAGTTTCAGTAGTCATGTCAAAGAAATAACTAAATCAGCATACTATCATCTGAAAAATATTGCAAGAATTAGATGCTTTGTTTCCAGACAAGACTTAGAGAAACTTGTGCATGCTTTCATCACCAGCAGGGTGGATTATTGTAATGGACTCCTCACTGGCCTTCCCAAAAAGACCATAAGACAGTTGCAGCTCATACAGAACGCTGCCGCCAGGATTCTGAGCAGAACCAGAAAATATGAACATATCACACCAGTCCTCAGGTCTTTACACTGGCTCCCAGTTAGATTTAGGATTGATTTCAAAGTATTATTACTGGTATATAAATCATTCAATGGCCTAGGACCTCAATACATTGCAGATATGCTCACTGAATATAAACCCAACAGATCACTCAGATCATTAGGATCATATCAGCTAGAAATACCAAGGGTTCACTCTAAGCATGGTGAGTCTGCTTTTAGCTATTATGCCAGCCGCAGCTGGAACCAGCTTCCAGAAGAGATCAGATGTGCTCCTACAGTGGTCACATTCAAATCCAGACTCAAAACACCTCTGTTTAGCTATGCATTTACTGAATAAGCACTGTGCCGCTGTTCGTCCGACTGTACTGTACTGTATTTCATTTTATTTTTCTAAACTGTTTTAATTCTTCTATGTAAAGCACTTTGAATTGCCATTGTGTATGAAATGTGCTATATAAATAAACTTGCCTTGCCTTGCCTTGCCTTACTGGAATCCTCATTTACAAACCCCTCTATTGTCTTAAGACTCCGACGCGCAGAACGTGCAGACCGATTGGCGCCTACTATCGGCATAAATCATTGATCCCTGATCCAAAAGACCCTAATCTATCCCTGAGTAAACACACAACCTTCTGTTCGACTGTTTCGGCTAAGATTTGTGAACAGCAAAACGCCAGTCGGACTGGAGATGCTATTACCCCTGGGGATTCTTCACAGCATCTAACATCTCACAAACAAACCACGAACTGTTTAACAGATGTTCGACCAAAAGCCCATTAAGTGTAACACGCACATACATACATACATAGTAACTCCCCTGAGGGGGGGAGAGGACAAAAGTTCACCACGCGGTCGAACTGCGGATGAACTCAATGCACACACAAACACAGAGACACTCTCATCCCTGGACTTTGTGGTCAAAAATCAACCTTTTGCCAATGTATTTTTTTTATGTATTTGTGTTGTGTCTCATGGGCCCCATACGGCGGACCGATATAACTAAGTTTTATGGTATAATCAAAAGTGAAATGCTTATTATTATAAAGAATCAGGTAACTCCTTGTTATTAACTGTCAGAATCACGATCCGTGGTACCGTTGCGTTCAAGAAAAACCAACGGTGTTGAATCTTTAACACAAAATATCAGAGGATGCATTCTTTCATTAATACCAGTTTTATAAATGTTCATGAACGAGTTTATTCCGTCAGTACATAGTCAGAAGAGGCGTGTACCTTTGCAAAACGTAAGGAGGTGGCCACAATCGTCCTTCCAGACGATTGGGTCACGCACGTGAGAAGGCGTGACTTTAGCGCCTTCAAAACAGGGCGCCATATCTCTCGATCCTTGCAGTTCGCCAGAGAGAGAGAGACCCGCCTCCTTCCTTCTTCCAAGAAACCTTCGTTTGCTTTTATTTCGTTTTTTATTCTAAGTCTTTCTTTTCTTGATAGTTTATCTCAGTTTGATAATTTCCTTACAAACCAACGAAACCAACTTAAGGCTAAATCATCTTTGGCTAAGTTGACGAACGCTCTGGGTTACCATCGCAACGAACTCCGCCTTGACGACGCATCAGATCACGTGTTCCAGGCTCCTTTTGTCCACAACAGACGCACAAACAAGGGCCGATAGGCAAAACAAGTAAAGTAAAGTTACCTTCTTAAATTCGCAATCCGAAAGAAATGTTGTTTAAGTCTAAGAATTATTAGAAACTGTTGGGGTCTCGGTGTGAAGGAATGCTTTCCCTCTCATAAACTCTATTTTATTTTATTTTATTTTATTTCTTATTTGCGATCGTTTATATTGTTTGTTTGTTATGCATATTTACTCCTGCGTGATTGAAATAGTACATGTAATCTTTAGCTTGTGTAATTAAAATTCCATAATCCTTTTGAATTGAATTTGTCTTTTTGTATCATTACTGAAGGTGCGGTCCAAAGTTACAGCTCTACCTTGATTTTACTAGTAAACTATCTAAGTTGTCTAAAGCATGAAAATAATCATTCCTCGTGGCCACAGGAAAATTATTTGTCGGTGTTGGAGACGATAGGTTTCTGTTCAGAAATTGTCCATACTATCTGCCGGACGGATAGGTTGCATGATAAATGAGAATTAACCTCTACCTAAATTTCCCCTAATTAAAATATAATTCTATCTACTTATATCAGTAAGTTACTACGAGTAATCTGGTTAATTATTGATATAAGCTGAGGTTTGACCTATTCCCTATTTGGAATAATTTGATTTGTGTAAACGGCATATGCATATTCATATCTTATGAATATTACCTCTCATTTGAGCTAATAAATTCCCTAAAATAGAGGCATTGTCGCTACAACCTTTATAAAGGGCATTTTCCCCTAATTTTATTAAATGTATGCTCCATCTTTCATTTCAAATTCTTAAATTTGATAAATATATTCAATTAAAATAATTAGACACTAGGCTGTTACCAATCAAATTAAATAATGTACATTGAAAAATTATAACTGTATTAAATTAGATTATTTTAAATATTTTTGAATATACAAATAAGGAATGTTGAAAAGAATGATACTTTATGAAACTAGCGTTTTGTCATCCAACGTTGAAACTTGCTTGAGAAGTTGAAGTCGTTCTCTATCTCCATTGCTTCTAGCCACGGTGGTTAAAAATGGTACGGTCCACAATAGGGGTGTTGTAACTGTAATTATATTTTTTCACAATATCAGAAAAATTATCTGACCCCCCCAAAACTTATATTTCTGTCCATTTGGGGGACTGGCTCTTCATTGGGGGGTATAGTACCCCCCAGTACCCCCTGTAATTTGAACTATGGTTACGCCTGCCGTCCACACACAGAGTTTTAGACCCTCGTCTATGGCGGCAAATCAATGCCAATAATAAACGAGCGCACAACTGATGTGGGCGCGCGCGGTAAATGACATACGCGAGAGGATAACAGATCTACACGCGAAGAAACGGGAACTCGCGAGCTCATTCAAACCCTGCGCGCGCGCATGACATCATCTCTGCACGCAATACAAGCCCTCGCGTGCGCGCATGATCATTCCCCACGCGCTCGCGCTTGATCTGCTCTCGCCTGCTGCTTTTGCTCGCTCGAACACTTTTATTTTTGGCAGTCGAGGGGCGGGACTTACTGTTTTAATAACCTCAAATGTCATTGGTTACTTTTCCCCTTTTCCAGAAGTCAGTTGCGATTGGACGCCTGTCCAATGACTCGTAATTCACTTGACTTGAGACATGAGACATCACTTCATTTGTTTTATTTATTGTGTGTAATGTGATTTAATGCATTGTTAATATAGAATAGATTCTTACCAGATACTTTATTAACAGAAAGTCTTATTGCATTGTGTCGTTAAAAGATATTTAGGCTACAGACTATGACGCATTTCCATGGTTATTAGCATTGCAAATTGACCAAATCTTTTATAAATTTTTAGGTAATATAAGTGGTTAATTATGTTTTCTATTAAATGCAAAAGGGGTTCTGGCTTCTCAAAGTTAAGATACAGTACACAGCATGAATTAGCTTACAAATGCCTTTTCAGAATTTGCTACAAAATATAGAGGAACAAAATTAAACCCAGCAAATTAGATATTAAAATATTATATAGTGATCTTAACCATCTAACTTTTTGTAAGCTAATAACCTAATAAGAGAAAGTATGAGGCAAGTACAGTACACCGTATAAATGATTACACCCCATCTGAACATAACATATCTTCAAAAAAAAAAAAAGCCCTAGATAAAGAAAAAAATCTGAATTTGTTTGGGTTTCAGAGGGGTGTAATCATTTATGCTGTGTACTGTATCTTAACTTGAGAAGCCAGAATCCCTTTTACATTTAATAGAAAATATAATAAACCACTCAAAATTGACATAATAGTAATACACAGGATGATAACAAAAGCTTACACAACAACTCTTGAATATTGATAAACAAGTAATGTATCTTTCACCCAAAGCCCTTGTTATATTTGCAACTATTTAATGGACACGTTTTACATTTCTGAGGTTCTCAGAACCAATATAATTTTGGTTGGGTAAACGTAAATAGTGGTGAATGAGAGTATAGTGGTAATGTAGTGGTGATATACAGCAAATACAGGTGAATCTCGAAAAGTTAGAACATGGTGCAAAAGTTCAAAAATAGAAACAAATTCAAAATTAGAATATTGTGAAAAGGTTTTCATAAACTGTAAGCCATAATCATCAAAATTATAACAAATAAAGGCTTGAAATATCTCACTTTGCATGTAACAAGTCTATATATTAGTTTCACCTTGTAAGTTGAATTACTGAAATAAATAAACTTTTGCACATGAACTTATTCTAATTTTTCGAGTTTCACCTGTATGACTTTACATTCCCATTTTTCTCCAATTTATTTTAGATATTTTAATGCCAATATCACAAATCACAGTGTTATAAATATAAAATGTAAAAATGTATACAAATTTGGGTCAATTTGCAATGCTAATAACCATGGAAATGCGTCATAGTCTGTAGCCTAAATATCTCTTAACAACACAATGCAATAAGACTTTCTGTTAATAAAGTATCTGGTAAGAATCTATTCTATATTAACAATGCATTAAATCACATTACACACAATAAATAAAACAAATGAAGTGATGTCTCATGTCTCAAGTCAAGTGAATTACGAGTCATTGGACAGGCGTCCAATCGCAACTGACTTCTGGAAAAGGGGAAAAGTAACCAATGACATTTGAGGTTATTAAAACAGTAAGTCCCGCCCCTCGACTGCCAAAAATAAAAGTGTTCGAGCGAGCAAAAGCAGCAGGCGAGAGCAGATCAAGCGCGAGCGCGTGGGGAATGATCATGCGCGCACGCGAGGGCTTGTATTGCGTGCAGAGATGATGTCATGCGCGCGCGCAGGGTTTGAATGAGCTCGCGAGTTCCCGTTTCTTCGCGTGTAGATCTGTTATCCTCTCGCGTATGTCATTTACCGCGCGCGCCCGCATCAGTTGTGCGCTCGTTTATTATTGGCATTGATTTGCCGCCATACTCGTCCGAAGCAACTTGACGCAAGTGATGCAACCTATAGCAACGCGTTGTGGCAACGACACCGACCTCAGATTGACAGAAACGTAAAAATACGTGAATTTAGGCTACTTTAGTTTTGTACACATTGTCATGTTAATTATAATCAAATGCATTTTGTTTTATTGACCACAATATTATCATTGATCATTGTTTGAGAAGGAAACTTTTGATTAATTTTGAAAAAGGCTTGAGCACCCCCTTCCCTGCAGAATGCGATAAATTCGCTCAACCAATCACAGCACACTATTCAACGCATTGTAAACAGTAACGGCGGCACTTTGAATACACCCAGCATCCTAGTTTTCCTTATCTACTTCGTACTTTTTAAACAACAAACAAACAAAAAATTTATAATTTTGACGGCATTGATGAACCTGTGGTGGTTTCTGCAGTAGGGAAGAAACGTAAGCCATCGAAATCATTTACGTTAGGAGATTAAGAAGATAAGGCACTCGGGAGGAGCATCAAACTTCTGTCACGCTGACACGTTGACCCCAGGGGATCTTTTGAAAAACGTTCAATTGTTTTACTCAAAGTCAACGTAAACTGAGCAGGACCAAGCCATTTTACAGCTGATTGCCGCCAAAAAAGTTCAGGAGGTATTTCCAAGCGATGGCTGATTGAATGTATTTTTAGTCCAGTGCCTGTATATAAGATTAGTATTGACAATAAATCTTTGAAAATCAAAACAGAAAATAGTGGTTTTCATCTTGCCACTTTCTTGGTAAAGAAAACACATTTTACTCAAATTAATCAAAATGGATTTATCGTGTTTTGGAAACAAATTCTTCAATATTCTCTGTTTATATAATCCATATGAAACCAACGAGAGGGACAGTTTCGCAGGCGTCTGCTCATTATCAGTATTGTGACCACACCCACGCGCTGTGCAGCATTCACATGCTAATCGTCCATGTGTAAACGCTAACCTGTAAACACCCCCCTCCATAAACAAATATCAAGCTTCATCATTCGTCTGCTTTTCATTGAGTTTGGAAGACGCACTGTGGGCCCTACTTTAACGATCTGAAACGCAAGTATCAAGCGCAAAACGCAAGTAACTTTGTGGGCGGGTCCCGACACAAATCTAAAATGGGTTGGTCTGAAGTAGCTTCATTATTCATAGGTGTGGTTTGGGCGTAACGTGAAATAAACCAATCAGAGTGACATCTCACATTCCCTTTAAGAGCAGATGCGCTTTTTCCATGGTGGATTGCTATTGTAACGGCGGATTTGCCAGGAGCGGTTCACAGCCGAGGAGACCGACGTTCTCGTCAGGCCCGTAAAAGACAGAGAAGTTACATTGGGGATGGAGAAACACACCCAAATTAACTTCGGTTAACCCTCTGAGGTCGAGAAACGCGGTAAGAAAGGTAAGAAATTGTATCTCAAAACTACAAACTTTTACATACATGCTGCTGATATATTATTGTAGCAGAGTTTGTGCTGAATACAGTGTAATTAGACTTTAGCCATGAAAATGTCACTAGTAACAGAAAAAAACACAAATGTCAGAGCATGTCAGAACACCTCCAGAGCCCAGAAAACAGCTCAGACCTCAGAGGGTTAAACAGGCGCATGATAATTTGGGTAAATGTGTAAGCTAGATGTATGCTTTTATAATAAATTGTCTATCTATCTATCTATCTATCTATCTATCTATTGTAATAATGTATGATTTGCAAAAATGAAAACTGCTGCTTCTGTGTAGATGAGAGGATCAAAGTGTATGCGCGTTGTGCACACGCTACATTGATTATGGCCAAGCATGCCCCCTTAAAATAGCATATGAATAACATGCGCAACGCGCCACTGACTTTAAACTAGGTTTTTCCTGGTCGGTAGCGGAATTGTTTTCTAAACCTGCAAAATAGCATCAGGGAACGTTTGCGCCGGAACACGCCTCCTCTTTGCGCTGAACCACCCCCGGGAGCGCAAATGCATTTGCTAGTTTACCGACGTGCATCTGTGGAGGGAAAAGTCCGCTATGCGCGGGTGCAAAATAGGAATGATACATGTGTCGGTGTACAAAGTCAATTGCGCTGGGTGCAAGATAGGGCCCTGTGAGTTTACCTTGGATTTGCCTCAGAAGAAGATCCAGCAGGGGTAAGTAATTTATTCCCACTTACATTAGTTAACGTGTTATTGTTACATAAACTTGGGTAACACTTTAGAATACTATTCCATCATTAATGAATAACTAAACAGGAACAAATGAGTAATGCAATAACACTCTAGTAACTCAGATTAACGAATCAGTAATTAATAGTGCTCAGTTGAATATGGTAGTTCACTATTAGCTAATCAATAACTACTATTTTTTCATACCTCCCAGAGGACTAATGATAACTACTATATACAGGTTAATAATTAACTTAAATAATGGATAATTAATTCTAAATTAAAGGCAAGGTAGGCAGGTTTTTTCAAAAAAAAAAAATTCCCAAATTTGTTTAAACTGTCTTTATATACCAATACATAATTAAAATGTAAGTACTCTGAAAAAGGGAGTATAAAAATCGAGTGTCTGTAGTCCTCTCAGGGCTGCAATAAACACAGCTACTCGAGTTACATGTCTCAGGTGTTACTACTTCCATCAGAAGGAACTACAATTATTTTTTTTATTTTTTTTATTTTTTTTACAGGGACCAGATGCCACTGATGAGTCCTGCTGACTTAAACATTCACACGATTCACACGAGAAACATAAACCTTGAGTTTACCATGAACATGGTAAAATGAAATCGCAACACTTTGGAAATGACAGGGATGTTGAACAGGAATTGTTTCAGGAATGGCACAAAGGTGAGTGACTGTTCAAATCTCTATGTTTAGATCAGTGTGCTCAATAATGTCCATTTTGTCCTTCGTTATTTGTATTGTGTTGTGTTGTAAATAAAACACAAACAATCAAAAAGACATTATTTTAATCTCCTCACTCTTTCTTCTAGTTCTGTCACAGTACCATTCACACCTCATTATCAGTCACGCCACCGGCCTCGCGCTGTTCTCTCATTGCTCTTGGCCCCGCCCTGCTTGCCACATACCGCCATCGCCCCTCGCAGGCTGAGGGGTACTCACGAGTACCTCGTGGTTTGGGCAGCCGGCAGGAGTACCCCGTTCCCTGCTCCTCCCCATCATTCTGGGATTCTAGGTATATCCAGCCCACAGCAGCGACTCCTCCGCTCCTTCACGGACGGCAGCTGCCCCTCCAGAACCCAGGCAGCGGGCAGCGAGTTCGTCCATTCTCCCGGCAACTCACTCCAGCCCACCGCCTCGAGCGTCCATGGCGGCAGACTCTGTACAGCCATGCTCGATGATACTGCAGATTCCCCACAGCGGCGAGGGCTCTTTGACAGCGTGTTCCTCCTTCCTCCCAGGTTTTGGCTACAATGTAATGAGGTTAGTTGTTGTGGGAAGGAGAACATTTCACAAACTTTAATTCCAAAATAAACAAACACAAAACGAAATTAAAGGCAGAAGCCCCTCACTGACAACTGCAGCACACACATTTAGTAGCATTGTACCTATTAAACAACAGAACAACACTTAAACAAAATGTAAATGTCCAGGCCTGGTCCTCTCTCGTCCTACACTATCGTCGCTCTTCCCTTTATGCTTTCGAAGCTCCTCCATGATACAAGACCAGTGCAGCTCGCAGGTGTCGCTCATTATCATTCACGCCAGCGGCCTCACACCGTTCTCTCATGGTTTTCGGCCCCGCCCTGCTTGCCACAATATTGTTTTATGTGAATGAGTGGGCAGGGTGATTTTCATATCGTTTTGAAGCAAAAAATCAAGGCTACAAGATACAGTTTTCAAAAGGCTTGTGAACAAATATTCATTATGGGTTTTATGGCCTTATTTCAGTGACTTAAAATATATTTTTATTATGATCATTTTTTTCACAAACCACGCATTTTCTCAAAACTACAACATTTGACATACATGCTGCTCACATATTATTGTAGCAGAGTTTGTGCTAAATACAGTGCAATAAGACTTTAGCCAAGAAAATGTTATAAGTAACAGAAATAAGCACAAATGTCAGAAAACACCTCAGACCCCAGAGGGTTAAAAAAGGATTGGACACCCCTGACTTACACGTAGAACAATGACACTGCTGTCTGCCACATTTATCGAGTGTTGTCAATAAATGGGAAATGATTAATCTGCTGCCCTTCGTCATGAGAGAGATGAACCCCAAACCGCCTTTTATGTGATTCTCCCCTGGATTTCTGGACAGGAGAAACTGCTGCGTCGGCAGAACCCAAGGGCATCGTGTGTTCATTTGAATGCAATTCTTCCCCCATCTGCCTTTACTCATCGCTTCCTACGCTACGTCCTACGTCATACGCCGGAATCCATCTCCCGTGAACGCGCGTCGACCGTTGCCGGAAGCCAGTTATTTTCATTTATAAAGTTTTAAATATGTATATTTTTACGACAAAACCGCACAGATTACCCTCAGAAGCTTTCGTTTATCCCCCTGGAGCCGGATGGATTCCTTTTGTGAAGGATGCATGCACATTTTTGGGACTTGAAGGAGGTGGACCCCATAACTTGACATCATAACCACTGAAAGATCTAAGACATTTTCTAAAATAACTGAAAATGTGTTCGTCTGAAAAATGATTGACATTTGCATCTCGAACGGCTTGAGGGTGAGTAAATCATGGGTTTAATATCATTTTTGGCCGAACTATACCTTTAACCTCACAGACACATGCAAAACACTAGATTTAAATAAAAACAAGTTTTGGCCAATTTATAAGCCTTTTTAACTAGTAAGAATTATAAAAATTTCCTCACTAGTCGTTTGTTGTAATATTTCACTATATAAGTGAGGGCATTTGGCCCTCACAAGTATAGCCAAACCTGTACACACACACACTTGTTTTTATATCTTTACATAAGGGATGGGCATTTTTAAAAAATATTGTATTCTAATATTTGAGCTCATAAAAACAAAACAAATATTTGAATATTCATTTATTTAAATAAAGTTATTGGTAACACTTTACAATACGGATCCTTTGTTAATGAATAAGTACACAGGAACAAATGAGTAACACAATATTAACCCTCTAGGGTAACACTTTATTTTACGGTGCCCTTGATACAGAGTAATTACTTAATTAGGTACTTAGTAATAGACGTTGTAATAACATGTAACAAAATGTACTTAACATGTAACTAAGTTATGGAACAGCCTGTACTTACAGATTGTAATTACACACATGTAATAGGCAGCTACTGTTACACATGTGTAACAAGCCGAGTTGGATGAGGTTTATAGATACACATGAAGTACACTTAAGTACATTCTTGATACACTTTATTTTACGTAGCTTATACCTGTGTAATATTATGTAATTACAATGTAATAAGGAAACTACTGCATGCATTTAAGCTGTGAACTAGTGAGTTAAATCAAACTAAGGCAGAGAAAGATAAGGTATGTATACACAAAGTACACTTAAGTACATTCTTGATACACTTTATTTTACGTAGCTCATCCCTGTGTAATATTATGTAATTACAATGTAATTAGGAAACTACTGCATGCTAGAGTTCTCAACGGGCCTGAAAATTACAACCCGACCCGACCCGGCCCGTGGTTTTTAAAGCCCGGACCCGATGTAACCCGACACATCAACTTGAATTATCTGCCCGAACCCGCGTTTTTTTTTTTTTTTTTTTTTTCATACACCTATTATCATGACCAGCAGACGGGAATTCAAATCAACCTTTAATGTTCACGCCTTTTAACAATACAAACAATAAACACTTTCCAGACCTCTGATTTTCCCACTCCTGTAGTAGCGACGGTGAATTCACCTGCGGCAAGTTTACTTTTCACCAACTCCATCTTCTCCAGGCTAAAGGCTTGCACGCAGCGGCGTCAGGTCTGCCCCCACCCCTCTCCATGATGCACGTTGCACGCAGCAGCCAGACTTTCTTTACGGTGAACAGCAGCGATGATTACCGTAAAACTTCAAATAATAGCCCGGGCTTCTATTTACCCAAATCGCCGAACTGCACCGGCTTGTATTTGAGACAGGCGTCTATAAGAGACAGGCCTTTAATTTAGTGTTGAGATATTCAAGCATGACAGTAGGAGGTTAACACATTATATTATGTTTTATTTATAAGTAATTTGAATGTGTGTAACAAATAATTTAATGTAAGAAATGTCTTTGGCTATTAGCAGCATAAAAAAAAAACATAAAAAACGAAACGATGTGACAGCAATGGGCAGAACACAAGTTACCACTAAAATCCATCGAGCATATGAACTTGTTGCCGAAACACATCAACAAGAAAGAATGAAGGCTACCCTGTAAAACAACTGCAATCATGTGATAGAAAATTACTCTATTCATCACTATCATCATCCCCGCGATCCTCAATTACAAGTTCATTGGCGAATTCCTCCTCCACGTCGCTCTCCTCCACTTCTCCCTCTCCGGCCTCCGCTAACTCTGCCTGCCTTGCTTGCACTAACAGCTCCCGCCCAGATGCGCACGGCTCTCCCTCTTTGAAACAATGGATAAGGTGATCCTCGCTGAAGCTAGTCAGGCCACATACCTAAGGATAACATCCCGAAGTTAATGAAATATATTATCTCCTCTTTCTCCCTCACACACATACACACACGCGCGCGTGCGCGCGAATAGTGATGAGTCGTTCATGAACGGTTGCGTCTGTCACGTGAAATCTAATCAAAACATAGAACAGACGATCTGACTGGTTTTAGAATATCATGTATAACCCGATACTAAAAAACAGACCAGGCCTCTATTTGAGACCGGCCTTTATTTACCCAAACCTGTCGTCACACCAGGCGTTTAAAAGAGACAGGCGTCTATTTGGGACTCGGCTATTATTTGAAGTTTTACGGTAATAAAAAATTGTTTGTTGTTGTTGTTTTTTTCACTGAGCGGAAAAGATTAAGCCCGAGGTCCGACCCGACCCGAGTCATTTGCTTATATTTCCGACCCGAACCCGGACCGAACCCGCGGGTCCCGTCGGGTTTGTCGGGCCGACCCGACCCGTTGAGAACTCTACTGCATGCATTTAAGTTGTGAACTAGTGAGTAAAATCAAACTAAGGCAGAGATGGATAAGGTATGTATACACAAAGTACACTTAAGTACATTCTTGATACACTTTATTTTACGTAGCTCATCCTTGTGTAATATTATGTAATTACAATGTAATTAGGAAACTACTGCATGCATTTAAGCTGTGAACTAGTGAGTTAAATCAAACTAAGGCAGATAAAGATAGGGTATGTATACACAAAGTACACTTAAGTACATTCTTGATACACTTTATTTTACGTAGCTTATACCTGTGTAATATTATGTAATTACAATGTAATTAGGAAACTACTGCATGCATTTATGCTGTGAACTAGTGAGTTAAATCAAACTAAGGTAGAGATGGATAAGGTATGTATACACAAAGTACACTTAAGTACATTCTTGATACACTTTATTTTACGTAGCTTATACCTGTGTAATATTTTGTAATTGCAATGTAATTAGGAAGCTAATGCATGTATTAAAGCTATGAACTAGTGGGTTAATTCAGATGGATACCATTTGTAGATACACAGGAAGTGCACTTTAGTACAATCTTGATACACTTTACTTTATGTTACATACAAGTAATGTGTATGTAATATGTAACAGACTCGGCTTGTTACACATGTGTAACAGTAGCTGCCTATTACATGTGCGTAATTACAATCTGTAAGTATAGGCTGTTCCATAACTTAGTTACATGTTAAGTACATTTTGTTACATGTTATTACAAAGTCTATTACTAAGTAATTAATTAAGTAATTACTCTGTATCAAGGGCACCGTAAAATAAAGTGTTACCGTAGTGGACTATTAACTAATCAATAACTACTATTTTTTAATACTTCACAGAGAACTACAGAATTTTTTTACAGATTTAAGTGGTAGTTCACTAATAACTAATCAATAACTACTATTTTTCAATACTTCCCAGAGAAATAATGAAAAAAAATCACAATTCATGCAAAACTAATTAATAACTAATTCAGGACAAATTACTAGCACTAGATTAACATTACTGCTAGATACTGTACACTAATTATCAATATGTAGTAGCGTAGCAGACTTATGATTTGGGAAAGCTGTCAATAATTAGCCTATGCACTGCTGTCTTTTAGAGAACTATTCATAAACTAAATAATTTTTAAGAATTGTTTTTATAAATGCACTTGTCTGGAACACTTACCCTGTGGCCGATTTTCCGGCATTCCTCTGGACTGGCTTTGAATAACTAGACTCATCATGGTGAGTACTGGAACATACTGAGTCATCAGCCATCCAAATACCAGTTATTTTATTATTTAACCTACCTCTCAAAATTGTTTTTTCAGTGTCACACCTGCGCCACAATGCAAGGACAAAAGATATATTTAGAAGAAGACTTATATTGACCATTTAAGATTTTGCTTACATCTATCTTGTAAATATGTTTTGCTATTTTATTAAAAAGGTTATAATTACAACAATAATTACAATTTCAACAATATTTCAAGTGTACTCTTTCTTTGTAAAAAAAAAAAAGATTATAGGCCTACATTTTATCTATGTATTCATTAGTTTGAATATAGTCAACATTGGAACAGCTAACATCTTAGTTGATGACTTTATTTTTGACAAAAATAGATATAGAAATTGCTAAACAAAAGCTTATTTGATGTGGCAGTATATTCTACAGTAAAAACTGTACCCAAATCTAGTCAACAAGATGTTGTCTTTCATATTTCGCCTGAATTTAAAAAAGAAATTTTAACCAGAAAAATCTAAAATCTATTCCCAAAATCGTGCAGCCCTATAGTTTCTCTTGATATCAGTATGTTCACAGTTTTTTCTTTTTTTCTTTTCTTTCAGGGACCAGATGCAACTGAGTCCTGCTGACTTCAACATTCACATGAGTCTCTGTACATGAACATGGTAAAGTGAAAATCAAACACCTTGGAAATGAAAGGTATGTACAATGTTTTTAGGAATGGCACAAAGGTCTCTGTCTTTGGATCATTGTTTTCAATGTGCTCTTTTGTCATTTGTTGTGTATTTTTGGATTATGTTGTGTTGTAAATAAATCCAAACAATCTAAAAGCCATTCTTTTTTAAATCTCCTCATTCTTTGTGCAAGGTTGCTCTGAATGTCAGGACCTGATAGCTCCTAATAGGGCAGTTAGGGGAGTGTCTTTGTCTTTCTCAGGTGTTGAAGGCTTACATATTCATGAGATGATCACGCCTCTTCGCATAGGGCTTTCTCACACAAAACACGTCTTAGAAATTTTAAATCAATATATTGTCTTATCTGAATGAGCAGTCAGGGTGATTTTCACATAGTTTTGGAGCAAATATTCTAGGCTACGTGATACAATTTTCAAAAGTCTTGTAAAGAAATAATCAGTATGGGTTTCATGGCCTTATTTCAGTGACACATTTTTTTTGGTATTTTCACAAACCACGCATAAATGTCATTATCTCAAAACTACAAACTTTTACATACATGCTGCTGATATATTATTGTAGCAGAGTTTGTTCTAAATACAGTGTAATAAGACTTTAGCCATGACAATGTCACAAGTAACAGAAATAAGCACAAATGTCAGAGCATGTCAGAACACCTCCAGGGCCAGAAAACAGCTCAGACCTCAGAGGGTTAAGTGAGACGTGCAGTGCCGTCTTTGTGTCTTTATTTTAGAGCCCAAACAGCCGAAATCCAGGGGAGGAGTTGGATCCAGATCCAACTCCGCCCACCTTAAATATACCTACCCATCTCCACCCCCTGATCCCTAAACCCACCCCTAAACCTACCAATCTCCACCCCTACATCTGGATCCAACTCCGCCCCCTGGATCTCGTGTACTGCAGTGAGGTGCTACTGAAACAGTGAGACAATATAAGAAACGGTCGGTTACACAACTAGTTTCATTTCATTTTATAATGAGTTTTTATTTTATTTTATATATATATATATATGGAGATAGGCTACGTTCTCAATAATAATTGTAATATGTCAAGATTAAATATCTATTTTTCAGTTGTCAGAGTAAAACATCTTCTTTTTTTTTGGACATGGACATATGCACACCGTCTCACGCAACAACACAATTTTTCTCATGCAAACATAATAGCTTAATTTTTCTATTCTATATTTCTATTATGACTATTTGTGACCCTGCCTGTGAAAACCCAGCTAAAGTCATTTTTTTGTGATTCAATGTTTTCTACATAAAATCATCCTACACAATGTAAAGAACATTCTGTGAAAATATAGCCTTGATATCTTTAAAATTGACTGAGTAAGGCCATGTCAAAGATTTGCTAAAATTCGGGCTCAGAAAATCATATTTTTGAGAAATTCCAATTTAAAAATAAGTTATTTGTTAAAACTGCAACACATTTGATCCATAGTTATCCTGCATGTGCCTTATAACTCATTAAAGCTGAGATTCTCCCCTTTTTAGTGATATATGACACATCAGTGGAAAAATTCTTAAAGTTTTGTAAAACAGGTCTATTTATTATGATGTGCATGTCCAAAAAGCTAAAAGCATAAAAACATTGAAACGTATGGGGGTACCACAAAAGCTTGATCGTAGCAACAATTACCATGTCTATTCAGTGGAATAATTTGTATAACTTTATTAGTAAAATGTAATATCAGTGAAATGTCAATAATATATCAATTAAATGACATAACATTTCTCATTCTCTGAAATTATCATTCTCTTACTGGCCCACGGTGTAACATTGAGTAAATCTGGAGTAAAAAATAAATAAATAAATAAATAAATACAATTTCAAGGGATAGTTTACCCAAAAACCTGTATGAGTTTCTTTCTTCTGCTGAACACAAAATAAGATATTTTAAAGAATGTTAGTAACCAGACAGTTGACGTCACCCATTGACTTCCATAGGTGCCGCCAACTGTCTGGTTACCAACATTCTTTAAAATATAATATTTTGTGTTCAGCAGAAGAAAGAAACTCATACAGGATTGGAATAACATGATGGTGAGTATGAGTAAAACATTTTTGGGTGAACTATCCCTTTAACAGGTCAGTCTCAAACTTTGTACACATTCTAAAATTGTCTAGATGCAAAATAAAATCCTGAGTGACAGCAACTCTCCCTCCTTGAAAAATAAAGAACACTTTTCCCCATTGAAATACTTGCAGTTGCAAGAGAAACTGACTTTCAGTTTCACATCTGGACTTCCAGCATTCGAAGCAAATTCTTCTTGCTGGTGTTCCCTCTTCATGTTCGCCAGACAAATAGCTTGGGGTTCAATCACCAAAACTGGCTTGTCCTCCTCATCATGTTGGTCACTGCCTGAAAAAGCAAAGATCATTTTTCTTCAAAGCAAGATACCTAAAAACATGATTGCGTAACATGCAAGAATGGGAAGTGGGTTTAATTCCACATTTAAAATGGATAATGAAGCATTTTATATGAAAATATCAGAAACTATTTTTTTCAGTTTAGTCAGACTGGATCTGATTAATTGAGGGGAGGGCATAGGAACAAGAAACAGCCTATAGGTGGTAAGCAGACTTCAATTCAGAGTGTAATGAAACAAATAAACATCATGCCATAAACGTAATTAATTTAAACTGACTCAATCCCAATCAACAAATGTAATAAACATTTAAATCCACTATTTTTGCATCACAGATATGTGTTAGCATTACATTGGCTGGACACTGACAGTATACATTTACATATTTAGCATAACATTTTTTTTTTTTTAAACTTACCGTCAAATTCCTCATCAGTTTCGTCAAAGAACGTGTCCTGTTCATCATCACAATCATCCTCCAGAAAATAATCCGCAATAAAACCGGTTAAATCATAATTTGGGGCAATTCCACCGAGATTAATATCAAGCAAGCAGGTATTTTCCGTTCCTGCTCATACTTCGGTGTCGCCGGCGAAGCCATGGCCATGCCAGATGTCAAAACAACGCATTAACGTTACCATCCAGCAAATAACACGTAGCAGGCCAAAAATGTCCTTAAAATAAGTTTAATATTATTGGCAGAATACTAAGCTACAAAACAAATAGCAGTTCTTAAAATATTGGCTATGACAAGAAAAAATCACCACAGACATCTAAACCCGGCTTAAATCTCTCTCCTTTTTTTTCATTGTGTTGACCTGACTACCGGCGCTCGCGGATTGATATTAAAATCTGTTTTTACTCTTTCTAATAGAAAAGACACAGAAAAGAAGTTCCTGAACCGAATGATATACGAATCAGCAGTGTTGTTGCGCGAAATAAACTCAGAGACGATCGAAATCAATGGCCACGTCCGTGTTTCTTTTTTTTTTTTTTTTTTGCAAAAGTATGACGTAGTGTCAATAAAATCATTAATTTCAGTATTTATCATGTTATAAATGAAAATGTAAGTATTGCATCTCAAAACCATTGGTATAATCTATCATTTACAGCAATAAACACACATGGACTATTTTTGTCATTTTTATGGCTATGACTACTTTGACGCTCGTTAACCCCCTGAGGTCTACGGTATCGCCGGCGATACCAGCTCGCTTTTTTTTATCAGTGTAAAATAAACTCATAAATACTCTGTTGACTTTGATTTTTCATAGGAGTTTCGTACATCAATCGATTCTGTTAAATGTGTATTATTTTTGTGTATACTCATAATAAAAACAAAGTGTTGAGCTTTTCGCCAAATAAAGAAAAATAAACACGAAGCGAGTTCTGCCTTCTCTCTGTCAGTGTAGTCCATTCTGAAACGCGTCCGAAAATGAACAATAACTCACCGAATACTTCTCACACAGATACGTGAGATATGTCTTTATGAAGCTTGAAATCTCTTCTTTTAAATGAAGTAATTTATATAAAAAACAAATGTTTTCAACTCATGTAATCCGTTTGAAAGCGAGGAGAGGTACCGTTTTTCCTTCTGCCTCATTATCTCTATAATGAGTTGAGGCCGCCCCGCCCCCGGCGCTATTCAAATGGTAAATAGTTTAGGTGATCTAATATGCATCGCATACGCCCCCCGATCAATGCCATAAAAACACAGTTTCTTCATCAGACTTACTGATAGTTCATCGCGTTTTGAGTATGGCACGCTTCTCCAGTAAAGACGCCCTTCAGATGATTCTGGACAGCGAGGAAGAATGCATGATACCGGGTTGTTTCCTCAGAGGAAGATTGTAACTCAGACTACGAACGGCAGCATTTTGAAGAGCGAATTCCGCCGAGGACACAATTTCGGAGTAAGTTTTACTTAAAAGTCTTTTGTCTTTTATTTTTCGTGTTCGCATTTATGAGGAAAAAACAATATTACGTGACAGTTCTCCATTATGGACGCGAGCGCTCTGAAAGCCACTAAAAGACTTTCAAACTTTCACAGAGACCTCAAAACAGAAACTACAAATCCTTTCTTTAAAACGAATTTCGTTTTGTATCAATTGTATCTTAATTTTAATATTTTTTTTCATTAACAAATTTCCTGGATTTAAAGTAAATATAGGCTAGCAATCACAACATAAGGTGCTTGAACTGGAGATCATCATTAACCCTCTGGGGACCAAAAACGCGCCCGCGCGTTTTGCTCGTTTTTTTTTTTAGCAATGAAAAATAAACACAAAATGCTCTGTTAATTTTGATCTTTCATTTTCGTGTAATACATCAATCGATCCTGTTCAGTTTCTATTTTTTTTCTGTATACTCACAATACAAATAAAGTGTTTTGCTTTTTGACAAATAAAGAAAAACTAACATGGTGCTATTTCTGCCTTCTCTCTGTCAGTAAACTCCCATTTGAAACGCGTTCGAAAATTATCTATAACTCCGCGAAAATTCAGTCAAACAGGCAAACAGACCCACGGGCATAAAGCTTGAGATCGCAGCTTTTAAATGAAGTAATTTATATAAAAAACAAATATTATCAGCTTCTGTAATCTGTATAAAAAGAGAGCGACTCCAGTCGAGCTCATTACGAGCCATTCAAAAGTAATGTGACCACTCCCCGGAGAGCGCGTGCTATTCAAACGCAAATTCTGAGAACCATTTCAGTCTGTGAAACGCCCCCACATCAGCTGTAAACAAAGAGGCATAATATAGCCTACCTTATGGAGAAAATTTTCCGTGCTGATATGAGGAGCAGATCCCGCTGAGGAGTGAGGTAGGCTAAGTTATCCTTTCTCAAGTGTTAATGTGGAATAACGTTATGGAATAACGTTGTAGGCTTATGTAAACAAAAAGATGAATCGCGTTTCTATAATATGAATCGCGCGTCTATTTGTAAAGAGTGTTTAGCCTAAATATGAATCGCGCGTTTGTGTGTGAAAGAATAAACTGCTTTTACAGTTACAGTTACTGCGTTACAGTCAGGCGAAGTATGAAAGACAACATTTTGTTGACTAGATTTGGGTACAGTTTTTACTGTAGAATATACTGTCACATCAAATAAGCTTTTCTGAATATATATAAAATACTATTTTGTCAAAAATAAAGTCATAGACTAAGATGTTCCAATGTTGGCTATATTCAAACTAATGAATACATATGATAAAATGTAGGCCTATAATCTTTTTTTTTTTTTTTTTACAAAGAAAGAGTACTTTTTTGCAGAAATATTGCTGAAATTGTAATTATTGTTGTAATTGTAACCTTTTTAATAAAATAGCAAAACATATTTACAAGATAGATGTAAGCAAAATCTTAAATGGTCAATATAAGTCTTCTTCAAAATATATATTTTGTCTTTGCATTGTGGCTCAGTCAGTGTCACACCTGAATGAATGGCTAATTATGCAGAGTCATTATGCAGAGTGGGTGGGACTAAGGTGTAAACTACTCCTCCCCCTCGCATATTGGCTTTCCAAGCAAAACCTGTTTTACACCATTTAAATCAATGTATTTTTTTTTGTGAACGATAAAGCAAGACTATTTTCACATAATTTTGAAGCTAGAACTGAAAGGGACAACATCCATTAGTCAAAAGTCTTGTGGGCACATATTTTGTATGAGTTTTGTGGTCTTATTTCAGCAACTTTCATTTTTATTTTTTTAAATAACCACGCATAAACATTATTCTCTTAAAAATACAAACATCTACATACATGTTGCTCGCATATTATGGTAGGCCTGTTTGTGCTATATAGAGTGAATTTACACCTTTGCCATTAACATGTTTATAAATAACTGAAAAAAGCACAAATGTCAGAGCATGTCAGAACATCTCAAGGGCCCCAAAAACAGCTTGGTCCCCAGAGGGTTAACCAGACCGTAGCCTACTCGCCTCACATGTCTAAAAAATGTGAAATATATTTACAGAAAGCTGGTTCTAAACAAAACCATCCAAAACAAAAAACTATGTAGCCTAATAAATGTGCATTTCTCCGGTGCGTTCACTAGCCTACTGCGAAGATCGCGAGTCAATAGCCTATCGTCAACTTCATCTTTGCCAGAAGTTAAATTTAAATTGCGTGTGTGAATGAATGATGATGTTTTAGCAAACTGTATTGCTATACTGGGGAAAGGAAAATTCGACTGAAATATGTTGAAATAAAATGTAGGCTATTTGTATAAGCAACGTATTAAACTGCAAATTAACAATATGCCCTAATATTTAATGAAAACAACGTTACAGTCAGGTGAAATATGAAAGACAACATCTTGTTGACTAGATTTGGGTACAGTTTTTACTGTAGAATATACTGCCACGTCAAATAAGCTTTTGTTTAGCAATTTCTATATCTATTTTTGTCAAAAATAAAGTCATCAACTAAGATGTTAGCTGTTCCAATGTTGACTATATTCAAACTAATGAATACATAGATAAAATGTAGGCCTATAATCATTTTTTTTTACAAAGAAAGAGTACACTTGAAATATTGTTGAAATTGTAATTATTGTTGTAATTGTAACCTTTTTAATAAAATAGCAAAACATATTTACAAGATAGATGTAAGCAAAATCTTAAATGGTCAATATAAGTCTTCTTCTAAATATATCTTTTGTCCTTGCATTGTGGCTCAGTCAGTGTCACACCTGAGTGAATGGCTCATCATTATGCAGAGTGGGTGGGACATTGTATTCTAAGGTGTAAACCACTCCTCCTTCACGCCCCCCTCGCATATTGGCTTTCCAAGCAAAACCTGTTTTACATCAATTTAAATCAATGTATGGTTTTATGTGAACGATAAAGCAAGACTATTTTCACATAATTTTGAAGAAAAAACTCTAGGCGAGGACATCCATTAGTCAAAAGTCTTATTGACACGTATTTAGTATGTGTTTTGTGGCCTTATTTCAGAAATTTTAGTTTTTAGTTTTTTCAATAACCACACATAAACATTATTCTCTCAAAAATGAAAACATGTACATACACGTGGCTCACATATTATGGTAGCCCTGTTTGTGCTATATAGAGTGAATTTACACCTTTGCCATTAATATGTTTATATGCAACTGAAAAAAGCACAAATGTCAGGGCATGTCAGAACATCTCAAGGGCCCCAAAAACAGCCCAGACCCCAGAGGGTTAAGTGAATCATGAGGGTGTCGAACACATCTTCTTTGTCCTTAGGAAGACGAGCTCTGGTTATTATTACTCCCTACGGGGTAATTCACCAGCGCCGGGGTGTCTGGAGTCCCCCCAGTTCAGCGTGAACTCCCCGTGACTTTATAGACTCGTGACATTCCAGATACTCCACACACACACACAACCACATGTGGACTTTGAAACGGACATTTCCACACATGTGATCCAATAGCAATGTTTTTGATATGTATTTTTATGTGTGTATAATTGGCCAGATAATGTCTGAGGTATCTATGCAACGTTATTATGATAATCAAAATCACTTTGCTAGTGATTATGAGGAAATTATGAAATTAACCCTGTATTTCTTTAATGCAAAAACGTCATTCGAGGTGTCAATGTAATGGGAAAAACATGTCGGAGTCGAATCTTGACTGCAAAGTACAATAATATGCATTTATTCCAGGAAATACCATATTTCTAAATATGAATGTTATTTTCGATCTCTCACATGACAGTCAAAGTAGGCGTTTCTTCACAAACAAAGAAACCTCTTCCAAACTTTCAGTTTGCTCTCTCTCTCAACTCTCTCTTGCTCTCGCTCTGACCTTCTTCTTCTTCTCCACGCGCAGCGCCTCTCCTCCCAACGGAACCAGCTGGACCAGGCCTTGCCTTGGCTTCTCCTCTGGGACGCATACCCTCGCGTCATGTAGAAGCTGCCGTTCTTTGCAACTAAGTTATATATATTTGCCTCTCCCTTCCCGGGAGATGAATCTTATTTTCTGGTAACGTTACATTCAGTGAGCCTTTTAAGCTTGGCGCTCGCCCGGAAGACACAGCACGCGCACGCCTCCCCTCAGACGACTCACGCTGCTCTTAAAGACACACGCAGGACTCTGCCTTCCTTCCTCATACAAAGAGAACCATATGCAAGTATCGATTATTGAATTGAACTTTGAATGTGATTTCTTGGTTGTCTCTCAAGGACCGGCTTCGGCCTGCTTCTCTTCTCTTTTATTTCTTTGTATCTTTTTCTATAAGTCTAGTTTCGTTTTCCCATTCGCCTCAGTTCATTCACGAGCTGAATGAACTTAGCCTGAATCATTCTCGGTAACGTACGCTCAAGTGAACCTTCAAATCTTCCCGCTACACAACTCCGGAAGAAGACCAGGACGCGCATTTCAGCCCTAAAAGGAACACACACATATTCCTTTTTCTCAGCTCCACAAAAGAGTGCATCAAACTGCAAGTATATAATCTGACATATTTTAAAGCTGAATCGATGGTGTCTCTCAAGAGGGTTCTTTGTTTGTAATAAGTTGGTAGGCTCTTCTTCAATTCTCTGACTCTCTCACTTTACTTTCTCTCTCTCTCTCTCATTTTATTTTCTCCCTTTCATTTCATTCACTCTGATCACGTTATGTCTTATATTTTTGTTTGGTTAAATGTTTGTTTGTTTTATTGTTTGCATTTTTACGTACGTTTATATTTGTAGCTCATATAATCGCTCTAGTTTACATCTATTAAAATCCATTTATACTTTAACTGTCTCTGTGTTTGAAAACCCACCTTATAAGTCAATGAAATCAAAGATCTAAGCTACAAGCTCGATATTATAGACTACCTTGAGTAGTTTTCAATTCATAAACTCAGAAAGTTTGATGTTCGTGGCCAGAAGATAAAACTTTCTTGGAGTTTGTAAACAGGGATACTCCTCCTTAACTGTGATAGTCTTACATTTATTCGCTGGACGAATGACTGATGACGAGACCAGTTACAGAACGAGGTATTTCCGAAAATTGATAAAGTAATGTATATGCGATTTATGAATTATGACCATGAGTTATGATTAGTAATATTTCCCAAATTCCCTATATTCTTGAGCTAATTCGCATTGACCCAGAGTCATTTACGCACCATCTATCTATGCACCAGTCTGCGCACACGTCACACAGCAGGATGCGCGCGCGCCCTCAGATCACTTGGACGTGGCTGTGTTCAAGAGGTAAAAACGATATAAATACTGTTCGTTTTCTCACACAAACCGCTCGTTTCGTGTCTTAGGCCATCAATGTGTACTTACGATGGGGAATTGTTTAATTTGGACGACGGGGAATTGTTTTAATTTGGACTCTGTGCATGCTCTTTGAGATAGTGACCATGGACCTTATATGACTGACGGACAAGAACAGTTTGACCTAAAAATATCAAAATTGAAACTACTGTGGAAAAAAAGACACCTACATCTTGGATGCCTTTGAGGTAAGCTAAAACATACCAAAATTTAATTTCAAAGTGAGATATCCCTTTAAGGGCGATAGCGTCATAACATGATGGCAGGTATTAAAAGCTTCTTTGGAAAACTTAAAAAGAAAGGTTCCAATGTAGATATGACATGACGAAAATGACGTTCAGTACGGCCATATGAACGTCAAAGTATGAACGGTCAAAATGACCGCTATGGTCGTTCTAGTAGTTTTGGAATTCCGGTAGTTCTAGTGTTAAACTTGTTTATTTATTTCTCTGGATTTAAACATTCTTGGAAACATTTGGGATAATGTATGTACACAAGTCAACGAAATATATAACATTTTAAACAGAAAATCATACATATTGCACCTTTCAGATTTTTTTTATCATAAATATCACAATGATAGTTTATTTTATTTCTAAATATATTATTGACATACAATTCTTTACATTTAATCATCAGGAAAAGTAGATGATTAAAAAAAAAGTATATATATATATATATATATATACTTTTTTTAATCATAGATATATATATATATATATATATATATGTGTGTATGTATGTGTATGTGTGTGTGTGTGTGTGTGTGTGTGCGTGTGTGTGTGTGCGTGTGTGTGTGTGTGTGTGTGTGTGTGTGTGTGTGTGTGTGTGTGTTTGTGTGCTCATAACACCTCAAACAGCTCATATAAATAATGCTCATAATACATTAATATATTTAGAAATAATAATAATATAAAAAAAAAAACACATGACAGCCTGGTAAAAGTACAGTTACTATGTATACAAAATTGACAGGCACTCAAAAATCTCTCAATATAGTAACTAAAATTAATACAAATTATTGTGGCCATTCAAATAAAAAATCATATCCTTATACTGTATATAATGTCATGATGAAAAAATATGAATAAGTATATACAATACAATATACAATCTTGTTATTTCTTCACGTCTGTCTATTGACACCAAGAATGAGTGACTGGATCATAAAACCCAGTATTTGTTTACAAACTCACACTGTCACTCGTGTCTCCTTACATCAGATTTGTCCTCAGAGTTTTTCTTCTGTGTCTCAGTCGCTCATGGCAGAGTTTGAGATGACATATTTGTTGAATGATGTTTTATTTGTTCTTCTACAAAGTATAATTTTCACCTGGTTTTCTTTGTGTAGACCTTCGTGGGATGGAGTAGCATTATGTGTGTGAGAGAGAGAGAGAGAGAGAGAGAGAGAGAGAGAGAGAGAGATTTTGATTTTTGAAAAAACTTTAATTACAATTTTTAACAATATCTCTTCACAATAAACATACCACAGAGGATATTAATACCTTATGAACTCAGAAAGAAAAACACAAATCACCTTCACAAACTGTACACAAAGCACCATGACTGCACCATATCAATTCAAAAGTTGAAAGATCACTCATAGTCTTATAAAACCGAAAATCAATCAAAACTCTAGATTTGACCAAAGTTAAAAAACACACGTTTACATCATCGCTACACTCTTGTTCCACTCTGTTTTTCCTACTAATATAAATAGCATTTTTGCTTGCCCTAAAATGAAATTCAACAATTGACAGGTGAAACGTTTTTTCTGAGAGTAGGCCTACATAAAAACCCAAATGAAAGTCTCAATACAAAAAGTTTCATCAAACCTATAAAACAGTTCTCTTAATCTCAAAAACAAAGGTTCTAATCTAAAACAATGCATAAAAGCATGAAAAACAGTCTCCCTTTGAGTACAGAAAGGGCAAGCAGAATTAACTTCAGGATTCAACTTCGAAATAAAAGAATTGACAGCAATGGCACCATGGAGAATTCTCCATTGTATATCACCAAACCTTTTAGACAATGGTGGCTTATATAATGATCTCCATTCAGGTTTTACATCATTTCTCAGTTTGAAAACAGAACGCCATGGTGTATCGGTTCTCTTTTCTAACATTTTCTTATTAAAAACCAAAACACAGGCTCTATACAGTTTTTTCCCTTCACTAGACAAGAAATCTAAAAACAAAGATTCACCTGATTTCAGCAAAAAACCTGTACCCTCTTCAAGATTGGGTTGAATAATCAAACATGGAAAGGGATCATCAACATCAGGAGTACAAACCCCTGTAAAAAAGTCTCTTAACAAATGTTCTTCTTCACCTGTAAAACAGGCTTTAAGTTTGACCAGAAAACGAGTTAGTAAACGAACAGATGTGATTCCTAAATGTTTGGATACGGCATCCACATTCTCAAATTGAGGCCCGGTTAATGTCAACAAATGTCCCAAAGTAAAGACCTTGGATTGCAGGAAAAAGGTGCTAAACCCCGGCAAATAGCAGTGAGTAGCAATGTCCAAACGGGCCCCAAATATCAGTGGCTCCTGCAAAAGCCAGTGGAGAGAATATGAGTTCTCAGTCTTATAAACACGAAAAAAGCTCCACACCTTGAAAAGATTTCGATAGAAGGCAGGCAGTTCCGATAAATCCAGTTTAGTTGGATCCATTAAAAAGAGGGATTTGTCCAGTCCGAACCCCCCAATAGTGTGCAAAATAGTACAACTCGCAGCACGCCAACTGAAATCTGTAGAACCATCAAGTAACCTTTTTAAAAACTGTAACCGAAAGGCAGCCATTCTACTTTGTAAGTGAATCAAACCTTGCCCACCTTCATCTTTGGGGAGGTATAAAACACTCTGTGGGACCCAGTGTAGTTTGTCCCAAAAAAAGTTCACAAGAGCAGCTTGAGCTTCCGCTAAAAACTGTGGTGAAGGGTCTACACATGACAACTTATGCCAAAGTGAAGATGCCACTAAATTGTTGACAATGAGAGTTCGCCCCCTATAGGACATATTCGGTAATAACCATTTCCATTTTTCCAAGCGCCCTTTAATTTTTTCCATCAACCCCTCCCAATTTTTTTGTAACACACTGTCATCCCCTAGATAAACTCCTAAATATTTTATACCTCCATTTCCCCAAACCATCCCATCAGGAAGGCAAGGTTTACCATCAGCCCATTGTCCTAATAATAAAGCATCACTTTTTTTCCAATTAACCTTTGCAGAGGACAACAGTCTAAATTCTTCAATTAAATTAAGTAAAATCTGCACATCACTTTGTCTGTTGATCATCACCACAATATCATCGGCATAGGCTGACAAACAAATCTTTTTATTACAAACTGGTAAAAACAAACCACTTAATTGACTTCTTATCTGTTGAAGCAATGGCTCAATAGCCAAGGAATACAACATTCCAGACAAGGAGCAACCTTGTCTGATACCCCTGAGAACCTGAAAGGGAGCACATAAGCCACCATTTATTTTCAGCGTACTCTCAACGTCACAATAGAGTACCCTAATCATATCTATACATTTTTTGCTAAAACCAAAAGCTGTTAAAGCACTCCACAAATATGAGTGCTCTACTCGGTCAAACGCCTTCTCCTGATCCAAAGATATCAAGCCACAGTCCAAATTTAACAATTTAGAGACATGAAAAATATCCAGAATTAAAGAAATATTATCAAATATAGATCTACTAGGGACACAGTACGTCTGGTCCGGATGGATAACCTGACCCAACACTCCAGCCAATCTGTTACCCAATGCCTTAGAAAGTATTTTATAATCACTGCAGAGAAGCGAGACAGGGCGCCAGTTCTTAATATCTGTAAGGTCCCCCTTTTTTGGAATAAGAGTGATCACCGCTCTTCGGCAACTCAATGGCAACCCGCCCTTCGACAAGCTGTCCTTCAGTACCTCCAGCAGATCTACACCCATTTCCAACCAAAAAGCCTTATAGAAGTCCACCGGGAGGCCATCCACTCCTGAGGCCCTCCCAGACTTCATGCTTTGCAGGGCCTTATAGAGCTCTTCCAGGGTCAACACCCCTTCAAGCTCATCATTGGCCTCCTCTGACACCTTTGGTAGGCTGTCAAGGAAAACGTTGTCGACACAACACTCTGACTTAAGCTCGCTCCTATACAGATTTTGATAAAAATGAACTGCTCTTCCCCGAATACCAGCCGGATCTGTCAATAACACTCCATCTTCGGAGCGCAAACCATGAATAAAACGTTTCCTTTTTTTCCAGATTGAAAAAGTATTGGGATGGTGCATCCATCTGATCAATGCTTTGGAAGCGTGAGCGGACCAGAGCCCCCTGTACTTTATGCCCCAGTAGATCAGTTAACTGAGCTTTCTTCCTTGAACAGGCTTCTAAATAATGTATCTCACCATTAGATTGTGCCAGATTTTGAAAATCAATTATCTCTCCCTCCAAAAGCTCTAAAGAACGAGTCAACTCCTTAGTAACGTTGTGAGTATACTGTTGGGTAAACTGCCTTATTTGTATCTTACCAACATCCCACCACTGTTGCAATGAATAAAAAGAAGACTTCTTTGTTCTGTGAACTTCCCAGAAGTACTTAAACGACTCCTTAAAAAAGTTATCACTTAACAAATTAGTATTAAAATGCCAGTATGCGCTTTTTGGTTTTATTGAGCTCAAAATAAGCTTACAATGCACCATACTGTGATCTGAAAAACTTACTGGTGTTATATAACATTTATTGAAAATACTAAGATGGTGATTAAAACTGTAAAATCTGTCCAGCCTAGCTAATGACATAACATTATCACGTGTGTGAACCCAAGTGTACTGTCTCTCATTACCATTTAAAGATCTCCAAGTATCACATAAATCATACTTTTTAATAATATGAATTAAACGTTTACGCGAAGCCAAATGAGGCTCAATGTGATTCCGATCTAGATTATGCTCAGTACAATTGAAAACACCACCAAGGAACAAGAAGTCTTCAGGGCAACAGTTTTGTAGAGTTGAACATAGTATGTCTAAAAAAAACATTCTTTCAACTGGTGCAGTTGGAACATATACACAACTAAAAATAAACACATAACTTTCAACAACAGCTCTAACTTTTAAAAGCCTACCTTTTATTATCTCGTCAACATCATAAGATATGGGACTAAAATTCTTTGCAAATAAAATGGCAACTCCCCCACTTATTGAAGTGTTATGGCTTAACACAGGGATGCCATCAAACTCCCTCGCCCAGTCAGCAACATTTTTTAAGTCGCTATGAGTTTCTTGTAATAAAACAACATCAATATTTTTTTGCTTAATTACTTCATATATTGTAGCTCTTTTTCTAGAATCTCTTGCCCCATTAACATTCAAAGTAGCTACATGAACTTCACTCATAAATAGTAATAAGGAAAAGAAAAAACACCCAAAAAGCCAAAGAACATCGACCATTCTATTTTTAAAATTAACTGACATCGTTGTTTAAAGCAGTATTGAGACTCCTCACAATTTTCTTAAGTCGATAAACTTCTTTATTAGTAAAGCAACTCTCTGCCATTAGGCTTTTTGCCTTTTCAGCGAACTGTTCAACATCAGGAAAATATTCCTGCACGCGCACACCTCTTTTATTTTTTGTTGATCTAAGGAATAACTTAATATCATCAAGTTCATAATCCCGACCACTAAACTCCCCCTGAGAAAGTGTCACACTGGAGTCAGAAGACCCACCATCACTTTCTGTATCCTGATCCATGCTTTCTTGCACTTCACTCTTTTTACTTATTTTGGCATCAAACATTTTATCAATTATCTTCCTTTTATTGGAAGGTATTTTAAAAAAAATTTCTTTCTCCACACAATCCGTTACACATTCGTCTTGCAAAATCACTGAATTACTCTCACTTTCTATTTGCTCAACACGTTTATCTTCAGAAACCGGTGCCACGCTCAGTAAATCCTCAACACTCGCCTCTAAAAGTATTTTGGTTGGCACCGCGTCCGACTCCGAGTGCTCACAGCGCAGTGAAGTTGACGCAACAACACTCTCACCAGGAGCACCCGCAGCCGCCACCACCCCAACTATATCAGTGTCAGCAACACCATCCGCGCCACCATCGCCTTCAGTACTCCCATTCACTGCGTTTACTTCCTTTTCTGCAACTTTGTCAGGACAATTACGAATTAAATGTCCAGATTTACCGCAACCAAAACACTTTGATTTCGCGGTAGTGACAAAAATAACATAATCAAATTTGTCAATTCGAAAATTGAGTGTCATGTCTAACTCTATATCGTCCTGAATAATCATATAAGCGAAACGCCTGAACGAAACAATGTGTTTCAACAACGGTGATCCGCTATTAATTGGGATCTTCTTGATCGGAGATACCAATTTTCCATAACGAGATAAAGACTGTGTCAAAATTTCATCGCTTACGAACGGTGGGACATTTGACAAAGTGACTCTCTTAGCGGGCAATGAAAGAGGAAGAACAGAGACAAAATCACCACCAATGACTATTCCGTGTTCGACTACTTCATTGACTTTATCTACGCTATTGAGAAACACCACAACAGCACTATTCATTCTGGAGGCGGACAGCACGCTCTCATGCCCCACAACCTCACCAATAGCAAGACAACATTCCTCCACACTCACCGCAGCGGCTACTTTGACCGCATTACGCCGCGTGAGTGAACTCAAAACCTGCACACGTGGGGCCGACATGCTTTCCAATAAAGATGGATCGCAAGCGGCCCAACAAAGAAAAAAAAAAGTAAAAAATAGGAAAGACCAGAAAAAACAGCAAGGGGAAAAAAATTGAAAAAGACAGCTTCACTCACAAGCTCTCCAGTCACGCTCACACTCCGTCAACTCGCACCCAGACACACCGGAAGTGAGAGAGAGAGAGAGAGAGAGAGAGAGAGAGAGAGAGAGAGAGAGAGAGAGAAATCACCGAAGGCCAAATAAAATGAAGTCATAAATCTGAAGAAAGTCCTTTGATAGCTGAAATGTGTGTGTCTAGGACAGTATGCTACTTGAACAGCTCTGTTGTATGTCTTCTTGAGGTCAAGATGTGGTGAAAAACTTCCCTCAGGAGATGATCGCACACATCACAGGAGGCTGTGAACAAAACTTCTGTTAAATAATACAGCTTAATCAATCATTAACTTGAAAATGGACAACCAGTGTAGGGTGATATTCACAGGATGTGTCTGGTCTACTTTTACTGGCAAAGTGCAATGCATTTGTACAGTTTCAGGTCAGCCATGAGTTGTTCTTATTTTAAAAGTCCATTTGGACAAAAATATCCTTCCATTGTGACTTTTGCACTTCTTATTTCAGCATATTTTATGTTATTATGGCAAGACATCAGGTCAGGGTTCCTCAAATCCGGTCCTAGAGGCCCAGTGCTCTGCAGAGTTTAGTTCCAGCCCTAATCAAACACACCTGAACAAGCTAATCAAGGTTTTCAGAGCATAGATATCCATATAAGGCTAGATGTATTAAGGCGGAGTCTCGAACGGCATCACACCGGCGGCCATCTTGTCACAGGGAAGCTTTCTGGCGAGCTCTGTGGTATCTGAAGTAAGGTGAGTGATCAGCACAAACACAAATCCTCTTATCTCGCTGAAATCTTGACGGATTTACAAACGGTTTGGTTTCTTACAAACGTTATTAACGTGGCTATAATTCTGGATGCTTGGATATAATATTATATGTATTGATAAGTATGCAGTGTCATAACTACATCTCTGACGTTTATAACAAACCAAACCGTTTGAAAATCGGTAGAAAATTGAGCAAGTTATGATTATTTAAAAAGTACATGCACTAACACAATGTTACGAGTGAGCGAGCACACTGTGGTAAGATGGCCGCCGTGTGCGGACGTCGACCTCCATTGGCCAGCAGCGCGGACGAGACATCTAGCCTTTATTATATGATATCTATGCTTCAGAGTAACTAGGTAATTGCAGATAGTTGAGTTTGATCAGGGTCTGAACTAAACTCTGCAGGACAGTGGCCATCCAGGGCTGGATTTCAAGAACCCTTCCATAGGTTTAGAGGATACAGTATTTAACTAATAAATATCACTATACTTTCCCTAGTTGTATTATTTAAATTTTCTAGAATGTTGTTTAAATGAGCAAATTAGCCCAAATTGCATACATTTCAAGAACATAAATCTAAACATTGGATAAAGCCTGCAGGATCAAAATTCTTGCTCACATATTAAAGGGTTAGTTCACCCAAAAATGTAAATTCTGTCAGTAATTACTCACCCTCATGTTGTTCCAACCCCGTAAGACCTTCGTTCATCTTCGGAACACAAATTAAGATATTTTTGATTAAATCTGAGAGCTATCTCACTCCTCCATAGGCTTCTAAGGGAGCGTGTTGCACGTCACCACGTAGGCTCACTATTGGCCGACGCTGGTCATGTGTGTGATGCGTGTGGCGTATAACACAGACGCGCTGCGTTAAAACACTACGTGAAATAACTCGAGGCCCAGAGAGAAGGAAATGAATAGTGGAATAAAGTCGTTATTTTTGTGTTTTTTTGCGCACAAAAAGTATTTTCGTCGCTTTATAAACTTAAGTTTGAGCCACTGTAGTCACTTGGACTATATATTAACGATCTCTTTAATAACTTTTCTGGGCCAGCAAGTTTCAGTCCCTTAGAAGCCTATGGAGGAGTGAGATATCTCTCAGATTTAATCAAAAGTATCTTAATTTGTGTTCCGAAGATGAACGAAGGTCTTACGGGGTTGGAACAACATGAGGGTGAGTAATTACTGACAGAATTTTCATTTTTGGGTGAACTAACCCTTTAAAGGTTTTTACAGAGGGTATTTTTGGATCTCTCTTATTATCACTCCATGAATCAGAAAAAAATTAAAATTATATATCACCAAAATCAGAATATATTAATGAATAAAACTGTAAAGTTTGGTGTACTTCTGATGTAGAGGAAAAACACATTTTAAGAAAACAGCCTTTGATGAAATGTAATTGTAATCTACAAACACAGATAAAGTGTAATAAAATAAACGTACATGTTTTTTTTGTATTTTTTGATGTCTTCTTTCCACTAGTCTGAAGCAACACATTATCAATAACCCCAAATCTCAAAATTTTCCAGTGCATGGAAAAACAATGAATTTGCCTCTATACTGTCTTGCCTTAATTGATTCATTTTCTCACAGGACTAACCTAAATATCCGCACTGCACTCACGTCACTTGTGGTTTGTGGACCCTGCTGTACGCTCAGTGTGCTAGACTCTTTAAAAGCAGAAGTGTGTTCTCTCAGACGGGGCTCATTAATATTAATATCACACAGATTGTGCTTTGTTAACTGCAGAAAGTTCTATCATTCTGACCTGAGAAAGACTGTCAGCTTTGATTCTTTCTGTTTGGTTGAATGCAACCTTTACGAAAAAGAAGTTTTTGTGTTCTATTAGTATAATTCTTTTATACTAAAAATAAGAGAGTATACTTTCAGTCTACATTTTATTTACTTCTCAGAAATATACTTTATGTACTTCTTAGAAATATACTTAAAATTACACTTAAGTGTAGTTGACTTATACTGAGAGAAAAGTCCAAGTATATTTGGCCCGTACTCAGGGCCGTAGCTAGAGAATTCGGGGCCCCCTGAAAAAATATTGATGTGGGCCCCCACCACCTTTCACCAATATCATATACTGTACAATAGATGAGCATGGAGGCCCACGTATAACAGAAGAAGGTGATGTTGTTGTAAAACCTTTATTTTAAAAGTTATATTTATATAAAAATTACAACTAATAAAAAGAAATTGTTAAATAATAATAAAACCAATTTTTTAAAAGTAACAGCAAAATAATGTTTTTTTTTCCCCATCAGTCTGTTATAATTCATAAATCAAAAAGTAAACATTTATAAATTGACAAGAATGCAGTCAAATTTAAAAAAATAAAGTCATTTATTGTCTTATTTTTTAATAAAGATAATATTATTAAATAAAGCTAAAATGTATTAATTCAAGTGCAGTGTGTATTCGTGTTTTATTGATGTAATAAATACATCATCAGCCGGCAGGTCAGGTGCATAATGCAATGCGTCGTGACTCGTGTCAATTGTTTAACTCTATTTACAATAGTGTAAAAAGACAGGAATTTTGACCACGTAGCCTAATAATTCGGTCGATTGTGGTGCGCACCGATAATGAAGAGTGTACAGTACCCGGCAGACTGTAGACGGTAGTTTTCTTATTCCCAGCGAAATAACAATACAACCTGTCTTTAAGAACGTCTTGATCGACTGGGATACAACAAACTTTCCTTGCCTCCCTCTCCTTCTTTTCATAGCGTTTCTGGTACCCTGATTTATGTTTTCTTTTCCCCGACATTTTGTCAGTCAGTCTCCTGCTCTTCCACCAAGTTCATCATTAACTTCAGGCACTGCCGCCTCAACTCTGATTGCTTCTGTTCACGAGCTGGGGTGGGACTTACAATTGTATTGGGTCCATCTGATGTTTGTCACTGACTGAATAATTAATAAATACTTTAGATCGGACTAAACCATTTATAGGGAGGTAAGAGAATATTTGGAAACAATATTTAACCAAATTGCATGTTTTTGTGGTTTTCATTTAAATCTCAGGCATACAACTAATAAAAATATTAGAATTATTCATACAATAGGGGCCTATATAGTATAACTGCTGGATTTTGTGGGGCCCCCATAATTGTCACCACCTTTCACCCCACTAGCGACCGTCCTGCCCGTACTTGTACTCAATATTTTGATTGAGATATACTTAAAAGTATAATTAAGTATTCAAAGTATACTTGGCTTGTAGTTGTGTTAACTCTTTTGATCATGTAGCCTATTAAATATACTTTTTTTTAACATAGTTTTTCATATACAGTTTTATTAAACTTAAATTGTTTGAAAATATTGATTAGAATATTGATATAAAACAGATATGTTTCTAATTCTGCGTATCTGAATTTTGGTGTAGGCTAGTCCACTGGTAGTGTACTGTAAGAACAACACTGGGTACATTAATATTAATATTATGTAACGACAATGACTATGACATGCGGTCACAGGCTGTTCAAATTAGTAAATCCTGATCTCCAAGTCTGCTTGAACGGTCAAAATTGCATCTTTGTGGCTCCCCCGAGGGACATTTGAGTCACATAAGGAAACCCTGTTTTCTTAGAATCCCCTCTAAAACCCCCATTTCAGCTCTGGACTCCCTGTGACTTTTACAACCTCACAGACTCGTGACATTCCAGAACACACACACACGTACACACACACACACACACACACACACACACACATACTTGTTTTTGTGGTATAGAAGGACACTGATGCCCAAACAAGTTTGGTGGTGGTATATGGGGACACCCCTTTCCCAATGCCCTACAGTGATGATACAAATATCAAAAATTTTGTTTTAATCTGCAGATCACAACTCTGACTTCAAATGTTCTATACACACAACAGAACAGAAAATATGACCATATGATATTTTGGTGGTACACAAGGACATTCCCGCCCATCCTAAAATGTTCCCGCCTATGACATAATTGTGATTTTTGGGGCCCAACTTGATTATGAGGACACTCTTTTTACAATACACTAAATATGTCATTTCAGTGGATTACAGGGACCAATGTGTTTTACTGGTACATGACCACACACACACACACAAACCTGACAACACAGTGTATTACCAAGACTAAGGTGATTTAAGAGGACTGGATCTTAAACACAATACACAACTGCATAATCCAACATTATAAGGACGAGTGTGTTTAATGGTACATGCCCACACACACACACAAACCTGACAACACGGTGTATTACCAAGACTAAGGTGATTAAAGAGTACCGGATCTCCAATACAATACACAAAACAACTTGCAACATTACAGGGACAGAAGTGTTTTAGAGGTGCTTTAATTATGAATTCAATAATATCATCATAAACATTGAGTTTTTTTCAGTTTTACCATGTAATACAATCATGTCATGCCATTTTAAGGGGAAAGTGACATCCACAAACTTAAAAACATGGTCAATAAAACTTGCACAACTGTGTGATCTTTCAGAAAGCATACAGTATCATTACTGTTTTGACATATTAAAATGACAAACAGATGAACCATTCAAAACTTCGAAAAGATTGACAAAACAGCCCTTGGAAACAGGCACAATTTAAAGATGTCATTAAACAGGCTTTGAAATGTATAAAATGAACTCACTCAACATGCAATATATGCTGCAACATGTAGAGAAACCGACTTACAAGGGACGGTTTACCTAAAAAGACAATTCTGTTATTTCCAGAAAATGTAAACAGAATTGTCAAGTTTCAAAGCAGAATTACAGAGATAACAGGAAAAGTATTCAACAAAGTTAGTTTGGGCTGTACATCAGCTCTAGAAGAGTATAGTGTCATTAGAATACAACCATCATTGTAAGTACAAAAGCTCTCATGTGTTTAGGGCTGGGTATCGTTCAAAAAATTTCGATACCAATACCGATACCGATACCTTGATTTCGATACCGGTTCCTAAACGATACTTTTTTCGATACCAATTTTATGAAATCCATTTTAACAAGATTACATAACACTTTACCTCAGAAAAACTTGGTGTTATTTTTTCAGTTTGACTCATGCTCCTTAGCCAGTGCACAAAGGAACAAAAAAAGCACAAAGGAACAAAATATTCCTTATACATATACATAAGGAACAAAATATTTTTTTTTTATATAGAGCTCATGCTCACCAAAGCTGAATTTGTCTGATCAAAGATACAATAAAACTTGTAATATTGTGGAATAGTATTACAATTTAAAATCTTATTTGAATATATTTCAAAATGTAATTTATTCCTGTGTTGTCAAAGCTGAATTTTCAAAATCATTACTTCAGTGTCACATGATCCTCCAGAAATATGAAAACAGTTTTTGGAAACTACGATACATTTTTTCATGATTCTTTGATGAATAAAACATTCAAAAGAACAGCATTTATTTAAAAAAAGGAAATCTTTTGTAACATTACACATGTTTTAAGGTCATTATTGATCACTTTAATGCATCCTTAGTGAAAAAAAAATTCTGACCAACCAACACATTATTGAACGGCAGTGTACACTCAGTAGGTCATTATTGCAATATAAACACAGTCAGAGTGATCAACAAGGTATATCTTCATTTACCAGTCGAAGACGGAGCAACTTTCTGCTCTTAGGTTTACTCGTGCACTGTCAAGGGCTTCATAATATCTGTCGCGGTACCGTCTTTGCAGCAATTATTTTACCACAAATACTGCATCGCGCGCTGTTGGCATCGAGCCTGGAGAAATGTATCCACACTTTTGATCGACATCTTTAGGGTATTGTGAGTGTGTGTGCTCGCGTCTCATTGAGTATGTGCGCGAGTTTGTGTGTGTGTGTGCTCGCGTCTCATATGAGAATGTGTGCGTGGACAGTTTGTGTGCGCGCGCGCGTCTCATATGAGTATGTGCGCGGAGAGTTCCCCGCGTCTCGTGTGTGTAGAGTTCACGTGTATGTGCGCGAGCGACTTTAGGCGTGTTGTTGTGCATTTCATATGTATTTGTTTGAGCACTGACGTTGACGAGTTAACCCCTTAGGTATCGAAATATGGTACCGAAAAACAAGTCATTTTTCGATACTCGATAGTATCGAGGCAATTCGGTCGGTACCTAAAAAGTATCGAACTCGGTACCCAGCCCTACATGTGTTTAGAGAATACTAAAGCATGTATTCTTCTGTACAGAGAATGAGAGAGAGGCAGAAATTGAAAACCCACGGAAAGGATCCTCAGCGGTCTTACACTGCTGGCATTCAGTCAGTGTGGCCAGTTTTCCTTTGGTTATACACTCACCGAAAGGATTATTAGGAACACCTGTTCAATTTCTCATTAATGCAATTATCTAATCAACCAATCACATGGCAGTTGCTTCAATGCATTTAGGGGTGTGGTCCTGGTCAAGACAATCTCCTGAACTCCAAACTGAATGTCAGAATGGGAAAGAAAGGTGATTTAAGCAATTTTGAGCGTGGCATGGTTGTTGGTGCCAGACGGGCCGGTCTGAGTATTTCACAATTTGCTCAGTTACTGGGATTTTCACGCACAACCATTTCTAGGGTTTACAAAGAATGGTGTGAAAAGGGAAAAACATCCAGTATGCGGCAGTCCTGTGGGCGAAAATGCCTTGTTGATGCTAGAGGTCAGAGGAGAATGGGCCGACTGATTCAAGCTGATAGAAGAGCAACTTTGACTGAAATAACCACTCGTTACAACCGAGGTATGCAGCAAAGCATTTGTGAAGCCACAACACGCACAACCTTGAGGCGGATGGGCTACAACAGCAGAAGACCCCACCGGGTACCACTCATCTCCACTACAAATAGGAAAATAGGCTACAATTTGCACAAGCTCACCAAAATTGGACAGTTGAAGGCTGGAAAAATGTTGCCTGGTCTGATGAGTCTCGATTTCTGTTGAGACATTCAGATGGTAGAGCCAGAATTTGGCGTAAACAGAATGAGAACATGGATTCATCATGCCTTGTTACCACTGTGCAGGCTGGTGGTGGTGGTGTAATGGTGTGGGGGATGTTTTCTTGGCACACTTTAGGCCCCTTAGTGCCAATTGGGCATCGTTTAAATGCCACGGCCTACCTGAGCATTGTTTCTGACCATGTCCATCCCTTTATGACCACCATGTACCCATCCTCTGATGGCTACTTCCAGCAGGATAATGCACCATGTCACAAAGCTCGAATCATTTCAAATTGGTTTCTTGAACATGACAATGAGTTCACTGTACTAAAATGGCCCCCACAGTCACCAGATCTCAACCCAATAGAGCATCTTTGGGATGTGGTGGAACGGGAGCTTCGTGCCCTGGATGTGCATCCCACAAATCTCCATCAACTGCAAGATGCTATCCTATCAATATGGGACAACATTTCTAAAGAACGCTTTCAGCACCTTGTTGAATCAATGCCACGTAGAATTAAGGCAGTTCTGAAGGCGAAAGGGGGTCAAACACAGTATTACTATGGTGTTCCTAATAATCCTTTAGGTGAGTGTATGTGCCTTAAAATGTTCAATTGCAGCTGTAACTTCAGCATTTGACCAGCACACTTTTTGTCCTTTCCACAAGGTTTTCTATTCCTACCTCACATTCATTCTCTGTACAGAAGAATACATGCTTTAGTAAACTCTAACTATATGAGAGCTCATGTACTTACAATGGTGGTCATATTCTGATTTAAACCTCAGGTACCTTGAGGAACTTCAGTGGTTTCTCGATGGGCATCTTCTGAACACCTGTAGGAAATCAGTTATAGACAGATCAGAAACTCAGATGTAACTCAAACCTGCATCTAGAACTTAAAACTGGTTATACATCTGATATCTAAAAATTACATTTCAAATGACACTCATTATTCTGGAGATGGAATGTTGTGTTAAACATCTCCTTTTTAAAGTTTTTGACCAACATGAACATGATAAACTTATTGGTTTGGTACTGATTCCATTAATTTTGTTCTAGAATTTTTTTTATTTATAATAATATCTGATTATTGATAACTGATTTTTACAATTAATGGCAAAAGGAATGTTTAGAAATGTAATCTGATATTATCTACTGACACACTATAGCAGGGTTCACCAATCTCGGTCCTGGAGGGCCGCTGTCCTGCAGAGTTTAGCTCCAACCAGCTCCAACACACCTGGTTGAAAGTTTCTAGTATGCCTAGTGAGACCTTGATTATCTGGTTCAGGTGTGTTTAATTGGGGTTGGAGCTAAACACTGCAGGACAGCGGCCCTCCAGGACTGAGATTGGTGAACCCTGCACTATAGTATGATATATATATACATACACTATGAACAAAATTCTAAACGCTTTTGTTTTTGCCCCCATTTTTCATGAGCTGAACTAAAAGTTAAGACTTTTTCTATGTACACAAAAGGCCTATTTCTCTCAAATATTGTTCACAAATCTGTCTAAATCTGTGTTAGTGAGCACTTCTCCTTTGCCGAGATAATCCATCCACCTCACAGGTGTGGCATATCAAGATACTGATTAGACAGCATGATTATTGCACAGGTGTGCCTTAGGCTGGCCACAATAAAAGGCCACTCTAAAATGTGCAGTTTTGTGTGGTGTCGGGGGGTGGGGGGTGTGGGGTGTCGGGGGGTTGGGGGTTGGGGGGTGTCGGGGGTCTGGAAACAAGTCATTATCTGGTGTGACCATCATTTGCCTCACGCAGTACAACACATCTCCTTCGCATAGAGTTGATCAGGTTGTTGATTGTGGCCTGTGGAATGTTGGTCCACTCCTCTTCAATGGCTGTGTGAAGTTGCTGGATATTGGCAGGACCTGGAACACGTTGTCGTATACGCCGATTCAGAGCATCCCAAACATGCTCAATGGGTGACATGTCCGGTGAGTAATGGTGGCCATGCAAGAACTTTGCAGAATGGGGCCGTGCATTATCATGCTGCAACATGAGGTGATGGTCGTGGATGAATGGCACAACAATGGGCCTTAGGATCTCATCAAGGTATCTCTGTGCATTCAAAGTGCCATCAATAAAATGCACCTGCGTTCGTTGTCCATAACATACGCCTGCACATACCATAACCCCACCATGGGCCACTCGATCCACAATGTTGACATCAGCAAACCTGTCTGCCATCTGCCCTGTACAGTGAAAACCGGGATTCATCCGTGAAGAGAACACCTCTCCAAAGTGCCAGACGCCATCGAATGTGAGCATTTGCCCACGCAGGTCGTTTACAACGACCAACTGCAGGTCGAGACCCCGATGAGGACGATGAGCATGCAGATGAGCTTCCCTGAGACGGTTTTTGACAGTTTGTGCAGAAATTCTTTGGTTATGCAAACCGATTGTTGCAGCAGCTGTCCGGGTGGCTGGCCTCAGACGGTGTTGGAGGTGAAGATGCTGGATGTGGAAGTCCTGGGCTGGTGTGGTTACACGTGGTCTGCAGTTGTGAGGCCGGTTGGATGTACTGCCAAATTCTCTGAAAAGCCTTTGGAGACGGCTTATGGTAGAGAAATGAACATTCAATTCACGGGCAACAGCAGGTGGACATTCCTGCTGTCAGCATGCCAATTGCACGCTCCCTCAAAACTTGCGACATCTGTGGCATTGTGCTGTGTGATAAAACTGCACATTTTAGAGTGGCCTTTTATTGTGGCCAGCCTAAGGCACACCTGTGCAATAATCATGCTGTCTAATCAGTATCTTGATATGCCACACCTGTGAGGTGGATGGATTAACTCGGCAAAGGAGAAGTGCTCACTAACACAGCTTTAGACAGATTTTTGAACAATATTTGAGAGAAATAGGCATTTTGGGTACATAGAAGAAGTCTTAGAACTTTGAGTTACATCTATAATTTTGTTCAGTGTATATAACTGGCTTAAAACCATTTTTCTTTGGTGAAAATACTAACGTAAAATTGTACCACAATATATATTGGTTTAAAATAATAATAAACATGTTCATAAACACAAACTTGTTATGCTGGGTACACACCAAAAGATAATCAAGCTGATTTTGGGCCGATTTCCCCCTTCTGACAATCCTAGCTGTGTCCCGATTATCTTGATGGTTATAGATTATCTTATCAGATTTTCCCTTGGTGTGAGGTGTGTTAAGAGTGTCCGAACCTGATCGGAAGAACGTCGGAGCCGCCCTGATCTCGAATCGCAAATATTCAACATGTTGAATATTTACGATCAGAAATCCTGAAATGTGGGGGGAAGCCCAAGGACAAACGCGCGCATGCTCTGGAGATGATCACGTGAAAGGAAACAATATCCAATCAGAAAGCGAGATGAAGGAAGAAGGAAGCATAACAAACGCAGTCATGGCGGCACAAAGTGAAATTGATGTGGACAGCAGAGATGGAGGATCAGCTTGTTGATTTGTGGAACAAATGTTTACACAACGTGTTGTGTAAAACTTTTCCAAACACTATCATTGCAATTTCTTCCTGCATATCGTCCGCCATGCTTATTCTGAGGTCTCTAGAGTGTTAACAGTCGAGACTCTGATTGCATGGTCTTTAGGGTTGGGTATCTAGAACCGGTTCCAAAATGCCAAAAACAGGGGATTTGATAAGACGTGCGCACTTCAATTCCGCTTATCGATTCCTTACTTTGGTGATGCTCACATGCGCGAGGTGAATGGCAGTGAGCATTTGTTTACAGTTGTATTGATCTGCCAGGACCTGCCTGCCGCACATGCGCTGTACATTATATTTACGATGGCGGAGCGCAGCAGACGTTCAAAAGTTTGGTTAAGCTTTTCAAAAAAAGATGAAAATACAGCGAATTGTATCACATGCAAGAAAGACATTTCATGCAAGGGAGGAAGCACCTCCAATATGATGAAACATTTGCTGCAACACAGGGTCAATTTGAAGGAATGCAGCGCATTTGATTCGGTGCGATCTCTCAACAGCAGTACCACAGGTTTCCACACACCAGATAAAGCTACTAGCAGCAGCAATAGCAGTCTCTCACACTCAGGTACAAAACTAGAGCCGCATAATTCTGGATAAAATGAGAACCAGTTTTGTTTAAAATAGAGATCATGAATAAATACATCAGACAATTAATACGAGTCGAGTCTATAATTCCTTAAAGTGTTATATATATACAGTATATTGTAAATTAAGATGCATTGTCACAGTTTTACTGGTAATAGCCTAAATGTAACAAGAATAAAAGGTAGAAAAAAGTATTTGCTCTCTTTTTTCTCTCCAATAAATATTGGAATCGAAACCAAGAATCGTTAAGAACCGGATTCGATAAGCAGAATCGGAATCGTTAATTTAAACGATACCCAACCCTCACGGTCTTTTCACATCATGGCACACCACACACTATAGGAGCAAAACGGTTAAATCTAGGATTTTTTGTCCTCATGTTTGTGGTCTATCACATTTTGAAAATCTTATAAGATGTAAAAAATCTTTTGGTGTGTAACCCAGCATTAGTTGACACATACCAACATTACTGGAGACGCCTGCAGCTCCAGCAGGAACATCACCTTCAGAACCGCTTTCATCAGGATCACTGGCATCAGAGTCCGTCATACTGATCTCATCTTAAAGAAAAAGAGACATTTAAAACAAGAACATCTTCAGTTTAACCTGTATTCAGAAGTCATTTATGAAACATGACAAATGGCACCGTTTAATAATAATAATCATATTAATAACAACTATAATACTTCACTAAGATCACTATTATTAGAATTATCGCCTAGACAGTGATATACTAATACTGTCAATGAAAAATTTATATTTTATAATGAGTATATTATTTTACAATAAGAGGTTATAATACTTTCTTAATTTCTTCACTTAAGCTGTTATACTGGCAGAAACCTGCAGTTTAAGTGAAAACAGGTTTATAAACTCATCTTATTGCAAAATTGGATTACCACAAAAAATGTGGATATAATGCGAATGTGAAAATAGAGAGTAACTGGTGCTGGTTGCGTTCCCAAATGCATGTTAAACTTATGGCACATGCAGAGATGGAGTTCACTGCATTCATTCCCTGTGAAACGAGGCATGGAAAAAGCCAGATCATGAGCTGATCGAGCGAGCAAAGTGTGCTCTTCAGTTTGAAACACGCAGCACAACAGACTACAGACTTACTTTCTTATCGTCTTTTGCGATTTGATAAGGGCATTAAGCCATGTTGTGCTTTTGATTTTAATATGTTTGAGAGATGCTTTGCCAAAGCAATTGCGCAAAAAACAAAGACAATTTATGTTATTATGAGGCGTCAAAATATTTTCGGTTCTTTTGGTTCAAACTGTGGAGGGACAGATTAGACTGTGGTGGGTCACTAGAGTAAATTAATGGTAACACTATGAATTTTACTCCTCCCAAAAATGCCAAATAATAAACAGGTGAGAGCGTATTTTAGGCTATATGACACGATATAGTGAGATATGACAGCGCTTCTGCAACACGCATCACTGCAGATGAGTAGCTGAGGATCTCTTCAGCATGCTGATGCACAAAATACAAACTAAAAATAAATTAAAGTAAGTCGCAGATGCTCAACACACAGTCATCTTCATTAAAAGTAGTGAGAATAAATGATTTTACCAGTGCTGATGCTACTCTCTCTCCTATTGATCTTAAAATTAGCTGATACAAAAAATGCTGCTCATAGCGGTAGCTTTCGATGACGTGAACACCGTTAAATCTGATATAGCGCGGGAAATGAAGATCGGATTTATGTCTGTTTTGTGCAGACACATTTATGTGGCCAAGTGTAAATGGAATTGTTTTGACAATGAAATGACCAGGTGTAAAACAGCCCCAAAGATGATGTGAAAAAGTTCTTACTAGACTAGCATTTCCTAAAATGATGCAATGCTCTTTTTATTACCATCTCAACACAGTCTTGATCCTCCAATGATGATTGTTCCTTCTCAGGGCTCACCTGAAAGCAAGGCAAAGAAAGAAAAAATAAACATCTATTAGATACAAAGGATTCAGAGATTCTCCAAATGAAGCAGCACAGATACTTGACTCCATTTACACTGACTGATCACTGTCATAAAACATAAAATTAAAACAATTTCACATTATCAATGATATACTTGAGCAAAAGAAGGCTGATGACGCCAAACTAATTCAGGTATGATGGGACATTTCAAACAGTGACTTAAGATTTAAAACACTGTGACATAAGTTGTAATCAAGTATAAAGTTAAAACCCTATAAATATATGGTCATAACCAATCAGGGATGCATGAAAATAATGCTCATTATTAATGTTATCATTGTCAATCCGATAAGAAAATTAGGCCGCTATATTAACACTAATAAATAATGGATTACTTCCTTCAGCTTCAGATGTGCGCTGTTCACCATGATGGTTTTGAAATGTTTGAATCACAAATCTGTGAAATCAGCGCATTGTTACAGGGAGAGTTCGCTTGTGGAATTGTAAGTTGTAATATTTTTTATTTTTGTTATATATCTGATTTATCTCATATAGGATGCATTTGGCTGAGTTAATGAGTGCTGCAGTAAACACTTCACTGTAGGCCTACCGGTGGTCAGCAAAACATTAATTATGATTGGGACTGTCATATATACATAACACTATAATGAGCAAACTATTGCATTAAAAACGTCGTGAATTCTTTGGGTTTAGTTGCTGTGTTTCAGCGTGTAGTTCTGGGAGGAGCGCATCCACAACAGGAGTTTCACTATGTAATAGTTGATTACTATTAATAATAGCTCAAGTTAATCTGTGCATGATTTTGTGCAAGTATAAGTTGTAATATTGTGTTTCTTTTGTATAAATATCTAATTGATCATATATAGGTTGTGTTCCGTTGAGCTAAAACCATCTAACAAAGCCTCAGTTTAGGGGTGTTCCTTCAGCTCTTTAGGCCATTTCATTTTAAGTTTAATGTTGTCTAATAACTTGTTTGCATTTTAATTTCATTTGATTTATTATTATTATTATTATTAAGGCAATAGATGTTTTGGTAAAACTTCACAATACATATGTTATTGCATTAACTAACATGAACTAACAGAGAAAAACTTTTGTTAATGTGAGTTAATAAAATATGTGAGTTCATGTTAGTTCACAGTGTATTAAATTAACAGATACAACACTGGATCCTAAAATGTCTTGGAAAATGTTAAGATTAACGTTAAGTAAGATAAACATTAAGTAAATCCTGTAGAAGTATTGTTCATTCATTGTTAGTTCATGTTAACTAATACTAACAAGATGAAACCTTTTTATAAAGTATTGCCATTTTTTTATAAAGAAAGTTGGAAATATGAATGTAAAATTCATTTTAAAAGTTAAGGAATCTTACATTAGGCCACTGAACTGTACATGTTTGATTTATGTTGAAGTGTTTGGGACATTGGCTTTAAATGATGTGCGTTTCGTTTTTGTAATCAGGCTTTCAAAGTATATCAAATTTTGGATTTAGATTCATCGGCTAATATATCAGATATCGGCTTTCGAATATAAAGAATGATCAGTTATCGGCCCAAATGTTCATATCGCTGTATCCCTAATTTGATTTCCAAAAAAACAATACCTTCTGTACATCTCTGACTTCTGACTGGGACGGGGACGGACTCTTCATTTCGAGAGTGGAGGGTTCAACCTCACTGAGAGTCTACAAAACATCACATTAGACATGAAACAGTGGTGTAAATATGTGAACACTAGATCTCACAGATGTCTCTGCTTCGTTTGCTCGTTCTCTTCCAGCACAACTCTCACTTACTTTGTCTAGTCCCACAGTCAGAGCAGCACAATCACTGCCTGATGACCACTGGCTCTTATGGCTCATCTGAGAATATGAAATTAAGCGTTACATACAGAAACACTTCACCTAAGAGTTTAAAAAAAGCATTATAAATGGAATATATAAAGGATAATGTACAGTCAGTCAGTAATTAATACAAAATAAACTGACAGGATAATAAGGGTCCTGATACACAGCTACCTATCAATAAATATTTGCACATGAAATACTGATTTGAGATAATATACAAGATTACAAAATAGTTAAAGTTTTCAAATCAATATTTCAATATTTAAATGCTACCACAAGGTAATGTTCACGGCTTTTATGCATCACATTACATGTGTTTTCATTCCAGTGTGTCAGGTTGTGTGTAGCTTTACACCAGTTTTATGAGGACACCGTTTTATGAGGACATCATAAGAGCATGTTCCTGATGTTTGACTTGACTGAAGAATCTCAGTGTGTTGTGTAAGTTTAACAGAATCCTGGTCTATGAGGACACTAGATTTATGAGGACATCATAAGAGCATGTTCCTGATGTTTGACTTGACTGAAGAATCTCAGTGTGTTGTGTAAGTTTAACAGAATCCTGGTCTATGAGGACACTAGTTTTACTGGGACACTGGTAACTAGATACATTTGGACGGCACTGAGTTCAAGTGTGTGTATGTATGAGAGTGATACGAGACATTGCGCCTGTGCTAGATGTACAGTAAGTGATCGTGACTCACTTCTTACACACACAATCATAATTCAGGGACTGATAACAGTGGCAAATAATCTGTTTCTGAGGAACACTGGTCGCATGGCACTGCTTAAGCATGGAAACCCTGAACTCACCTTTATAATGATTGCTGAATCTGCCCTGGAGCTCATCTTTGTCTGTAAACGGCATGTCCTCTTCCAGATCTTGATCTTCTCCTTCACTGACTCACTTCAGCCATCATCCCATGTGTCTGCGCGCATAGAAAAAGACTCTCATTAATCACGACCATTGCATTTCATTTGACATATTATTCAAAAAGCTTGCTTTAAATAAATTGATCAATTATGGTAAACAGCATTCAAGTTATTTTAATACTTTATTATTATATGATATTTAAGGAATATGTTAATTGATAATAACTATTCATTCATAGATTTCATTCACAATTGATACATTATAGGCAATAATAGTGACAGTATTAATAAGACTGAATCAGACTGACAGTTCTAATAATATTCAGAGTATATTTTATTATAGTCAGGAGTAATATGAGCACATATTTGTGTCTTAATGTGTTTAAAGCAAGCATAACTGTAGTAATATTAACAGTAGCATATCAGGATACTGTACTGGGTGAAATAGCCTCCCCTTCACATACTGTAGTCATGACAACGCGTTATTATGATGGCTAGACTATTTTATGAGATCAGAAAAGGTAGCAGTTACAAATATAGTGCAATCGAAAACGAGTTTAAAATGACAAGCATCGCTGATTCCCTCATGTCAAAACTGGTTTGTTAAAAATGGCAGCAGAAATTATAGTGAAACCACTCACTTATATCTTTAACCTGTCCATTTGCACAGATACAGTGCCTATTGCGTGGAAGCAGGCTTACGTCACACCATTACTAAAATCTGGGGATCCATGTGATGCAAATAATTATAGACCTATCTCAAATCTTTCGGTTTTAGCTAAGGTTTTGGAGATTTTAGTGTCTGATCAATTAAAAACTTTTTTGGTTTCACAAAATATTCTTAACAACATGCAATCTGGTTTTAGATCTGGCCACAGCACAGTTTCTGCCTGCTTAAAAGTTATCGATGATATAAAAGCGGCAATTGATAAGAAGTTATTCTGTATGGCTGTGTTCATTGACCTTACAAAGGCATTTGACACAGTGGACCACTTCATGCTAATCAAAACCTTGTTGAATATTGGTGTGGGTCATAGAGCTGTAAATTGGTTTCACAGCTATCTCTCTGAACGGATGCAAATTGTAAGACATGGGAATGTAACGTCTGACCCTGTCGTCTTAAATAAGGGTGTCCCACAAGGATCAGTTTTAGGTCCTCTGCTTTTTATTATCTATATAAATAATGTTTGTAGTGAATTTAAATACTCACAGTATCATTTGTATGCCGATGACACAATTATGTATTGTAGTGCCTCTACACCTGAGACTGCCTGTGCGAATTTGCAGTCAGATTTTGCCTCATTACAATCCGCCTTGTTTGATTTGAAGCTACTTTTAAATGCAAAAAAGACGAAGACAATGATTTTTGCCCCCGTAGGTACTAAAGTCCCAGTTCTTGCTATTAAGACACTCCAAGATGAAGCTATTGAACTTGTTGATACTTACAAGTATTTGGGTATCTGGCTTGATAAAGGTTTTACCTTTAAAAAACACATTGAAGCTCTCGCTATGAAACTAAAATTCACTCTGGCATTCTTATATAGATTAAAATCTTGCTTTTTTAGGACTATAAGAAAAAGACTGGTTGCAGGACTATTCCTGTCTCAAATAGATTATGGGGATATCGTCTATCAATTTGCTTGTCCATCTACTCTGTCAATACTAGACCCTCTTTATCATGCGGCTCTCAGGTTCATTACAAATGCTGGCTATCAGACACATCATTGCATCTTATATAATATGGTAAATTGGCCGTCACTTAAATCGCGCAGGATGCGACATTGGTACATTTTTATTTATAAAGCGATTTTAGGTATCTTGCCGTCTTATATTTGTTTAAAATTTGTTCGTACCCAAAGTACATATCGATTAAGATCTAGTGATGTACTACTTTTTAATGTACCAAGAATGAGGACAGAAGCAGGAAAGAGGGGTCTGTCATACTATGGTCCTTCGTCCTGGAATGAACTCCAGTCTAGACTTAAGATTGGTGCGCTAATTTCTTTAGCTGCTTTTAAAAAAAGAATATCTGATATGCGGACGGACATGTGCAATTGCTTTAATTATTGATGGGTGGATATTAACTTCTAGCCACTATTTTGTTTGTTTATATATTTTAAACTTATTGCATCTTTACATGCAAATATTTTGTACATTTTGTGTAAATTTGCTTTGTATTTTATATTGTAATTTATTGTCTTGTAACCTATGATTGAATATGCTATACAGGACTCCCTTGTAAAAGAGACTGTGTCTCAATGGGACTTTTCCTGTTTAAATAAAGGTTATATATATATGTCAGTCTGTAAACAGAATCACTATAGGTCCGCTAGCACCGTTAGCATCACGCGCTAGCTGCTTTCTAACTGTAAAACGAGCAGCGAAGAGCATACAGAACATGCACAAACAAGCCAACCGGACCCACATGCTATTAGAGAAGCAATTAAACAACGTTATAACTTACCTTTTGGATAACAGTTGCCTTCATCAGGTCCACAGATGTCTTCTCAGGTGCAGAGTTTGTCCAGTCCAAACAGGAAATGACGTGACGACGAATGACTACACCTCTGATTACGTTGTACTTATCATAATATAAACGGGATTTTATTTATTTATTTATCATATATTTAATGCAAAATTAATAAATTACAGGCAAAAATACTTAAATAATTAGTATTTTGCATTAAGTTGCTACACATTTTAAAGCTGATTGAAGCTCCGCCCACTGGCGCCATCTTGTTTTCGCGATCTCCCGCCTACCGGTACCGATCTGACCAATCACTAAAGCTGATTGAAGCTCCGCCCACTGGCGCCATCTTGTTTTCGCGATTTCCCGCCTACCGGTACCGATCTGACCAATCACAGGCCCCAAAGAATACACTTGTGTAAAAGATGCAAATTTTTGATGACGCGGGTGTAATACCAGGACCTGGCTACAGGGGCGCACTCTCGAAATCAGGGATACACTGTGTATGGTAAAATTTCAGGGTTTTGTGGTATGTAAGGACATGGCGCCAAACTTTGAGAGGGAGCTTCTGGAACGTAGTAAATGACATCTACGCTGTCGGATTTATGAGGACATGGCCTCTGTCCTCATAAACCCAAATGTCCCCATAGTGCTGGTGCGTATTCAGGTCAAAAGTCCTCGTAAACCACAAAAACAAACACACACACACACACACACACACACACACACACACACCAACATCCTTTTGTGTTTAACTTAAAATGTGTGTAACTCAGACTGGTATCTGAATTTCCTGTATGTATGTGTGATTAATGTTGTTGTGATCATACAGTTATGATCTTCGAGTGTTTGGATCTGAAATGTATTTTTGAAGAATGTTCTCCCAGTAGAATCGCATCCCGTAACCCGAGCTCATTGGCAGGTCATAAAATTTGACCACAGAGCTATCCAGCCCTATGCATGAGATAACAGGGTCGCAACATTCCAACACACACACACATACAAACACACTCTGGACTGTGAAACAGAAACCCCCTACAGAAAAGGACTTTTACCCATAAAGTCACTCCTAAAGGTACTAAATATATAAATTTGTGTGTTAAGAGGTGTGTGCAACCCATAGGAAAGCATATGTCCTATTTGTGACCTTAATAGAACTGCTATTGCCTATACAAATGCGTAATAATGTATCGTTGCATGGCTACAACGCCTAGATTCTATTTTTGATATCTCTGTAATCCTCTCCAGCTAACGGAGTTGAATTCCAATAACAGAATTCAGTGATGCGCATTGTTTTATAAGTTCATATGTCTGGAGAAAATCCTCTCCAGTTAAAGTCAATCATGACTCATTCGAGTGGGCGTGTCTAACCGGACAAAGGAATCTTCCCGCTCGAAAAATCTCGACAGCTGATTCGTCCTACACGAAGGAGGGGACGGCACCTGGGACACTGATAAAAGTCCAAAACCTCTTCTCTTCGCGCTCCTCTCTTCCTCTCAACTCATCCAACTTCTCTGGACCCTCCTCCCCGGCGCAGCGCTTCTCCAAGGAACATCTGGAGGAGGCCCTGGCCTTCTCCATCGAACGAACCCATGTTCGAGTCGTAACAGCCGGTCTTTGCAACTAAGATTTCCAGCCTCTCCCATCCCGGGAGACGAATCTGAACTTTTCCGGTAACGTTAAATTCAAGTGAGCCTTTACATCGTTTTGCGAAACGACCCAGAAGACAAAGCTAGACGCAAACCAGCCGGACACGCGCACGCGCGCGTCCCCTTTTCAGCATCACACTGAAAGAGTACCACAACTCGCAAGTATATTGATTCCTATAAAAGCTGTTCCAGGTGTCTAGGTCTTAGGTCTGTGATTTAAGTTACCCTCTATCTTCCCTCTATATCTTTCTTTCTTTCATTTTATGTCTTTGTTCGGTTAAATGTTTGTTTGCATTTTTACGTACGTTTATGTTTGTAGTTTATATAATCTCTAGTGTGTGCCATTTTATTAATAAACCCATTTATACTTTTAATTGTCTCTGTGTTTGAAAACCCACCTTATAAAGTCAATGAAATTTTAAAAGATCTAAGCTACAAGCTCGATATTGACTACCTTGAGTAGTTTTAATTCATAAACTCAGAAAGTTTGATATTCGCGGCCAGAAGATAAAACTTTCTTGGAGTTTGAAAAGAGATAACCCCTTCTTAACTGTAATGATCAGACAGTACAGAACAAGGTAATCTCGATAATTGATAAAATAAATGTACATGCGACTTATGAATTATGACCATGAGTCATAAATATTAATATCCCCTATATTCTTGAGCTAATTCACATTTACCCCGAGTCGTTTACGCTACAATTAGCTCAAATGATCTATAGGGAATTGTAATAATTAATCATGAATATGATTCATATTTTGCATATTACAGATACGTTAATTTATTCGAAGTTGAAAATAGATCGATTTGTATATATGAATAATCAATCACAACGAATTCTAATTCATCATTCATATATCAATAATCCTATTTCAGATCGATTATGAGATAACCCTTAATGGAAAATTAATGTAATTACCGAACAGTCGTTTGTCCCGCAAACGACCATAAGATTAACTCACCAACCTTCTCCTAAAAGTTACCACTTCTTATAATTCCAGAAAGATCAGTTTTCTGGCCATGAAAACTATTCTCCTGTCCTTATAAATTTAGGTTACTAAACCATAATCAAATTGTAAAGCCTGTAGCTAGATCAAACATTTCAGGGTAATGTGAGAATTATAGACAGGATCAATCAAGTATATAGGTTTTAATACAATTGAACTAATGAATACATAACTACAATTCACACAGAGTAAATATGTATGTATATACAGAACACGTAAACAAATACAAGACTAAACGGATAACAGATGAGAGAGGGAGAGGATGAAAGGGAGAAAGTGAAACTAAAGTTCAGGATGAGAGATCACCGAGATGATCTCAGCATGGAAAAATCACAGGCACTGTAACCTTGAGAGACAACAAGAAATCAGATTACATTAAAAGTTCGATAACTTATCTTGCAAAATGGTTCTCTTTGTTGCTGAAGAACGCCGAGTTGTGTTCGGGCGTGTGTCCTAAGAGCAGCGTGCGTGTTTCTTTAAGAAAGCAGGGCTGGCTTCTGTGAGCGCGGCCGCGGGATGTTCAAGTCTCTTTAAAGTTGAGGTTACCGGCTACGTTCATTTCACTGAACGTAGGTAGAGTCCGAAGACGAAAATAAAGAAAAGACTTAAAGAAAAGAAAAGAGAAAACGGAGAATGCTCCCTAAAAGGGAGCCATGTGGATCTTCTCGCTGACGAAGATGGTTCGTAAAAGTGCTCATTGAAGATTTCCTGAGTCGGTCTTTTATGGAAAAGATAGGTTGACGCCTCTGTTCGCGCGAACAACCAATCACCTTCAGAGATTTCAGAGCGGGAAGAAGTTCTTTGTCTCGTCAGACAACGCCCACTCGAATGATTCATGAGGAGATGAGAGTAAGCTGTTCAGCTCCAGAAATATGAAAAGTGTAAAACAATGTACATTATTGCATTCTGCTATCGAAATCCGACTGTTAGATTGCGAGGTTTACATAGATATGAAACTTGTCATATAAAGATTGTAGGAACACCTAGTTACAATCACATGCATGAATAGAAGCATTTACCAGTTCGTTCCTTCAAATAAATGTCATACACGAAGTGAATATAACCTAGGAAAACACTCAGGAGTATATGAAAAGTTACATGCTTATATTCTAAGTTTAATGTCCAAAGTTTGTGTATGTGTGTGCGTTAATGTGTGTGTTGGAATGTCTGTCACGTTGCGCTTCCCGTTATCTCTTGCAGAGAAGCTTTGGCTGCAGCTTCGTGCAGGGTCGTAAAGTGTTATCCTCTAGAAAGAGGAGTCGGGTTACGGAATGCGATTCCACTGGAAAGACATTCTTCAACAATACATTTCAGAGCTAGACACTAGAAAATCATATTATATGATCAAACAAACTAATAAAACATGCATCATGTACTTGTACTTATATTAAAGGATATTCTATCCTAATTCTAAACACAAAGGGATGTTTGTGTGTGTGTGGGGGTGTGATGTCACGTAGCAGGAGGAAGTTTCGTTATCTTCTTGGTACAGAGAGGAATGTTAGTTTCAGGTTCTGGAGTGTCTCTGAGGTGCAATTTAGTGTCGTAAAAGTCTATTTGCTCCAGTATCTCTGGAGCCGACGTATGATATACATTTGGGAGTCAGGAGGTTACAAGCTTTAGTAAGCTTAGCAAAGAACGTTTTGGGAAGGAATGTGCTTAGAAAACACAGAGAGTCTGAATTTGTTAATTCAGGACAAACGAACGAATGATTCAAATAGCCCAGTCGCTACAGTACATAGGAATTTACTTTAATTCTACTTTACTCTTTCCCCACCATTGACTAAATTTTCCAGCTATCCATGTTTTCACTGTTATACGGTAGTGGGCGCTATGACACATCTTCTAGTAAAGAATCTTCGGATCAAAACACAGAAGAAGAAGAAGCTGAAACAAGTGATAGAAGATTGCTCACTCAAATGTAAAATAACGTGATCATCAAACATCAAACAGCATGTAAATCAAAACTGCTTAATGTTACCAAATTAAATGAAGCGTAACCCATGAAGAGAAAACGACTGTGAAGCATTGGGGTTGTTGGACTCGATCTACTCCATCTGTGTTTTGATCATCGTTCTGAATCAGATCAAGGCGTAGTCTTTGACAAAAATGTGATTTTCTCAACTTTTTCGTTTAAAATGTTGCCTTTCTTTATGAAACTTACCGACATTCAAGTGTTGATAAAAAAGGATGCATGAAGCTAATGTTTTTTAAATGAAAGTACAGTTAAAGGTATTATTCAAGTATAAAAAATAATATCTACATTTGAACATAGTAGTATACTGCAAGTGCAAAAATAATATATAAATAGTAAACTATAAGTATAATGTTATGTTCACTTAAATAAAACTTACAAGTATACTTGCAGTATAAACTACTGAACTACTAGTTTACTGAGAGTACACTTCAGTGTGTACTTTCATAAACTAAAAAATGTACTACTTGTATTAAAATAGCAAACTACTAGTATACTTATAAGTTTACTTGTAGTACAGATGCATTACAAATGAGAAACCTAGTTAAAGTACTTAAAGTTTACTACTCTTATACTTATATAGTACACTTTTATATACTAAAAGTGGGCCAATTTAGTCCCATGCAGTATTGAAATAGTACACTTACAAGTTTACTACAAGTACACATTGATATTAGTATACTTACTACATAAAGTATACTTACAAATATACTTGGACATTACTTAAGTATACTTCATAAAATTAACTTGAAGTATACTTTTTCGTAAGGGGAGTGCTCTAGTTTAACCTTATGCCTTTAGCCACATGTCAGTGACTGGCTTCCACAGGGTGCTTTCTGGAAAATGATAAATTTTCTACATGTTGTTTGTACGAGGCAACTGAAAAACATTGGGAATGTTTAAAGGTGTATTGACCCAGGACTTGTTTAGAGTGAAATGTGAAGTAGGATTGCACAGATGTTTCATCGCAAGCTTTGAACGTACTGGACTGAACGTGAATCATCTGCTGTGCTCCATATACTGAAAACCTGAAAGTTTTTCTTAAATCAAAAGAGAAAGTCGTCTCAGGTTACGACTGTAACCCTAGTTCCCTGAGAAGGGGGCGATGGCACTTTGGGAACACCCCTGCGTGACTGCGTCTGAAGCAATTGTGTCAACTAGTTCAATGGTGAGAGTGACGTCACAGGTGGGTGACGTCACGACTAGGATAGGATAAAAGCACATCCGGCCTGACCGGCTTCAGCTTCGATTTAGTCGATCACAGGGATACAGGGAGTATGGCAAAGTGACACAGCGTCTCATTCCCTTCTCACCAGTCAACTCGGCCAGTAGGGCGCTACTAGTAGTAGACTTATGCTGTCTTGGCGGACCTTCTCCAGAACTCCTGGGAGCAGAGTAATCGGAGAAAAACGTACAGACGTAGCCTCGGCCATGTCTATACCAAAACGTCCAGCTCCTAGGGAGCTGGGTGTGTGAGGGTGAACCAAAAGGGACAGTGTGTGGTATCCTGAGACGTGAAAAGATATACTTCTGCTTGGCCATAATACCTCCCATATGTGCTCCCCCACCTCTGGGTGAAGTTTCCATTCCCTGGGCCTCAGCCCCTGCCTCGACAGGATGTCTGCTCCTAGGTTTTGGTACCCTGGAATGTATACTGCTCTCAGGGAAAGCTATTTTCCTTGGGACCACAGGAGGATCTGGTGTGCCATTTTGCATAGCTGGCATGGACACAGACCCCCTGATGTTTTATATATGAGACAGGATGTCTGCTCCTAGGATTTGGTACCCTGTAACGTATACTGCTCTCAGGGAAAGCTGTTTTCCTTGGGACCACAGGAGGATCTGGTGTGCCATTTTGCATAGCTGGCATGGACACAGACCCCCTGATGCTTTATATACGAGACCACCTATGTGTTTTCTGTGCGAACAAGCACATGATGGCCTCAGGTCTGGGAGCAAATGCTTCAACGTTGTGAAGACAGCCATCATTTCTAGGCAATTCATGTGCCACAGAAGGTGATGACTCCTCCACAGACCCTGAGCTGAGTGGCCTCCCTTTACTCGCAGCCAGTGAGAGAAGCATCTGTTGAGAGTGTGACTCGATGACAAAGAGATCCTAACACTGGACCCTGGGACAGGGACCAAGGTTTCCTCCATATAACCAAGGCGCGGAGACACCGCCACACGAAGGGGAAAACCCCTTGGGTCTTGAGCCACCACTGCAGGGGCCTCATGTACAGCAGGCCAAAATGTATTACGTTGGATGCCGCTGCCATTCTATAGTGTTCTACAGTGAGTGACTGGCCTAGCTTTATCTATTTTACGACTGAGAGGATTGTGGCGACACAAGCAGGTGAAAGCACGGCCCTCATTGTCACTGAATCCCATATCACACCAAGAAAGGTGGTCCTCTGTGCTAGGGAAAGCTCAACCCCACCTTTTTCATATTAGCGAGAATGACATCTCGATGACGAACCGTCAACTGTTCCGACTCTGCTAGGATAAGCCAGTCGTCTGTGTAGTTCAGAATGCGTATGCCCTGCAGCCTGAGCGGGCCAGGGCTGCATCTACACATTCCATGAACGTGCGGGGTGATAGAGCTAGTCCGAACGGAAGAAACAGATACTGGTAGGCTTTGCCCCCGAAAACAAACCTCAGGAACTTCCTGTGTTGTGGAAGGATGGAGACATGGAAGTATGCGTCTTTTAACCAGTCCTTGAATCTGATTTGAGTGACAATCTGCCTGAGTGATTTAGATAGTGCAGATCTAAAAATGGGACGCAACCCCACATCCTTCTTTGGAAAGATGAAGTAGTCTGTTAGAAACCGGATGACTCCTCGGGTGGAGGAACACATTATACGACCTCATAGCCCAAGAGAGTTTTTACTTCCTGTTCCATTACCAGAGCCTGCTAGGGGCCCACTGAAAGTGGAAAACCTCATTGAAATAAGGTGGTTGACACAAATTGGATTTTGTAGCCTCCTACTACAGTCTGCAGGACCCATTGTGTCACATTTGGCAGAAGTCTCACGCTGCCAGAAGGTCTACTAAAGGAACCAGCCTCACAAGACTGGCCTCTGGTGTTCTTTGAGTAGTCAGCTTGGTGCCCTGAAGCAAACTGGCAGGGAACAACCCAGCTGATTCCTCTATTTCCCTCCTCAGAGGATGCGAGCTCCCCGACGACACAACGTAGAGGGACTGACTCAAATGCACTGACGCAATGTCTTGTGCCTGAGGCATGAGCTTGCTGGAAACCGCTGCACCCCAAAGCACTGAATGTGGCAAGATTGGCAGAATGGCCTCCTGAGGGCATAGAGGAGGAATGGGCACCGTATAATGAGGCGAGAGAGAGAGAACCATTACCCCCCGAAGGTGCCTGTCCTCTGAAATCCAGAACTTCTGGCGTCAGGACTTCTCTTTGGCCGAAGCTTTTTTCGCAAGAACAACGGTCCTCAGATCCATCATCTGCTTCAGAGGCTTTGGCTGAGAATGCCATCCCGGTCCCCAATCTTTCTGAGGAGGAGCACGACACTCTATCCTGTACAAGGAGCTCGTTAACGGCTGGGGCTGCTCCGCCCAGCAGCACCCCATATACGCCTTACCCACCAGCGCCACAGTAGTTCTAACCAGCCTGGAGGGTAATGCCGAGCCTTAAGGGGTGACGCCGTGACAGAGGACAGATAGCTCACAAGCATCTGTTCTGTGTTTGGCATCGGGCCCATACCCATGCTCTTTCAGCCCCCTTTATTACAATTTTGAGAACTGAAAAACCGAGCTGAAAAGGGTTTGATTTGCGATTTCGAATTCTATTAGTGGAGATCAGGAAAGAATGGAAGCACCCAACATGGAAGTTATAAACTCCAAAAACTCCTTATACACAGGGGATTGAGATGGCGAATCTTCAATTTCCCCCAACTCGATGCTCAGCACATCCAACTCCTTGCAGGTGGACAGCTGCAGCACCGTATTATACCATTTAATTCCTCAAAATTAAATGTAGCCAATTTATTTAATTCCTCACAATTTAACACAGTAAAATATCAACCAGACAAGTCAACACGGTCAGGATGAAAGGCTGAACTTATACATGAACCTAACTACTCATAGTCAGATAAGCATTTATCATGTAATTCCTCAAAATTAAATGTAGCCAATTTATTTAATTCTTCAAAATTAAATACAGTAGAAGATCATCCAGACAAGTCAACACAGTCTGGATGAAAGGCTGAACTTTTACATTAATCTAACTGCTCAATGTCAGATAAGTAATAATCATTAAATGCAGCCAATTTTCATTTAATTTCTCAAAATTAAATGCAGTATACACAGTCTGGATGAAAGGCTGAACTTTTACATTAATCTAACTGCTCAATGTCAGATAAGTAATAATCATTAAATGCAGCCAATTTTCATTTAATTTCTCAAAATTAAATGCAGCCAAAGATCAACCAGATAAGATAACATGGTTCTGGATGAAAGGCTGAACTATATTATCCACCTGAGGTCGGCTATCACGCCGGCGCGATAGGCTCGCTTTTTTCTTATCAGTGCAAGAGAGACTCAAAATACTCTGTTGACTTTGATCTTACAAACAAGTTTCATACATCAATCGATCCTGCTAGTGTGCTTTTTTTGTGTGTGTGTATACTCACAATAAGAACAAAGTGTTGTGCTTTTTGCCAAATAAAGAAAAATAAACATGATGTGAGTTCTGCCAACTCTCTGTCAGTGTAGTCCATTCTGAAACGCGTCCGAAAATGAACTATAACTCAGCGAATACTTAGTCAAACAGGCATACAGACACACAGGCATGAAGCTTGAATTATCTTCTTTTAACCCTCTGGGGTTGGCAAACGCGCCCCCGCGTTTTGCTGGATTTTCTTCACATTGTAGCACAATAAACTTAAATTACTCCGTCATTTATGGTCATACAGAAAAAAGAAATATAAAAAAAGAATCTGTGATATTTCTACTTTTGTATGTGTCCACTTACAATCAAATCAAAACGTTGTGCTTTTGTAAAATAAAGAAAATAAACAGGGTGTGCGTTCTGCCTCTCCGTCGCGGTGAACTTTTTTTTCTTGAGCACGTCTATAAACTGAAACAAAACTCAGCGAATACTTGTCACACATTTATGAGCCATATACCTTTATAAACATTTAAGTGTGTACTTTTAAATGATCGGATTCAAACTGAAAACAAATATTCTCTGTTTAAGTAATTTGTATAAAACCAACAGGATGTCCAGTATCTCAAACGCTTGCTAATTATTTTTAATTTGACCACGCCCACTCGCGCAAAAGAGATTCACATGCAAATCTCCACATGGAACGCGATCGCGCTCGTTACCTCAAAAACAAAGCACCAAAACACTTCACAAGTCTCTGCTTTTCGTCGAGTTTGAAAGACGTGCCGTGAGCTTACATTGGATTTACCTCAGAAGAAGAAGAACGCGATTTTAAGACAAGAAAGATGTAAGGTAAGAAATTCTTACTAGTTTATGGTATTGTTGCATAAACTTCACATTGCAGTTGAACTGTTGCTAGATATATGGTGAATATTATAATATTTAGACCCGTGTTCACTGTTAAATACTGTTTGTGGATATCTGCTCAAACGTAGATATTAGGGGTGGAACGGTACATGTATTCGTATTGAACCGAGACGGTACAGGCGTCACGGTTCGGTGCATGAATACACACAGAGAATACACGGTATAAAAATAAATAAAACTCGCGTGAAAATTAATTAATGTAATGCGGAACTACTGTTAGATACGCAGGTTCTTTAGGGACACCTAATCTGTAGCTCCGCCTTAGCTCTGAAGCTCCGTGGTTATAACTTATGGGCTATACTCATAGACATAATATCTATGGCTATAATCATAGACAGGCTATAATGGACAGGCTGCGATGTCAAGTTTGCAATGCTGGAATATGTTGTGTGTGTGCCTGCGTGCTTGTGTGTGTTCAGAGAGGCGCGGGCGCGATCGAACAGTGGAAACATAAAAACATACTCATTTTGTTCATTGGACATCATTCAAACTGCAAAGTGTTTACTTATATTTGTGTACACTCGTAATAAAACACAACATTGTGCTTTTGTCAAACTGTAAACTCTTGTCAAACTGTAACCTACAACTGTCACCCAACACAGTAAGTTACACATTCTACATTGATAAAAGAAAATCAAACTAGTTTTTTTTAATGGTAGTATTATTTTATACAGAAATAAATTATTTATAATGCAGATGAGAATAAATGAGTGTTATTAAAATTAAGGAAAACAAATATATTGATCTGAAATATAGCAAATTAATTTTAAATTCATTCAGGTACAATTACCAAACATATCTCAAGGTCTTTTTGTCTTTTTATTAATTTAATTAATAAACTAATTATATAAAACTATTGGCAATGCACTACAAATAAACTGGTTCTATGCCTTTACTTTGTTAATAAAACTTATTTAAAAAATACAAGGCTTAAAACATTTATTTTCCTTTGGTGGAACAGCCTACAGACATGCAAAATAAAAAAAAATTGCCTTCTACATTTTTGTTTTGCTTTTCCCTCCATTGTACCGAACTCGTACCGAACCGTGATGTCTGAACCGAGGTATGAACCGAACCGTGACTTCTGTGTACCGTTCCACCCCTAGTAGATATGTATAATATGGTAACCATAATGTTTCATATTTTGGAGCATGCTGTGCGTTTGAATGTATCATATTTTGGAGCGCGCTGTGGGTTTGAATGTATCATATTTTGGAGCGCGATCGCGTTTGAAAAGCAAAATGCACCAAACATTAGGCTTTATGTTTTTACTATTATCTCATTTCATATCATCATATCGAATTGAAACATTTGAAGTAACATATGATAATCAATATATTTTTCTCTAGCAAAGTTGTTACTGAAATCTTTTGGAAGATTTATAGGCTGCTATAGGCTATTGTTATTATTATTTTATGCAGAACTGCGCATAGCCTATGCCTACAAGGCACAACAAACCTGATGTTCATTATATTATATATTGTTGTAAACATTTGTGTGTGTGTGTGTGTGTGTATTCTGTGAATTTTAAAAAGCAATTTTAACCAGAAAAATCTAAAATTTATTCCCAAAATCGTGCAGGCCTAGTTTCTCTTGATACCAGTATGTTCACTTTTTTTCTTTTCTTTCAAAATCAAACACCTTGGAAATGAAAGGTATGTACAATGTTTTTAGGAATGGCACAAAGGTCTCTGTCTTTGGATCATTGTTTTCAATGTGCTCTTTTGTCATTTGTTGTGTATCTTTGGATTATGTTGTGTTGTAAATAAATCCAAACAATCTAAAAGCCATTCTTTTTTAAATCTCCTCATTCTTTGTGCAAGGTTGCTCTGAATGACAGGGCCTGATCGCTCCTAATAGGGCAGTTAGGGGAGTGTCTTTGTCTTTCTCAGGTGGTAGTGGCTTACATATTAATGAGATGATCACGCCTCTTCGCATAAGGCTTTCTCACACAAAACACGTCTTAGAAATTTTAAATCAATATATTGTCTTATCTGAATGAGCAGTCAGGGTGATTTTCACATAGTTTTGGAGCAAATAGTCTAGGATACGTGATACAATTTTCAAAAGTCTTGTGAAGAAATAATCAGTATGGGTTTCATGGCCTTATTTCAGTGACAATTATTTTTTGTATTTTCACAAACCACGCATAAATGTCATTATCTCAAAACTACAAACTTTTACATACATGCTGCTGATATATTATTGTAGCAGAGTTTGTGCTAAATACAGTGTAATAAGACTTTAGCCATGACAATGTCACAAGTAACAGAAATAAGCACAAATGTCAGAGCATGTCAGAACACCTCCAGGGCCAGAAAACAGCTCAGACCCCAGAGGGTTAAATGAAGTAATTTTTATAAAAAACAAATATTCTCAGTTTATGAAATATGTATGAAAAGAGAGAGATGTCAGTCGTTCTCATCTCATCTCATTAAGTTTTAATGTGACCCCGCCCACGGAGAGCGCACGCTATTCAAACGCAAATTATCTGAGGTGATCCCATACAAACCTGTGAAACGCCCACATCAGCTGGATAACACACACCGCGAGTTCACTTTCAGACTCATGTACTTTACGACACGGTGAGGAATAATACTATTTTAATAATAATCCTGGAAAATTTACCTCAGAAGTGCTGGAAGTTTCATTTCAAGGATCAACGGATACAGCTGAGGAATAGGTCAGTTCAATATTTGCTTTGTTCTAATCGCAAGTGTCTGCACACGCAAAAAGACTGTTTAAATATGAATCGCGTTTCTGTGTGTGAATGAATGAATGCACAGATGCGCGCTGTTGTGTAGCTACAGCTGGCACAAATACTGTTTAACCCTCTGGGGTCTAAGGTGTTTTTGGGGTCCTTGAGATGTTCTGACATGCCCTGACATTTGTGCTTTTTTCAGTTGCTTATAAACATATTAACCCCCTGAGGTCTACGGTATCGCCGGCGATACCAGCTCGCTTTTTTTTTATTAGTGTAAAAGAAACTCATAAATACTCTGTTGACTTTGATTTTCCATAGGAGTTTCATACATCAATCGATTCTGTTAAATGTGTATTATTTTTGTGTATACTCACAATAAAAACAAAGTGTTGTGCTTTTTGCCAAATAAAGAAAAATAAACACAAAGCGAGTTCTGCCTTCTCTCTGCCAGTGTAGTCCATTCTGAAACGCGTCCGAAAATTAACAATAACTCAGCGAATACTCAGTCAAACAGACATACAGACACACAGGCATGAAGCTTGAATTCTCTTCTTTTAAATGAAGTAATTTATATAAAAAACAAATATTCTCATCTTGTGAAATCTGTATTAAAAGAGAGCGATTCCAGTCGAGCTTATCTCAGCTCATTACGTTATAATCGGCCCCGCCCACGGAGAGCGCGCGCTATTCAAACGCAAATGGCTGAGGCAATCCTGTGAACGCCCCCATCAGCTCGAGAAAACACACAAGTTTATTTAGATCATTACTTGTTTACACCGTCTTGCAGCGCTGTGAGGAATAATACTAATGGAAAATGTCCCTCAGAAGTGCGGGTATATCGAGGAGAGAGCTGAGGAATACTAGTAAGTTTTTTCCTTCTCACGTGGGTTTCTGTTTATGAATGAATAAACGGCAGAGATGCGCGCTGTTTACCACAGCTGGCAAAGACAGTTTAAATTTAAATCGCGTGTGTGAATGAATGATGATGTATTAGCAAACTGCATTGCTATACTGAGATAAGTAAACATCGACTGAATGTTGAAATAAAATGTAGGCTATTTGTATAAGCAACGTATTAAACTGCAAATTAACAATATGCCCTAATATTTCATGAAAACAATGTTACAGTCAGACGAAATATGAAAGACAACATTTTGTTGACTAGATTTGGGTACAGTTTTTACTGTAGAATATACTGCCACATCAAATTAGCTTTTGTTTAGCAATTTCTATATATAAAATACTATTTTTGTCAAAAATAAAGTCATCAACTATGATGTTAGCTGTTCCAATGTTGGTTATATTCAAACTAATGAATACATAGATAAAATGTAGGCCTATAATCATTTTTTTTACAAAGAAAGAGTACACTTGAAATATTGTTGAAATTGTAATTATTGTTGTAATTGTAACCGTTTTAATAAAATAGCAAAACATATTTACAAGATAGATGTAAGCAAAATCTTAAATGGTCAATATAGCCTAAGTCTTCTTCTAAATATATCTTTTGTCCTTGCATTGTGGCTCAGTCACTGTGTCACACCTGAATGAATGGCTAATTATGCAGAGTGGGTGGGACATTGTATTCTAAGGTGCAAACCACTCCTCGTTCACGCCCCCTCGCATATTGGCTTTCCAAGCAAAACCTGTTTTACATCAATTTAAATCAATGTATGGTTTTATGTGAACGATAAAGCAAGACTATTTTCACATAATTTTGAAGAAAAAACTATAGGCGACGACATCCATTAGTCAAAAGTCTTATTGCCACATATTTAGTATGTGTTTTGTGGCCTTATTTCAAAAACTTTAATTTTTTGTTTTTTCGATAACCACGCATAAACATTATTCTCTCAAAAATGAAAACATGTACATACATGTGGCTCACATATTATTGTAGTCCTGTTTGTGCTATATAGAGTGAATTTACACCTTTGCCATATGTTTATATGGCAATATGTTTATAAGCAACTGAAAAAAGCACAAATGTCAGAGCATGTCAGAACACCCCCAGGGCCCAAAAAAACGCTCAGACTCCAGAGGGTTAATGGCAAAGGTGTAATTACACTCTATTTAGCACAAACAGGGCTACCATAATATGTGAGCAACATGTATGTACATATTTGTATTTTTGAGAGAACAATGTTTATGCATGGTTATTGAAAAAACTAAAAATGAAAGTTTCTGAAATAAGGCCACAAAACACATACTAAATATGTGTCAATAAGACTTCTTAATAATGCATTTTGTCGCCTAGAGTTTTTTCTTCAAAATGATGTGAAAATCACCGTGCCTAATCATTCACATAAAACAATACATTGATTTCAATTTTGTAAGACACTTTTTGTTTGGAAAGGCAATATGCGGGTGGGCGTAAACGATCCAAGACCATCATGAATATTGAGTGGTACACACCTGAGAAGTTCACACCCATAATTAGCCTTTCATTCAGGTGTGTCACTGAGCCACAAGAAAGAATGCAAGGACAATATATATATATATATATATATATATATATATATATATATATATATATATATATATATATATATATATATATATATATATATAAATAAAATTGGTTCATAGTTGGAAACAGTTGTTAATTTTTTTTACAAATTGTGCTTGCAAATTGTATAATATCCAAGGTAAACATTTCTAGTAATAGTGCAGTTAATTGTTCTCACTGTATTTTCAGAAAGTTTTGGAATATATTATCTACCCAAATGTGTCACTAATAAAGCACAATAAAAATAATTTAAAGAGAAGGCTTATATTGACCTTTTAAGATTTTGTTTACATCTATCCTTGTATATATATATTTTTGCTATTTTATTAAAAAGGTTATACAATTACAACAGCAATTAAAATGTTAACAATATTTCCAGTGTAATCTTTCTTTGTAAAAACTAAAGTATACATTTTATCATACGTACATCTCTGTATAGCAATAGAGTTTGGTAAAAGCTGTTCATTCATTCACACACAAAAACGCGATTCATATTTAAAACAGTATTTTTGCCAGCTGTAGTAGCTACACAACTGCGCGCATCTGTGCGTTCATTCATTCACACACAGAAACGCGATTCATATTTAAACAGTCTTTTTGCGTGTACAGACACTTGCGATTAGAACAAAGCAAATATTGTACTGACCTATTCCTCAGCTGGATCCGTCGCTCCTCGAAATGAAAGTTCCAGCACTTCTGAGGTAAATTTTCCAGGATTATTATTAAGATAGTATTATTCCTCACAGCGTCGTAAAGTACACGAGTCTGAAAGTGAACTCGCGGTGTGTGTTATCCAGCTGATGTGGGCGTTTCACAGGTCTGTATGGGATCGCCTCAGATAATTTGCGTTTGAATAGCGCACGCTCTCCGTGGGCGGGGTCACATTAAAACTTAATGAGATGAGAACGACTGACATCTCTCTCATACATATTACATAAACTGAGAATATTTGTTTTTTATAAAAATTACTTCATTCAAAAGAAGAGAATTCAAGCTTCATGCCTGTGTGTCTGCATGCCTGTTTGACTGAGTATTCGCTGAGTTACAGTTCATTTTCGGACGCATTTCAGAATGGACTACACTGACAGAGAGTAGGCAGAACTCGCATCATGTTTATTTTTCTTTATTTGGCAAAAAGCACAACACTTTGTTTTTATTGTGAGTACACAAAAAAAAAAAGCACACTTAACAGGATCGATTGATGTATGAAACTTGTTTGTAAGATCAAAGTCAACAGAGTATTTTGAGTCTCTCTTGCACTGATAAGAAAAAAAGCGAGCCTATCGCACCGGCGTGATAGCCGACCTCAGGGGGTTAAATATGAATCGCGTTTTTGTGTGTGTGTGAATGAATGAACAGCTTTTACCAAACTCTGTTGCTATACAGAGATGAGTAAAAATCGACTACAAAAAGTTTTTACTGTAAAATACTGCCACATCAAATAAGCTTATAATGTTGCCAATTTCTGCTCATGTTATATATATATTATGTTTTGTCAAAAATAAAGTAATCAACTAAGATGTGTTTATAGTGTTTGTTCCAATGTAGGCTATATTCAAACTAATGAATCCTTAACTTTGAAATACGTATGATAAAATGTATACTTTAGTTTTTACAAAGAAAGATTAAACTGGAAATATTGTTAACATTTTAATTGTTGTTGCAATTGTATAACCTTTTTAATAAAATAGCAAATATATGAAGAGTTCAGATGCAAAAGCCTCTAAATGCCATCTGAAATTTTCTTATAGAATGATCATTTTTATCAAGCTCATATATTTAAATTCAGTAATTTCACTCAAATGGGAATGAAGATTACCTATTAATTGTCATTTAAGTGAAATTACTGAGCTTAAATATACAAGCTTGATAAAAATCATTCTATAAGAAAATTTCAGATGGCATTTAGAGGCTTTTGCATCTGAACTCTTCATATATACAAGAATAGATGTAAACAAAATCTTAAAAGGTCAATATAAGCCTTCTCTTTAAATTATTTTTATTGTGCTTTATTAGTGACACATGTGGGTAGATAATATATTCCAAAACTTTCTGAAAATACAGTGAGAACAATAACTGCACTATTACTAGAAATTTTTACCTTGGATATTATACAATTTGCAAGCACAATTTGTAAAAAACAACAACAACTGTGTTTCCAACTGTGAACCAATTTTATATTTATTTATTTGTTTATTTTGTCCTTGCATTCTTTCTTGTGGCTCAGTGACACACCTGAATGAAAAGCTAATTATGGGTGTGAACTTCTCAGGTGTGAACCACTCAATATTCATGATGGTGTTGGATCGTTTACGCCCACCTGCATATTGCCTTTCCAAACAAAAAGTGTCTTACAAAATTTAAATCAATGTATTGTTTTATGTGAATGATTAGGCAGGATGATTTTCACATCATTTTGAAGAAAAAACTCTAGGCGACAAAATGCATTATTTAGAAGTCTTATGGACACATATTTAGTATGTGTTTTGTGGCCTTATTTCAGAAACTTAAATTTTTAGTTTTTTCAATAACCATGCATAAACATTATTCTCTCAAAAATACAAACATGTACATACATGTTGCTCACATATTATGGTAGCCCTGTTTGTGCTAAATAGAGTGTAATTACACCTTTGCCATTAATATGTTTATAAGCAACTGAAAAAAGCACAAATGTCAGGGCATGTCAGAACATCTCAAGGACCCCAAAAACACCTTAGACCCCAGAGGGTTAAAATAGTTTCAACATACAATAAAATAATCATAAATATAAAGCTTGCAATACACTACACTTTATGGACTCTTAATCTATGCATTGCCTCAGAAAACGCGAGATCCAAGCCAGTCTATTCTTATTGCATAGTCTTTTTTTATTTTTTATTTTTTTTTAGAAAAAGTTAACTTCTGAAAGTGCACACATGTACACGTCGGGAAATGTTCTGAATGAACACAGCCTGCCCACTTATTTTTATTTTTTCGTTTTATATATATAAAATAAATATAGCGAAGTTAAATACTTTATTTTTATTCAACTCAAGTAAAAGCACCACAATTTAATTATACTCAAGAAAGTAGAAAAAATTTAAAAATCTACTCAAGTACTGTAACGAAAGTATTTGTAATTAGTTACTTTCCACTTCTGTCTATAGATTTTTTTTTTATGGTAAAGTTGCCGCTGAGTTGTCTTAACCCTCATGTGGTGTTCAAAATCCTATAGCACCTGTGATGTTCCCAGCCAAAAATGGCTGGTCTAAAAAAATAGCTTATAAATCACTCATTATACCATATTTTCACCCAATCTTGGATTCAATCTTTTTGTCAACTTGTTTTCTTTCAATTAGGACTGGTTTTATATTTGTATTTGCATCTGATTAATCATGGGCCTCATTTATCTGAGAGTAGGCATCTAATTTTTTTCATAAAAAAAGCATTATTTTTGAATAATTTTGGAAATATAAAAAAAAATATGAAAAAAATTGGTACTGTTAATCACACTAGTCTACTTTAATGTTTTACCAGGAAGTTTGTTTTGAAAAACTTTTGAAAAACTTTTATTTTGTAAAAAAAAAAAGGCACATAGTCACACTTGTGGTGTTCCCGGTCAAAAATGACCGGCCTATAAATAATAGCTTATAAATCACTTGTTATGCAATATTTTCACCCAATCTTGGATTCAATCTTTTTGTCAACTTGATTTCTTTCAATTAGGACTGGTTTTATATTTGCATCTGATTAACCGTGGGCCTCATTGATCTGAGAGTAGGCATCTAATTTTTTGAGTAAAAAAAGGATTATTTTTGAATAATTTTGGAAATATAAAAAAAAAATTTGAAAGAAATTGGTACTGTTAATCACACTAGTCTACTTTAATGTTTCACTAGGATGTTTGTTTTGGAAATACTTTTGAAAAACTTTTATTTTGTAAAAAATGGCACAGTCACACTTGTGGTGTTCCCGGTCAAAAATGACCGGCCTATAAAAAATACCTTATAAATCACTTGTTATGCAATATTATCACCCAATATTGGATTCAATCTTTTTGTTAACTTGTTCTCTTTCAATTAGGACTGGTTCTCTTACGAGAGGTCTCTCATACTGCGTAAGATATCTTACGCTAGGGGAAAATCCTTTTTCCGCGAGATATCGAAGCCAAAAATTATTCTTAATTTTGTAATAATGCAAAACGCGTTGCGGCAGCATGCAGACATAGGCGAGGCAGCTCGCGCGCCTATTGGCTGCTCTGCGGCAACTGCAGCAGCCTATCGAGCGAGGCCTGGCGTGACGTTTACGAAGTGCAAGGATGCGGCGCTCGCACCCCTCAGAATGAGGGGCGTGCGAGTACTGAACTATTTGGACGATTGGCTGATTCTAGCGCAATCTCGCTCAGTGCTCATAGCACACACGACCGTTTTACTCGATCACCTCGAGAATTTGGGTCTCAGTGTCAATTGGGCGAAGAGCTCTCTGTCCCCCAGTCAGACGATATATTTCCTGGGCACAGAATTGGACTCGCTGTCCATGATAGCGCGACTATCACCACAGCGCGCGGTACACATTCAGCGCACAGCGAACTCGTTCCGCTGTGGCGCGTCTGTCCCGCTCAAGAAATTTCAGAAGATTTCTGGTCTCATGGCCTCAGCATCATCAGTGCTCCAGCTGGGCCTGCTCCGCATGCGCCCGCTGCAGTTTTGGCTGAAAGCGCGAGTCCCACGCCAAGCGTGGGCATCCGGTTTGCTTCGCCTCAAGGTCAATCAGAAGTGCGTCACAGCTCTGAAACCTTGGAGAGCGAACGACTGGTACCAATCAGGTGTAAGCCTGGGGACTTCCTCGAGGGTGAGAGTGGTGTCCATGGACGCGTCCACCTCGGGATGGGGAGCGTTGCTCGAGGGCAGACCGTTCTTCGGCCTGTGGTCGGAACGGGAAAAGCTCCTGCACATAAACTGCCTCGAAATGCTGGCAGTAGACAACGCGCTGACGCGTTTTTGTCCACAAATAAAAGGACGCCACGTCCTGGTCCGCTCGGACAACATGTCTGTGGTGTCCTACATAAATCGCCAGGGCGGCCTCAGGTCCAGGAACCTGTACAGGCTAGCAGAACGCCTCCTGGTATGGGCTCAGCGCAACCTGCGCTCGCTCAGAGCAGCGCACGTGCCAGGGCTCCTAAATATAGGACCAGACAGACTGTCCAGGAACAATGTTCCGGCAGGCGAATGGTCTCTACACCCACAGACAGTCCAACTGCTGTGGAAGAAATTCGGCAGAGCGGAAGTAGACCTGTTCGCGTCTCAAGAAAACGCTCACTGTCAGGAATTTTTCTCCAAGAGCAGGGACGCGCTGGCTCATGTATGGCCCCGCCACCCGCTCTATGCTTTTCCCCCCGTCTCTCTCCTGCCTCAGGTGATAGAGCGGATCAGGGAAGAAGGATGTTCAGTATTGCTGGTAGCACCGTTCTGGGAAAACCAACCTTGGTTCCCAGTCGTGATGCAGTTAGCAAGCACTGCCCCGTGGCCAGTGCCAGTGAGGAGAGACCTCCTCTCTCAGGCCCACGGCTCGATCTGGCATCCTCACCCGGAATTGTGGTCCCTTCATGTCTGGGCCATCAACGGGTACATGTTGAACTCCCTAAGGGAGTATTAACCTGTTAACCCTCACCAGTGCGTCGGCGCACTGAAGCATTTTTTTATTTATTTAGTTCAAAGTTACTATCAGATTAAATGTTTTACCTTGACAAACTATACATCATTAAAAAGATATAAGATTCAAGTTTCAGTATTTGACAACTATTGTATTCTGAGAAACTTATAGTGACAGTTATGTCTTAATTTGTGTCAGGAGTTATGAAATGAAAAAATGCGTTGATCCCTTTAATATGATTTATGACCGTCAGCTGGTCCATTCATAAAAAAAAACTCTGTGCTGTTGTCATGACAGCGATTCACAAAACAACGTCCCTCAGGGCTTTTAGCTCAAAAATGTGCAGACTTGGAGAAATATTGATATATTCTCATAGATTTACATCATATTTCTATAGACAGGAATAATATTTCTTGAATTTATACCCAAATGCGTCGATGTAATCATTATGAGCGCTTCTTACTGAGATGTGCTGTGTTTTCAATTCATACCAATAGCCTGAGGGCGCTATATGCACAATAATACTCCATATATGGAACATGAAGAAGAGACATAATCATGTGACCTTCAAGGACGTCACTGATAGCAGCTACAAACAAAGCTAACACAGAGATCGCTGTACTATGCAGATATAGACGTTTTGAAGACAATAAACATGATTGCAAATGATATTTGATATTTGAGTGTTCTTCAAGCAATGCCAGGTATTTTTATAATAATAGATTATATTTATAATGTAATGCTAATCGATATAGACTTTATCATCGTGCATACTATAAATAATATATTTTCTTTCAGATTTTTTTTTTATCTGAAGCCAAATTAGATCACAGAAGATTATTTAAAACACTCGACTTGAGTTAAGAAATAAGTTTGAAGCACAAACATAGTTTTAATCTCATAAATGGTCGTGTATTGATGGTGTGCTAAGCTAACATGCTAGCTAGCTCAGGTGCACCTGTCACCTAGAAGTTATTCTTTTATGGTTTTTTTTCTAAATAGTAATGCTTTTCTGAAATGTTTTAGTGCATTTGATACAGTTTCAAATGTAAGTGAGAACTTTGATAAAATAAATTAGGGACTGAAACCCTATGAATAGCCTGTGAATAGCCAGTCGTTAGTAACTATAATGCAGACAAAAGATATGCATATTTAGATCCATAACCAGGCTGGAGAGGTGTGTGAATGTGTACTGGGGAGACTGAGACTGAATGGGGCTCGTTTGCACCACAAAACAATAGAGACAATAGACTGAATAGATGACTTAGATGATTACTAAACATCAGTAGCATTTTTAGAGTCTAATCAAAATAAAATCATTTGACATGATCTTGAAAAACATTTAACTAAATACAGAGTTTTAGACTTATCATTTTCAGATTTTAAATATACCATGGTTACACATATGGCTTTAGCTGCAGTGCATTTCTAGATTGCTACAGGGCCCACTTCAATTTTATTTTCATGAATATGTTTCATAAAAATAAATTTCTAATAACTTTACAAAACTTTGAAGCTATTTAAAAAAATTATTTTCATTATGACAATAATTAATTCTACATTTACAATAAACTACCAGGTGTCAGCTTTCAAATGAGATCATACTTGTGCTTTTAGTGCAAAGGGTTCATGAACTGTATGTGTTTCAGTTTGGGTATGTCATTTCTGGGGATTTTTCAAAAGTGGCGTTGCAGCTTAACAGGTTAAACACGATCACGCAGGCTAGAGCTCCGTCTACGAGACGGCTCTACTCCTCGAAATGGTCAGTGTTTTCGGGCTGGTGCACAGCCGTGGCGCGTCACCCACAGACTGTGGAGTGACGGAGGTGATTTCCTTCCTACAAGAGCTGTTGGATAAGGGCAGGACCCCTTCCACGCTCAAAGTTTATGTGGCGGCTATAGCAGCGTTCTCAGGAACAACGCTTGGTCAGTCAATAGGAAGGAACGATTTAGTCATCCGCTTCCTTAGAGGGGCTAAGAGACTGAATCCTCCCAGACCTCCCTCAGTCCCCGTATGGGACCTTTCTACGGTTCTGGAAGCCATGAAAGGTGGACCATTCGAGCCTTTACAGTCAATTGATCTGAAACATCTGTCTTTCAAGACTGTGTTTCTGCTGGCTCTCGCTTCAGTAAAGCGCATAAGGGACTTACAAGCGCTCTCTGTAAGCGCAACGTGCATGGAATTTGGGCCTAATGACTCAAGAGTTATACTCAAACCTAAGCACGGTTATGTTCCGAAATCCCTCAACACACCGTTTAGGGCGCAGGTTATCTCCCTGTCAGCCCTACCGGTCCCTGATGAGGAAAGAGACGCGGGCCTCCTTTGCCCAGTCAGGGCATTACGAGCTTATGTGTCTCGCTCGTCTGTTTTCAGACAGACGGAGCAGCTCTTTGTTTCGTTTAGCGGGCGTTCTAAGGGACTAGCCGCGTCGAAACAGAGCCTATCCAGATGGATAGTTGATGCTATAGCGCTGGCATACGCCTCCAAGGGCATGCAGTGCCCGTTGGGTGTCAGAGCGCACTCCACGAGAGGCGTGGCCTCCTCGTGGGCCTGGTCGAGTGGGATTGCCTTGCAAGATATTTGTACGGCGGCAGGCTGGGCCTCCCCGTCTACATTTATAAGGTTCTACAACCTAGAGGTTCCCGCCCTGCAGGCCAGGCTGCTGTCGGTCTAAGTTAACCAGTATTATCTGACCTGATGCTATCAGCTCAGAATGCTGTGTAAGACCCACATTTCCCCATCAGTTCAGGCCGTACCCCGCCCTGTCTGTATGATAAAATTCGCGTCTAAGCGACGCTGCCATATGTGGAAGAGTGCGGCTTCGCCCCTCCCTCTTCCCGGACTCCCTGTGAGTTCCCTGGGTGATTGTGCACTATATGTACCCCGGGTTTTCGCCCTTGGGTCTTTGGTGTCAGATCTCAGCATGCACGGCGTTTTGCATTGGGTCCCCTAGCGTAAGATATCTTACGCAGTACGAGAGAACTCTCGTAAGAGAACGTACTCGGTTACTAACGTAACCTCGGTTCTCTCTAGAAGAGGGAACGAGTACTGCGTATCTTGCCGTGCATGCACACGCTCTGGTTGCTTCGATGATGAAAAACCAGATAATAGCTGCCTGCGAGCGGTATTTATAGGCCTAGACCACGCCCGTTTCGGCGGGACGTGACGCAGCGGGCGCGAAGCACCCTCATTGGGTCTGGCGTCACGCCAGGCCTCGCTCGATAGGCTGCTGCAGTTGCCGCAGAGCAGCCAATAGGCGCGCGAGCTGCCTCGCCTATGTCTGCATGCTGCCGCAATGCGTTTTGCATTATTACAAAATTAAGGATAATTTTTGGCTTCAATATCTCGCGGAAAAAGGATTTTCCCCTAGCGTAAGATATCTTACGCAGTACTCGTTCCCTCTTCTAGAGAGAACCGAGGTTACGTTAGCAACCGACAGTGGTGGACGAAGTACACATACCATGTACTTGAGTTAAAGTAAAGATACTCAAGGTGAAATATTACTCAAGTAAAAGTAGAAGTGCTGCCTTTAAACATTCACTTGAGTAAAAGTACAAAAGTATTTGCCTTCAAATGTACTTAAGTATCCAAGTACTATGATTTTTTTTTATTGCTATAATGTCCTATTATAATTTTTGTCACAAGACTCTTGCTTAACTCAGTCTACGTGAAGACTCTGTCACTCTTGGCACATCAATCTATTAATAAAATGATATATATATATATTTGAATTGAATACATTTTTTGTGTGTTTAATTTTGGACGGAAGGGGACTGTTCCCATAAGGTATAATACATTTACAGTATTTACTGTACATATTTTTCACAAGCGTCTATGGTCATAATTATAAACATCCTAATGTTATGATACATTCACATAAACCTGCACAATGCCATTGAATATATATATACACACTACATTATGGGAGCAGCCAATTTCCCTACAAAATTAAACACCAAAACGTATTAATGCAGTGTTTCTGCTACTCCTCAGAAAAAAAAATGCTATTATATGCAAGTAATTTTAGTGTCAAGGTAATAAGCAATGTTCATTATGTGTCAGTATTTACCGATAATTGCTGCAATAATAGCTGCTGCTCTCTGCCCCGCTTAAAATTATTGGCAACACAAATTGTTTGGAACTATTGAGAGCTACACGAATCACGTGACCGCGCGGCGGCGAGATCACAGTTGGCTTGTTCGACTTGAAACGGCACACTGCACAGACCAATCGGTGAATGACATTAAAATACCGCAAAAGCGATTAGAGAGTAGACGGCTCTGTATACTTTTCAATCGCTCTCGCGATTTCGCTCTATACTTTGATGTCTTAAACTGATCGGTCTGTGCAGCGCCGGTTCAAGTCGAACAAGCCGTGTGTGTCGCAACCTCTTATATACTGTCTATGGTCGCAACTCTCATAATTAACGGCTCTGGTTCGCACTTAGTAGATACCACCAAGGCAAGTTCAAAACAAAGCGCGCACGTTGTAGGCTACTGTGATAGGTGGCTCGTTTGACCAGTTAAGTTTTTATCCACTCATAAATAAAAAGGAACGACTGATTTTGAAAATGTAGTAGAGTAAAAAGTAAGATATTTGACTTTGAAATGTAGTGGAGTTAAAGTAAAAGTCTTCCCAAATTTAAATACTTCAGTAAAGTACAGATACGCAAAAAAGCTACTTAAGTACAGTAACGAATTACATTTACTTCGTTACTGTCCACCACTGGCAACCGAGTACGTTTTATATTTCTATTTGCATCTGATTAATCGTAGGCCTCATTTATCTGAGAGTAGGCATGGTCAAAAATGGTCACAATGGCCGACCATTGAAAGTGAATAGGAGAGACTGAAAATAACAGAACAATTTAGCTTTCAGGAGCATGTTCATTATGTTCATGTACACGTATGTGCATGTGTGCTTGCAAACATCGAGCCCTTGGACCTGTGCATGTCGATACATTTATTCAGACGATACCCAAACACACACACACACACACACACACAAACACAGGTTAAACACACAAACTATTTTGAGTATTACACGCATTCTTTTTCACAGAAACCTGATCCTACCCTGAACTGCATCTAATATACATTAATCCATCTGACATTACCACACACACACACACACAAACTGGTTTTAGTCAAAAGAATCTTTCTTTCATGTTCGTTGTTTCATCACAGTTTTCAGACAAAATATTATGACATTTTGTTTCATAACATGAAAGATTCTTTTGAAACAGGGTCACTGCAGACTAAAACCAGTTTGTGTGTGTGTGTGTGTGTGTGTGTGTGTGTGTGTGTGTGTGTGTGTGTGTGTGTGTTTGATTTATATTACATTGTGGGAACCAAATGTCCCCACAAGGATAGTAAAACCTGAGATCACCTCAATTGTGGGGACCAGCCAGCGGTCCCCATGAGGGGAATGGGTAAATAAACATACTAAATTATATTTTTTGTATCACAGTGTTCTGTGATGGGTAGGTTTAGGGGTAGGGTTAGTGTAAAGGGACAGAATATACAGTTTGTACTGTATAAAAACCATTAAGTCTATGGGGAGTCCCCACAAAGATAGTGAACCAGACGTGTGTGTGTGTGTGTGTGTGGTAATGTCAGATGGACAAATGTATATACGATGCAGTTCAGGGTAGGATCAAGTTTCTGTGAAAAAGAATGTGTGTAATACTCAAAATAGTTTGTGTGTTTTAACGTGTGTGTGTGTGTGTGTGTGTGTGTGGGTATCGTGTGAATAAATGTATCGACATGCACAGGTCCAAGGGCTCGAGGTTTGCAAGCACACATGCACATATGTGTACATGAACATAATGAACATGCTCCTGTAAACTAAATTGTTCTATTATTATCAGTCTCTCTCATTCACTATCAATGGTCGGCCATTGTGACCATTTTTGACCATGCCTACTCTCAGAGTAAAAAGAATAATCAGATGCAAATGGAAATATAAAATCAGTCCTAATTGAAAGAGAACAAGCTGACAAAAAGACTGAATCCAATATAGGATGATAATATTGCATAACAAGTGATTTATAAGCAATTTTTTGTAGGCTGGTCATTTTTGACCGGGAACACCACAACTGTGACTATGTGCCATTTTTTTACAAAATAAAACTTTTTCAAAACAAAATTCCTGGTGAAACATTAAAGTACACTAGTGTGATCAACAGTACCAATTTTCACAAAAAAAAAAAAAAAAAATCCCAAAATTATTCATAAATAAAGTTTTTTTTACTCAAAGAATGAGATGCCTACTCTCAGATAAATGAGGCCCACGATTAATCGGATGCAAATAGAAATATAAAACCAGTCCTACTTGAAAGAGAACAAGTTGACAAAAAGATTGAATCCAATATTGGGTGATAATATAGCATAACAAGTGAGTTATAAGCAATTTTTTGTAGGCCGGTCATTTTTGACCGGGAACACCACAGGTGTAACAAGTTAACAAGTTAATTCGGCCAGCGCTCATACCTGTATTTACATCCTGTTTTCGGTTGAAGTCCAAAGTAGTCGATTGTCGAGTTCACGCGCATCTGTTTAGTTACCCATGATCAAGCGCGTGAACTCGACAATCGACTACTTTGGACTTCAACCGAAAACAGGGTGTAAATACAGGTATGAGCGCTGGCCGAATTAACTTCATTTTTCTTCATATCTTTCACATCTACTGCAGTCAGATTCACCCGTGTTAACTCTAAAGGAATCACTCACATTGGCTGGGCACTTGTAATGACACATCAAGGATGTTAAAGCTGCCGTCGGCAACATTTTTTTGATCATATTCAGTGTAATCGACACTATAATCCGACAGAACAACATAAATAAGGTGGTTTTTGAAAAAAACCCGAGCTTCTAACTCCACCTGGAGCGTGTTATTTGTTTTGCAAAAATCCAGCGCTCCCGCTTCATCAGGTCCAATCAGCGCAGGGGGGTGTGATATCTGACTGTCAATCACAGGTCGTGCACACGCCACAGATCCCCTCTCCCTCGCGCAGACGCGCACGTTACAATATCACATCACACGACACGCCTGAAGTTCGCCTGGAGATTGCATGAAGCGTGATGGCGGAGAGAAAATCTACTAACAAGCTTCCAATTCCTCGGTTATTGCTATCTATGGATAGATTAGCCAGGGCTGCCTACCTCCGAGTCCATGGTGTTGATAGATGCTGAAGAGACGGACGCGTTCACAGAAAATCAGGTACACACGCACAGTGACGCACTGACGAGCACGACCTCGATGGGAGGGTGCTCGCTGGTAGTGGGGAGGGGCATGAGAGTTGTAAACATTCAAAATTTTGGCTAATCGACCCAATCTGCCAGACTTGCAGACGGCAGCTTTAAGAGGGTAAAGCAGGTTTAAAATATGCCCCATTTAAGTCAACAGGGAGCAAATTTTAAAAAGAGGATAACACGGTGTAGGCAACACCGATTTTTGTCGTTGTTCTCTGTATTGACAGCACTCCAAATTTACAAAAAAATTAGCTCAATGTTAAAATTGACCGGAGTTCTCCTTTAAGACTAAGAGTCCCAGAAAAAGAGAGGGAACAAGGAACATGTGACACCAGTAATGCAAAAATAAAATGTTACTTTATTTTTATTTTGCATTTTATTTTGTGTAGCGCTTTCCACCCTTTCCTACCTGGTTAGATAATGGAGCGCTCTGAGTTCGTATGAATAAACTTTGTTTTATCAACTATTGTGAGCTATGTGTGCCTATTTACTCACTTCAACTTATTCTGTGAAACTGTGTTTGTTACTTAGCTCCTTGGGTCCCTTAAACTTTAAAATAAAAATCACATAAACAATTATGAATTAGGATTTTAGAATTTACCTTCTGTTAATAAAGTAATGGTTTTAACAAAAATAAATAAATCTCAATGTATATTTATATCCTTTTTTTACCTCAAATAATAATAAATTGAAAACACTCAAGTATACGGTAAGTAAATATCAATTTACTGAAAAAATGTAAAAGGATCAAGTTTCAGGATTTGTTCAAAATGTAAAATAAAATAACAGTTATGTAAATAAGCAATAGGAATTTCAACAATTCACAGAGATGAATCAAAAAATAAATCAAATACACATTTCACATATTCACATTTTTGTAAATAGTTATTTGTTTCCCTCTTTTTAGGTATACTTCAAACTTGAGTCCCCAAACTCTCACTCAAATTCAAAATACTTTTTAACCAAATACTAAGCCGGCAATATGAGCTCACACTTAACCTTCAATCGGTAAGTCTTTCATTGTCACGTTGCAGGCCTGTTTGATGCTGGGGTACGTTGTGGTCAACAAACCAACAAAAGACCGCTTCACTCAACAATGAGCAACAAAAAAACAAACAAAAAAAAAACGTAATATCCCCAATCAGAAGAGCGTGTTTCACCTCACGACGTTAGATGTCCGTCAACCCCACGATCGCGCCATTCTCTTACGAGAGGTCTCTCGTACTTGCGTAAGAATATCTTACGCTAGGGGAAAACCTCTTTTCCTCGAGATATTGAAGCCAAAAATTATCCTTAATTTTGTAATAATGTAAAACGCATTGCAGCAGCATGCAGACATGGGCGAGACAGCTCACGCGCCCATTGGCTGCTCTGCGGCAACTGCACCAGCCTATCGATGGAGGCTCCTCATGACGTCATAACCAATGAGGGCGCTTCGCGCCCAATACGTCATGTCCCGCCGAAATCGGGTGGGGCCAGGGCTATAAATACGGCCCAGAGAGGCTGGTTTGGTCAGTTTTTCATCTCTTCAGCGAGTTCACACATCGCTGGATCCTGAGAGGAAGCCGCGCCGTCTGACTACAAGCACCCAGCGGGATTATTCTGCATCTGAAGCTGCCGGTCGACAACTCGCCGCCTTCAGTCGCCATTCCTGCTGACGCTTTCCGGCGTACATATCCTTTTATTGCTGTGTGTGTGTTCGCCGCTGCGACACTCACACTTATCTCCTCTAAAAGAGCACGAGCGTCTTTTTCAAGATGCCTCGTTCATCCTGCGGCTCATGCCGAGCTCCACTCAGCGACGGGGACCACCATGTCATCTGTGTTTCCTGCCTGGGTGAGGATCACGCAGCTATCGCGCTCGCCGAGGGCGGCTGCCCTCATTGCGATCTTATGCCTATGGTGACTCTGCGGACTCGCCGGGCATTTTTTCGTGAAGCTGCGCCCGCGCCTTCACCCGCCGAGCTGCCGCGCCGTAAAAAGCGCCGCGCTCAGCGGGTCCCTGAACCTCCTCCATCCCGCGAAAGCTCGCCGGTGCGCCCGCTAGCTTCGCCGCCTGCTTCACCTCAGTCTCTCACCGCCGGTCAGCGGCCGCCGTCTGCCGCCGCTTCCGCCATGGGGGACTATGAAGAAGCTGTGCGATTGGAGGACGACAGTTGCTCTCTCCTTTCGGGCAGTGAGGATTGGTCGAGCTCCGCGGACCTCGCACCACCCTCTCACCGCTCCTCGGGGAAAAGAGCCAGCATCGAGGCGGAGCTTATGCGTCTGCTCGAGCAGGCCGTCGAGAGCCTCGGCCTTGAGTGGTCGACGCCCCAGCAGCCTGCACTTAACCGCCTGGACGGCTGTTTTCTTCAAAGGGACCGCGCTTCTCAGCCTTCAAGACCAGCCCCTTTCCTTCCTGAGCTTCACGAAGAGGTAGCTAAGTCTTGGAGTGCTCCCTTTTCAGCCAGAGTGCGTGCTCCCGTGTCCGCAGCATTCTCCGTAGTCGACGGTGCTAAGGACAAAGGATACCACTCTCTCCCTCCCGTCGAGGAAGCGGTAGCCGCCCATCTTTGCCCGCCCTCTGCTGGACGGCGTGCTAAGACGGCGCTGCCATCAAAAGCCTGCCGCGCTACCTCGTCACTGCACGGTCGCGCTTATACCGCCGCCGGGCAGGCTGTCTCGGCGCTTCATTCAATGGCCATACTCCAGATCTTCCAGGCCAACCTTCTCCGCAAAATGGACGAGGAAGGACCGGAAGCTGTGAACCTTACGGATTTAAGGAGCGCGACGGATCTCGCCCTTCGCGCCACAAAGTCCGCCGCGCAGGCCATGGGGCGGAATATGGCTTCTCTCACCGTGGCTGAGAGACACTTATGGCTTACGCTCTCGGAGATGCCGGACTCGGAGCGCTCCGCGTTTCTCGACGCCCCCGTCTCCCCCGCTGGCCTCTTCGGATCCTCTGTCAAAGACTTCGCAGACAGATTCGCCGAAGTTCAAAAGACATCGCAGGCCATGAAACATTTCCTGCCCAAGCGCTCGAGCTCCGCAGCAGGTCGCTCAAAACAGCCGTCTGCTCGCAGCTCCCAGCCGCAACCCTCAGCTGCCGCCGCCCCACAGCGCCGACAGACCAGGGATCAGAGACCGCGCTCTCGCTCCGCCGGCCGCCGCCCCCCGCCGCGTGGGCCACGGCCGAAGGTTGAGTTAAAGCCCGAGGCCTCTAAGTCTTCCTAGCCAGTTTACGGAAGCGACGGTGTCCAAGTCCCGCTGCGGCCGGATTTCCACCAAAGATTTTCGCTCGTTCAGTTCCAATAATTGCGACTGTTCCAGCTTATTCAGCAGTAAACAAGTCGGCAGTACAGCCCGCTTGCCTGCACACAAACGCCGTTTTTACGGCGACCCAGATAAATCCCAAAAAGAGTGTATTTTCTGGTATTCCGGCCACGGCCGATGGTGTTATGAGTGTAGTAAAAATGCCCACTGCCCAGTGCCCATTCCTACACACAGACACGGCCCGCCACACATGTCTTTTATGTCGGTTGTGCACCAAATGTAGTGATTGTGCCCACGTCCCAGTGCCCGCAAACACTACACGCTACATGTCTCACGGTTTCTGTAAAAACGAAACCAACGCACATACAGTCTGCACAAACAGACGGTGTTCTCAGCGTTATGCATGGGCCCGTTGTCCCGCGCCCGCATTCGCTCACAGACATATTAAACCCCACGGGGCTCACCACGCTCGCTCTCTCTCAGCACACAGCTGCAGGAGAACTGAGCGCGGGCAGGCTGCCCGCTGTGATCAGCGCGCCCCCAGTCTCGCACGCTGCAAACGCGGCGCTCATGTTACAGCACACTGTTGCTCTCCGCGCGCCACTTGGCCGCGATCAGAGCCCAGATATCATTCAACCCCTAGCCACTCACGCGAAAGCATGGACAGAGCTCCCCGGGGTATCGAAGTGGGTGCTGAGCATTATAGAAAGAGGCTATTCGCTACAGTTTGGTCGACGCCCGCAACGCAAAGCGGCGCGAATCGAAACTACGGTGAAAAAGGAAGTAGCACACCTACTTCGAGCCGAAATAGCGAAGTTACTGAGAAAAGGGGCTATAGAACCCTTATCACAAACTCAGAGCGAAGGGGGCATGTACAGCAGATATTTTCTGGTACCCAAGAAAGACGGGGGTCTCAGACCCATTCTAGATCTAAGACGACTAAACAAAGCACTTCTGAAACGACGGTTCAGAATGCTCACGACCAGGAAAATCCTCTCGCAAATTTGCCAAGGGGACTGGTTCATGTCGATAGATCTGAAAGACGCCTATTTTCAAATACAAATAGCGTCACGTCACAGGCGATTTTTGAGATTCGCCTTCGAGGGCCAGGCATATCAGTACACAGTCCTTCCATTTGGCCTTTCCCTAGCACCTCGCGTATTCACGATGTGCATGGATGCAGCGCTCGCACCCCTCAGGCTTCCGAGGCATACGAGTGCTGAATTATTTGGACGATTGGCTGGTTCTAGCTCGATCACAGTCGGAGCTCATAGAACACAGGACCATATTACTCGATCACCTCGAGAATCTAGGTCTCACAGTCAATTGGGCGAAGAGTTCGCTGTCACAGATCTGGACTCGCTGTCTATGACAGCACAGCTGTCGCCGCAGCGCAGACTAAGCATTCAGCGCATGACAGAGATTTTTCGCCACGGCGCTTTGGTCCCGTTCAAAAAATTTCAAAGGATGCTGGGTCTCATGGCTTCAGCATCCTCAGTGCTTCAGCTGGGTCTGCTTCGCATGCGCCCGCTGCAGTACTGGCTGAAAGCGCGCGCGCCGCGCAGAGCTTGGACCTCCGGTCTCGCGCGCATCAAGGTCGATCAGAAATGCGTCGCAGCTCTGAAACCTTGGACAGTGACCGACTGGTACCGGTCAGGTGTAAGCCTGGGGACTTCCTCGAGTGTGAAGGTGGTGTCCACGGACGCCTCAACCTCGGGATGGGGAGCGCTGCTCGAGGGCAGACCGTTATTCGGCCAGTGGTCAGAACGGGAAAAGCTTCTGCTTATAAACTGCCTGGAAATGATGGCAGTCGACAACGCGCTGAGGCGTTTTTGTCCCCATATAAAAAGACACCACGTCTTAGTCCGTTCGGACAACATGTCAGTGGTGGCTTATATAAATCACCAAGGAGGTATCAGATCCAGAATCCTTCACAGGCTGACGGATCGCCTCCTGGTCTGGGCTCAGCACAATCTGCGCTCGCTCAGGGCAGCGCATGTGCCCGGCCATCTGAATGTGGGACCAGACAGACTGTCCAGAAACAATCTGCCGACAGGGGAATGGTCTTTACATCCACAGACAGTCAAAATGCTATGGAGGACATTTGGCAGAGCGGAAATAGACCTATTTGCGTCTCAAGAGAACGCTCATTGTCAGGAATTCTTCTCCAAGAGCAGGGATGCGCTGGCTCACGTCTGGCCCCGCTGCCCGCTCTATGCGTTTCCCCCTGTCACGCTCCTACCCCAGGTGTTAGAGCGAATCAGGGAGAGCGGATGCCCAGTGCTACTCGTCGCCCCTTTTTGGACAAACCAAGTCTGGTTTTCAGTCCTGATGCAGCTGACGAGTACCGCCCCGTGGCCGATACCGGTGAGGAGGGATCTCCTCTCGCAGGCGAACGGCTCGATCTGGCATCCTCGCCCGGAGCTTTGGTCCCTACATGTGTGGGCCATCAACGGGTACCCGTTAACCTCCCAGCGGGAGTGTTAAACACGATCACGCAGGCTAGAGCTCCATCTACAAGGCGGCTCTATTCCTCAAAATGGTCTGTGTTCACTAGCTGGTGTACAGCGAGTGGCACTTCACCCTCACGCTGTGGGGTGCCGGAGGTTCTCTCCTTTTTACAAGAGCTTCTGGATAAGGGCAGAACCCCATCCACGCTCAAAGTTTATGTGGCGGCCATAGCAGCATTCGCTGAACCACCGCTTGGCCAGTCATTAGGAAGGAACGATCTGGTCATTCGCTTCCTTAGAGGAGCTAAGAGGCTGAACCCTCCCAGACCACCCTCAGTTCCCGTTTGGGACCTTTCCACGGTTCTGGAAGCCATGAAAGGTGCCCCATTCGAGCCAATACAGTCAATAGATCTGAAACTCTTGTCTTTCAAAACAGTGTTTCTTCTGGCTCTCGCTTCAGTGAAGCTCATAGGGGATTTGCAAGCGCTCTCAGTAAGCGCGACGTGTATGGAGTTTGGGCCGAATGACTCGAGAGTCATACTCAAACCAAAGCACGGATATGTTCCTAAATCCCTCAACACACCGTTTAGGGCACAGGTTATCTCACTGTCGGCCCTGCCGGTATCCGAAGAGGAAGGGGACGCAGGCTTCCTTTGCCCGGTCAGGGCGTTAAGAGCCTATGTGTCTCGCTCATCTGTTTTCAGACAGACGGAGCAGCTCTTTGTTTTGTTCAGCGGACGTTCTAAGGGACTAGCTGCGTCAAAACAGAGTCTATCCAGATGGATAGTTGATGCTATAGCGCTAGCTTACACATCCAAGGGCCTGCAATGCCCGATAGGTGTCAAAGCGCACTCCACAAGAGGCATGGCCTCGTCGTGGGCTTGGTCCAGTGGGATTGCCTTGCAAGATATCTGTATGGCGGCAGGCTGGGCCTCCCCGTCTACATTTATAAGGTTTTATAACCTCGAGGTTCCCGCTTTGCAAGCTAGGTTGCTCTCGGTTTAATTTTTCAGTATTGCCCGCCCGATGCTATCGGCTCGGGATGCTGAAACTGCTAGAGCGGCGATCACTGATCGCCTATATACTTCTGTGGGCAATACGTTAGTCCCCCATATTTACCAGTCCAGGCTGAGTTCGCCCTGGCTGTGTGGAACACTTGATATAATATGCTCTTATCAGAGCTCAATATTACAGGAATGATGCTATCCTAGCCCCTCTTCCCGGATTCTCTGTGAGTCCCTTGTGATTAAGCACTGTATGAGCCCCGGGCACCTGCCCTTGGGACGTTAGTGTTATGTCTCAAGCACGCACGGCGTTTTACATTGTGTTCCCCTAGCGTAAGATATTCTTACGCAAGTACGAGAGACCTCTCGTAAGAGAACGTACTCGGTTACTAACGTAACCTCGGTTCTCTCTAGAAGAGGGAACGAGTACTTGCGTATCTTGCCGTGCATGCGTCATGTTCTGATTCGCTTCAGCGATGAAAAAACGGACCAAACCAGCCTCTCTGGGCCGTATTTATAGCCCTGGCCCCACCCGATTTCGGCGGGACATGACGTATTGGGCGCGAAGCGCCCTCATTGGTTATGACGTCATGAGGAGCCTCCATCGATAGGCTGGTGCAGTTGCCGCAGAGCAGCCAATGGGCGCGCGAGCTGTCTCGCCCATGTCTGCATGCTGCTGCAATGCGTTTTACATTATTACAAAATTAAGGATAATTTTTGGCTTCAATATCTCGAGGAAAAGAGGTTTTCCCCTAGCGTAAGATATTCTTACGCAAGTACTCGTTCCCTCTTCTAGAGAGAACCGAGGTTACGTTAGTAACCGAGTACGATTTCCTTATAAGGCCACAGGAATTCCGAGCACTCACGTTAACTCAAGTCATCTGGACTCATCCTCATCTGAAACTGCAACAAATCCTCATGCTGACGACTCGCCAACTAAACACACAATCCATCCGAGCAAGATAGACACTGTTCAGTCTCTATAAATAGTCCATTCGCTGTACTAGTAAATGGAGGCTGGAATAAATACAACCAGAAATATTTTGTGGAGAAATAATTCTTACCCGTCTCTGTAGTATAAGTTTCTGTTCTCGTTTTGACAACACACTAACTACATTTACTATTGAAACACATTATAGCATTAGTTATACTATATATTTTGTGAAACAATATCACACCAGATGAGCGCACGCTCTTCTCTCTCGTGCTCTCCCGATTCTTCCTCGTGCTCTCTCGATTCTTCCTCGTTCAACTTTGCCCTCAATTCTTCCCGCCCCCTTCACCTTAATCTAGAGCATTGATTGGACACCCAACATGGACAAGTGAATTCGATTGGATAAACAATAGAAATATCAAAATACAAAAATAATATAAATAAAAAATATCAACTTAATTAACATAGAACTTATTCACAACCATATATATTTATAAAATTCACATGAAATATAAACATGTATATAAAAAAAAACTTGTAAATTATTACACAGGGTTACATTTGCACATTAAGGGTGCTTTTGTCACAGGTCAGGGTGGAGCGCCAGCGGGCCGCCCACCCCTTTGCTTGCGTGCCGCCCCTGAGGAGCCGGCCGTGGACACGAAGGAATTGGCAGACACAGAATTCAAAATAAATATACTCTTTATTAAATAATAAAAACCATGTTAAAAGTCTCTTCAGTTCAGGTTATCTCTTCATGTATCTCTTCGCATTTCTCAGCACCTTCGGACAGAGAGAGGAATGGACATAATCCACAGCTTCCGCATTCTCTTCAGCGTTCTCTTCGCATTTCTCAGCACCTTCGGACAGAGAGAGGAATGGACCTAATCCACAGCTTCCGCATTCTCTTCGCGTTTCTCAGCACCTTCGGACAGAGAGATGAATGGACATAATCCACAGCTTCCGCATTCTCTTCGCGTTTCTCAGCACCTTCGGACAGAGAGAGGAATGGACATAATCCACAGCTTCCGCATTCTCTTCAGCGTTCTCTTCGCGTTTCTCGGCACAGCATTAGCAGGCTCTTCGCTGGACTCAGACAGAGGGAGGAATAGACACGTGTAACTCACAGCATTAGCAGGCTCTTCCAGCATTAGCAGGCTCTTCACTGGACTCAGACAGAGGGAGGAATAGACACGTGTAACTCACAGCATTAGCAGGCTCTTCAAGCATTAGCAGGCTCTTCACTGGACTCAGACAGAGGGAGGAACAGGCACGTGTAACTCACAGCATTAGCAGGCTCTTCACTGGACTCAGACAGAGGGAGGAACAGACACGTGTAACTGACAGCATTAGCAGGCTCTTCAAGCATTAGCAGACTCTTCACTGGACTCAGACAGAGGGAGGAATAGACACGTGTAACTCACAGCATTAGCAGGCTCTTCCAGCATTAGCCGGCTCTTCACTGGACTCAGACAGAGGGAGGAATAGACACATGTAACTCACAGCATTAGCAGGCTCTTCAAGCATTAGCAGGCTCTTCGCTGGACTCAGACAGAGGGAGGAACAGACAGCTGTGATTGCGAGTGAACAGCAGAAACAATTCCCACACTCACATTTCCACCACACACTGTAAGGTTTCACTCGTGCTCATTTCCACAATAAAACTGCAACTCAACAGACCCACAGTGTACCAAGGCCTCCGCCCGCATTCCAGCCGAAGTTCTCTCTGGCTCTCTCATCTGTCTCTCTCGTCTGTCTCTCGTCTGTCTCTCGTCTGTCTCTCTCTCTCTCGTCCTCTCTCTCCCGCGGCCTCCCGCCGCGACCGCGGCCACGGCCGCTCACGTCCTGCGCGCCCCACCTCCCATCCTCCTTGTGTGTTTTATCCTCTCAAAAAGCGGGAGTGGCCTCAATCAGACGCTCAGAGTGAAGTCCCTACACCTGTCGCCAATCTGCCGTTTAGTTGTCATGACGACAAACACTCATACAGATCTGGAGCTGTTTGTCACCCCGTGACACTTTCACACTTGGTTCGATTGCCTGTTCCGAACCCAGGTTTGATTGCTCTCCCCTCCCCCTGCCCCCGATGGACTGTGTTCACATTGTATTATTTGTATCCGAACCGCGGTACGCTTACGTCATCAAGCTGCAGCTGGCGCGTACTCGTGTTGCTTGGTAACCGCTATGAAAAGGCGTCAAAATGGATAGAATTGCTCGCTTCACATTTGTTCTTCTTTTTTTGAACCTTTGGTTTTGTTTTCAAAGAAAAGATACAGAAACACACTTGCATCTGTCTGCCGCAAAAGTATTAAAACCGTTCCAAAGACAGCGGGATGTCCGCCCGCCCGCCGAAGACAATTTTTGTGGCAGAAATCATCTCTCTGCTTGCAGTGCGTCAATCCCGCTTTTCGTCAAGGTAAGTGTATATAGACCCTTTTACAGTTGTTAAACACGCAGGCACGCACCAGATTATACGTCATCAATAGCGGTTCACTTCCGCAATTTGGGGGTGATTCTTTAACTATGGTACTTTTCTTGTCCCTGGATGAAATAATAAAATCTAAAAAACATTTCTTCTTTTTTGTTTTTGCCACACTTACTTCACCCCAAGGGGAACTTATAAAAAATGTATCATGGCTCAATCATTCTTTTTATTATATAATATGAGGCCTTTTATGCATGGTTTTTACCGTTTTCCCTCTGTCCCTAAGCCAGACTTTGTACCTGCAACCTCGCTTAATTCTAAATTAAATATTTAAATAATGTAGATTTCAAGTACAAATGATAAAATAATGTCTAATTCAATTAAACATATTATATATTGCAATATTCATTCACATTTTCCTATATTTTTCATAAGTAGAACCCTTGTCCCTTGGGTTCACTGTCATTTCCACCACACTGTACAAAATAGAATCCTGGGATCATTGTTTTAGGGTTGTATACTTAGTAACCATAGCAACAGAAACTCCACAGTGGAACACAAGGCTGGGTGAAAGGGTGACCTCTTTAGGGGGTAATGAATAGAAGAAAAATCAAGGTAAATATGACTAAAACTGAGAGTATGTTTATTAGTCGTCATTTCCAAACGGCTCATATTTCACATGGACGTACAAATAACTGGATAAATTTAATTTAATAATGTGTAATTTGTGTATATTTAATGCTAACTCTAAAACTAATATTAGCAGGCTAACATAGCATGATATTTTAGAGAGAAAGGGGGGAAATGTCATTTCCACCACAGTCATTTCCACCACGGTGTTCATTGTGGTGGTAAAGACAGGTTGTGGTGGAAATGACATTGTTCGTGCTAAACAGCAAATTATTTGGGCTATAATACTAAAACTTTAATGTAAAAAAAACATATAATTAATTAACCCTTTCATGCATAGTGGTCACTACAGTGGACAGCTATTAGAAAAGCATTTTGGACCCTGATGCATCATCCTATACACTGCAACCAAGTGGCAAGCCGTTGTGTTTTGATTTTTTTCCCCTCCAAACCAAGATGGCCAATGGTCAGTCAGAAATGCCAAGTTGCTCTGGAATATCCACCCATTCCTTCTATCCTAGGAGACTCTTGTAGGTAAAAAAATATATATTGCAGCATCAAGCAATATCTAATGAGTCCTATCACAGTTACATTTTCCAAGTTTTGATTTTAGATTGGGAGAAAAATCTGTCCACTATAGTGGACCTCATGCATCAATGGCTATATTTCAGCTACAATTCATACTTATACTGTGAATATTGTTTTTGAAAATACTTAATCTGCAGTGACTTTTTTGACTGTAAATAAATGTATTTGTATTATTAGAATGTAATTTTCATTGACATCAAAAAAGTTATGTAATGTATGTGACAAAAAGTAATCTGATTTCGTTATGCACGTTATTGTAATGCGTTTCTTTACTCGTAACATCAAAAAGTAATCTGATTATGTAATGCATGTTACTTGTAATACATTACTTGTAACATTAAAAAAATCTGATTACGTAATGCATGTTACTTGTAACACATTACTTTACTTGTAACATCAAAAAGTAATCTGAATGCATTATGCATGTTATTTGTAATGCGTTACCCCCAACACTGCTCATTTCAGATGAGATTGAAAAAAACGTATCGCTAAGTTTTCTCAGAGGAGGGCTATGATAGAAATGTGCATGTCCATCTTGAACATAATCAGAATTATCAGCTAATAAGAGTAAATCTCCATACTCTGGTGCACTGGAGGGAGCATCTGAGTGGTTTCCACAGTTGTACCTTGACAGGCTGTAGAAAATTCTGATGGAATCACGTCCTCATGTTCTGATATCAAAGATACGCGAAGTGCAACTTGTATGAAGTTCAATTGCCTTTGCAATATTTCACATTTATATTTTTTTGTATATATTTTATAGTTTTCACATGATTTTATATAATTTTATTGATTATTGTTTGTTAAATACGCATACTTTATCTGTTTGATTATTGTATTTTGGTATGTTTAATACAGTATCTCTTCAGTTTAAACTATAAACGCATGCTGTCCACTCAAGTGGACATCTGAAAATCTCTTTGAAAAATGTGTAAAAATAAAATGATTATTTTTTTTTTTAAATTCAAATCTTGTTTTTCATGCCCTAAGAGCAATAAAAACACATAGGAAAAAAAAAAAAAATCCTGACTGAGGTTATCATAATTCATGCATGAAAAGGTTAAGTTAATGTAGTAAGGAAATATTTTATTATTTATTATTGTTACAATATTGTTGGTAAATAAGAGAACAGTAAGTTTGACATGATGTCTTGGCTCTTTCTTTAAGATGGCAAGCAATACCACAGCACAGAGGTCAAGATCATATAGAGAAAGAATAAAATCAGATCCACTTAAAAATTGCCTATTTTATCTGTTATTCAACATTATATTCAACTGGTTATATTAAGGTTATATTAAGGCAATGATGACATAAAGGGTTTGCTCTAGTTCACCACATAGAGCAGTAAAAAAATAGTTTTTAATTGGAAGTTGCCTATCTATGTCATTTCCGCCACACACTGTCTCTTCCGCCACGCCATGTCATTTCCACCACAACACATATTTTAAAGTAAAACATATAAAAAACATACAATCAAAACAACTCTATTCAGTGGTGTTGATAATTGTGCAGTTAGGGGTAAGATATGTGTATACACTTTGAGAAATACATGATTTTGAGCTATGATAAGTAAATTAAATGTTCCAGTGATCTAGTTTTAGGTGTTTTTTAGTGTAAACATTGTAAAATCTTTACAGTTACATTTCTGAAAAATAAATAAATTACAAATTTGATCAGAGATGTGCGTGCTATTTAATCAAATATATTTATAACAGAAGATATTTAATTATTTTCTCTTCAAAACACATGTTTTGCTATGTGATGGAAATGACCGTTTTCTTGGACTGTCAGATAAAAATGGCAAAATATATATATTATTCAATACAAATCATCACAGCCAATTTAAGGGAAGGTTTCTAGACAGATTGAGAAACCAACTGATACTAAAAAACTGTTTGTAGAAATGTTTTTATTTTCTGAAACTGTCTAGCTCAAAGAGTACCATAGTTGAAGAATTACCCTTGGTACGATTGCGTTCATATCAGCAGCGAACCGTACCCCAGACCACCTTTTTAAGCGGACTCGAGTACGGTTCGCGGGTGCACACCCGAGTTCGGAAAATAGCGTTCACATCATCCAAACGAACCGAACTCTGACGTCATTCGAACGCGGGTGCGCACCAAAAGTGCTAGTGTGAAAGCGCCCTAAGTGTACTCTCAGTAGTTATTGGCTGTCTTGAGCCAGTTTGATTAGCTCAGATGCTTTTAAGGTCTTTATAGGGATAGTTCACCCTAAAATGAAAATAACTGATTTACATTTACTGATCCTGCTTTTGTTTTAATGGAGTACGCAGTTCTGTCTTTTGGACCAAAAAAGGAGAATATTTAAAAAAGGTCCCGCTCACGCTCATCCATATAATGGCAGTGAATAGCAACCACCATTAAGCTTTTTAGAATAGACCAAAAAGTATCACAGAATGATCCCATGCAACAGGTGCTGTATATTTGAAGTGTTCTGGAGGTATATGATAGGGTAAGTGAAATAAACCGAAATGTAATGTTTTATTTAACAAAAATCCTGACATTTTCTGTTGGTCTTCTGTAGCTAAGCAACGTGCACATTTGTGAGACTCTATTACCACTGCACTTCACTCCGACTCATCCAGAAAAAGCATACAAGTTGTGAGAATAAGTAAGTATTAATTAATTAATAAGTAAGCAACATAAAATACAATGCCTAGAAATCCCCCACAAAAAAGTATCCGCATACATTCTTCACTGAGTTGAATTTTTCCAGACAGGAACTGCGTTTGTCAGAATAACAGTTGACAGATGTGAAAGTGATAATTTTTTTGTTGTGACGAACACAACAGATATATTCACCTCAGAGATTTAAGTACAAGGATTGTATTTCATGTAGTGTTTTTGTTCATTTTGATTTCTCACATCTTGTGTGCTTCTTTAGGTGAGTCAGAGTGAACTGTGATGCTAATAGTCTCACAAACGTACAGTTGAGCACCGAAGACTAAAGGCCAAGGTCAGGACTTTCGTTATATAATATTTAACATTTCTGGATTTTCACCAACCCTTTTGTATACCTCCAGAACACTTGGAATATACGGCACGTGTCGAAATTGGATCAGTCTCTGATACTTTTGTGTATTTTTAAAAAGCTTGATACTGGTCACTATTCACTGCCACTGGCTCATTTCTCATTCTTCACTATTCTCATTTTGTGGTCCAAAAGACAAATAAGGACATTTGGCATTAGAACAATACCAGCATGAGTAAATGATGACTTAATTTTCTTATAAAGGTGAACTATCCCTTTAACAGGAAGTGAAACTTAAGGCTTATCTATTGTAAGGAATGGGAAATGTTTTTGAACCTGTTTATGTATTGATATGTTTATGGGAGAAATGAGAAAGTGAATCAGCTATTTGATTTTCTGTATGTCTGTGATTTACATGTGTTTTTTTTCAGTGACAGTGTAGTTTAAAACAGCAAGTAAGTGTTTGATAGCAGGCTTTGCAGCAACATCCTAAACAAACCTAGTTGCAAATTACAGAAAACAAATTCCAGAGATTGTTTGTATTAAAATAAAGGCCTGTCATGTTTTCATTGTTTTATCAGTCTAATATCGACACGCTCTCATAAGATTTGGCTAAAGCCTACAGGCATTTGAACGCAGAGCGACAACTGCAGTAAGTCAGACGAGACAGACTTTTATCTAGAGCAAGAGCAAGGACGTTACTCGCATCTGTCTGATTTCAGCTGCACACACACACTGTCGGTGAGCCGCCGCCCAAGGCCCGAATCTGATCTGCACATCCTCATTTGCATGATTTGAATGTCTGTTTGGTCTCGGAGGTAAACATTGGAATTATATGCCTGTCTCTTGGCAACCACAGGGCGCTTAAGCCATTAGTGCTTGAGATAAGTTTATCCAATGTGTATATGTCAGTGTGTGAATGTCCGTCTATATTTGTGGTAAACCTGTGAATGAAATCTACTGTATTGAGCTACATGTTGTTTACTTTTCTACAATTGCACACTAAAGCTCTCTGCATATGCAGCAAGTCTGTGCATCATTTAAATAGTGTTTCTAACATGTACATTTAGATTTCTTTTATAGTCATGTTGCTAATGGTGCAACACTCTAATAAACATACAAATATAAAGTGCTGTCATGAAGCTTTAGATGGCGCAGGCTATTAGGTCCTTAACCCTCTGGGGTCTAAGGTGTTTTTGGGGTCCTTGAGATGTTCTGACATGCCATGACATTTGTGCTTTTTTCAGTTGCTTATAAACATATTAATGGCAAAGGTGTAATTACACTCCATTTAGCACAAACAGGGCTACCATAATATGTGAGCAACATGAATGTACATGTTTGTATTTTTGAGAGAATAATGTTTATGCATGGTTATTGAAAAAACTAAAAACTAAAGTTTCTGAAATAAGGCCACAAAACACATAGGCCTACTAAATATGTGTCCATAAGACTTCTAAATAATGCATTTTGTCGCCTAGAGTTTTTTCTTCAAAATGATGTGAAAATCATCCTGCCTAATCATTCACATAAAACAATACATTGATTTAAATTTTGCAAAACACTTTCTGTTTGGAAAGGCAATATGCGAGTGGGCGTGAACGATCCAACACCATCATGAATATTTAGTGGTTCGCACCTGAGGAGACAATGGGGCCTGCATACTTAATGAGCCATTCATTCAGGTGTGTCACTGAGCCACAAGAAAGAATGCAAGAGCAATATGTATATATATATATATATATATATATATATATATATATATATATATATATATTGGAAGCATCTCATTTATTTTATTTTTTTTCCACAAATTGTGCTTGCAAATTGTATAATATCCAAGGAAAACATGTCTAGTAATTGTGCAGTTAATTCTCATATTTTCAGTTTTGGAATATGTATCCTCTCCCCAAATTTGTCACTAATAAAACACAATAAAAAATATTTAATAGAAAAGGCTTTTTAGGGATATTTACCTTTTAATAGTTTGTTTACATCTACCTTGTAAATATTTTTTTTTTATTAAAAAGGTTACAATTACAACAACAATTCAAGTGTAATCTTTCTTTGTAAAAACTAAAGTATACATTTTATCATACATATTTCAAAGTTAAGGATTTGATTGATTATTTGATTACTTTATTTTTGACAAAACATACTATATTTAACATATGAGCAAAAATTGGCAAACAAAAGCTTATTTGAGGTGGCAGATATTTTACAGTAAAAATGTATAATCTATCCAAAACTAGTCAACGAAATGTTGTCTTTCATATGTCTGTAACATAGGTCTTTCGTTTATATAAGAAATATAAATGTTAATTTGCAGTTTAATACGTTGCTTACAAATACATTTTATTTCAACATATTTCAGTCGATTTTTACTCATCTCAGTATAGCAATATAGTTTGCTAAAAGCGGATCATTCATTCACACACAGAAATGCGATTCAAATTTAAACCGTCTTGCCGTTCATTCATTCACACACAGAAACGCGATTCACTTGAGAATGAAAAAAACGTACCACAGTATTCTCAGGATCCGTTGCTCCTTGAAATACCAGCACTTCTGAGGTACATTTTCCATTATTATTAATCCTCACAGCGCCGCGAGACGGTGTAAACAAGTACAATGATCTGAATAAACTTGATGTGTTTTCTCGAGCTGATATGGGGGAGTTCACAGTTTGCATGGATTGCCTCAGAATAGCGCGCGCTCTCTGTGGGCGGAGTCACATTAAAAATTATTAGCTGAGATGAGAACGACTGACATCTCGCTCTTTTCATACAGATTACATAAACTGAGAATATTTGTTTTTTTATAAAAATTACTTCATTTAAAAGAACGACCTCAACGACCTGCATAATGAGCCTTTCATTCAGGTGTGTCACTGAGCCACAAGAAAGAATGCAAGGACAAAATAAATATATATGTGTGTGTATATATATATATATATATATATATATATATATATATAATTTGTTCACATTTGGAAACACAGTTTTTTTTTTTTTTTTTTTACAAATTGTGCTTGCAAATTGTATAATATCCAAGGTAAACATTTCTTGTAATTGTGCAGTTAATTGTTCTCATACTGTATTTTCAGAAAGTTTTGGAATATATTCTCTACCCAAATGTGTCACTAATAAAACACATTAAAAATAATTTAAAGAGAAGGCTTATATTGACCTTTTAAGATTTTGTTTACATCTATCCTTGTATATATATTTTTTTGCGATTTTATTAAAAAGGTTATACAATTACAACAACAATTACAATTTTAACAATATTTCCAGTGTAATCTTTCTTTGTAAAAACATTTCCAGTGTAATCTTTCTTTGTAAAAACTAAAGTATACATTTTATCATACGTATTTCAAAGTTAAGGATTCATTAGTTTGAATATAGCCTACACTGGAACAAACACACACTATATATATATATATATATATATATATATATATATATATATATATATATATACAGTATATATATATATATATAACATATGAGCAGAAATTGGCAACATTATAAGCTTATTTGATGTGGCAGTATTTTACAGTAAACACTTTATAATCTATCCGATTTTTCTAGTCGATTTTTACTCACCTCAGTATAGCAATAGTTTGGTAAAAGCTGTTCATTCATTCACACACAAAAACGCGATTCATATTTAAACAGTATTTTGCCAGCTGTAGTAGCTACACAACAGCGCGCATCTGTGCGTTCATTCAGTCACACACAGAAACGCGATTCATATTTAAACAGTCTTTTTGCGTGTATAGACACTATTGTGATTAGAACAAAGCAAATATAGAACTGACCTATTCCTCAACTGGATCCGTTGCTCCTCGAAATGAAACTTCCAGCACTTCTGAGATACATTTTCCAGGATTATTATTAAGATTGTATTATTCCTCACAGCGTCGTAAAGTACATGACTCTGATTACTCGCGGTGTGTGTTATCCAGCTGATGTGGGCGTTTCACAGGTCTGTATGGGATCGCCTCAGATCATTTGCATTTGAATAGCGCGCGCTCTCCGTGGGCGGGGTCACATTAAAACTTAATGAGCTGAGATGAGAACGACTGACATCTCTCTCTTTTCATACATATTACATAAACTGAGAATATTTGTTTTTTATATAAATTGCTTCATTTAAAAGAAGAGAATTCCAGCTTCATGCCTGTGTGCCTGTGTGACTGTTTGACAAATTATTTGCTGAGTTATAGTTCATTTTCGGACGCATTTCAGATCGGACTTCACTGACAGAGAGAAGGCAGAACTCGCATCATGTTTATTTTTCTTTAGTTGGCAAAAAGCACAACACTTTGTTTTTATTGTGAGTATACACAAACAAAATAGACACTTAACAGGATCAAATGATGTATGACAGTCTTGTCAACAGAGTATTTTGAGTCTCTTTTGCACTGATAAGAAAAAAAGCGAGCCTTTCGCGCCGGCGTGATAGCCAACCCCAGGGGGTTAAGAGGGTGGGGAACCTGCAGGTATTTTCGGTCAGCGAATCATGCCTTGAGTTCGGGTCGGTCCTGTCTCATGTGATCTTGAGACCCCAGCCTGGACACGTGCCCAAAGTTCCCACCACTCCTATCAGGGACCAGGTGGTGAACTTGCAAACGCTGCCCCTGGAGGAGGCAGACCGAGCCCTTGCATTGCTGTGTCCTGTGCACACATTGCGTGTTTACGTGGACCACACGCAGAGCTTCAGAAGCTCATAGTTGCTCTTTGTCTGCTTTGGAGGTCAGCAGAAGGGCAAGGCTGTCTCCAAACAAAGGTTAGCCCACAGGATAGTGGATGCCATTGCCTTGGCGTACCAGTCGCAAGGCGAGCCGTGCCCCCTTGAGGTGAAAGCTCACTCAACTCGAGGTGTTGGTTATTTTTCTGGGCGTTGGCGCACGGCGCCTCTCTGGCAGACATATGCAGATCTGTGGGCTGGGCGACACCTAACACATTTGTGAGATCCTACAACCTCTGAGTGGAGCCGGATTCTACCCATGTGTTGGGTACAAACAGACACTGTGTGGGGAAAGGCTGGCTCGTTGTCTCTCTTGCAACGCCATTCCCCTCAAACAGGAATACTAGTGCCTACTTGCTCTTCAGGTGAGTAACCCGCATCGCGAACCCTGAATCGAGTTCCTCCAGCATCCTTCGGCAGTCAGACGTGGCAGAGGCATCTGACGTCAGGCCCAGTATTCGTGTACATGCCCGGCCAGTCAGCCCTTGTATTGTGCTTGATGCCCATATGCTTTGATTCCCCTTAGGGACCGTTCGGTATTTATGGAAGGGGCCACCGGAGGAAAATAGGGGAGGGTCATGTATTTTTATTCTTTGTTGAGGGGAGGGTCATTCAACTTTTTTTAGTCTAGGGGGAGGGTCACCCAACTTTTATATACATGAAAACAGCAACATTTTAAAGTGGCTTGTTTGGTGATATTTTTTTCCATTTAGCGCCATGTTGATCTCGCGTTATCAGCCCCCCTTCGATATCAGATGGGTCTGACCCAACAAAAATCCAGTTTGGCGCTGTTTGACAGTGCGCGCGCACTTCAGTTTGCGCTTAGAAAAAATGCATCATGTCAGAACAGAATGCCAATGAAATGTTTACCCGGCAAAGCTTTAAAGCACGAGCAAATAATGAACTTTTGTGATTGCGAATAAGTGCACAGTGTCCTGTGAGTGTAACTCTACCACTGCATTAACATGTGATGTGAACGTCGAGTTTTACAGTATTGCGACTGAGGCGCCAGAACTGCTGCTGATAGAATGTGCGCTGTAGCGCGATACTACCATATTTTAGTTCCATTCTTATTTTGTTTCCACGATGTGTAAGATGTAGGGCTACCACATCTTTAAATTACTATTAGTATTATTTAAGTTAACATAATAAAATACGTAGACCTACACCACAAAAACTAGGATAAATTTGTTAAAATTGGGCGATTCCAGTGTTATAGACGTAACATTTGCAGTCAAAACTTGAAATATAAATTCTCAGAAAATGCATTTAATACCAATATTTTGGAGTCAAGACATTAGAAAAATAAAGGAGTCAAGACATTAGAAAAATATCAGTCTACACATTAAATTTTATATTTAATATGAGGGAAATACACATGTGACACAAAAAAATCTTTAACTTTTAGGTGGCAAAATATGTTTTAGTAATTCTTCTATAAATTACACTGTGCAAACCAAAAGATATATAGGCCTACCCACCGGATGAATAAAGATCGGCCTCCACAGAACATAAAATATTATTTTTATTTAATTTTTCGTGTTCGCATTTATGTGAAAAAAAAATAAATAAAAAATGTTACGGGCGTGACAGTTCTCCATTACGGACATGACTGCTCTGAAAGCGACATAAAAAATTTCACAAAGACCTCAAACAGAAAGCACAAAGCCTTTCTTTAAAGTGAATTTCGTTTTTTTATTAATTGTATCTTAATTTGAATCAATGTTTCATCTGGATTTAATAAATAAGAAGAAAAATATAGTAGAAAATAGATAATCATGGAGGCGCGGGCGAGTGAACTGGACTCTTGTCTCATAAATGAACCGAAACTCAGCGTAAGGTATGCTACTTGCCTCACAGACCTGAGAAATATATAGAAAGCTTGAAATGTCTACTTTTAAACAGAACAATTCAAAACGAAGGAAAACAGACTGCTTTCTGCTTATGAAATGTGCATTTCTCTCTGGCGCGTTCTGAGAAGATCGCGACACATCGTCAACTTCATCTTTGCAGTCGACACAGAAAACACTTGTTTATTAATAAACAATTAAAATGTTTGACATATTAATAATCATTACTTTTGCTGGTTCTTTGTGACAGCTTTTAGATGCTTTATTGGCAGCCCCACCCACATGTTGAACGAGTCACAAACATCAGCACCGAAAACATGATTTTTTTCAAATCTAAAATCAAAAATCGTGATACGAACCGAATCGTAGGTTCGGTCTATCGTTACAGCCCTAGTAAGATGAGAAAGCAAGAGTTTATGGTTTAAAAAAACAAAAAAAACAAAAAAACAATGGCTATCTGAACATCTTTGCCAAGCGCAAACCAGTACAGAAGTAGGCTAATCAATAAATTATCGGGGAGGGTCATGCCTTTTTTCACAAACATTTTGGAGGGTCATAGAAAAATGTATTGCTGGCGAAGGGAGGGTCATGTCTTTTTTGACAACAGATCTCAAAACTCCTCCGGTGTCCCCTTAAATAAAAAACGAACAGTCCCTTAGGTAATCCCATATGTGTGTACTGTCCACGATATGGTTTCCCTGTGTCTTTCCCTGGGCAGTTCTGCTCTGCCCTGTCTCTGCATCGTAAGTAGCTCCTCATTAGGTTACACCAACAAAATTAAGCTAGAGGTTAGATCAAGTAAAAATAGCATCTTAATGTAACATTTGCAGCTTAACACTTTAATAGGGTAACATAGATATTCATAGTGCTAATTTTTGTCTCTGCAGCCCCCCCCCCCCCCCCTCATTTGAGGCAGTGCCCCAAAATTACGTCCCTGGTAATGACCAACAGCAGCAGAAGCAGCGTACCAGATCTATTCCACCAAGACCAATTATATCAAAATTGTCATATCCATTACCATTCAAAACACATATCAGAGACTAATATTGCACTGACATATTTATCAATAGTTTTCATTATTGATAAAACTATTATATTGCATTATTGATAAAACTAAAGCTCTCCCTATCTTGCTCAATCTTTTTGTCCAAATAAATTTTGGTCTGTAAAAAAAATAAAAATAAAAAAGACTTGTCCGTTCCTCCAGAACACCAGGGAAGTTTGCATTTACAAGTTGGGAATTACGTAATTACGATGTTGGGTGCATTCAAACCACTTTGGTTGGAGCAAAATGCACATTTTCTACATAAAATTCAACAAGGTTTTTTAACTCTACATCTACAAAATTATGAAGAAAGAATGATTAATTATGCAATTATGAATTTGCTTTGTTGTTATTGTAATTTATTTATATTGTAATTGTACAATACTGTAACATGGTTGTTGCAGACAAAAGAGTCGTTGGATCCAAGTGTACAAGACTACAAACTGACTACAAGTATAGCACAAGAACCACTTCAACATTAAAGTCCAAGGACAGATACAGAGCTCATGTGACAAATAATATGGTATATGCAAGCATCTTAGTTTTATAAAAAAAAAAAAAAATTACCATTAATACACGTGACATCCAGATTACGTCTAACGTTTTCTCACTGAAACCCCACCAACCCAGAAACTTAACTTAAAGAAAATCCAGAGTTTTCCACTTTAAAGGATGACTTTTTGGTGACGTTTGTGTGAGTTTCCAGTCTTGCTTGATCTTTTTGTCAAAAAAAAAAAAAAAGCCTTGTACATTTTCCGTCATAACATGAAACTATAAGTGGATGTGTGTCATCTCTAGAAACAGAGATGCTGAATGAGGTTATTGGTTTATCAGGCCCTTTTACATCAGCCAACTGAAAGAGAGACAGACAGACAGACAGGTTTCTGTGGGGGAAAAATTACTGTGGTTCTGCTTGGAGGGTCAGTCAGGCAGCTGGTACTTCATGTCCATCATCAGCCCTGGCAACCAAACCCCTGGCACAATTTTCCCGACAACCATCCATCCATGCACAGCTGGCACAGGCCTGACCAATCACATGGCCACTTTGGGATCTGGCTGCCTCCAGTGCTCCTACTGCCAGAATTGTTATTAGAGACACAGACAGACAGAGACTCAGCTAAATGTTCAGTTTAAACATACAACCCAACATACAGAACAACATTTGAGATGCATTTTCCAGACTGTGCAATTTGTGTAAACCACTATAATCAATATCTGAGAGCTTCAAATAACCCACATTGGCTGGCAGGGAATATCAGCAGACTATTTGCCCGCTGTGTGATGAAAACACAAGTATTTCTGCTAGCTATTAGGACTTGTGCAACTTCTTGTTTTTATTAGTCGACTGGTCATCTAGAAAAGTAGTCAACTAGTTGACTCAGCCTCACTAAATGAGATGTATGGAGGTCCAAGCCTGCAGACAGAAATAAATAAATAAATAAACTAAATTCATTTTTAAATAAAGATCATTCTGAAGGTATTTGCATGACTTTTATTCCTTCATGTATTATTTTATGTATTTATATTAATTTATTTTATTATTTTTACTATTTATTTTTTCATTTATTTTTACATGTATTTACTCATACATTTTTTTATATTGTTTTACATTTATGTATCCATTTATTCTTTTTTTTTTTTTCATGTGCAGCATATAAACGAGGGAGCTCATGTGTCAGATCTAAATAAGCAATAGAGATCTGAGCTTGATACAGTATATGGAAGATCAACTGGAGAGTTGTAAGTTATCTTCACCTATTCACATTGTAGAATTATTTCACGGGTAGCAAGAGCTAATCCAAAAGATGAAAGATGTGTGACGCAGAATTATCGATGAACAAAAGTCTTTAATAAACACAAAGCGAGAGCACACTTAATAGCCATAAACGTTAACGTGGAAAACAGAATTGAAGAAAAATTTGGCTTTTATACACCGAGGATAATAGTCAAGGAAACAAGAAACATGTGAGTAACTGATAAAAAAACATGACAACTAATGATAAACTCGAACACAGGCAAAACTGTGACAAACAACAGAACAAGACAATGAAACTGAACCTGACCATGACATAACTCCTGGTGCAGCTGCTGACTCGGAAGTCAGAGTGCAGAGCCAGATCGACAATGGACCAAGGTGAAGCCAGAGGGAACTGGTCTTATCCAGTGATGTCTTTTAGAACTGGCCTTATCCAGAAATGACTGAGAAGACTTGGAAGTGGGCTTAACCAGCAAAGACTTGCACGACTTGGAACTGGTCTTATCCAGTGATGATTGAGATGACTTCAAACTAGATGGGACCAGGAGTGACTGAAGAGCAGCAACCACCTCATCCAGCTCAACAAAAATATCGTCGAGCTCCAGCTTGGTTTACGTACCTCAGCCTCTGGAGTGTGGGCAGGGCTCCAGTTAATTCCTTCAAACTAATATGCCCTCTGTGGTGGCTCTGTTGCCAGACTTTTGGGGCTTGTGCTCCGGGACAAAAACAGCCTCTGGTGATTGATCTGGCTCAATCTTTGAGGCGGGCTCTAGCTTCGAGTCAGTTGGGCTCTGACTCTTTCGCGGTGGGCATGGCTGACTGATGGCTCAAGCTCTGGGTCTGTAGTGGGGCTGATGTTGTCAGCAATGCAGATGGGGAAAGGGGAGTTACACTGCACCAGCACCCACTTCAGATACTCTGTGAAGCTTCCTCGAAGACCATCCATGGGCAGTTGTTCCTTTCTTTCTATTCCTTGATAGAAAACACTGCGAAAAACCAAACTGTCGGGATAGCGGGTTAGGCATGTCAGGTCAAGAAAATCGAGAAAAAGTGCGGGAATGTAAAAAAAATTTCCGTTTTAATTGTGTCTTTAGTTCCATGTTCTTTCAAGGGTAGCATGAGCTAATCTAAAAAATGAGAGATGCGTGACGCAGAATGATCGATGAACAAAATACTTTAATAAAACACAAAGCGATAGCTCACTCAATAACCATAAACATTAACGTGGAAAACAGAAGAGAAGAAACCGAGGGCTTGTATACTCAAGGAAACAGGGAAGAGGTAATTAATTATTCAAAAAACTAACCATCAGAGGGGTATAAGCAAATCATATAAAACATACTAATGAGATTGTAAGAATTCATAAGAAGTAGCCAACAATTCACCAAAATGTAATATAGTTACAAATTGCCATGAGATTGTATTGGAATTTTCCTCCTTTTTGTGCTTTGTTTCTTGCTTGTGGTGCAAAAGGAGACATTTAGCTGACAAATTCTGTGACATATTTGAAACAAATTCAATCAAATGCTAATGCTGATGCGGTGCTGAGGTCCCTTAACAAGGTCTAAACACTAAACACCACACACACATATAAAATACAGGATAATAATAAATAACTAAAGTGCAAGTCATTCACAGCATTGTAGTACAATCTTTTATTTATATGATACAATTTTCACAACAATCCAGTATTCTGACTACTTTATTTCATTAAAAATGTATGTTTAATTAATATAGGAAATGTTTAAATTTGTGGATTTGTTCTGCACTTTCTCTTTCAAGCAAATCATTATTTTCATTGAGTAAACCTAAATTGAATTTAGGTAAAAAAGGGAAAAGGAAAGAGGAAGAAAATTACAAAAACAAATAATCATTACTACGTGTGTGTGTGTGTGGTATTTCCAGATATAAACAAAACAACAACAAAAAGAACAATAACAAAACAAAAATAGAAAATGTAAATTACTTACTTTTGCTTTTCCATATAACATCAGTTCAGAGTGCTCAAAAACGATGAAGAAACACCATAAAAATACCATAAAAGTATTTCATATGACTCATGACTATGGAAGTAAATTAGTGACAAATGTTTTTGAAACAAAAAGCATGATGAATTGCACTACTCGAAAAAATATGCATTGCATTAACCCTGCTTGCATTTTAATGCATTGTATTTTCAGGGTTTGCATTTTTATGGGCTGAAATTCAACACGGTTGTATATTTAAGCTGTGAATATTTCAATTCAAAACATTTCACACACGTTTTCATTATTAAAAATTCAATACTCCATATTCACCTTTCAGATTTCACTTCCAAAATGTTCATTCTGTTTAAAAATACAACCTATAATATTCGACCGGCAATTTTCGGTCCATTTTATTTCACTTTACAAATTCGCTTCCACAAATTCAGTGGTTCAAATTCGACAGAAAATTCAACATCTGACATCCGGGAACGGCAGGAATATCAGTAGATTGCCGATTGATGATCTCCTGTTAGTCGGTCTCACCAGCAGGAGGTGCAAGCGACTGTTGACGAAGAAAACGTACTCGGTTACTAACGTAACCTCGGTTCTCTCTAGAAGAGGGAACGAGTACTGCGTAAGATATCTTACGCTAGGGGAAAATCCTTTTTCCGCGAGATATTGAAGCCAAAAATTATCCTTAATTTTGTAATAATGCAAAACGCGTTGCAGCAGCAATGCAGACATAGGCGAGACAGCTCGCGCGCCTATTGGCTGCTCTGCGGCAACTGCAGCAGCCTATCGAGCGAGGCCTGGCGTGACGTCAGACCCAATCAGGGCACTTCGCGCCCGCTGCGTCACGTCCCGCCGAAATGGGCGTGGTCTAGGCCTATAAATATCGCTCGCAGGCAGCTATTATCTGGTTTTTCATCATCGAAGCAACCAGAGCGTGTGCATGCACGGCAAGATACGCAGTACTCGTTCCCTCTTCTAGAGAGAACCGAGGTTATGTTAGTAACCGAGTACGTTCTCTTACGAGAGGTCTCTCGTACTGCGTAAGATATCTTACGCTAGGGGACCCAGTGTAAAACGCCGTGCGTGCTGAGATCTGACACCAAAGACCCAAGGGCGAAAGCCCGGGGTACATATAGTGCACAAACACTCAGTGAACTCACAGAGAGTCCGGGAAGAAGGAGGGGTGCAGCCTCACTTTTCCACATAAAGTAGCGTCGAAGGGACGCAAATTTCATCATACAGACAGGGCGGGGTACGGCCTGAACAGATGGGGAAAAAATGTGGGTCTTACACAGTTTGCCCAGCTTTAAACTGTCGAAAATTGAGCTGTGCTCAGTAAACGCAGCATTCTGAGCTGAACGCATCAGGTCAGATAATACTGGTAGTCTAGACCGACAGCAGCCTGGCCTGCAGGGCGGGAACCTCTAGGTTATAAAACCTTATAAATGTAGACGGGGAGGCCCAGCCTGCCGCCATACAAATATCTTGCAAGGCAATCCCACTCGACCAAGCCCACGAAGAGGCCATGCCTCTTGTGGAATGCGCTCTGACACCCAAAGGGCACTGCATGCCCTTGGAGGCGTATGCCAGCGCTATAGCATCAACTATCCATCTGGATAGGCTCTGTTTCGACGCGGCTAGTCCCTTAGAACGTCCGCTAAACGAAACAAAGAGCTGTTCCGTCTGTCTGAAAACAGACGAGCGAGACACATAAGCTCGTAATGCCCTGACTGGGCAAAGGAGGCTCGCGTCTCTTTCCTCATCAGGGACCGGTAGGGCTGACAGAGAGATAATCTGCGCCCTAAACGGTGTGTTGAGGGATTTTGGAACATAACCGTGCTTAGGTTTGAGTATAACTTTTGAGTCATTGGGCCCAAACTCCATGCACGCCGCGCTCACAGAGAGCGCGTGCAGATCCCCTATGCGCTTCACCGAAGCGAGAGCCAGCAAAAACACCGTTTTGAAAGACAGGTGTTTCAAATCGATTGACTGTAAAGGCTCAAATGGCGCACCTTTCATGGCTTCCAGAACCGTAGAAAGGTCCCATACGGGGAGGTCTGGGAGGATTCAGTCTCTTAGCTCCTTTAAGGAAGCGGATGACTAAATCGTTCCTTCCTATTGACTGACCAAGCGTTGTTTCTGAGAACGCTGCTATAGCCGCCACATAAACTTTGAGCGTGGAGGGGGCCCTGCCCCCATCCAACAGCTCTTGTAGGAAGGAAAGCACCTCCGTCACATCACAATTTGTGGGTGACACACCACGGGCTGTGCACCAGCCCGAAAACACTGACCATTTCGAAGAATAGAGTCGTCTTGTAGACGGAGCTCTAGCCTGCGTGATCGTGTTTAATACTCCTTTAGGGAGTCCAACATGTACCCGTTGATGGCCCAGACATGAAGGGACCATAGATCCGGGTGAGGATGCCAGATCGAGCCGCGGGCCTGTGAGAGGAGATCTCTCCTCACTGGTACTGGCCACGGGGCAGTACTTGCTAACTGCATCACGGCTGGGAACCAAGGTTGGTTTTTCCAGAACGGTGCTACCAGCAGTACTGAGCATCCTTCTTCCCTGATCCGTTCTATCACCTGAGGCAGGAGAGAGACGGGGGGAAAAGCATAGAGCGGGCGGCGGGGCCACACATGGGCCAGCGCGCTCCTGCTCTTGGAGAAAAATTCTTGACAGTGAGCGTTTTCTTGAGACGCAAACAGGTCCACTTCCGCTCTGCCGAATTTCTTCCACAGCAGTTGGACTGTCTGTGGGTGTAGGGACCATTCGCCTGCCGGAACATTGTTCCTGGACAGTCTGTCTGGTCCTATATTCATGATCCCTGGCACGTGCGCTGCTCTGAGCGAGCGCAGGTTGCACTGAGCCCATACCAGGAGGCGTTCTGCCAGCCTGTACAGTTTCTCGGATCTGATGCCGCCCTGGCGATTTATGTAGGATACCACAGACATGTTGTCCGAGCGGACCAAGACGTGGTGACCTTTTATTTGGGGACAAAAACGCGTCAGCGCGTTGTCTACTGCCAGCATTTCGAGGCAGTTTATGTGCAGGAGCTTCTCCCGTTCTGACCACTGGCCGAAGAACGGTCTGCCCTCGAGCAGCGCTCCCCATCCCGAGGTGGACGCGTCCGTGGACACCACTTTCACCCTCGAGGAAGTCCCCAGGCTTACACCTGATTGGTACCAGTCGTTCGCTTTCCAGGGTTTCAGAGCTGTAACGCATTTCTGATTGACCCTGAGGCGAAGCAAACCGGGTGCCCACGCTTTGCGTGGGACTCGCGCTTTCAGCCAAAACTGCAGCGGGCGCATGCGGAGCAGACCCAGCTGGAGTACTGACGATGCTGAGGCCATGAGACCTAGCATCTTCTGAAATCTTTTGAGCGGGACAGACGCGCCGCAGCGAAAAGAGTTCGCTGTGCGTCGAATGTCTACCGCGCGCTGTTGTGATAGTCGCGCTATCATGGATAGTGAGTCCAGTTCTGTGCCCAGGAAAGATATTTTCTGACTGGGTGACAGGGAGCTCTTCGCCCAATTGACACTCAGACCCAAATCCTCGAGGTGATCGAGTAAAATGGTTGTGTGTTCTATGAGCACTGCGCGAGATTGCGCTAGAATCAGCCAATCGTCCAAATAATTCAGCACTCGCATGCCTCTCATTCTGAGGGGTGCGAGCGCCGCGTCCATGCACTTCGTAAATGTACGGGGTGCTAGGGACAAACCGAACGGCAGGACTGTGTACTGATATGCCTGGCCCTCGAAGGCGAATCTCAAAAATCGCCTGTGACGTGACGCTATCTGTATTTGAAAATACGCGTCTTTCAGATCTATTGACACAAACCAATCTCCTTGGCGAATCTGCACAAGGATTTGCCTGGTCGTGAGCATCCTGAACTGTCGCTTCACAAGCACTTTGTTCAGTTGCCTTAGATCTAGTATGGGTCTGAGACCCCCGTCTTTTTTCGGTACCAGGAAGTATCTGCTGTATAGCCCTCCTTCGCTCTGATCTTGGGAGAGGGGTTCTATGGCCCCTTTTCTCAATAGTTTCGTCACTTCGGCTCGAAGTAGATGTGCTACTTCTGTTTTTACCGTGGTCTCGACGCGCGCCACATAGCGACGAGGGCGTCGGCGAAACTGCAGCGAATAGCCTCTTTTTATAATGTTCAGCACCCACTTCGAAACCCCGGGCAGCTTTGCCCATGCGTCTGCATGGATAGCTAGGGGTCGAATACGAAGCGCACTCCGCTCGCTCAGCGATGGAGAAGCTTCTGTGTGCTGTAACACAAGCGTGTCGCTCGTGACATTTGAGGCATGGGGCGCGCTGATGACAGCGGGCAGATTGCCCGCGCTCGACTCCTCTACGGTGGTCAACCGCGAGGGGGAGGGCTGGGCGGTTCCCGTGGGAACTGTCATGTCTATGTGTGGATGTGGGCGCGGGACAGCGGGCACATTTATCACACCGAAAACATCGTTCGCTTGCGTGAAGCGAGTGCACGTTGGTTTCGTTTTTACAGAAACCGTGAGACATGCATAACGTGGTGTTAGTGGGCACTGGGTAGTGGGCACATTCACCATGTTTGAAGCGCAACCGACCTGAGTCGGTTTTATGTGCGCGAGCCCTGTGTGACAGGCTGTGCTTATGTGTAGGGATGGGCACTGGGCAGTGGGCATTCTTACTACACACGAAACACCATCGGCCGTGGCCGGGACACCAGAAAATACGCTCTTTTGGGGATTTATCTGGGTAGCCGTGAAAACGGCATTTGTGTGCAGGCAAGCGGGTGACAGAACCGACTTGTTGGCTGCAGAAAACACTGGAACAGTCACATTTTCTGGAACTGGACGAGCGAATAGCTTTGGTGTGAGTCCGGCCGCAGCGGGCTGCTAGCTGTGCTAGGACGACTTCGGGGCCTCGGGCTTCACCGTAACCTTAGGTCGCGGGCCGCGTCCTGCGGGGCGGCGACCGGATGAGCGGGAGCGCGGTCTCGCGCTTCTGGCCTGGCGGCGCTGTGAAGTGGAGGCGGTGGACGGTGGCTGTGGCTGTGAGCTCTGAGCAGACGGTTTCGCACGGCCTGCTGCAGAGCTGGAGCGCTTCGGGAGGAAGTGCTTCATAGCCTGAGACGCTTTCTGTACCTCTGCGAATCTCTCCGCGAAATCTTTGACGGAGGATCCGAAGAGGCCTGCGGCGGAAAGCGGGGCGTCGAGGAACGCGGTGCGCTCAGACTCGGCCATTTCCGAGAGCGTCAGCCATAGATGTCTCTCAGACACGGTGAGAGAAGCCATAGTCCGTCCAATGGCTTGCGCTGCGGACTTAGTAGCACGAAGGGCGAGGTCCGTGGCACTCCTTAAGTCCGGCACGCAGATCGCGTCAGGTCCTTCCTCATCCAGCTTACGGAGGAGATCGGCCTGGAAGATCTGGAGCGTTGCCATGGTATGCAACGCTGACGCAGCTTGCCCGGCGGCGGAGAAAGCGCGGTGGAGCAAGCTCGACGTCGTGCGGCAAGCTTTAGAGGGTAGGGCCGGCTTAGCGCGCCGTCCAGCGGAGGGCGGGCATAAGTGGGCCGCTATCGCCTCTTCAACCGGCGGCAGCGAGAGGTATCCTTTGTTCTTGGCATCGTCAACGGCGGAGAATGCCAAAGAAACAGCAGGACGCACTCTAGCAGAATAGGGGGCGCTCCAGGACTTGGCGACTTCTTCGTGTAACTCAGGAAGAAAAGGCGCCGGTCTGGACACAGGTGAAGCGCGCTCCCCAGGCAGGAAAAATCCATCCAGCCGGTTGTGAGCGGGCTGCTCAGGCGAAGACCACTCGAGGCCGAGGCTCGCCGCGGCCTGTGCGAGTACTCGCATGAGTTCCGTCTCGATGGAAGCTCTCTTGCCTGACGAAGTGCGGGCAGGGGGCGCGGGGTCCTCAGAGCCCGCCCAATCCTCACTGCCTGACGCCAGGATAGAGCAGGAATCATCCTCTCCCAGCAGGGCTTCCTCATCCGCGATATCAACGGAAGCGGCGGCAGACGGCGGCCGCTGTCCGTCAGGAAGCGAAACAGAAGAAGCCGGGGAAGCAAGCGGGCGAACCGGCGAGCTTTGGCGGCTGAGGGAGGGTTCCGGGGCCCGCTGGGCACGGCGCTTTTTACGGCGCGACGCCGCGGCGGGCGGGGGAGCAGTCTCGGTGAAGACGGCTAGGCGAGTCCTCAGAGTCGCCATTGCCATCAGCTCGCAGTGAGGGCATCCGCCGTCAGCGAGCGCGAGAGCTGCATGTTCCTCACCCAGGCAGGAAACGCAGATCACGTGGCGGTCCCCGTCGCTGAGTGTGGCTCTGCACGAGCCGCAGGAAGGCATCTTTAAAAAGACGCTAGCTCTTTTAGAAATGTGTGTCGCGGCGGCGACACACACACACAGAAATACAGTGTAATAAAGAGAAGGATATAAGCGCCGGAAAGCGCAGCAGGAAGGCAGGAAGGCGGCGCGGCCAGCGACTTCAGTGACTCGTCCCGCTGAAGGTGCTCTCTCTCGACGGCGCGGCTCCTAATCCAGCTCCAGCGATGCGTGTGCTTCGCTTGAAGGATGAAAAATCAGATAATAGCTGCCTGCGAGCGATATTTATAGGCCTAGACCACGCCCATTTCGGCGGGACGTGACGCAGCGGGCGCGAAGTGCCCTGATTGGGTCTGACGTCACGCCAGGCCTCGCTCGATAGGCTGCTGCAGTTGCCGCAGAGCAGCCAATAGGCGCGCGAGCTGTCTCGCCTATGTCTGCATTGCTGCTGCAACGCGTTTTGCATTATTACAAAATTAAGGATAATTTTTGGCTTCAATATCTCGCGGAAAAAGGATTTTCCCCTAGCGTAAGATATCTTACGCAGTACGAGAGACCTCTCGTAAGAGAACTATATGTGACCCCGCCTGTGAAACCCCGGCTAAAGTCGCAGAATCGAATTATGAGTTAACGAGCGTCAAAGTAGTCATAGCCATAAAAATCACAAAAATAGTCCATGTGTGATTATTGCTGTAAATGATAGATTATACCAATGGTTTTGAGATGCAATACTTACATTTTCATTTATAACATGATAAATACTGAAATTAATGATTGTATTGACACTACGTCATACTTTTGCAAAAAAAAAAAAAAAAGAAACACGGACGTGGCCATTGATTTCGATCGTCTCTGGGTTTATTTCGCGCAACAACACTGCTGATTCGTATATCATTCGGTTCAGGAACTTCTTTTCTGTGTCTTTTCTATTAGAAAGAGTAAAAACAGATTTTAATATCAATCCGCGAGCGCCGGTAGTCAGGTCAACACAATGAAAAAAAAGGAGAGAGATTTAAGCCGGGTTTAGATGTCTGTGGTGATTTTTTCTTGTCATAGCCAATATTTTAAGAACTGCTATTTGTTTTGTAGCTTAGTATTCTGCCAATAATATTAAACTTATTTTAAGGACATTTTTGGCCTACTACGTGTTATTTGCTGGATGGTAACGTTAATGCGTTGTTTTGACATCTGGCATGGCCATGGCTTCGCCGGCGACACCGAAGTATGAGCAGGAACGGAAAATACCTGCTTGCTTGATATTAATCTCGGTGGAATTGCCCCAAATTATGATTTAACCGGTTTTATTGCGGATTATTTTCTGGAGGATGATTGTGATGATGAACAGGACACGTTCTTTGACGAAACTGACGAGGAATTTGACGGTAAGTTTTTAAAAAAAAAATGTTTTATGCTAAATATGTAAATGTATACTGTCAGTGTCCAGCCAATGTAATGCTAACACATATCTGTGATGCAAAAATAGTGGATTTAAATGTTTATTACATTTGTTGATTGGGATTGAGTCAGTTTAAGGGACATTCTACCAGAAACGTACATTTCCACTTCCAAAAATCTTGGGGGGAAAAATATATTTTTCTCAAATCTGAACGTTGAGTCATATGGAGGACATGTTAAACTATGAGAAACACATATCATGCCATCTCAGCATGTTTTTATCTCACCCCTAAAATGTCAGGCCCTGTCACAGACAAATTTAGAATGGTTTCCTAATGAATTTCTTTGATACAAATAGCATTTTCTTATTGATCACATGTCCCTGATTGTATCTAACATGGTTTTATAATTCCTTTAAGAAATATAAGTAACTTTTCGGTCAACTGTAGAACACAAAATCACAGAATACCCGCCAGGCACCCATATAGTTGTAAAATAACTACCTTTACATAGGAGATTTTTACAAAAACATAGTAGTGGATATATATACCCCCACCTTCATCTACACAGTTAAAGAGATTAATTAATTAATATTTCCTCAAATAGTACACTTTTGTCATAATTTCCTGTGTGACAGGACTGACCATGGCGTGACAGGACTGACGGTACTGTGACAGGACTGACTTTATGGATTTTGATGATGCAGAAAAAGTTATGTTTTGAGTTCTTTATTTTAAGTTTTGATTGGCATTTCTTTTTTAAATTATTATTATAATTTTAATGTAATATACTATGGTAAAATTCAGCCAATGACATACATAATATTGCCAAAAGTATTGGGACAGCCCTCCAAATAATTGAATTCAGGTGTTCCAATCACTTCAATGGCCACAGTTGTATAAAAATCAAGCACATGGGCCTTCATTTTACTATTGCATGCGTTAAATACATAATATATGCAATAAATGTAATGAAAAATAACAATAACATTAATTTGTAAGGCCGTGTCACACAGGAATGTGACAGGGCCTGATGTGACAGGGCCTGACGGTCGGCCATTTTAAACTGCCATTACTCAGCCTGCTAGCATGCTAGCATAAAAACTGTTAACATGCAAGCAAGGAATTTCAGTAACCTTTTTAGACATGATTTGGATTTAAAACATTTTCATTATTTTCTGGAATGTTTTACCATGACAGGGCCTGACCCTTTAGCTCGTCTTCCTAAAATAACCCATACAAAAACAAGCTTAAAATCATTCAATTCAATGACAGAATTCAGCCTTGATCAATGTCAGCTTCACATGGGACAAATTATGTCACTTCCTCTGAGTGATTCCCTTAAAGGCATATTTCACACATTTTATGTAGAGTTTTATGTAAACGTGACAGGACTGACCAAAACATGGGGACAGTTGTAAAATAGAATTTATTTGTAGAATTTATATATAATTTTATGTTTTTGATCAGTTGATGTGAATGATAACAGCTTAAACTTGTTATTGATGGAGTTTTTTTTCCGAAATATCAGTTTTTAGCATAACAAAACTATGAAAGACGTAGCTCCAATTTGGCTGAGGACAAGGACATGGACAGGATTTGTAATTTTCAAAAGTGTTTTTAATAAAGAAAAAAATATATGAGAACCTAATGAATGACATATTCCTTTACAGAACAACTCACAGAAATCAACTATGAGCCAGTTTTAGGATTTTTTGGATGAAATACTTTTTTATTCACTGTAACAATTCAAGGACAGATAATGTACGTTTCTGGTAGAATGTCCCTTAAATTAATTACGTTTATGGCATGATGTTTATTTGTTTCATTACACTCTGAATTGAAGTCTGCTTACCACCTATAGGCTGTTTCTTGTTCCTATGCCCTCCCCTCAATTAATCAGATCCAGTCTGACTAAACTGAAAAAAATTGTTTCTGATACTTTCATATAAAATGCTTCATTATCCATTTTAAATGTGGAATTAAACCCACTTCCCATTCTTGCATGTTACGCAATCATGTTTTTAGGTATCTTGCTTTGAAAAAAAATGATCTTTGCTTTTTCAGGCAGTGACCAACATGATGAGGAGGACAAGCCAGTTTTGGTGATTGAACCCCAAGCTATTTGTCTGGCGAACATGAAGAGGGAACACCAGCAAGAAGAATTTGCTTCGAAACCTGGAAGTCCAGATGTGAAACTGAAAGTCAGTTTCTCTTGCAACTGCAAGTATTTCAATGGGGAAAAGTGTTCTTTATTTTTCAAGGAGGGAGAGTTGCTGTCACTCAGGATTTTATTTTGCATCTAGACAATTTTAGAATGTGTACAAAGTTTGAGACTGACCTGTTAAAGGGATAGTTCACCCAAAAATGATTTACTCATACTCACCATCATGTTATTCCAATCCTGTATGAGTTTCTTTCTTCTGCTGAACACAAAATAAGATATTTTAAAGAATGTTGGTAACCAGACAGTTGGCGGCACCTATGGAAGTCAATGGGTGCCGTCAACTGTCTGGTTACTAACATTCTTTAAAATATCTTATTTTGTGTTCAGCAGAAGAAAGAAACTCATACAGGTTTTTGGGTAAACTATCCCTTGAAATTGTATTTATTTATTTATTTATTTTTTACTCCAGATTTACTCAATGTTACACCGTGGGCCAGTAAGAGAATGATAATTTCAGAGAATGAGAAATGTTATGTTATTTAATTGATATATTATTGACATTTCACTGATATTACATTTTACTAATAAAGTTATGCAAATTATTCCACTGAATAGACATGGTAATTGTTGCTACGATCAAGCTTTTGTGGTACCCCCATACGTTTCAATGTTTTTATGCTTTTAGCTTTTTGGACATGCACATCATAATAAATAGACCTGTTTTACAAAACTTTAAGAATTTTTCCACTGATGTGTCATATATCACTAAAAAGGGGAGAATCTCAGCTTTAATGAGTTATAAGGCACATATGCAGGATAACTATGGATCAAATGTGTTGCAGTTTTAACAAATAACTTATTTTTAAATTGGAATTTCTCAAAAATATGATTTTCTGAGCCTGAATTTTAGCAAATCTTTGACATGGCCTTACTCAGTCAATATTAAAGATATCAAGGTTATATTTTCACAGAATGTTCTTTACATTGTGTAGGATGATTCTATGTAGAAAACATTGAATCATAAAAAAAATACTTTAGCTGGGTTTTCACAGGCAGGGTCACATATTTCTAAACAGAATGAACATTTTGGAAGTGAAATCTGAAAGGTGAATATGGATTATTGAATTTTTAATAATGAAAATGTGTGTGAAATGTTTTGAATTGAAATATTCACAGCTTAAATATACAACCATGTTGAATTTCAGCCCATAAAAATGCAAGCCCTGAAAATACAATACATTAAAATGCAAGCAGGGTTAATGCAATGCATATTTTTTCGAGTAGTGCAATTCATCATGCTTTTTGTTTCAAAAACATTTGTTACTAATTTACTTCCATACATGAGCTATATATTTCAAATCACCTTAAGCCAGATGTGGCAAGTGTAAAATATTATAAAGAAAAAAATGTATTGTCCTTTTGTTTCCACTAAATAAACAAGTAAATTTTTATTATTTTAAATATGTAAATGATTAAATGAATAAATAAATAAATAATAACTAAATTAGCTAATTTCATAAATTATGTCATGAACAAACTGTGGTTACCACCTGTTAGTTACATTACAGACTGTACTTAAACTGTTAGTTAGACAAAGGTCAGGGACACAGTGAGTCTTCATGATGTTTATCATCCTCTCAGGAGTCCACACCGAGCGGACGTCTGTTCCGGACTCATTTGTAATGAAGGCACAGCAGCGCCACGAGCCTCCAGTTCCACACCAGTCGAAGGTGACCTTTCTTTGGAATGAAACAGAGTTGTCTTCATGCTGCGTGTTGGTTACATTCCCAAAATTAAGAGAGACCCTGAAAATCTCAGGAAGGTCAGGCCACATTAATACCTACAACAGCCTGTAAACAGGCCATCCGTTCACGGTCCAGAGGGAACCGACCGCTCTCAGAAGACAATGTCAAGGTTACGTGGATATATTTTCCATATATCAGCCAACATTATTGTTATTGGCCTGCACCAATTTTCAGAACTACACAATCACAGATGTGATACTGATGTTTTAGACAATGATATAGAAAAGCACACACTATAAAAAGTTTAACTATTATTTACAAAAAAAATTTGGTGAAACATTTTTACACTCAAATTTTTTTTGTAAATTTTAAAGCTGTGAAATCAATTAAATATACTGTATCAATTGAGAAAATGCAAGTAAAAAAATTTAGTAAATCTGAGTAACTGCATCTGGTACATTGAGTAAAAATAATTTTACATTTAAACATTTAAAAAACAATATTTATGAGAAATATTAACTGTTTTTATTTATGAGTAATATTAACTTTTTTTATTTCCTCTAAACCTTTGTAAAATAGTAGCCTATTCTATACAACCACCAGTACATGACATTGGCCTTTATTGTCGATGAGTACAGCAATACAGCACATTTTACACTGTTTTTAACATGTATACAATATTGCCTACATTTAAACTAATTTAACAAACATTTTAGAAGTAAAAATGAAACATTTAAACATTCAGGTAGCCTAATTCAAGTGTAATCAACCGGTCTGTTATCCAATATCCACCGGATCAGCGATGGTTCTTGTGCCAGAGACGGACTCGCACTCTGCGGGTGAACTTCGAACTTCATACCGCCGTCCTGCATTTCACTCATAGCCGAAAGATACTGTGAGCGACTGACTCCATAACCTGCCAATAAACAAACAGTTACAGTTCTGAGGACATTTTATCATCCAAATTAATTATATTCATTATCATTAGGAATAAAGTTGTGTGTTTATGCAAGGCGTTTCAATCACACGAAAAGACATACGCGACTCTCATTTAGGTGTAGAATTACGCCTCTGTATGTTGTTTTGCATTAAATAAAATGATTTAACACTAGAACTCCCAAGACGGTCATTTTGACCGTTTTTAAATTTTACAGTGTAATAACTTTGTTAAAATAAAATCAATTTGGCTGTAGGACTCTGACTTTTCCTAAATATGTGTATATTTTATTCTGACACTGTTATTTTATTAAAATCACAAAACAAAAAACAGTTCTGACTATTTCTACCTAGAATGGCCATAGCGGTCATTTTGACCGCACGCATTATTGATACATAAATCCGCTACATTTCCCGCCTATTGGTACCCGTAGCATAGCAACGATCTGTCCTTTTTTGTTAAAGCTATTCCAACACTAGCTGCTATAAGTTATACATTTGAGCTAACGAAAATGTCATCAAAAAGAACAATGACAGCCACAGAGGTTTTAGCCATGCTTAGGAGGCTTGACGATGAGGAGTCTGATGGAGGAGCAGGTTCGGATCAGGACAGCGATGTCTCTTGGTCCCTGGACAGTTCATTCAGCTCTGAGAGTGATTCAGATAATGAATTAATTCCCCGTCGAAAAAAGAGCCGGCTGGACATCTCCAATCCTGGAACTGACCTTGTTCCATCGGATAATATTCCAGGTATGTTTCTCTTCTTCTCTAGCTATATTTTTATACTTTGTGAGGCAGACAAGCCATATTATCAATAATACGTTACTTCAAAGTAACGTTATAGTTATCCGTCTCTAACTATCTAAGGTAGGCTATGCCGATCAGATCTGCTATCGAAAATGTTTGTCCTATTATTTTTCCTCTCACACACCCACCGCTGTTACCGACGCACCTTTCCTGACGACCGATCCATTCATTCACTTTTTGTGAAAATTGTGAATGAATGCACACATCTTTTCATTATTATTATTCTATTGCTAGTATTATACTATATTGTCAGGCTAGTAGAAATCATATGGGCTAATTAGTCCTAACAAGATTACGATTTCATGAACTAAAAAAGTAATTAGTCTGTTCTGTTCTTTTTTTTTTTTTTTTTTTTTTTTTTTTGCCAATAGTGCAAAACCTGATCCATCAGATATGCCTGCTGTGTCAAGACAACACAGTCCACCACGAGATGAGGAAGCTGGCCTAATAAACCCACTTACAGCCGAAAGGCGTGAAACGGCGAAAGACGGCACAGTGTGGACCTATATAGAGCTGGGTGAAGACAGAGGAAGGCGACAATGCCAAAATGTAATAACTGAAGCCGCAGGCCCGACAGCGCACGCCAAGCGCAATATTGAAGATGCCCTTACAGCCTTTTTGTGTTTAGTGGATGATGGCATGCTGAAACACATAAGGGACTGCACCGTGGCTGAGGCCCACCGAGTCAAGGAGGACGAAATATGGGACATAACAGTTGAAGAGCTAAAAGCCTTCATTGGTTTAATTTACATTCGAGGGGCGCAAGGTGGAAAAGGGATGGATTTGGCAAGCTTTTGGACAGCCGAGTGGGGATGCGCTTTTTTCAAGGAGACCATGTCCGAAACAGGTTTCAGGAAATAATGCGATTCCTGCGTTTCGACAGAAGGGAAACCCGACGCACACGCCTGCGAGATAACAAGTTTGCCCTTATGAGTGATGTTTGGGACAGATTTGTCCAAAACTGCATCGCCTGCTACAAGCCTGGTGCCGACATCACTGTGGATGAGCAGTTATTCCCTACTAAGTCAAGGTGCAGCTTCATCCAGTATATTGCAAACAAACCGGACAAATTCGGAATCAAATTCTGGCTTGCTGCGGATGTCGACACCAAATATATGGTAAACGGTGCGCCTTATCTGGGCAAAGACGTGACGAGGAGGCCAGGTCAACGACTTGGAGACAGTGTGGTGCTGAAAATGGTCGACCCATACCTGGGGAAGGGAAGAAACATCACCACCGACAATTTTTTTACTTCATTTGTACTGGCCAAGGCACTTCAGGCCAAGAAAACTAGCTTGGTTGGCACGGTAAACAAAAGCAGACGAGAGCTCCCCCCGTGCGTAAAGGTGCAAATGCCGCTGTTCAGCACAGTGGTGCTGAAAAGTGGCGATGCAACACTGACCGTGTATCAGTGCAAAAAGAACAGAAATGTCTGCATGCTCAGCACTGTCCACACTGCTGTTGGCATCACAAGTGGCCCGAAAAGCAAGCCAGAGGCGGTCACCTACTACAACAAGACCAAGGTAGGAGTAGACGTTCTAGATCAAATGGCTAGAAAATACTCGGTAAAAGCACCCTCCCGTAGATGGCCAGTAGCTGTTTTCTATAACATCCTCGACCTGGCTGCAATCAACGCGCACATATTGTACAAGAAGTGCACAAATGAGCAAGTTTCAAGGAGGGACTTCATCACGCGACTGGCGAGCGAACTTCGCTCCGACCACATTAAATCCAAAGCCACACAACTGGTGGTGCGAGAGCCAGAACCCGGGCAGGAGCAGCAGCAGATGGAGAGAAGAAGGCAGTGCCAAGTAAAGAGAAGCTGCAAACAAAATAAAACAAAGGAGACATGTGCCAAATGTCACAAAATTGTGTGTGGGATTTGCACACGAAAGGCGGTGTTTACCTGTGTGGACTGTGCGTAAGCGTCAGTGAATGATGCGGGGTGTTTGCGCCGTTCAGAGGAGCCCACTTGGAGGAAAACGTGTTAACCTTTTGTTCGTTAATATTTTTTTGTTCACTGAAAATCGTTCTAAAGCAGTTCGTTTTCTTGTTTAGCTAATGTTCATGTTTTTTCTTAGCCTGTTTTTGTGTGTAAGTACTGTATTGTGCTGCATACGTGTCCATGAAAGTTTTTAATGTATTAAAATGTATATAGTAGGGGTGGCACGGTTCACAAAACCCACGGTTCGGTTCGTATCACGGTTTTAGGGTCACGGTTTTCGGTTCTGTACGGTTCTTGTTGTTATTTTTTCTTTTAATCTTTAACACTCCAAACATGTACTTCAGCATATGATATATAGCTTAATTATCTAATTATTAATTTATTTCATAAATGGGGCGTGTTTGCAAAACGCAGCTTCTCATTTCCCATTCCGAAGTAATATAGTGAGCGGTCACCGTGAGGAAACTTTCAGTGGCCCTGGAGGTTCATCCATCTGTAGTGAGAGCTACGTGGGGACAGTTCTTTGTCAATTTCTCCTCGTGTCTCGTCATCATAGGCGTAATTTGCGGGTGGGACATGTTCCCACCACTTTTTGCCAAGGTCGATATTGTCCCCACCACTTTTGAAACATCTCACGGCACAGGTGTACCAATACAATTAAATAAAACATCTCCAGTTAACTAGCACAGTATTCGTTTCGTTCGTTTGTTAAATAAAAAGCAATATAGCGCTGAAATGTGTTTTTTTTAATCAAGTGATCAAAGTGCTCGTTGCCGCTGCGATCAGTGGCGCTGATACTGTGTTCTCTTGTGGCTCGCGCACACGCCGCACAGTCTTCACTTGGACGCGCGCTTCAATCCGTTGGGGATACTCTCTATTCGTTCCGGTGAAATCACAAAACAAAATTCATACAAATCTGTCCCTGCTTGATATACAACCACTGATAAACATAATCGGTTTTGATGGAAAAGCAAAAATATATATACGAGTGCGGATTAGAACTCAGAACCTATGACACGCTTGGCAAAAGTTCTGCCACTGGACCATTAAAGTACATACGTGAAACAGTCGATCTATGTATTTATTCACGTGAAAAAACAACATATAGTGGAGTAGATCTCATTAAAGGTCTAAGTAAACCGAGTGTTACTATTTAAATCGATTGCTGGACATCGTAATGTTATTCTACATACATCTGATTTATGATTTAGCATTGTATTAGCACGGGCACGAGGCTACATTGCGCATGCGTCGAACCGTGCGACGCACACACGCTCCGAACCGAGACAAGCGAACCGAACGGTTCGGATGTTTTTTCATGTACCGTGCCACCCCTAGTATATAGTGTTTTTGTTATTGTATATATGTTATAAGTTATTGTATCATAAGATTTGTTTTTATTTTACAAAGAAAATATTTATCAATTAGGCTGGAAAATACATTTTCACATTCGAATTTAAATTTTGTGTCCTTGTCTTTATTATTACCTATCGTAACATTGTAGATCCATTTATTTTTAGATTTTGTATTGATTATTGAACTTATTTACAAACAGGGTTACTAAACGGTATGAAGCTTTGACGTTTCCTAACATTTTTGCATGTCTTTTCACGTGGTGAGTGCAAAAAAAAAAAAAAAAAAAAAAAAAAAAAAAAACTTTATTTTGTGCTTGTTTTAAGGGCGATAGCGTCATAACATGATGACAGGTATTAAAAGCTTCATTGGAAACCTTAAAAAGAAGGTTCCAATGTAGATATGACATGACGAAAATGACGTTCAGTACGGCCATATGACCGTCAAAGTATGAACGGTCAAAATGACCGCTATGGTCGTTCTAGTAGTTTTGGAATTCCGGTAGTTCTAGTGTTAAAGCACAGTAATGATTTTATAGATAAAATAAAATATACACAAACCCGAATTTCACAGAGGAAATGCACCAAATCTGCGACTCTGAGAAGAGAACTGTTGTTCCCTTTCGTTGTCACTCCGAGTTACGTCGGATGACGACGAATGGGGTTTCGCTTAGAAAGCCTGTCATCTTCGAGTATATAAAACGAGCCTATGGCAATGAAATGCCATGGGTCTGCGGAATTTGCATTGCGTAACTCCGCCCCACCCTGGGGGTATATAAGGAAGTACGCTGCAACATGCAGATATGTTTTCGCTTCGGAGCCAAGAGTTTTCTTCACTCCTACAAGCCATTCTGTATCATCTTCACTCTACGAGACGAGCGGCTCTTCAGTGTGTTTGTGTGACGGCGTGTTCCAGCGAGATCGCATTGCCTGCTGCTGATCTGTGCAGTGATCTGCCGACAGTGTGTGTGTTTCTCCCTGGGCGCTTCAGCACTCTGTCGCGTCAAGACGTCTTTTTCAAGACGGTTCGCCCGTGTATTTACTGGATGTGGGCGCGTGATTCATCTGCCTAATGGTCACGAGCGCTGTTTCGCGTGTTGGGCTTATTCACGCTCGGCAGCGCTCGTGGATGAGTCACGTTTTCTTTGCGGGAACGTGACCATCGCGATGTTTATAGATCGAGACTCAATGATCTCCGTGTGGGTAGAGTCCCCTCTGCCACACCCCAATCTATCTCTTCCTCGAGAGGGGATACTTTGGCTGGTGGCCAGGGTGATCTGAGGGTTACAGTGTGGCATAATACCGACGAGTATTCCTCGGGCCACGCCCACCTCCACATCGCAAACCGTGGGGCTTCCGTGTGTGCCTGGTTTCTCTCGGGGACCCAGTGTTTTCATTCGGGGCTCCAGCAGGTGGTGTCATGTCACTCACAGCATCACAAGGCGGGCTTGATTCCTCTGGAAATGAGGATTCGACTGCGTTGCCTCCCTCTGGAGTGTCAGCGTTAGTCGGGTCAGATCCAGAGCTGATGGCCATGCTTTCCCGGGCAGCTGAAAGCATCGGCAGGAGTGGCGCCGCCCTCCCCCCGAGCGCTGTAGGCTTCCCGGATGTGCATCAGGACGCTTCCGGCCCGCGGGAGTCCATGTGACTTTTCGCGGCCCGCGGGCGTCCTCCGCCTTCGCTGCACTCGATCGCGTGGTGATCATGGGCTGTATGTTCTCTGTCACTATCGTGGCACAGGCATGCAGTGCTGTGTGTCGCCTTCGCCTTCGAGGCAGTGCTGACTCGGGAGTTCTGTCAGACCAGGCCGCCGTGGAACGCTGGTCCTTCCCTGGCCTACACTGACAGAACGCGGAAACTCGACCACGCCCCCACGCAGGGACGCTATGCCTCCCATGTCTGGGCTGGTCGATCCGCCACGCACACTACTGACCTCGCTCTACGGGCGACATCGGTACCCGCGTGATCCCGGGGCCAGGTGATGTCCACAGCTGTGGTCCAGGAATGGGCTCAGCCAGGTTGATGTGAGGGGGTCTGAGAATTCATTTTCTCAGCTCCCCCATGTCCCAGGCTGGGCTCCTCGGCGGTGTGGTTGAGGAGTGTACCCAACAGTCTTTGACCCCCCCAGAAGCAGACTGAGGCCTTCTGCACCGACGGTCATCCGTCCGTGCGGTCTCCTTAGTCTGCTTCCCGCCGAGGCCGCCTCCCTGCGACTCCTCCCCTCGAGCCTTCACTGGCCCCGAGCAGGAGAGGGTTGCAGGAGGGCGGCACCGCCCGTCTCTGCCCCTTAGCCGGCCAAACGCCAGGCTAAGCAGCATTTTCGAGACGGGTGGCTTGCTCGGCGGTGTGATTGAGGACTGCGCCCAACAGTCTTCGATCATCCCCTGAAGTGGACTGAGGCCTTCTGCACCAATGGTCATCCTTCCGTGCGGTCTCCTTAGTCTGCTTCCCGCCGAGGCCGCCTCCCTGCGGCTCCTCCCCTCGAGCCTTCACCGGCCCCGGGCTGGAGGGGGATGCAGGAGGGCGGCACTGCCCGTCTCCGCCCCTTAGCTGGCCAGACACCAGGCTAAGCAGCACTTTCGAGACGGGCAGCTTGGAGTTAGGGCTCAGTTCTTTTCAGGAGTTGGTAGCAGGGCCACTCCGTCCCCCGGTGGAGGGCCGCGGGAGAATCTCTTATTTCAAGAACTGATGCCCCTTCCTCCGAGCCCCAAGAGGCTGTGGATGACAGTGCGCGCCGCTCACGAGCCTCGCCACTCTCGTCCCCTTCTGTCGCCAGACCCCTGCCAGAGTACGCCCCCGTGGCACGCTGGTCCTCCCCTGGCCTCCTCTGGCAGGGCGCGGCTAATGACCGTGCCCCCACCCACGTCTGGGCCGGTCATTCCGCTTCGCTGCACCACCAGTGTACGTCTGGCTCGCTTGACCCCGCTGGTACAGCTTTTGGGAGCTTCCCAGACTGTCCCGTTGGGTCGCGAGAACCATCAGGCTCGGCTACGCGATTCAGTTCGCACGGTCTCCTCCCCACTTCAGGGGAGTCCGCTTCACTATGGTCGGTGGCAATGCCCCTGTCATGAGAGTGGAGGTCGCCACCCTACTGGCGAAGGGTGCGATCGAGATTGTCCCTCCAGCCGAAATGAAGGCCGGCTTTTACAGCCCCTACTTCATTGTACCGAAGGCAGCGATCGACCTGAAGGACGCCTACTTCCATGTCTCCATTCTTCCTCGACACAGACCATTCCTACGGTTTGCTTTCGAGGGGCAGGCATACCAGTACGCGGATTTCCCTTTCGGGCTAGCCCTGTCTCCTCGTGTCTTCACGAAGGTCGTCGAGGCAGCCCTTGTTCCTCTACGGGAACACGGGGTTCGCATTCCTGAACTGTCTCGTCGACTGGCTGATCCTAGCTCACTCTCGAGACCAGGTTTGCGAACACAGGGACCTAGTGCTCCGGCACCTAGCTCGTCTGGGCCTTCGGGTCAACTGGGAGAAGAGCAAACTCTGCCCCGTGCAGAGGATCTCTTTTCTCGGTATGGATATCGACTCGGTCGCCATGTGCGCGCAGCTTACGAGCGAGCGCGCGCAGTCACTGCTGACTTGCCTTCGTCAATTCGAGGGCAAGAGTGCGGTCCCACTGAAACTTTTTCAGAGGCTCCTGGGGCATATGGCATCCGCAGCCGCAGTAACGCCGCTCGGATTGCTTCATATGAGACCGCTTCAGCTTTGGCTTCGCGATCGAGTCCCGAGGTAGGCATGGCAACACGGCACGCTCCGAGTCCCAGTGACTCCGACCTGCCGTCAGACCTTCACCCCGTGGTTGAACCTCAGTTTTCTTCGGGCTGGTGTGCCCTTAGAACGAGCTTCCAGGCATGTTGTTGTATCAACAGATGCCTCCACCACGGGCTGGGGCGCCATGTACAATGGACATGCTGCCGCGGGCTCCTGGACAGGTCCCCAACGCCTTTGGCATGTCAATTGCCTCGAGTTGCTGGCTGTACGCCTTGCCCTGCACTGCTTCCGGGCGTTGCTCAGGGGTCAACACGTGCTAGTTCGATCAGACAATACCGCCACAGTAGCGTACATCAACCGTCAAGGTGGTCTACGCTCCCGCCGTATGTCGCAACTCGCCCGCCACCTCCTCATATGGAGTCAGAAGCATCTGAGGTCGCATCGAGCCATTTATATCCCGGGAGAGCTGAACCGTGCGGCTGACGAGCTGTCTCGGCTTCGGCCTCTCGCTGGAGAATGGAGACTCCATCCCCAGTCGGTCCAGCTGATTTGGGATCAGTTCGGGGACGCTCAGATGGATCTGTTTGCCTCCCACGACTCGTCCCATTGCGACCTGTTTTATTCCCTGACCGAGGGCACGCTCGGCACGGATGCACTGGCGCACAGCTGGCCGCGGGGCCTACGCAAGTATGCGTTTCCCCCAGTGAGCCTTCTTGCGCAGACCTTGCGCAAGATCAGGGAGGACGAGGAGCAGGTGATATTGGTTGCCCCATATTGGCCCAACCGCACCTGGTTCCCAGAACTAGTACTCCTCGCGACAGCACCTCCCTGGCCTATTCCTCTGAGGAAGAACCTGCTTTCTCAGGGACGGGGCACCCTGTGGCACCCTCATCCCGATCTTTGGAACCTCCACGTGTGGCTCCTGGATGGGACGAGGTAGGTTTGAGTACCCTACCACCAGCGGTGGTGGCTACCATCACTTCCGCTAGAGCATTGTCCACGAGACATGCCTATGCGTTGAAGTGGAACCTCTTCGTCAACTGGTGTTCTTCTAAACATCAAGAACCCACGAAATGCCCGATCAGTGTCGTGCTTTCTTTCCTGCAAGAGGGGTTGGAGCGAAGGCTGTCTCCCTCCACCCTGAAAGTGTATGTTGCCGCCATTTCCGCACATCACAACGCAGTCGAAGGTAAGTCCGTTGGAAAGCACGACCTGATCATCAGGTTCCTGAGAGGAGCGAGGAGACTGAATCCTCCTCGCCCTCCTCTCGTTCCCTCTTGGGACCTCTCAGTGGTTTTAACTGCCCTGCAGAGTGCTCCCTTCGCGCCTCTGCAATCAGTGGAGCTTAAGTTCCTGTCGATGAAGACAGCGCTCCTGGTTGCATTGGCCTCCATCAAGAGGGTAGGGGACCTGCAGGCATTCTCGGTTGACGAAGCGTGCCTGGAGTTCGGGCCGGCTAACTCTCACGTGATCCTGAGACCCCGGCCTGGATATGTGCCCAAGGTTCCCACCACACCCTTTCGAGACCAGGTGGTGAACCTGCAAGCGCTGCCTTTGGAGGAGGCAGACCCAGCCTTGGCACTGCTCTGTCCAGTACGCGCCCTTCGTGCTTACGTAGACAGAACGCAGTGTTTCAGGACCTCTGACCAGCTCTTTGTCTGTCATGGTGGGAAGCTGAAGGGAAAGGCTCTCTCCAAGCAAAGGTTGTCTCACTGTATAGTGGACGCCATTGCTTTGGCTTACCAGCAGCAAGGTCGACCATGCCCCCTTGGTGTGACGGCCCACTCCACCCGGAGTGTGACATCCTCTTGGGCTCTAGCGCATGGCGCCTCGCTAACAGACATCTGCAGAGCTGCAGGCTGGGCGACACCTAACACATTCGCGAGATTCTATAATCTCCGAGTGGAGCCAGTTTCTTCTCATGTACTCGCTTCAACTAGCCGGTATAGATTCTGCTCAGGTGTCTTCGCTTGCTCGCCATTCCTCTCCACGGACGGGATTCGTGCGATGTTTTCTCAGGTGAGCCTAATAAGCCCTGAGTCTCCTCCAGCACTGACGACGTCAACGCCAGAGTCATGCCACCGGCAGCTTTCGCGCTTGGCTAGGTGCCTCCATGTGCATGGTTCCCCCTCTGGGCGACCCCCACATGTGTATTTCCACTGTAAGCCTCTTCGAGCATGTGTCTTTCCCTTGGCAAGCCACCTTGCCACCCCTGGGGTTGAAATATTCCACCTGCGGTTGGACACCCCAGTGTTTCTCTGTATGCAGCCCTCCGGGGTCATATGTGTATTCCAAGTCCCCCCCTTCGGGTTGGGTATGATGGCATATTTCCACTGAGATATGCTTCCCAGTGTACCTTGGTATTCCTGTGTTAAGTAGGAGTCCTTCGTCCGTGCCAGTCTCACGACAGGGAGCTCAGACTTACGCAGGGCACTGGAAGACAGTCGAGAGGTGGCGTGATTTCACTGGGAACCCCATTCGTCGTCATCCGACGTAACTCAGAGTGACAACGAAAGGGAACGTCTCGGTTACGTATGTAACCCTCGTTCCCTGAGAAGGGAACGGAGACGTTACGTCTCCCTGCCACTTCCGCTGTACCGCTGGAACGCCTGAGTTCAGTCTCGGCTCCTCAGCGAAGACATATCTGCATGTTGCAGCGTACTTCCTTATATACCCCCAGGGTGGGGCGGAGTTACGCAATGCAAATTCCGCAGACCCATGGCATTTCATTGCCATAGGCTCGTTTTATATACTCGAAGATGACAGGCTTTCTAAGCGAAACCCCATTCGTCGTCATCCGACGTAACGTCTCCGTTCCCTACTCAGGGAACGAGGGTTACATACGTAACCAAGACGTTCTGGAGACTGGAGAGAGTTCAAACAGCCCGCGCTCACTCAACCAACCGTCGAGTTGTCGTCACGTCAGAGGGTGGGGGAGGGGTGCATTGTTTTAATTGAGTAAACTTACTAAATTTCTTAAGAGTGTGTTAAATATATTAATAATATTGATTTGAATTAAGTAATATACAGATCAGTTTAATTCAACATTCTCAAATATTTTGATAGAAATTTCACAAATATATTAAAGCCCATGTTGCAGGTTTTTTTTATGAAATAGGAAATATTTTTCAAATAGGCTTCAAAGACTGGGCAAAATATGGATGAATAAAAAAAAAAAATCTGTCAATGACTTGCTGACGTGCACGAAAACCATCCATGTATTGGGCATTTCTTGCAGACCACCTTCCCTGATCTTTGAACACCCCGGGTTGCAGTTAGTTTGCAATGTCCACCCAGATGTTTTGTTTTTCCTTATTTGTATGATGTCCTTTAAATCTGTTAAGAATAACATCGTTGTTTCACTCTATCTCCTCTAAAATTAGGCCTACATTAATTTCCTCTTTTTTGAAAGGTATCTTTTCTTGTTTGTTTTTTTGTTCATACATTTTGTCAGTAGGCTATCTCCGCCTGAATGTAGACTTTAGACTTGTCTTGATTGCTAATCCACAGATGACAATTAAGGCTAAACGTTCAGAATACGATTCCATATAAGGTTATATTTCAGCACTTCGCGAATGGACAGCGACTCTTAAGTAGCACGTAAAACTCGTTCTCGCGCGTTCATGTTAAGTGCATTTTTGGGAAACGCTCGTGGAGTTGCTGCGAGCGTTCGTAACCTTGTATATGTAGAGAGCGCTCTTAAGAGCTAAGATACATCGTTATCGGGAAACGTTCAGAATATGGATGGGGTTGCGCCCAGGCCAGCGCTCTTAAGAGCTAAGATACATCGTTATCGGGAAACCCGGCCCAGGCCTCACTCCTTTATTTTGTGTGTCTTGGGCGGGAATTATTCAAATGATGAATATTGTGACATGTTCGTTTTCGGAAAAACAAAACAAATATAAAACACAACAACAACTCAAGACACCAACCGAGGTGTTTCAAGGAGTTCAGAAACAGTGCTTACTGACATAGAGAATAAGTCTCTTTGGAGTGAATTTAATGTAATGAACCTTTTTCATGGTCATTACAACACGCTTACGAAAGTTGAACACTTAAAAAAGCATAATGTCCTCAAACAGGCCTTTAAGACCTGTACAAATCCCTACACAATCTATAAAATCTCAAAATAAAATAATGTATCTCAGATTATTTTACTTAAATAGGTTGGGACACATATTGAACAAGGACTTTATACTGCAAAACAGCTGCTAAATCAGATATATACAATATATGTGTACAATAAAAATGTCTGAAAAAATAGCATTACGATGTCCAGAAATAAATGTCAATAGTACATTGGGTTTAATTTGTCGTTTAATGAGATCTACTATATTGTTAGCAGTGTTGGGGGTAACTCATTACAAGTAACTTGAGTTATGTAGGCTAATCAGATTACTTTTTCAAGTAACTGGTAAAGTAATGCATTACTTTTAAAATATCTGAGTTACATTTTCAAATAAGTAACGCAAGTTACTTTGTATTCCCATTTGACTGACAGCTCTCTTGTCCCCATGTTGAGACAAATTGAAATGCAGAGGTGTTGTGTGTAAACATGATGGTTATTGTAGTTCTAGACTAAATGTGAGCGTGCATTTACTCATCTCATTGCACTAATTCAGTATTCCTCAAAATGAATAAAATCAGTGAAATTCAGAATCAGAATGCTATGCAAACCTCTAATAACTAAATATGTTAAATAAAACATTTTTATGCATTTAATCTCACTTTATTGCCCAATGTACTTGCTTCTGACCTTCAATGATTCAGTTAAACCATAAGCAAAAATAACTATAGATTATTTAGTTTATATTGGTAAAGTAAGTGTTAAAAACTTTTTTTCTCCTGCATCCTATTCTTCCGTTATCCAGAATGGCAGCACAACTGAAAGGTTTGCTTGAGCTGCGCCCTCTACTGTAAACGCGTGAATTCGTATTTCATTCAGCCTGAGGCTTATTATTTCACTTTTGGTGTGAAAGGGTCTTTACATTTACCCAAAAATATAACTTTTTGTTATAAAAACACAAGCCCAGCCCAGGTGAAAAAAAAGTAACGCAAAAGTAACGTAACAGTACTTTTCTAAAAAAGTAACGCAAAAGTAACGTAACGCAGTACTTTTCTAAAAAGTAATGTAATGTAATGAAGTAACTAAGTAAAAAAAAAAAAATTGTTACTTTTTAAGGGAGTAACGCAATATTGTAATGCATTACATTTCAAAGTAACTTTCCCAAACACAAATTTTTAGTGCCGAGAATTTTCACGTGAATAAATGCATAGATCCGCAAATGTTGCTTGAGTAATTCAATGGTCTTGTGGTAGAACCTTTATCAAGCGTGTCAGAGGTTCTGGGTTCTAATCCGCACTCGTATATATATTTTTTTCTCATCAAAACCGAATATGTTCATCAGTGGTTGTATATCAAGCAGAGACATGTTTGTGTGCAGTTTGTTTTGTGATTTCACCGAAACGAATAGAGATTCTCCACAATGGCGTTAAGCGATAGATTGAAGCGTGCGTCCGTGTGAAGACTGTGTGTGAGCCACAAGAGAACGCTGTATCCGCGCCACTGATAGCAGCGGCAATAACAAGCGCTTAGCTTGATTTAAAAAACAACACATTTCAGCGCTAGATCGCCTCTTATTTAACAAACAAACGAAATGAATGCTCTGCTGCTAGTTAACTGAAGATGTTTTATTATTTGTATTAGGTACACCCATGCCGCGAGATGTTTAAAAAAAAAGATGAGTTTATTAATAACAGTAGGTCTTATCACAATTCCTGTTTTTATATATATATATATATATATATATAATACCTCTTACTAAGACTTGAATTATACCATTCAAGATATTTAAGGAATTTTCTGACCTTAAAATTGATCAAACTGAATTTATGAAATTTACCCTTGCTGCTTTTCTGTAATTATGCTACTCCATTTCAGGTTTTCGTTGCTACACAGTCACTGGTGAGACTAGACATTTATTTAATTAAATCATTACCTTTTAGAAGTAATCACACAAGGCTGTATCACAATTACATTGTTTAAATTCAATCAATTAACTACTTGACCTGTATAAATCAACACTTGCAGAATAAAGAGAGTAACGCTGGGTTCACACCGGACTCGGAAGCGGCGCGGAACGGAAAATCACGCGCGGTCCGGCGCCTGCCTGTTCACACCAGACGCGTATTCTCCGCGGCTGTCGACAAGCGCTTCTGCTCAGTTGTTGTTTATTCAGAGCTATTTTTTACATCATGGGTAAGTAAATAACCTCATAAAATGAATACACCATGTTTCTGTAACCAAGAAGTTTACACTTCTTTTATTAATCCGTTGTCGAGACACACACACAGCCAGAGAGAGAATATGGTAGATAGTTTTCTTTGTTTGTTTTCATCTTTCTAGTCTGTTTAGATACACAAATATGATCGCATTTGTCACTCGCGGTATTTTAATTTGAAAATTGCTTTTATTTTGACAATTGACCGGATGTCTCGTGTTTCTTGGTGTGACTTCCTGCCGGAATGGACGCGGATCACTCGCGGTCGCGCAAAAAATAGACCAGACGCCGAAACTGGCGCTTCACGGCGCGGGCCGGCTGCGGCGTGCCGCGGCGCTCCGCTTCTGGTGTGAACGACACCATAGGTTAACATGGGCGCCGAAAGGAAGCGGCCTCCGTTCCGCGCCGCTTCTGCGTCCGGTGTGAACCCGGCCTAATAATGTAAATTCATCTGGTCATTATTGCAATGGGTTGCCTGGGTTTCACTTACCTGCTCTCTGCCCCATTGCTGTCAATAAACCTCACTGTTAACCCAACATCTTCCACTCCTGAGTCTGCTTCCGTAACATCACCACAAACAAATGTTTTCTAATACAATTCGTGAGTGCATATAATTATGTTTAAATGTTTGAAAGACGTAGTATTTGTTGAGATTATATTTTTTCTGTTGTGAAGTGTGTGCCATGCTGCGGTGCTAGCTCTGTACATAGACTTTAGTGTGTTAACCAAGCACATGGTGATTAGCATGTATGTGTTGCCTATATCCAAATAATTGAAACAGACATTTTGGTCATTTGAAACTGTTTATTTGTATGAGTTACTAATGATTGTTTTGGCTTTGTTTTTGCAAGGCTGGGGGTTTTTTCTTCTTTTTTTCTTCTCTTTTGTGAGTGTCTGAAAAATTGCTGCTGTGATCCTGAATCCTGTCCTAGCTGTGGATTCTTATCTCTGGTTTGGACTGACGAGCCACATCGTTTCGTACCTGGAAACAGAGTAAAAAGAGTTGTGAGAAAAATAGTTTTCTGATTGGGTAGGACAGAACTGCATACAATGGCCCTCATTTACCAAAAGTGCGTACACCAAATTTCCAGCGTACACCTGGCGTACATGTGATACAAGCAATGTAGCCCGACTACGCCACCCAATTAAAGAGCTGGGACTCTATTAAAGTAACCTTATCTTTTACTTGCAAGTTCTTTTAGTTTGGTGGGAGCAACACAACAGAATTACCCAAACAACAGTTTAAATATAAAAATATATTTATTACAATCTCTGATTACAATGATAAAGGGAAAAGGGCGCGCCATGCACTCACGCACTCTCTCACTCAAATTTAAAAGCTGGACATGGGAAAAAAACACATTCACAAATCCACTGGAAGTCCGTAGTTAGGCACCCACAGTCCATAAGCGTTTCCTGTAACGCAAGTCCGTCTCACACCAAGCAGCGGCGTCTACACAGCAGGCCACCTGTCAATCACTCGTGCGCATCAACACAACACTCACACAAACAGAAAAGAAAGAGCCGCCAGTATCTCCACAGTAGATAAACAGCATAAACACAACACCACACTAGGAAAGCTATCAATCGTGCAATACTCAATTAGATCACTGCAATTCGTGAATAGATAGTTATGAGAGTGGTATGACTACAGTAGACAGACTAGAACTCCTCAATTTAGATGAGACCGATCTTAACTTCAGACGAGGCAAGGCACACAACTTAACACAGGGCATCACTCACCAATAAACTGGGAACAGACGAATCAAATTTCCAGTATTGTTAGACAGTGCTCCACAACACCACCAGCCCAAGACAGACGAAGCAGAGCTCCGGGCAGCACAGCGGAGAACAACAGCGATCTGTAGCGCAGCAGAGAGGTTTTCGTTGCTACACAATCACTGGTGAGACTAGACATTTATTTAATTAAATCATTACCTTTTAGAAGTAATCACACAAGGCTGTATCACAATTACATTGTTTAAATTCAATCAATTAACTACTTGACCTGTATAAATCAACACTTGCAGAATAAAGAGAGTAATAATGTAAAGTCATCTGGTCATTATTGCAATGGGTTGCCTGGGTTTCACTTACCTGCTCACTACTTCTCTGCCCCATTGCTGTCAATAAACCTCACTGTTAACCCAACATCTTCCACTCCTGAGTCTGCTTCCGTAACATCACCACAAACAAATGTTTTCTAATACAATCCGTGAGTGCATATAATTATGTTTAAATGTTTGAAAGACGTAGTGTTTGTTGAGATTATATTTTTTCTGTTGTGAAGTGTGTGCCATGCGGTCAGGCTTGGGAGGGTTACTTTAAAAATGTATTCCATTACAGTTACAAATTACTTCATAAAAAAAGTATTCAGTAACGTAATCCAAGTACTATAATATGAAAGTAATGTAACTGATAACTTTTGGATTACTTCAAGGTCACGTATATAAATAATAATAATAATAATAATTCGTTACATTTATATAGCGCTTTTTCTGAGACCTCAAAGCGCTTTACATGGAAGGGGGGGAATCTCCTCAACCACCACCAATGTGCAGCATCCACTTGGATGATGCGACGGCAGCCATACTGCGCCAGAACGCCCACCACACACCAGCTTACTGGTGGAGAGGAGACAGAGCGATGAAGCCAATCAGTATATGAGGATGATTAGGAGGCCATGATGGACAGAGGCCAAGGGGCAAATTTGGCCAGGATGCCGGGGTTACACCCCTACTCTTTTTCGAAGGACATCCTGGGATTTTTAATGACCACAGAGAGTCAGGACCTCGGTTTTACGTCTCATCCGAAGGACGGTGCTCTTTTGGTAGTACAGTGTCCCCGTCACTATACTGGGGCATTAGGACACACACACAGACCACAGGGTGAGCACCCCCTGCTGGCCTCACTAACACCTCTTCCAGCAGCAACCTGGTTTTCTCAGGAGGTCTCCCATCCAGGTACTGACCAGGCTCAGCCCTACTTAGCTTCAGTGGGCAACCGGTCTTGGGCTACAGGGTGATATGGCTGCAGGCAATAAAGTCAAGCAAGAAGAAATATTATAAAAAACAACAACAACAAAAAACCTTTTATTTATTAAGAATTTGGTCCAGTGTACAATATTTGCAAAATATACACACAGGCCTGAATATATATTTATGTAAAGGGCTATACAGACATCTAGTGGCTAATGTATGGTATTACAGATTATTTTGTTTTATTTTTAACTAATTTTTAACTAAAAAATAAAAACACAACATTTAAATTTTTTACACAATCTACATATTAGTTTATTTTAAACTAAAATAAACTATATTTATAAATAGACTGCGGCAGCAGTCCAGCGCAGCAGAGAACGGCAGTAATCCCAGCGCAGCAGAGGAAAGACGAAGATACCAGCAGCCACCGGATTATCAGCAGGACCGTCACTCAACAGAACTTCAGCTTCAACACGAGCAGACAATAATCCATGCAACAGTCGGGGCAGTGAAATAAAAACAATCGCGACTACCGTCCAGCAATAAAAAATATGGAGAACAGAGCTGCACAACAGAGTTCACGGGATCACAGACATACTTTTTTCAGTTCCTTCGCCTTTTTGAACCGTCTGTGATTTGACATGGCAATTACCAACAGCTGTCCATCTGCTAATCAGCTGTGATCCGGACTCCCCGGAAAATACGGGGGCGTTACCCCACATTCTAAATCATGGTCAACAGTCACAAAAATAAAACGTGCATCAATAAACAAATCACAAAAGAACACCAAAAAGGAAAAAAGGAAAACAACGGTGCCAAATACACGCAAAAACACACATAATAAAATAGACCATAGTCTCTCCATATGACATACACCCAAAACCACGGTGACTTTGAGATTGATCAATATGGACGTTGGCGTACGGCAAACTCTAATCCTACGCCAGCTCAGGAGGTGGTGTACATGTACGCACGTTTTGAGTTAGTGCGGAAATGCGCAGAAAAACAATTCCTAACACCACAAAACGCACTGGGTCATAATATATCATATCTTTTAGTTTGTCACTGTAAAAAAACAACAACATAGTAATTATAAACTTCAGTGTTTATTTTTGTGCAACATGGACTTCAATGTTTAATTTGTGTGACTTTACCAAAGCATTTTATTTGTAGGCATGTATTCCTTCAGTTGCAAGCCTGTGCGCTTTACCTGACGTTTCAGGGTTAGGCCCGGCAGGTGCGCACGGACTGGGTTCAGTAATGAAAGGCTTTCAATTACCAAAAAATAATTCAGACTGACAAAATAATAAAAATGACATTCTTCTTTTAAATAATAATAATAATACAAATAATAATAACGACATTCTTCTTCTAAATAACAATAAGCGTCATTAATACTAAAAATCATAATAATATTACAAATTGTCATGCAATTATTAATGTGAATGAATGGTACTCCACATCACATCATCATCACTACTGTACACCCCAATACATGTGACGTGATACGAAATTAAATGCTAATTGTTTCAAAACACGTGCTGTAAAATAATGCATTTTGATAGGTCATTTGCTCATCCAAACAGCTGTTTAAACTGGATTTCCACCGTACACCAATTCTCAATGATGGCTGACCTGGCGCTTTTAGAAGACGCATATGCGCCCTTGAGGAGGGAAAGAGTATTTCAGGATAGGCGAGATCTTCTGAATGAATCAGATGAATGGCTGATGAGCAGATTCCGTCTTCCAAGGCATCTTTTCCTGGAGCTGTGCAATAACCTGGAGCCCTACTGTCACAGGTCGGGGTGGGCTCTTAATGACCGGCCGTCACCCCTGACTTACACACCACCGTGAGGAGCTACACCGCAGGACACAGCAGACAGGACAACCAAAGGTAAGTACAAAAGTCTCTTTATTTAATTAAAACATCTCTTTAAAACAATTACTTGCAGTAGCTTCGACGTTCGCCTCAACAGGATTCGAATGGAGGAAGAGGCGGATATACTTCGTAGCTTTAGCAGGCTCTTCACTGGGCTCAGACGGAGAGGCGGGTACGTATACTTCACGGCCTTAACAGGCTCTTCACTGGACTCAGACAGAGAATGGAGGGGAGTATACTTCACAGCTTTAGCGGGCTCTGCACTGGACTCAGAGAGGAAAGTACGTATAACTCACAGCTTTTGCAGACTCTTCACAGGACTCAGACGGAGAGAAGGGTACGTTTACTTCACAGCTTTAGCGGTCTCTTCTCTGGACTCAGACGGGGAGAATGGAGGTGAGTATACTTCACAGCTTTAGCGGGCTCTGCACTGGACTCAGACAGAGAGGAAAGTACGTATAACTCACGGCTTTTGCAGACTCTTCACAGGGCTCAGATGGAGAGAGAGAAGGTAAGTATTCCCCAGCTTAACTGTTTCACACGGGGCTCAGGCGGAGAGAGAGGAGGTAAGGGTTCCACAGCTTAACTGGTTCTTCACAGGGCTCAGACAGAGAGAGAGAGAGAGAGAGAGAAGATAAGTGTTCCACAGCTTAACTGCTTCTTCACAGGGCTCAGACGGAGAGAGAGAGAAGATGGGTATTCCACAGCTTAACTGGTTCTGATTACAACAGAGAGAATGGCACGTCGGCTGACTGGAACCACCAATGCTTTAGCGATGCACTCCCACACTCGTGTTTCACTGCAACCCACACAAATAATCATACGTGAATATATCAATGTACAGCACTGCAAAGTCTCTCCACTCACAGAATAGGGTGTTGGCATGGGGTCCCGTCCACCACTCGCCGATGGAGTCTCATTGGTAACAGCAGTGAAGCGTGGGGTATTCAATAAACTATAAACTCCTCCCAAAAGACAATTTCAAATGACATAAAGTTCCATCCAGTTCCAAGAGACATCAATTATGTCACAATCCAGTTAAAGACATCACTTATCTCTCATCGGTGTCGATTCTCCTCTCCAACCCTTCAGTTATGCCTCAGCCCGTTGGACTCGCCCTTTGCCCGGCTTCCAGTCTCCTACCGCGTCTGGAACACAAGACTGGCTGCCCCAACACCGCTCGACTCGACTCCACTCCGCTGGACTGCTGAACTCGCTTTGGTTTGAATGTAATACCTTTTTATGTTACCCCCAATCAATGCGTGCCCCAATCGCTGTTCCGCTTACTCTCCTCCCGCACCTGTTCTCAATCTTTCATAATAATCTCCGTCATTGCCCGGTGTACCCGGAACCGGAGTCTTCGCGGGTCCCACACCGGAAGAGCTCCCCATAGGAAACTCCGGCCGGAATCAAAGGTTCCGCCTCCTTCATAATCGTCACCTGTGACACTACCTCCAATGTGAGACCCGGCGGTCAAGGGCCTTACCTGTTCCAGTCCAGGTTCTCTCCACACTGGGGTTCTTGGCCACTGGAACCTTTCAACGGGAGATTGCTGACAGGTCTGGCATATCCCAACCCACCATGAGCCGCATGCTGTCATCCGTGCTGGCTGCCATCAGGACTCTCATCCCACACTACATCCAATTCCCATACGACAATGCCCAGCAAACAATGATTAAAAGGGGGTTTTATGAGATTGCTGGGATTCCAAATTTCATAGGTGCAATTGACTGTACCCACGTGCGTCTGAAACCACCATCGGTTAATGATTAAGCATACATCAACCGCAAAAATTATCATTCAGTCAATGTGCAAATTATTTTTGATGCCAGACTCTGCCTATTAACCCTCTGAGGTCTGAGCTGTTTTCTGGGCCCTGGAGGTGGTCTGACATGCTCTGACATTTGTGTTTTTTTCTGTTACTAGTGACATTTTCATGGCTAAAGTCTAATTCCACTGTATTCAGCACAAACTCTGCTACAATAATATATCAGCAGCATGTATGTAAAAGTTTGTAGTTTTGAGATAATGACATTTATGCGTGGTTTGTGAAAATACAAAAAAAAAATTCTCACTGAAATAAGGCCATGAAACCCATACTGATTATTTCTTCACAAGACTTTTGAAAATTGTATGACATAGCCTAGAATATTTGCTCCAAAACTATGTGAAAATCACCCTGACTGCTCATTCAGATAAGACAATATATTGATTTAAAATTTCTAAGACGTGTTTTGTGTGACAAAGCCATATGCGAAGAGGCGTGATCATCTCATTAATATGTAAGCTTTTAACACCTGAGAAAGACAAAGACACTCCCCTAACTGCCCTATTAGGAGCGATCAGGCCCTGTCATTCAGAGCAACCTTGCACAAAGAATGAGGAGATTTTAAAAAGAATGGCTTTTAGATTGTTTGGATTTATTACAACACAACACAATCCAAAAATACAAATGACAAAAGAGCACATTGAAAACAATGATCCAAAGACAGAGACCTTTGTGCCATTCCTAAAAACATTGTACATACCTTTCATTTCCAAGGTGTTTGATTTTCACTTTACCATGTTCATGTACAGAGACTCATGTGAATGTTGAAGTCAGCAGGACTCAGTTGCATCTGGTCCCTGAAAGAAAAGAAAAAAAGAAAAAACTGTGAACATACTGATATCAAGAGAAACTATAGGGCTGCACGATTTTGGGAATAGATTTTAGATTTTTCTGGTTAAAATTTCTTTTTAAAATTCACAGAATACACACACACACACACGTTTCCAACAATATATAATGAACACCAGGTTTGTTGTGCCTTGTAGGCATAGGCTACGCAGTGCTGCATAAAATAATAATAACAAAAAATTAAATCTTCCAAAAGATTTCAAGAACAACTACACTAGAGAAAAATATATTGATTATCATATGTTACTTCAAATGTTTCCATTCGTTATGATGATATGAAATGAGATAATAGTAAAAACATAAAGCCTAATGTTTGGAGCATTTTTCCTTTCAAACGCAATCGCGCTCCAAAATATGATACATTAAAACCCACAGCGCGCTCCAAAATATGATACATTCAAACGCCATCGCGCTCCAAAATATTAAACATTATGGTTATACATATCTATGTTTGAGCAGATATCCACAAACAGTATTTAACAGTAAACACGGGTCTAAATAGTATAATATTCACCATATATCTAGAAACAGTTCAACTGCAATGTGAAGTTTATGCAACAATACCATAAACTAATAAGTAAGAATTTCTTACCTTACATCTTTCTTGTCTTCAAATCGCGTTCTTCTTCTTCTGAGTTAAATCCAATGTAAGCTCAGACGTGTCTTCCAAACTCGACGAAAAGCAGAGACTTGTGAAGTGTTTTGGTGTTTTGTGTTTGAGGTAACGAGGGCGTTCGCGTTCCATGTGGAGATTTGCATGTGAATCTCTTTTGCGCGAGTGGGCGTGTCGAATTAAAAAGTAATTAGCAAGCGTTTGAGATATTGGACATCCTGTTGGTTTTATACAAATTACTTAAACAGAGAATATTTGTTTTCAGTTTGAATCCGATCATTTAAAAGTACACACTTAAATGTGTATAAAGGTATTTGGCTCATAAATGTGTGAGAAGGATTCGCTGAGTTTTGTTTCAGTTTATAGACGTGCTCAAGAAAAAAAAGTTCACCGCACGGAGAGGCAGAACGCACACCCTGTTTATTTTCTTTATTTTACAAAAGCACAATGTTTTGATTTGATTGTAAGTGGACACATACAAAAGTAGAAATATCACAGATTATTTTTTTATATTTCTTTTTTCTGTATAACCATAAATGACAGAGTAATTTAAGTTTATGTTGCTGCTATGTGAAAAAAATCCAGCAAAACGCGTCGGCGCATTTCTCGACCTCAGAGGGTTAACTATGGACTTATGTGTGAGTTTTTTTATTGGTCTATCAAATTTAAGTTTACTTACCATGAATGTCGTCGGTATCTCCCCCACCGGTGATACCTTCTAAAGACACTGTTCCGATGAGGGCTGCCACCCGCTCCTCGTTCGGTGTCAGCTTGGATCCGGTGGGCCTCCCCCAGTCTGACTCTGGCTCCTCTTCAGTGCCGAGATGCGCCTCTTTGTGGCGATCTTTATATCTGACCACTTTTTTTTCACCTACAATAAACAAGAAAACTCATGCTTAACTTGATCACTATTGGTCTATATTAAGCAATAAAACATTCTTACCTCTGCTGGAGTGCACCTCTCAACCCCCACACTATTAACAGAACTCGTAATTTGGGTCCATATTTTGTTTTTGTGGGCGCCTTTAATCCCACTCTTTAAACTCCCAAATAAACAATTTTGTTTTTTTTCACTTCCCTGGTGATGGTCTCGATCTCCACGTCGGAGAAGTTTCTCTTCTTTGCCGTCTTCCGTGTGTCCATGGCATAAAATGAGGGCGTGGGGGAAGCGGAGATTTGAATATATAGGGGCGTGTTATTCTAATGACGATCGTTTTCAGCCGTGGCATTTATCAAGGGCAGGTATTGCGTACACCTGGATTTCAAAGGTACGCACAGCTTCATAAACCAGGCAGTGAGAGGAGTGTAAGCATAATCTTACGCCAACATATACGCCCGTTTCTAAGCAAGAATGATAAATGAGGGCCATTGCGTTTTCCTGGATTTCCCTGAAGACAAAATTATTATTTTTTTCTCTTCATGGACTGAACTGCATTCATTTTTGATGAACATTCCTACTCAGTAATTTTTTGGAATTTGAAAACAAGACATTGAACTTGAAAATGAGAAACTGAGGTTGAATTTCAGAAATTGATATTGGGAATTTTTGACTCTGTGTTTTTGTGTTTATCATTTATTTAAAATACTGTGTGTTACTGCTATCTATTTGTTTTTCTTTTGTTTTTCTTAATTTTTTTTTAAAAGATACAACTCATGCAAAAGAACAAACAAATAGAAAAATACACTTACCTTTTCATTAATTAGCTGCATTCCAGTGGTCGGAGTGGTTAATTTATTTGGGCCTATTCTTTATTATTATCATTTTTGTTAATTTTTCTTCTGAGTCGATCCAAATCTTCTGATTCTGGTCCATAGTTTTGAGTCCAAAGGATGATATTGCGATACATTGAAACAGCGATACACCCGCTGCAATGCAGCGCCAAGCGCGACACAAGTGTTTTTTGCCAGTTTCAGCCCTTAAACAGAATTATGCTTGTATCATATTTGTTATGATCGTGATTGGAGAAAAAAAAAATACAAATGTACTGCTTGTGAAATTGTGATTTAAATCTCAATATGAAAATATGAAATCATCCAGATGCTGTGGAAATTGCCCTTTCGATTGACAAACAGCGTGCAAAAATATTGTAGATGGTAAAAAAAACAACATTCTCTAATCATTTTGGATAGCTGTATGCTATGCAACTATGTAAGCTAACTAAAAAAACACTAAGAACAAGAAAATGTTTAATTTCACAATCCATAGCTTCAGTTATAAACTAGTATATAAAACATAAAATACATTAATGGCCGTTATATATCGTAGTTCAAAGGACTTGTATATTCAAGTGATTTTGTCTGATTTGTTAAAGCATGCGATCGCGACTTCAGTTCTCTTTTTCGCGGATTATTAGGTTTGAATAGTCAAAATTCTATGTAAAAGTGCACGTCCTGGCGAGTATTCATGTTAACACCGTCGGGTATGTCTTTAGTGAACGTAAACCGCTTGTAAAAAGAAATCATCCAATATATTCGTACGTGCAGGTCTTAAAGGGCCGGACCAGCAGCCTAATATCCTGTGTGATTAATGTTAATCCAACAACAAAATAAATGTGTAATGATTCCACTGGAGGCGAGCTTGCAGAACCCACATGCAGATTAATTATATACAAACAAGATCAAACATAAAACAAAAGCATGGCATGAAACTCAAGACTTAAACATGGACATAAACTTCCCAACAGTGGTTACAGATAACAATACTTGACAAGGACACGTGGCAAACATGAGGGCTTAAATACACACAAGACTAAGACAGGACAAGGGACACCTGTGCACAATGAACCAATGACAACATGACACAATCACATTTGGAACACATGGCAGGATCACATGCTTGATGCACATGCAAAATGCTTGACTCAATACATTGCATCTATTTATTAACCCTCTGGGGTCTGATGTGTTTTCTGGGCCCTGGTGGTGTTCTGACATGCTCAGACATTTGAGCTTATTTCTGTTACTTGTGACGATTTCATGGCTAAAGTCTGATTACATTGTATTCAGCACAACCTCTGCAACAATAATATGTCAGCAGGTATGTAAAAGTTTGTAGTTTTGAGGTAATGACATTTATGTGTGGTTTGTGAATATATATATATAAATTGTCACTGAAATAAGGTCATGAAACCCATACTGATTATTTCTTCACAAGACTTTTGAAAATTGTATCACGTAGCTTACGATATTTGCTTCAAGATTTGTTCAAATCATCCTGCATACTCATTCAGATAAAACAATATATTGATTTAAAATTTCTAAGACATGTTCTCTTACGAGAGGTTCTCTCGTACTGCGTAATAGCTTACGCTATGGGGAAATCTCTTTTCCGCGAGATACTGAAGCCAAAAATTACCCTTTATTTTGGAATAATGTAAAACGCGTTGCGGCAGCATGCAGACATAGGCCAGACAGCTCGCGCGCCTATTGGCTGCTCTGCGGCAACTGCAGCAGCCTATCGAAAGGCCCCGTCGTGACGTCAGATCCAATGAGGGCGCTTCGCGCCCACTGCGTCATGTCCCGCCGAAACGGGCGTGGCCTTGGGCTATAAATATAGCTCGAGAGGCTGGTATAGCTGATTTTCATCTCTTCAGCGGAGCTCACGCATCACTGGATCCAGAGAGAAGAAGCCGCGCCGTCGAAAAAGCCTTTCAGCGGGACGAGCCTTGCATCAAAGCCGCTGGCCGAGCCGCCTTCTGCCGCCGTTCCTGCTGCGCTATCCGGCGCACTATATCCTTTTGCATACTAGTGTGTGTTCGCCGCCGCGACACACACTCTCTCTCTAATAGAGCTCGAGCGTCTTTTTTAACCCTCTGAGGTCGAGAAACGCGCCGACGCGTTTTGCTGGATTTTTTTCACATAGCAGCAACATAAACTTAAATTACTCCGTCATTTATGGTTATAGAGAAAAAAAGAAATATAAAAAAATAATCTGTGATATTTCTACTTTTGTATGTGTCCACTTACAATCAAATCAAAACATTGTGCTTTTGTAAAATAAAGAAAATAAACAGGGTGTGCGTTCTGCCTCTCCGTCGCGATGAACTTTTTTTTCTTGAGCACGTCTATAAACTGAAACAAAACTTAGCGAATCCTTCTCACACATTTATGAGCCATATACCTTTATACACATTTAAGTGTGTACTTTTAAATGATCGGATTCAAACTGAAAACAAATATTCTCTGTTTAAGTAATTTGTATAAAACCAACAGGATGTCCAGTATCTCAAACGCTTGCTAATTACTTTTTAATTCGACACGCCCACTCGCGCAAAAGAGATTCACATGCAAATCTCCACATGGGACGCGAACGCCCTCGTTACCTCAAACACAAAACACCAAAACACTTCATCAGTCTCTGCTTTTCGTCGAGTTTGGAAGACACGTCTGAGCTTACATTGGATTTACCCCCAGAAGAAGAAGAACGCGATTTGAAGACAAGAAAGATGTAAGGTCAGAAATTCTTACTTATTAGTTTATGGTATTGTTGCATAAACATCACATTGCAGTTGAACTGTTGCTAGATATATGGTGAATATTATACAATTTAGACCCGTGTTTCCTGTTAAATACTGTTTGTGGATATCTGCTCAAACATAGATATGTATAACCATAATGTTTAATATTTTGGAGCGCGATGGCGTTTGAATGTATCATATTTTGGAGCGCGCTGTGGGTTTGAATGTATCATATTTTGGAGCGCGCTGTGGGTTTTAATGTATCATATTTTGGAGCGCGATTGCGTTTGAAAGGAAAAATGCACCAAACATTAGGCTTTATGTTTTTACTATTATCTCATTTCATATCATCATAACGAATGGAAACATTTGAAGTAACATATGATAATCAATATATTTTTCTCTAGTGTAGTTGTTCTTGAAATCTTTTTGAAGATTTAATTTATTGTTATTATTATTTTATGCAGCACTGCGTAGCCTATGCCTACAAGGCACAACAAACCTGGTGTTCATTATATATTGTTGGAAACGTGTGTGTGTGTGTATTCTGTGAATTTTAAAAAGACATTTTAACCAGAAAAATCTAAAATCTATTCCCAAAATCGTGCAGCCCTATAGTTTCTCTTGATATCAGTATGTTCACAGTTTTTTCTTTTTTTCTTTTCTTTCAGGGACCAGATGCAACTGAGTCCTGCTGACTTCAACATTCACATGAGTCTCTGTACATGAACATGTTAAAGTGAAAATCAAACACCTTGGAAATGAAAGGTATGTACAATGTTTTTAGGAATGGCACAAAGGTCTCTGTCTTTGGATCATTGTTTTCAATGTGCTCTTTTGTCATTTGTATTTTTGGATTGTGTTGTGTTGTAATAAATCCAAACAATCTAAAAGCCATTCTTTTTTAAATCTCCTCATTCTTTGTGCAAGGTTGCTCTGAATGACAGGGCCTGATCGCTCCTAATAGGGCAGTTAGGGGAGTGTCTTTGTCTTTCTCAGGTGTTAAAAGCTTACATATTAATGAGATGATCACGCCTCTTCGCATATGGCTTTGTCACACAAAACACGTCTTAGAAATTTTAAATCAATATATTGTCTTATCTGAATGAGCAGTCAGGGTGATTTTCACATAGTTTTGGAGCAAATATTCTAGGCTATGTCATACAATTTTCAAAAGTCTTGTGAAGAAATAATCAGTATGGGTTTCATGGCCTTATTTCAGTGAGAATTTTTTTTTGTATTTTCACAAACCACGCATAAATGTCATTATCTCAAAACTACAAACTTTTACATACATGCTGCTGATATATTATTGTAGCAGAGTTTGTGCTGAATACAGTGTAATTAGACTTTAGCCATGAAAATGTCACTAGTAACAGAAAAAAACACAAATGTCAGAGCATGTCAGAACACCTCCAGGGCCAGAAAACAGCTCAGACCTCAGAGGGTTAAGATGTCTCGCACCTTCTGTGGCTCGTGCCGAGCCCCACTCAGCGACGGGGACCGCCATGTCATCTGCGTTTCCTGCCTGGGTGAAGGACATGCAGCTCTCGCTCTCGCTGACGGCGGATGCCCTCACTGCGAGCTACTGCCTATGGCGACTCTGAGGACTCGCCTGGCATCCTTCCACGAGACTGCACTCCCGCCCGCTGTGGTACCGCGCCGTAAAAAGCGCCGTGCTCAGCGAATCCCGGAGCCTCCTCCAGCCGATACAAGCTCGCCGGTTCGCCCACCAGCTTCACCGCCCGCTTCACCTGAGTCTCTCACTCCCGGACAACGGCCGCCGTCTGCCGCCGCTTCCGTTGTGGATGACGCTGAAGAAGTGGCGATTGTAGAGGAGGACAGCTGCTCTATCCTGGCGTTGGGCAGTGAGGATTGGTCGAGCTCTGTGGATCTCGCCCCCTCTGCTCGCGAGTCTTCCGGGAAAAGAGCGAGCATTGAAGCAGAACGGATGCGTCTGCTCACACAGGCCGTGGAGAGCCTCGAGTGGTCGACGCCCCGGAGCCTGCGCATAACCGGCTGGATGGTTGTTTCCTGCTAGGAGACCGCGTTTCGCCGCCTTCTAGACCCGCGCCGTTTCTTCCTGAGCTTCATGAAGAACTCGCGAAGTCCTGGTGTGCCCCTTTCTCAGCCAGGATGCGTACCTCTGCCTCAGCAGCATTCTCCGTGGTGGACGGTGCTAAAAGCAGAGGATACCATTCTCTTCCTCCGGTGGAAGAAGCTTTAGCTGCCCATCTTTGCCCGCCCTCTGCTGGACGGCGCGCAAAGACGGCGCTTCCATCTAAAGCCTGCCACACTACTTCAGCCATGCACAGCCGCGCTTACACCGCTGCACACAGTGGCCACCTTGCAGATCTTCCAAGCCAACCTCCGAAAGCTGGATGAGGAAGGACCGGAAGCTATCAGCGTGCCGGATTTAAGAAGCGCTACGGATCTTGCACTCCGCGCCACTAAATCCGCTGCACAGGCCATAGGGCGGAGCATGGCCTCTCTCACCGTTGCTGAGAGACATTTATGGTTGACGCTCTCTGAGATGCCGGACTCGGACCCCCATCTCTCCTGCCGGTCTCTTTGGATCGTCCGTCAAGGATTTCGCGGACAGATTCACTGAGGTGCAGAAAACGTCATGAGCCATGAAGCATTTTCTGCCGAAGCGCGCTAGCTCTGCAACAGGCCGCTCTAGACAGCCGTCTGCTCGAAGCTCCTAGCCGCAGCCTCCGGCCACTGCCGCGGCTTCACAGCGTCGACAGGCCCGAGACTCGAGACCGCGCTCTCGCTCTGCCGGCCGCCGCCCCCCACGGGGGCCCCGGCAGAAGATTGAGGTAAAGCCCGAGGCCTCAAAGTCTTCCTAGCCCGCCTAGGAAAACGACGGTGTTCAAGTCCCGCTGCGGCCAGACTTCCACCAAAACTTCTCGCTCGTTCAGTTCCAGAAAATGCGACTGTTCCAGTGTATGATGCAGTAAACAAGCCGGTACCACGGCCCGCTTGCCTGCACACAAACGCCGTTTTTACGGCCCAGATGAATCTCTCAAAGAGTGTTTTTCCTGGTATTCCGGCCACGGCCGATGGTGTTATGAGTGTAGTAAAAATGCCCACTCCCCAGTGCTCATTCCTACACACAGACACAGCCCGCCCCACAGGGCTCACGCACATAAAATCGACTCACGTCGGTTGTGCATTAAATGTAGTGAACGATCCAGTGCCCACAAACACTACACACTGCATGTCTTTCGGTTTCTGTAAAAACGAAACCAACACACATACAGTCAGCTCAGGCCGACGGTGTTTTCAGTGCAGTAAATGTGCCCGCGGTTATACGCCCACATTCTCTCACAGACATGACAAGCCCCACGGGGTTCCCCCCGCTCGTTCTCTCTCAGCTATCCGCCCAAGGAGAGTCGAGTGCGGACAGGCTGCCCGCTGTGATCAGCGCGCCACCCCGCCTAAAACGCTGCAGATGCGGCATCTATGTTACAGCATACCGAAGCTCTACGGCCACCACTATGTCACGGCCAGAGCCCAGATCTCATTCAACCCCTAGCTATTCGTGCAAACACATGGGCAAAGCTCCCCGGGGTATCAGAATGGGTGCTGAACATTATAAAAAGAGGCTATTCGCTACAGTTCGCTCGACGCCCCCGCAGTTGCGCGGCGCGAATCGAAACCACGGTGGAAAAGGAAGTAGCACATCTACTTCGAGCCGAGATTGCGAAACTTTTGAGCAAAGGGGCCATAGAGCCTTTATCTCAAGCTCAGAGCGAAGGGGGTCTGTACAGCAGATATTTTCTGGTACCGAAGAAAGACGGGGGTCTCAGACCCATTCTAGATCTAAGACAGCTGAACAAAGCGCTTGCAAAGCGCCGGTTCAAAATGCTCACAACCAGGAAAATCCTCTCGCAAATTCGCCAAGGGGACTGGTTTGTGTCAATAGATCTGAAGGACGCGTATTTTCAAATACAAATAGCGTCACGTCACAGGCGTTTTTTGAGATTCGCCTTCGAGGGCCAGGCATATCAATACACAGTCCTACACAGTGCCGCGCCGAGCGTGGACCTCCGGTCTTTTTCGCCCCAAGGTCGATCAGAAATGCGTCACAGCCCTGAAACCTTGGAAAGCGATCGACTGGTACCAGTCAGGTGTAAGCCTGGGGACTTCCTCGAGTGTGAAGGTGGTGTCTACAGACGCCTCCACCTCGGGATGGGGAGCGCTGCTCGAGGGCAGACCGTTCTTTGGCCAGTGGTCAGAACGGGAAAAGCTTCTACACATAAACTGCTTGGAAATGATAGCAGTCGACAACGCGCTGAGGCGCTTTTGTCCCCAGATAGCAGGGCACCACGTCTTGGTCCGTTCGGACAACATGTCAGTGGTGGCCTATATAAATCGCCAGGGAGGTATCAGGTCCCGAAACCTTTACAGGCTGACGGAACGCCTCCTGGTCTGGGCTCAGCACAATTTGCGCTCGCTGAGAGCAGCGCACATGCCCGGCCACCTGAATGTGGGACCAGACAGACTGTCCAGGAACAATGTTCCAGCAGGAGAATGGTCCTTACACCCACAGACAGTCCAGCTGCTGTGGGAGACATTCGGCAGAGCGGATGTAGACCTGTTTGCGTCTCAAGAAAACGCTCACTGTCCGAAGTTTTTCTCCAAGAGCATGGACGCGCTGGCCCACGTCTGGCCCCGCTGCCCGCTCTATGCTTTTCCCCCCGTCGCGCTCCTACCTCAGGTATAAGAGCGGATCAGGGAAAACGGATGCTCTGTGCTACTAGTAGCTCCGTTCTGGAAGAACCAGGCCTAGTTCCCAGTTCTGATGCAGCTGACAAGCACTGCCCCATGGCCGATACTGGTGAGTATCTCTCTCAAGCCAGGGGCTCGATCTGGCATCCTCACCCAGAGCTTTGGTCCCTACATGTGTGGGCCATCAACGGGTACCCGCTAGCCTCCCGGAGGGAGTGCTAAACACGATCACGCAGGCTAGAGCCCCCTCTACGAGACGGCTCTATTCCTCGAAATGGTCTGTGTTCTCTAGCTGGTGCACAGCCTGTGGCATATCACCCCCAGATTGTGGGGTGACGGAGGTTCTTTCCTTGCTACAAGGAATACTGGATAAGGGCAGGACCCCATCCACGCTCAAAGTTTACGTGGCGGCTATAGCAGCGTTTACTGAACCAACGCTTGGCCAGTCACTTGGGAAGAACGATCTGGTTATTCGCTTCCTTAGAGGAGCTAAGAGGCTAAATCCTCCCAGACCTCCCTCAGTTCCCGTATGGGACCTTTCCACGGTCCTGGAGGCCATGAAAGGTGCCCCATTCGAGCCAATCCAATCAGTAGATATCAAACAGCGTTTCTTCTGGCTCTCGCTTCAGTGAAGCGTATTGGGGACTTGCAAGCGCTCTCAAGTGAGCGCGACATGTATGGAGTTTGGGCCAAATGACTCAAAAGTCATACTCAAACCAAGGCACGGGTACGTTCCTAAATCCCTCAACACACCGTTCAGGTCTCAGGTGATTTCCCTGTCAGCCCTGCCGGTCTCTAACGAGGAGAAGGACGCCAGCTTCCTTTGCCCGGTCAGGGCATTAAGGGCTTATGTGTCTCGCTCATCTGTCTTCAGACAGACAGAGCAGCTCTTTGTCTCGTTCTACGGATGTTCTAAGGGACTAGCCGTGTCGAAACAGAGCCTATCCAGATGGATAGTCGATGCTATAGCGCTGGCTTACGCCTCTAAGGGCTTGCAGTGCCCGTTAGGTGTTAGAGCGCACGTCGTGGCCTCGTCGTGGGCTTGGTCTAGTGGGATTGCCTTACAAGATATCTGTATGGCGGCAGGCTGGGCCTCCCCGTCTACATTTATAAGGTTTTATAACCTAGAGGTACCCGCTTTACAGGCTAAGCTGCTTTCGGTCTGATAAATCGGTATTGTCTGCCCCGATGTTTTCGGCCCAGAATACTGAAACTGCTTGAGCAACGCTCGCTGATCGATCATGCAGCTCTATGGGCAGTGTGTAAGACCCATAATATTCACCAGACTAGGCCGAGTTTTCGCCCTGGCTGTGTGTGAAACACTATCTATATAATGGCTCCTTGTAGGATGCTATTTATAATTAGGAATGATGCTATTCTAGCCCCTCTTCCTGGACTCTCTGTGAGTCCCTTATGATCTTGTGCTAATATTTTTATTAAAATAATAAAAATCTTGAAACAAGATTATTTTCCTTACCCCACTGGCAAAAACTCACTTAATTTTGATTAAATCCCCCTTAAAACAGGACATAATATCTTATGTCATTTTACTTATCTAGTAAATACATCTTGATTTAAGAATTTTTAGATATTTGGACTGGAAACAAGACAAAAATACTTAGTAAGAAAAGCATTTTTTGCAGTGTACGCAGTACGAGAGAACCTCTCGTAAGAGAACGTACTCGGTTACTAACGTAACCTCGGTTCTCTCTAGAAGAGGGAACGAGTACTGCGTATCTTGCCGTGCCTGCAACACGCTCTGGTTCGCTCCGGCGATGAAAACCAGCTATACCAGCCTCTCAAGCTATATTTATAGCCCAAGGCCATACCCGTTTCGGCGGGACGTGACGCAGTGGGCGCGAAGCGCCCTCATTGGAGCTGACGTCACGACGGGGCCTTTCGATAGGCTGCTGCAGTTGCCGCAGAGCAGCCAATAGGCGCACGAGCTGTCTCGCCTATGTCTGCGTGCTGCCGCAACGCGTTTTACATTATTCCAAAATTAAGGATAATTTTTGGCTTCAGTATCTCGCGGAAAAGAGATTTCCCCATAGCGTAAGCTATTACGCAGTACTCGTTCCCTCTTCTAGAGAGAACCGAGGTTACGTTAGTAACCGAGTACGTTTTGTGTAAGAAAGCTTTATGCGAGGATGCGTGAATCATCATGAATATTGATGTTTCACACCTGAGAAAGACAAAGACCCTCCCATTGGCTTTTTGATTGTCTGGATTTATTTACAACACAACATAATCCAAAGATACACAACAAAGGACAAAAAAAAGCACATTATTGAACACACTCATCTAAAGACAGAGACTTGAACAGTCACATAACTTTTTGCCATTCCTGACTCATCAGTGGCATCTGTCCCTGTAAAAAAAAAACAAACAACTGTGACCATGCTAATATCAGGAGAAATTATAGGAACACATTCCATATATTGGGAATACATTTGAGATTTTTCTGGTTAAAATTGCGTTTTCAAAAATTACAAATATATATATATATATATATATATATATATAATGGACACCAGGTGTGTTGTGCCTTGTGGGCATATACATATAGGGCTGCATAAAATAAGAATAACAATAGCCTATAGCATGCAGCCTATAAATCGTTAAAAATTAACACTTCAGTAACACTGCACTAGAGAAAAAATATATCCTATGGATTATCATATGTTACTTCAAATGTTTCAATTCGTTATGACGTTATGAAATGAGATTGGAGTAAGTAAAAACAAGAAGCCTAATGTTTGGCGTGTTTTGCTTTTCAAACGCACAGCGCGAGTTACTCAAACTCACAGCGCGTGCAAAGAGCATTTACTGAAGCGATCGAGCCGCTCCAAACTATGAAACATTATTGTTACCACATTATACATATCTACGTTTGAGCAGATATCCACAAACACAGTATTTAACAGTAAACACTGGTCTAAACATTATAATATTCTCCATATTAGAGTAAACACTCATACTAGCCTACTTTTATATCATGCTGTGTTTTATTATCGAACATAAAAACATCCTTGTGTCATACATGTATATAAATTTAGCATTAGGCTTCATGTTTTTACTCCAATCTCATTTCATAATGTACATTTTAGTCTGGCACCAGTTGCTACAATGTAAAGTTTATGCAGCAACAACATGCTTACTATTATGAGTAAACATGTCTTACCTTAAAAATCTTTCTCCTCTTCAAATCACGTTCTTCTAACTCTTCTCAGGTAAATCCAAGGTTTTTGATATAATTTACATCAATTAAAAATATATGTAATTTTCTTTTTTGCTTATTTTTAATAATAAAGATAAAATACAATTAATTATCTATATTGTAATTATAAAATTACATTTAAAAAAGATTAAATGACTCATATCTTGAAATGTAATTTTGGTCATCCCAACCTGTTCAGAATTGTGAAAGGTTAGCGAATGTTAACATGATTGATAATAATGTAAATGTTGCAAACATCTCTCTAAGGATGTACACACTGGCATGTAATTATTATTATTTTATTTTTATAAAAGGGAGGGAATTGTCAAAAAGCAGGGCAGGAACATGTAAGGAACTGGTCAAGTAAGTTTTAAGTTTTTTTATTTTTTTTTATGAATGTATAAAACAATGAATTGTAAGTTGTCATATTTTTCAATTACTTTTACTGTATTTTTTTGTGTGTGTTTTTTTCAAGGTATCGATTCAGTATCGGTATCGAAGGTATTTTTGTCTGGTGTCATATCGAAGTCATAATTTCTGTATCGTGACAACACTAGTGCCTCTATAATCTATTATGCTTTTTCTGGTATTACCTTTCATGTAGTATGTAATATGTGTGTGAATGTATAAGGTCTGCAAAAATCAATGTGCAGATAAATCAGAGTCATTGTCTCCCAAAAGAAAAAGCGATTCTGAACAGCCTGAAATGAGTCAGCAGCAATTCTAGTCTTACTCCCTGCACCAACCTACTGTACAGGTTTATAAAATAAAGAAAGAAGCATAATTGTCTTCTTTGTCTGCCCCCAAACAACACCTACTTTGCCCCACCCTCAAACACTGTGTGCACTGTTAGACTTTTCTGTAATTTCTACAGTTATTTACTATATATCAACCAGTATACTACTGTAAATTCTCTTTACAGTTCATAACTGTAATCCCCTTTGCATCATGGGAATTTCCTGTGATGTCAAACACCAAATACAGTGATTTGCTGTATTAAAAAAAAAAAAAAAAAAAGTATACTACTGTATTTACCACAACGGCCTATTTGGCGCTATTTGGATTGTCAAGGTCCAATCGTAAAAAGATTGTTTCATCCCCATGAAAATGGAAGAATAAGGAAGAACAGCAAACAAGCAAGGTAAATAGTGTGTGTGTGTGTGTGTGTGTGTGTGTATAGTAATTGTACAATATGTGTATTGTGTGTGTATATATATGTGTGTGTGTGTGTGTGTGTGTGTGTGTGTGTGTGTATAGTACAATTGTATTTCACTCGTATAGCAAAATTAACTTTCCTTTAAATTTTATTTATATTAATTAAGCATTTTATTGTATTTAAATATATTGTGATGTTTTTTTTTTTTTTTCTTACATTAATTTTCTCTTGCTTAAAGGTTTGTCGTGAGGATAAACCCAGAGGAGGGAACAAAATGCACAGCCAAAACCGGAGTCGGAAGACTGGGGAAGTTGTGAAGAGGAAGACAACAGTAATCAACAACAGAGTGTCATCCTTCCTTCGCCACCTAATGGAGTTTGAGTGGAAAAACTTGGACTAGGTGAGATGCTTCTTAATAGGACATGTACCGTAAACAGACACTTTTCAATTTGAGGATACTAATGCAGTATACTTTTAATTCATCCTTCAATAAAGGTTACAATGTTGTTTTTGATGAAATTGTATTGAGGTGATTCAGTAATATGATCATTTTGGAGGATGTAGTTGGTTCTGCTACTATTATGTACTGACAGTTCTCTATTTTTATTTTTTTTATTTTTTATATCAATTCTGTTAAGCTAAATAACAGAAACGCCTCTCTGTAATATGCAATCAGGTTGCATCACTACAAAGTACATTAAAGTACATTCTTCAAAATATTCATAGTGTTGAATCACCACCTCCCTAAAAGAGTTTCAACAAGAACTAAACATTTCATTTCACATCTTCATGAAGGCATTGCAGGACTGGATTAAACAGCATTTGTTTAGCTAGGTGTACCTCAAAGTGTTAACCAAGTGTATAAAATACTGTTTTACCATATTATGAAATGTAATAGGGTTCATTTTTAGGATTTTTTATTAAATTCCATCTGTGTAAATGTTTGACTCAAAATTTATGACTAACTTTATGTCATTCTTACCTAGAGGGACTTCTGACAGATTCCTTGCCATAATGGAGAATATTCCTGGTTGTTTCAAGTCATCAAATGTGCCAGGTTTATTGACTTTCCAAAATCGGTACAGATGAGAAACTTGAGTACTTGTGTACTTTCAGAATTCATTGGCTTTAGACATTTAGGTTTTAGTCATGTATATGAGTATTTTACACCAAATTTACAGTATTCTTTAGTGACTGTTATTTCTAATGTAATTTCCTATGAATTTTAATACTTTAATGCACTTTGTTAATTCAATACTATGTTATTTGGTCAATTCTTTAATTTATTGCTTTGTTAGTGGGTTTATGTTAAATCCAGTATAAAGACAAAGGACAAAAAATGTTGCACAGTCCCACCATTGTATCTTTAATGACTGTTTTTCAGTGTGTGTGTTAATATACAGTTTTTTATGCAGCGTCCAGATACTTTGTTATAAAAACAATTTTCTGCAGTGTTTTTAAAATAAGTGACATTGAATGCACTCTAATTGCTTTTATACATGTAAAGTCATGCTCTATTTTGTTTTAAATTATTTTCTGAAAATAATATATGAATTGAGTTTTAAAGTGAACTTTTTCTGACATTTACATGTTTAATTATTTGCAATGTTTTAATAAAGAATTTCATATTTTGTAATAATTGTGTCTCTTTGGACTAAATGTCAGGACTTGTGTAGGATAAAAATTATAAAAGTGTAATTTTAATTTAGTATGAATTAATTATTGATTCGGATTAATGTACTGTTAACCAAGTTTTTTTTTACAGTAATGGTACTGTATTACATGATATACAGTAACATGTAGTTTAACTAGTAGTGTAAAACTAAAATGCAGTTCTTGTACTGTAAATCTCAAATACAGTAACTTACTGGCACCAGTGTTGCCAGTAAGTTACTGTAAAAAACCCTTGAAAAGTGTGGTTGAGACCTGGAAGAGTTTGGTTCGTGTTGCTCATGTCAAAAATGTATATGTGTCTTAAATTTAAGGCCATAAAAAGTCTTAAAAAGTCTTATTTTTACTTATGAAAGGTCTTACATTTTAAATGACACTTTGACTTAAACGTATCTAAATGCTTTCCAAACTAAAACTATCTAATTAGTGTTCGTATTATTTTTTTATTATTCTATCTTTGTGGATTTGCTTGTTCACGTGACAATTCGCGGCACCATATTAGCCTACGTCTGGCTCCTGCACGCGAAAGGAGGAGAGAAGGAGAAGAAAGTTGTTAAATTTCAGTTCAATTGTATGTTCATTCTTTATGGGCGATATGTACTGTCTATGATGATATTGTAATCATTATTTAACTATGTACGAGGCACTGCGAGCTGACATCGCATTTGTCTCTCGTGCTTTGCTTTCACTGTGTGATGTGTGCAGTTATAGTTATGTCCCCAAATTAGTTTTTGTCTTATATAACATAATATGATATCAGCAGGGCCGGAGTGGGGCCACTTTTCAGCCCGGGAGTTTCAGGCCCAAGACCGGCCCACTTTTTCCATGGTGGAATTCCAAATTAGCACTTTTTCTAAATTGGATAAATGAAGCAACAGTTCAGCTATTGTGTAGTTTGTATTAATACCATGGTTCAACAAATAATGTAAAGGTTAAATAATAATTCACTTAGACTTTATAAGAAGCAATTGCGACTTTATCACACAATTCTTACTTTATATTTCGCAATTCTGACTTTATAACGCGACTTTATATCACACAATTCTGACTCTATATCTTGCAATTCTGACTTTATAAGCAACTGCAACTTTATTTCACACAGTTCTGACTTTATATCTTGCCATTCTGACTTTATAAGAAGCAATTGCGACTTTATTTCACACAATTCTGACTTTATATCTCGCAATTCTGACTTTATAACATACAATTGCGACTTTATATCACAATTCTGACTCTATATCTTGCTGACTTTATAAGCAATTGCGACTTTATTTCACGCTGTTCTGACTTTAGGCTATATCTTGCAATTCTGACTTTATAAGAAGCAATTGCGACTATTTCACACAATTCTGAATTTATATCTCACAATTCTGACTTTATAACACACAATTGCGCCTTTATATCACGCAATTCTGACTCTATTTCGCAATTCTGACTTTATAACACGCAACTGCGACTTTATTTCAGGCAATTCTGACTTTATATCTCGCAATTCTGACTTTATAACACGCAATTGCGACTTTATTTCACACAATTTTGACTTTATATCTCGCAATTCTGAGAAATAAAGTCAGAATTGCGAGCTGTAAACTCGCAATTGTGAGATAAAAAGTCGCAATTATCTTTTAAAATGTTTTATTCTGTGGCAGAAACAAAGCTTCCATACCTCCTGGCCTCTTCCTCCCATCCATCCTCCCTGACGCGTACCGTTACGGTAGGGCCGGCCCAGCTATCGGTAAGCGCCGGCGGTGCCGCGGTAGCCTACCTGAGAAAACGTTTTGGAAAAGACGTGTTATGGACCCAACCAACTCTATAGGAGGGGAGGGGAGAACTCCCTCACATGGTACAACCCATGCAGAGGCTGCGCGCTGCGGTGTCAGAATGCGGAACGTGTGTAGCCGTGACATTGAAATGTGAAAAAAATAAATAAATATATATATATATATCCTCGACCGGCCCAAAAGTGAAGCGGCCCACCGGGAATTCTCCCGATTCTCCCGATTACCCACTCCGGGCCTGGATATCAGAATATCACATGAGCAAGAGTGCCGTTTTCCCGTGCACAATGCTAATGTGATATTTATTTAATACAACAGTTAAATTAAGTTAACATTGTGAGTTACTTTTTAGACACAATATTGTCAATATTTTTTGTTTTCCCTTTATTTCGCCGAAATAAAAATGAAAAATGCATTTCAAAATGAAACCGTAGCAGAGTCTACATGCAACATACAGCGATGATATTTTTTTTTTTTTTTTTTACTGAAATACACGTTTTCAACGCTGAACAAATTGCTTGCTTTTCCTGAATGAATCAGCTGTCTGAACAAATCGGTTGAATGAATGACTCCCTCAACTCACTTATTAAGACAGTGATTTGCTGCCACCTAATGGCGGTTTTAGTTACATATTTAAAGTACCCTTTAATTAAAACGTTAAAATTTGAAATTATTTCATATTTAAATATTGAATAAAAAATAATCTCATAGCTTTATGTATGCAATTGTAAATGGAGTGTAAATATATTAATGCCAGTTCTGATTTAATGATTGAATTTGACTGGTAACAGTGGTACTGTGTTATTATTTTAATAGAATTTAATTTGAATGTTAGAATTTGACATAAAAGGTGATGCATACCTCTAAATAAGTTTCGAAAAAATGTCCATATATAGGGGAAAATGCCCCTGGAAATCAATGTAAGGTGGCAAATATTGCCCCTCAATAAAAATTTTAATTTCTGTCACTGCTGTGAACTGACCACTGCATAGAATATGAATATCTTTGTGAGTCTGCTGTCAACAACAGGCCTAAACCAGCCATGGTACCAGTACAAAAACACAATCAGTAAAATATCATCTAATTATTATCAACAAGACTTTGAAAATATCGAGATATATTTTTGTCAATATTGCGCACCCCTAATGTAAGGTATTCATTTTGATTTCTGCAGGTCTTAAACAATTCTTAAAAAGCCTTAAATTTTACTTTAAAAAGTGTGCAGCAACCCTGGATGAGATTGATACGGTTAAACCAACAACCATCGTTACTGTTCGTATCACAGTGTATCAAGTGTTGAGGAAGATCCAGAGATCAGATATGCTAATGGCCTTTTGGTTTCTGAAAAGCACTGTAAGTGGTTGACCAGTTACAACAGACTGGGACATCTGACCAATCAGAGCAGAGCAGGCTCTCAGAAATTATGGGTTTAGAGAGACTAGACTTTAAAATAGCATAATTGGGGCACATCAAACAAAAAAACATATATATCAAGTCTCTTTGTGTAAATTTTTTCAATGATGTCCCCATCTGTCACAATAATGTTTTGAATTATTCATGCATGTTTGGTAATAGGTATGTAAGACCAGAAAGTAAATAGGGTCAATTATGATTTAATGATGACTTTAACTCATGTTTTTTGAATGTGTCAGGTGACCACTGGGAATAGAAGCTTGATAGAGGGTAAGTCATTGTCCTTTGAATTGATGCCAATTCACTGACTTTGTAATTCATGGCCTGAGAGACAGATGAGTGGACAGACTAAATGAAGAGTTATGGAGAAGATCACATCAGTGCTGGACGTCTGCAAACACACACACGCACACACATACATACACACATTAGGTTTTGGTATATTTGTGGGGATTCTCCATAGACATTGTTATTTTTAAACTGTACATGCACTGTACAATTTACAACTGGATGTTCTATCCCCCCTACACAAACCCTAACCCTAACCCTACCCATCACAGAAAACTTGTAGCAATTAAAAATTTTCAAATAAGCATAATTTTGTATGTTTATTAATCAATTTCCCTCCTGGGGACTGCTGGCTGGTCCCCACAATGTAGGTGATCTCCAGATCCCTTTCGAGGGAACTTGCTCTGCATCGATGACGCTTTAGGAACGCCTCCGCGTGATTGCATCTGAAGCATGTGTGTACACTTGTCCAATGGCGGGGTGCCACGTGATGCAGGCGGTGAGGATAGACGTGCTTTAGTGAGCTCCTCTGATTAGCTATATTATTCATCGAAAATCCTTCATTAATCTCCCTAACTGGAAGAAATTTGAGTCTATTAAGTATCTGGAAATATATTATTGTTTATCGCAGAACACAATTTACGCTGAAAAGGACCTAAAACACAACCAATTGACCCTTCGCATGGACTTTGATTGACAGGTGATCTGACCAATCGTAATCCGCCATCCGCCATTTTTGTCCGACAGGAGAGTTAGTAGATTAACGTTGGAGAATTTGAACTTTAAAGGGGTGGTTGATTGTGATTTCACTTTTTTCATTTTAAATGGTGTGTAATGTTGCTGTTGGTGCATGAACAGTATCTGCAAAGTTGCTGCGCTGAAAGTTCAACGTAAGCAGAGATATCGTCTTTTAAAAATCAGGAAGTTTAATGCCTACAAAAACGACTCGAATGGGACTACAACGAGATACTTCCCGGGTTTTATACGTAACTAACCCATGCAAAAAAGAGGGCATGGCCATATTTCTGCGGCTTTGTCGAAGAGGAAGAGTTATAGTGGAGAGCTGTAGCCATGCCGTCGAAAGTGTGTTATTTTCACCCAGCTGCCAGGTCTTCTGTGTTCGGGCTTCATACGGACGCTGTAGTTCGTCAACAATGGCTAAAATTTATGTTTGATTATGTTCCTGAAATTTTCAATCGTAATTAATAGCTCTCTGTGCTGCGCATTTTACGGAAGACAGCTTCCAGAATCTCCACGAATTCAATGCCGGATTCAACAAGAAACTGTTACTAAAACATGAAGCAGTTCCAACTTTAAAACCAGAGGCAGCAGTTGTTGGGCCACAACCTGTAAGTAAGACTTAATAATGTTTGCATGTATAATTTCAGACGTAATGTTTTAGTTTTGCCAGCGCTGGCTTTAGTAGCCACTTACACGTACAAACGCGTACAAACATTTTGGACCTGAATTTGTAATTATGTACTAATTTTGTAAATGTATTTTCCATGTATATTTTATGACGTAATTTTTCGATTTGATCAAGAACGTAAACCAATGCCAACGCTGTTTGTTTATAGCCAGTTAGTTCGATGCTATTTTGTGTGTATAAGACAAACGTGTATAAAGTTCAAAAAATGATATGTAATCGCAACAGCCAACTTCAGCTGCTGAAGTTAAAACAATAACTTTAAAAAACGGTATTACTCAGTCATTTATTCAGTTATATTAAATGTTTAATCAGGAGAAACCGTATCTCAAAAGCTAACAAGCAGCAGTAGCATTTACAGCATATCGAAATTCTTATATAATAATAGTAGATTAGAATAGAATAATAATAATAAAAAAATTACCATTCAGAAACGTTTTGTAAGAGCCGTGTTTGGGGAGGTTGCTTGACTCTCTTCATTGCCGCTTTCTGGGTCTGATTCTGGCTCAAACTGATACGGCAGTATTGACACCATTATTTACATTGGACCGGAGCACATGCAACTTTCGCCCGTAAAGGTAATGGGCGTGAAGTTTCCGGACAACATGCACTACGCAGTTTAGCCAATTACAACACACCGGCCCAACTAACCAATCTGAGCCCATTGCCTGTTTCTGAGGGAGTGGTTTCATAGAATCAGGAAGTCAACCGGTCGTTCAAATGACAGAGGAGAAAGCAGCTTACAATAAAGGTGAAATTTATGAAAAATAAGACTTAAAAAAAAAAAAAAAAACCGAAGACATGTTATATTGCACCCCATAAACACAATCATGCAAAGAAAAAAAGCAGTAAACCACCCCTTTAAAAACGGAGTGTACTGAGACGTCTTTCCGCGGTTAAAACAACATTTCTTCTTATGTTCATTCATGTTTATTTGATGCTATAAATTAACTAGAAGGAAGAAATGATCGGTTCACGAGCAGCTTTAACTGAGCGATCTGTCAGACACATTAAAGAGCCACAAAATGGTATGGTACAAAATGGTACAAAAAATGACCAAATTTGAAAGTTGAGACTTTGTTTCATACTAAAAGTAACCTGGTCTGTCCTGTCTGTCAGCGTGTTGTCAGTGTCTTCTCCGCTCTGCGATGTATATTTCACTGTGTGAGAACATGGTGTGGCGTGAGAGAGGCGTGGCTTGTCGGACATAGCAACAGTAACTAAAGGGGGCAGGTCTTTGCGAACTGTCCAATTAGCAACACTGCCGAAACTAACGACCTCGACACACTAACCAGTATGGCCGAAGATGTGGAAGGTGAAGTATCGTTACAGACTCTGTGGAAGGAGATCAAAGCCAGCAAAGAGGACATTAGCAAAAAAATGTACAGGATTGACATTCAGGCCAAACTGACCTGTAACGAAACCTCTATGACAACATTATCTGAACAGATGGTTGAGGTCGAAGCTAGAGTAAGCGCCACAGAGGATGACTTGAGAGACACTCGTTCGACAGTCAGTTGCTTGGAGAAGGATGTCTCCAATTCGATTTCCATTTTTGGCGTGCTATCAACACGCATAATCGTTTTTCAGCGTGTTTATCAACGCCGTTGACTTAACGTTACATTACTGGATGACCTACCCCAACTCCGTCCCTAAACCTACCCGTCACTGGGGTTAATACCTTGAGTCATCTCCTACCATCCTAGGAAAAAAAATATCGATTCCCCGGTATCACGACAAGACGTGAAATAATCACGTTGGTCCCCTTTGGAAAACGTGTAGATGTCACAGTTTAACGCCCTCAAACGTGAATCATACACGTTTCCCATATCTTGAAGATATCTGTACAATTTCCTATACCATTGTATAGATTATAAATGTAAGATCCCTTAACTCTACTCCCACACCTAAACATACCCATTTTATGGACAATATTAAAATGATAAAACGTAATGGACAGATATGTAGGAAAATGGCATTTTTATGAACAATATGGCATTAAAAGATAGTTTGAGCCACGAATCCTACCCCTAAACCTAACCATAACCATTTCTACCTAGGCAACAATTATAAAGAAAAACAACAGACAGACGAGTATAATCACAATAATTTATTTATGGTTCCTATAGAACCATAATATACTAACCTTACAACACAACATCGATTAACAAAATACACCAATTTTATTAGCTTGATGTAATCCAAACCTTCAGAATCCATATATTATTTGCAAGAAAAAGATCCAAGCTCAGCCCTTTATCCAGTGATCGTCATCTTGACCGTAAACGTCAAACCCCGCGCTTGTTATGAATTCAAATTCAAAAATTGCGCCCTCAAGAAGCGTTACGACAGGTTACTATGGTTACGGCAGTAATATCAAACGCTCATTGGCTCTCGCCTCGCCTGCTTCGTCACAGATTGCGTCATGCACATTCACATTTGAAATGAAGCGCGCACTGCCGCGCAGCCCTCAGAGGGAGCGAACCGAACCGAAGACGGATTAACATTTTCATGGATTTGAATTAATAACTTAAATTCTGCTCTGTTACCTCATACAACACCACTGCCAGAGAGGACTGCGACACATCGTCACGTGAGCAACTTTCGGTACCGATTTTGACATTTTCTCATTAAATAAATTATTGTGATTATACTTGTCTGTTTGTTGTTTTTCTTTATAATTGTGGCCTACGTAGTTTTAAGAAATGGTTATGATTAGATTTAGGGGTAGGATTAGCAAACGTCCGGGGATAATGGTACGTGTAAGATTCATGTCTGAGGCTGTTAAACTGTGACATCTACACGTTTTCCAAAGGGGACCAACGTGATTATTTCATGTACATTTTGCTCCGTTTCGCTCGGACATTTAACGGCGTAGACATACACGCGGAAGATGACGGTTCGTTTCGGCGTGAACATACACGCGGATAGCTCAAAATGCGTATAGATAACACGCCACTTTTGACTTGAAAGTGGCGTGTATGTTTACGCAAAGTCATGATGTCATGTTGCTTAAAGATAAAGTGCAAGACCTGGAGAATAGAAGCAGGAAATCTAACTTTTGCATTGTTAACTTGCTGGAAAAATTTGAGGCAGACAATATGGTTTTGTTTCTGGAACACATTATTCCAGAGATCCTAGGCGCCAAAAACTTTACATCTCCTCCGACAATTGAGAGGGCACACAGAACGGGAAATATTTCCTCGAACAGATCGACTCCAAGGATAATTGTGGCGAAACTCCTGAATTTCAGAGAGAAGCAGAAAATCCTTCAAATTGAACGTAAGGAGGTATACTTTGAAAACCGGAGCATTCATTTCTTCCCCGATTTTATCGCGGAACTGCAGAATGATCGGAAAGCTTACACGGAGGTAAAGCGAATGTTGAGAGATCGGGATATCGAGTACTCCTTTGTATACCCTTCCAAGCTTCGGATCCTGCACATGGGTAAAGCAAAGATCTTCTCCACGCCATCTGAGGTTAAGAACTTTATTGATTCACAAAGCAAGGATGCAGAAGCTTCTACTCCTGAATGAGAATTGATATACTATTCTCTAATGGCCTTCATATAAAGATCACATGTGAGTTAAGAGGACAGACTTTAATTTTCTTCTTTTATTTTGTCGACAGACTTTAATTTTCTTCTTTTATTTCGTCGACAGAAGGCCATAACAAATAACATCACTCAATGTTGCTAGATCACAATTTTACAGCTGTTGTGTTTACTGCCCCTCTAGTCTAGTTTGTAATATAGCCTAATACTTGAATTTAAGTTTGTTAATTATCTGCGATTCAATAAGTATAATGATAATAGAAGATACTGACCGATATACACTTTTATTTTAAGTGTATTTTATTCTTGGAGGGGGAGTGTTGATACGTTATATAGGTGAATATATGGCTCGTCGGTGTCAGCTACAAGTTCAGTAGCAAAGGGTTTTAATAAGGCTATCTAATTTTCCTTTTTTCTTTCTTTCTTTGAAGTACATTTTTTAGCTCAGGTGACTTGTTTTTTATTATTCACGCAGCAAGTACATTTCACATCATATAATAGCACAACAGTATGTTAATGGAGACCTTCACGGTTACTTTAAAGCTCATGTCGAATGGCTAGTACTTTAAATTGTGTATCATGGAATGTTAGGGGTTTAAATTATCCAGTTAAAAGAAAGAAGGTGCTTTCATATTTGAAAAGGGTTAACACTGATATAGCTTTTATTCAGGAGACTCATCTTACAGATCAGGAGCATAGAAAACTTAGGAGAGAATGGCTTGGTCAGGTCTATTACTCATCATTCTCATCTAGTGGCCGAGGTGTAGCATTATTAATTCATAAAAAAATTACAATTTAACCCGATTAATACACACTCTGATGATACTGGGAGATATGTAATTGTTGAATGTGAGTTGAACAGGAACCATGATAATCCAATCTTTTTTAGTAAATTACTATTAAGATTAGCTACTGTTAAGAGCAACTGTATTTTTGGAGGGTTTAGATCCTCTTAAGGATAGGTCCTAAAAAATCTCCTAAATCAAAAGCAGCAGCTATTCTGAGTCAAGGAATGACTGACTTGGGACTGTAGGATGTATGGCACAATCTCTATCCAGACCAAACTGAAAACTCATTTTATTCAAATGTTCATAATGTTTACTCAAGAATAGATTTCTTCTTAGCATCACAATCAATAGCTTACCAAGTGAAGGACTGCATTTTCCTTCCTGCATCCATCTCTGACCACAACCCTGTCAAGCTTACATGGGAACCAACAATGGCTTTACCCTCCTCCAAAAACTGGAGATTTAGAACATATATGCTGAAAGATCCAGACTTTATCCAGTTTATGACAACTCAAATTATTATTATTTTTTCTGAAGGCTAATGCTAATTCAGCCTCACATTCAATTATATGGGAGGCACTTAAAGCAGTTATGAGAGGACATATTCTCTCATACGGGGCATATAAACAAAAAGAAAAGAGAGCTGTTTTAACGGAGTTAGAAAAAGAAATTAGATCACTGGAATTAGAACATTCATGACTAATAATGAAGAATGTTTGACACAACTTAGTCTATTATGGCAAGAACAAAATATCATTACTACGAATTTGGAGATAAGACTAGCAGATTATTGTCATGGCAAATTAAAAAAGAATAATCAGATAGATATATTCACGATACAATCAAACAATGGAAGATATATAAAAGACCCTAAAGAAATTAATACTTTATTCAAGGACTTTTATGAAACTTTGTACAAAACTGATCTCGGTCAGGAAAATGTTGATGCTAAATCTTTTTAAAATAAAATACAGTTACCTAAGTTTGATGATGAAAACAATAAACTATTGAATTCAGACATAACTGAGAATGAGGTACTTAAAGCCATTAAAGGGATAGTTCACTCAAAAATGAAAATTGTGTCATCACTTACTCAACCTTGTGTTGTTCTAAACCTGTATGGGTTTCTCTGTTCTGTTGAACACAAAAGAAGATATTTTGAAGAATGTCGGTAACCAAACAGTTGATGGACCCCATTGACTTCCATAGTATTTTTTTTTATTTTTTTTTCACTATGGAAGTAAATGGGGTCCATCAACTGTTTGGTTACCGACATTCTTCAAAATATCTTCTTTTGTGTTCAACAGAACAGAGAAACCCATACAGGTTTAGAACAACATGAGGTTGAGTAAGTGATGACACAATTTTCATTTTTGAGTGAACTATCCCTTTAATGCTTTAGAAAATAACAAGGCCAGACGGCTTCCCGGTTGAGTATTTTAAGTCGTTTTCAAATATATTATTAACTCCTTTTACAAATATGATTAAAGAATCACTTGAGAGAGGCTCACTTTCACACTCCCTGGAATTGGCAACAATAACACTGCTTCCTAAACCAGGGAAAGATAGGCAAAAATGTGGGTCTTATAGGCCGTTAAGTCTTCTTAATGCTGACTATAAAGTTTTGACCAAATTGCTTGCCCAAAGACTAGAAACTGTTATAACAAAAATAATACATCCAGATCAGACAGGATTCATTAAGAATAGACACGGCTCCGATAATATTAGAGGGCTATTACATATAATTGATATTGCTCAAAAGCAGAAATTATCAATGTTTATTCTGTCTATGGATGCCAAAAAGGCTTTTGACAGAATTGAGCCTACTTTTCTGTTTGCAACCATAGAAACCATGGGCTTTGGGTCTAAGTTCATTGGATATTTAAAAACTATTTTGAATTCCCCTAAAGCACAAATATACACCAATGGTATTATGTCAAGCACCTTTACATTATCTAGAGGTTGTAGGCAAAGCTGCCCTATATCTCCCTTATTATTTGCCCTGGCTGTCGAATCTCTCGCTATTGCAATAAGGTCCCATACTGTAATAAAGGGAATTAAAATTGGTACTAATGAACACAAATTATCCCTTTATGCTGATGACCTGTTGGTATTCCTGAACAATACACAATTCTTGAGGAATACAGTGATATATCTGGCTATAAATTGAATTATGACAAGAGTGAAGCATTTCCTACTAATACAAGTTAAAATATATAGTTACACCACTAACACTGTGCACTAATGGGTTTAAATATTTAGGTATTCAGATTGATTTGCCAGTAACTCTTTAATGAGCTTTGAATTGCTACAAACATAACTTTTTCAAATATTTGCATGTCAGGCATTGGGTCAAAGAGGTCACCTCCCAGATATTCCCTAAAATTCCAACACTGTCGCCATTTGATAATGTTATGTTTAACAAGATTGTGGCCTCCCCAAAAGGTATTGCTTCTGTAGAATACAGCACATTAACAAATTATTTTAAGCCATTTGACAACGTAATCTTGAAGCAGAGATGGGAAGGAGATCTTGACTCTACATATGATCTGGTGGAGTGGGAATGTGTTATGGAAAGAATGCAGGCTATTTTAATATCTACCAAACATAGACAAATCCAATTTAATATTCTGCATCGGACATATTATACTCCTCAGAAACGTCACATATTAAATACTGACATATCTGCAAAATGTCAAAGATGTAAAATGATTGAAAGGCGATTTACTCCATGCTTTGGAACTGTCCTGTTCTGAATGATTTTTGGGAATATATAATTGATATATCTTCAAAGGTTATAGGTATCCCAATTAGTAATGATAGTAACTCGTAATATAGTCTGATTTTATAAAAGAAAAATTACAATTGTAATGTTCTGTATATATGTTTTGTTTCATGTGTAAAAACTGAAAATAAAACTCTATAAAAAACAACAACCAGGAAAGCATAAAACCACATCCGGAAGGACCAGTGTTTGCTTCTGTGCCTCAGCAAGCGCTCTGTGTCAAACTATGTGTCTTACATATTGTTGTCTATCCCGATTTAGTGCAGTATTCAAAATCATATATACTATGGCGAACCAAACATTCAAGCAGTGTGCTTCTCCCTGCCCTCACTTCCTTACGGTAGGGGATTCACAAGACATGTGTTATTTGTTTGGGAGCGGATCCACTCCCGCCTTTTACTTTTCAAGAAAAGTGTTCAGGTTCGTGTTTCTCATGGTTCTGTTGCCGAGGCAGCACGAAAGCTGACATCAAAGGGTTCGCAAATGGATCTCTCAGAGAGGTTAGAGACGGGCATCGCCCTTTCTCTGCCTTTACCTGGGGGCCTCTGTATCTGCCCACCAATATGGCGGCCGTGGAGGGTTCGCTCTTCATAAAGAGGCCTGTAGAAAAATCGATTCAGTCAAACCCTGCTGTGAATTCACTTCAGGACACCGAGTCTGTTCCAAACGCATCGGTTGCCAGCCTCGAGAGGAACAGTCTCAGGAGATGGTAGCACGGCATCGAGATGTCGTGCTCGACCATATGAAGCGCTTGGAACTGAGACTCAATACGAAAAAGAGCATGCATGTGTTTAGGAGTCGTATGGGACTCGATTACGATCCGGGCACAACTGTCTCCTGCAGATATCGAGTCAATTCTGGCTATGGTGACTAGAATAAAGCTAGGCCAACGCATCACTGTGAAACGGTTTCAGAGACTGTTAGGACTCATGGCAGCTTTTGCAACCAACATGCAACCTTTTGGCCTGCTGCACATGAGACCCCTGCAGTGGTGGCTCAGGACCAGGGGGTTTTCCCCGAGGGGCAATGTATTTTGAATAATCAAGGTTACGCATAGATGCCTTTGTTCCTTGATCATGTGGAAGAAACCTTGGTTCCTAGCCCAGGGCCCTGTGTTAAGAGCACCTTGCATCCTACTCAGGGTGGGGTACCAATGGAGGGCCGCTCGACCCAGGGTCTGTGGAAAGAACATCTCTTTTGGCACACAAATTGCCTAGAGATGTTAGCAGTTCTGCTAGCCTTGAGGCACTTTCTCCCAGACCTTAGAGGCCATCATGTTCTAGTATGTATAGACTGTTGTGTTGGTGGTCTCTTATATAAACCACTAGGTTTTTCAGCGGGCAGTGCGACACCATAGGAACAAAGCGGAGATCCGGCAGACTGAGACTCCAACCTACCAGCCTGGACAAAAGGTTTGGCTGTCCACAGGAGATATCAGGATGTGCCTGCCCTGCAAGAAGCTCAGTCCCAGACACAGTGGTCCCTCAAAGAGATTGCGCCCTCTGTGCAGACGGGCGCATCAGATCCTCCTATGGTCCCAGGGCAAACTGCTCTCCCTCATGGCTGAACAAGGGAAGCTGCAATTACTTTGCCCGGTCAGGGCCCTTGAGATTTGTCAGGAAGACATCTCAGTGGAAAAAAATCGGACCAACTTTTGGTATGCTTCGGGCCCCCTAAGAGGGGTTGCTTGGCTACCAAGCAGACTATAAGCAGGTGGATTGTTGAGGCTATCTCTATGACTTATGAGGTCAATGAAGATGACAAACGATGAGAAAAAGAACAAACAGGAATAGTAAATAGTAAAGCAGATGGTAAAAGTGAGGCAGCTGAGGATAGTTATACTCAGAAGTCCACTATGAGTTCTGAATATGCTCATTCTGAAAATGATTCAGACAATGATCTTGAGAGTTTATAGTCTTTCTGATATAGATGATGCTGAAAGAACATAGTCGTTTAGCTCTAGATTGTACAGTCAAGCAAATAAATGACTTTCTAGATGAAACTGAAGGAGCTCACAAACCACAAATTGAGGCATTTTTCCCACAGATTTGAAGCACTTTTTGGTGTCATGTAAAACTGCAATGAACAAAGCAAACTTCAAAGAACTTAGTAGACAGAAGCGTTATTGCCTCCAGAAATAACAAAGGTAAAAGGCATGATAAACCACAATGTAAATAAGGTTTAAATTATTTATTTATTTAAATGAAGAGAAAATAATTGATAGCCTGCGTTTGGATGCCATTTGTCTCGATGCCATCTGCCATGTGACTATCTTTTTAATAGTCAGCAAGCATCATGGCATCCAACTTTGAATCTTTGAATGTTAAAGGTTGTCGCGGTGCTGAAAAAAGGTTTGCTTTGTTTGATTCTTTGATTTTTTTTATTTATTTTTTTTTCTGCAAGAAACACACACAGATATGAATAATCAGGTGCAATGGCTAAGTGAGTAGAAAGGTAAAACTTTTCTTAGCCATGGTTCAAATATAAGTACCAGAGTAGCAAATTTATCCAGATCTTCAAATCCAAGATAGTAGAGCTGAAAGAAAATTATACCTGGCAGAAGGCAAATGAAAGATATTAAGTTATATGAGTTATCATTTTCTTTTTGTAATAGTTATGCTCCAAACAATGGTGTAGAAAGTGTTTCTTTTTTTTTTATTAAAAGATGTTATTTCAAAAGTTCCACACAACAGAATAATATTTTTAGCTGGTGATTTTAATTTTACTCTTGATTACACTATGGATCGGAATCATGTTGAACCTCATCAAAATTCGGCTGAAACTGAAAATATGTATGGAGAGAAATCTTTCCTACTGATAAACAATATACATGGTTGAAAATGTATTTAAACATAGTTACTGGTGCACGACTAAACAGATTTTATGTTCAAATGAATAATAGAGGAAGATTTTTAAATAGTAACTTTTCGTCAACATAATTTTCTGATCATCACCATATTGTGGTAACTATAACCACAACACAGAACACTTCTTACCTTCAGGTTTGGAATTTTAATAATAGATTTTTGCAAGACTAATGTTTTGTTAAAATTTTCACTCAGTTTTATGGGAGAGTGTAGAGAGAGAAAGTAACAGTATTAAACTTTAGGCCAGTGTTGGGATATTGAAAAGGTACATTTCCAGTGCCCGGTTGCATAAAGCACCTCAAGTTTTTCCCTTAAGTATGATACTTAAGGGCGATTTCCCCTTACCTAAGAGAATAACTTAAGGGTGTTGCATATAATCTCTTAAACGGTTCTCTTAGGTAAGGGAAACATTTAAGTGTTTCACGACAGCGATCCTGGATTCACGTTATAAACGTATGTTGTTGCCATAGATACGCAAAACACACACACTAGCAATTTTGCAGTTTCATCAAATAAAGTAGGATATCGGAATGGATAAAGAAAACAAAAAAAGAAAGCCTAATTGGACAGAGGAGAAATGCATTCTTCTTGACGAATATGGTAAAAGAAAAACAATTTTGAAAAGCAAACTAAATCCCAATGTAACTGCGAAAAAAACAACAACAGAAACAGTGGGAAGAACGTGACCGTTGCGTTTAAATGACGGGAAAGAGCCCCTGCAAACCGGTGAACAACTCTGCTGACAGACAATTTATGCACGTGGAAAACATCTCCCACTACCATCTGAAAACTCCCAGTTGCAAAAAAAACGCAATGCTATAAGTAGTTGTAACACCGCAAAAGAGTGGTTGCGACGTGTGACATGGTCAAGGTCGCTGTCTAGTTTGTTAGTGATGTCAAATATTGAGCGTCGATCAAATCGGTATTCTTGCAACAATTTTGCATCGCTAAGATGGTCCAAAGGGTTCTCCCTATCCCTAAATTTTTTTCTTGCCACATAATGATCTTCAGCAGGTTCCATAAATTCAGCCATGTCATCTTATTTTTGTCCGCGTTACTCTTAAGGTTACAATTTCCAAACCTTAAGTTATACTTAGGGAAATTACCGTTAAGGGGTTTTATGCAACACTTAACGCTTTTTAAGGGATTACTTAAGTGAAAAAAACTGCATTTAAGGGAAATTCTAAGTGTTTATTACGTTTCACTTAAGTAACACTTAATGGTTTTTTTCTGCAACACCCTTAGGTTGAAAGGGGTGGTAAAACACGATTTCACTTTTCTAACTTTAGTTAGTGTGTAATGTTGCTGTTTGAGCATAAACAACATCTGCAAAGTTACAACGTTCAAAGTTTAAAGCAAAGGGAGATATTTGCTTTTAAAGAAATCAATTTCTAAGAACTACAGAAACGGATGATAGGGACTACACGACATTCCTGTGGGCTTGCTGACATCACTAAGCCCAACATTTACATAAACCCCTCCTCTGGGAACACAATACATAACGGGGGCGAGGCCATTTTATGTTGCTTTGGAAAAGAGTTGTTGTGGTAGTCGAGTGTCTTGGCGCTATGCCGTCGAAACGCTGTTATTTTCACCCAGATTGCAGGTCCACTTTGTTCAGTCTTCCTAAGGACGGTTAAAATTTATTTTTAACTCGGTCCCTCATAATTATAATCCAAATGTCGCACTCTGTGCTGCACATTTTCCGGAGGAAAGCTTCCTCAATCTACACGAGTTACAATGCAGGATTCACACAACGGCTTGTCCTGAAAGATCGAGCAGTTCCAACTTTAAAAACAGAAGCTGTTTACGAGCCACAAACTGTAAGTATGATTTTTTCGTTGACGTGTTTTCCTGTAATAGTTCGTATTGTTAATTGTACGTTGTAGCGAGGAAGTAAACAAAGGAAAACGCTGTTTGGCTCCACAAACCAGTTTGTTAAATGCTAATGTTAATTCATATCCGACAAACACATACAAACTTCTGTTTAATATCACCAGCGCAGCGAACTTGGAATGTTCGAGGTTGTTGTCGTTTCACTGTAAATTATTCGTTGATTATAGCTTTTATGTATTGTTTATCTACATGCATGCTAAACATGGTTTGTGTTTGATTTGGCTGTTGTAAAGCCAATGTTAGTGTTTGTATTGGGTTAATAGTTCTGGCGACAGATATTTAGCTACAATCGTTTTAAATATACAAAAGTAACAGTGTCATATAGCGATCACAATAGATCTGCAGCCTTAAAAACAAACATACCTTTCTGAAACGTCCTTAAACAGCTGTTCTTGACCAGTTTCTGCTCGATTCTCTCCACTAACATTCTCTGGGTCTGATTCGTGCTCTAACTGATTATGGGAATATTAACGCCGTTGTTTACTGAAGCAAAAACTACCGGTAAGGGGCGTTTCCGAAACAATGTGAACTTGGCGGTTAGCGAATCACAACACACTGAGCCAGCTAACCAATCTGAGCCCATTGCGTATTTTTGAGGGCGGGGCTTCATAGAACCAGGAAATATCCGACCGTTTTTACAAGAAGGGACAGAGCAGTGTAGAATAATGGTTAAATATGTGAAAAATAATGCGAATTTTTAAAAACGAAGCATGAACACATGTTACAGTGGACCCCACAAACACAATCAAGCCTTCGAAAAAAGGTGTTTTACCACCCCTTTAAGGGAAACATAAGGGCGAACTTAAGGGAAAATTACACAAAGGTGCTTTATGCAACCGGGTACTGATCTTTTGTCAACAATATACAACAAGTTGCATGACTAAACTAAAAGAAAAGGTCCAGTATTTGGAACACCAAATTCTCAAGCTAAGCAGTGATAGTGAAGCAGTGATGGTGAAGAGATGGAAACTACAAAATTGCTTAAATTATACAACTTGATTTTGAAGAATTTATATGAAGAAAGAAGTCGTAGTGCATCTATACGGGGAAAATATCTTCAGTTAAACAGCATGGATTCTTCAACAAATGTATTTTTTCATTGGAGAAGAATATTAGAAAGAAGAAGGATATGCATCATCATAAATTGGCAAATGGAAAAGAAATAACGGAAAAGAAATAATTACACAAGCTTTTCTTTTTTTAATGAAGATACTGCACAACCTTGTGACCTGGAAGCAACTAATCAGCTTTTAGATGGACTTCCACATCTTGAAAAAGAAAGCTGAATTAGAGGAACCTTTGTCATTTCAAGAGTTAACTAAGGCTGTCCAGCAGCAATCTTTGGGAAAATCACCATGGTTGGATGGTTTGACTTCTGAATTTTACAAAGCCTTCTGGTTCCTAATTGGACATGATCTGTATGCTGTGTTTCTTGAAAGTTTTGAAACAAAATTCTTACCCCTCAGTTGTAGAATAGCTGTAGTGACTCTTTTACCCAAGAAAGGAGATCTTGGCTTAATAAAGAACTGGTGACCAGTCTCTCTTTTAGGAACTGATTGTAAAATATTATCTAAAACTTTGACACATCGTCTCAAGAAATGTATATAATCTATTATCCATGAAGATCTATTATCCATTATCCATATCACAGAGGTGGAAAGAGTAATAAAATATTCTACTCAAGTAAAAGTACTATTACTTCAATTAAATTTTACTTAAGTAGTCAAGTCAAGTCAAGTCAAGTTTATTTGTATAGCGCTTTTCACAATACAGATTGTATCAAAGCAGCTTCACAGTATTAAATTAAAATAATACAACAAAGTTTGTTTCAAGAGGAATTTATTGATTGATAAAATTAAATTAAATATCCCCAAAATATCCCCAACTGAGCAAGCCAAAGGCAACAGTGGCAAGGAACCGAAAAACTTCATCAAGTGACCTAATGGTGTCCTAAAACTCCATCAGGTGACCTAATGGAGAAAAAAAAACCTTGGGAGAACCCAGGCTCAGTCGGGGGCCAGTTCTCCTCTGGCATTTATGAGCTAGAGGCCGGATTGTAGTTTGAACTGTAGGATTATATGAATGCCTGGCTGAAGAGATGCGACTTTAATCTAGTTTTAAACTGGGAGAGCGAGTCTGAGCAACGAACAGTATCAGGAAGACTATTCCAGAGTTTTGGAGCCAAATGTGAGAATGCTCTCCCTCCTTTGGTGGTTCTGGATATCCTAGGTATGACCAAAAGCCTTGAATTTAGTGATCTTAAAGAGCGCGATGGATTATAGGGTGATAAAAGATCCGTTAAATAGACTGGAGCTAAGCCGTTTAGGGCTTTATAAGTCAGTAGCAATACCTTATAATTAATACGGAACTTTATAGGTAACCAATGCAGTGATGATAAAATCGGTGTTATATGATCATATTTTCTTGATCTAGTAAGAACTCTAGCGGCGGCATTTTGGACTAACTGTAGCTTGTTTATTGAGGATGCAGGACAACCAGCTAGTAAAGCATTACAGTAATCCAGTCTCGAGGTCATGAATGCATGAACTAACTTTTCTGCATCAGAAACTGATAGCATATTACGTAGCTTAGCAATGTTTCTAAGGTGGAAAAATGCTGTTTTTGTAACATATGAAATATGATTTTCAAAAGACAGGTTGCAATCGAGTATAACACCCAGGTCTTTTACTGTAGAGGATAAAGTAACAGGACATCCTATGATGTTAAAGTTGTATTGTGCGAGGTTTTGTGGGCGGTTTTTTGAACCGATAAGTATTACCTCTGTCTTGTCTGGATTTAATAAAAGAAAATTACGGGTCATCCAATCTTTTATATCTTTAACACACTCTGTCAATTTGGAAAATTTTGCGTTTTCATCCGGCCGTGATGAAATATATATTTGAGTGTCATCAGCATAACAATGGAAACTAATTCCATGTTTCCTTATAATATTTCCAAGTGGCATCATATATATTGAAAATAACAGAGGGCCTAATACAGATCCCTGCGGCACTCCATAGTTTACTGGAGTTATGATCGATTTTTCTCCATTTAAATAGACAAAATGGTAGCGGTCAGATAGGTATGATTTGAACCAGCTTAGTGCTTGTCCTTGAACACCAGTATCATTTTGTAGTCGATCTAAGAGTAATGTATGATCTATAGTATCGAACGCAGCACTAAGATCAAGTAAAACTAGTATTGAGATACAGCCTTGGTCAGAAGCTAAAAGTAAATCATTTGTGATTTTAACGAGCGCAGTTTCAGTGCTATGATGCGGTCTGAATCCAGACTGAAACTTTTCATAGATCTCATTTTGTTGCAAGAAAGAGCCCAGTTGAGCGGACACCACTTTTTCTAATATTTTAGACATAAATGGAAGATTTGAAATGGGTCTATAATTTGCTAGATTATTATGATCTAATTGTGGTTTCTTAATGAGAGGTTTTATAACTGCCAGTTTAAATGTTCTTGGAACATGACCTAAAGATAAAGACGAGTTAATAATATTGAGGAGAGGCTCTTCCACTACAGGTAACACTTCTTTCAGTAGTTTAGTTGGTATAGGATCTAATAAACATGTTGTTGTTTTAGATGAAGTGATAAGTTTATTTAACTCTTTTTGTTCTATAGTTGTAAAGCACTGTAATTGTTCTTGCGGGGTGATAATTGAAGCTGAATTATAAGGCGCGATTGAAGATTGAACGTTTACAATTGTGGTTCTGATGCTTTCTATTTTCTCAGTGAAGAAGTTCATGAAATCATTACTACTGAACTGTAACGGGATATTTTGTTCGGGTGACGTCTGTTTATTTGTTAGTCTAGCCACGGTGTTAAATAAAAACCTTGGATTGTTTTGGTTGTTTTCTATTAGTTTGCGGAGGTGCTCAGCCCTGGCCGCTTTTAGGGCCTTTTTATAACGTGACATACTGTCTTTCCAAGCGATTCTAAAGACCTCTAAATTAGTTTGTTTCCATTTACGCTCTAAAATACGCGTTTCTCTCTTTAAAACATGCGTAGTATTGTTATACCATGGTGCTTTATTTTTCTCTCTGACCTTTTTTAATTTAATAGGTGCAACCTCATCCAATGTTCTAGAGAGAATGGTGCTCATAGTGCTAGTTAGTTCTTCTAGTTCATCTGTTTGTTTGGGTTCAGGCAGCAGCTGAGACAGATTAGATAAGCAATTTGAGAAATTATCTATGGTGGATGGGAGGATTGTTCTGCCTGGTTGATAACGCGACGCCGCATGACATATTACAGCAGTACGTAATATGCAAGTTACCATGTAGTGATCAGTGACTTCATCACTTTGTGGAATGATATCTATATCGGTTGGATCGGTTCCATGTGATATAATTAAATCGAGTGTATGATTAAGACGATGTGTTGGTCCGGTGACGTTTTGCTTGACCCCAAATGAATTTAATAAATCTGTAAACGCAGCTCCTAACGCATCATTTGGATTATCTACGTGTATGTTAAAATCTCCAACAATTAGTGCTTTATCGACATTGACTAATAGGTCTGAGAGAAAATCTGCAAACTCTTTTAGGAAATCAGCGTAAGGCCCTGGCGGTCTATATACGGTAGCCAAGGCTAGAGATAATAGGGATGTTTTTCTAACATCTAAGAGCGTAACATTTAGTACAAGTACTTCAAATGAAATAAACTTATAACCCGTTTTCTGGGTAACATTTAGAATATCTTTATAAATGGTTGCAACACCTCCGCCACGACCAATCAGACGGGGCTCATGCTTATAACAGTATCCAGGAGGAGTAGACTCATTAATACCGAAATAATCATTTGGTTTAAGCCAGGTTTCAGTAAGGCAAAGTATATCGAAGCTATTATCTGTGACTATTTCATTTACAATAACTGCCTTAGGTGTGAGTGATCTAATGTTTAGAAGACCTAGCTTTAGAAATAGTTTTTGTTTACTAATAGCAACATTTTCTGTTTTAATAACAATTAGATTTTTCCTAGATCCTGCATTAGATTTATTATTTGATCTCACTAAACGAGGAATAGACACGGTTTCTATGCAATGTTCTACACTAGTATTTATATCAGTTGAATTGGTGCAGCAGAGACTATGATTTGGACTTTTGGTTACTAGTCAAAGGGTATTTAACATTTTGGAGATGTTATCTGACAGAAGATCCGCTCCGAATCTGCTTGGGTGTAAGCCATCAGCACGGAAAAGCCTAGGACGCTCCCAAAACAGATTCCAATTATTTACAAAGAGCAGTTTCTGCTCATTGCACCATGACATTAACCATTCATTTAGCGCAAATAATCTGTACAAGTAAAATTACCGGTCTATAAATCTACTCAAGTAAAAGTAAAAAAGTAGCTCATTTAAAATTTACTCAGAGTAAAAGTTACTGAGTTACTTTTTTAACAACGGGGGTGGGGTGGGGGACTCTCCCGTGTAGGGTTAACGGTATGATATTTTCACAGTAAGGGATGTAGTGGAGGCTAAACGCACGTAAACGCCGTTTACGCACCTCCCAACATTCGGAAATAGCGTTTGCCCACCTCCAAAGTGCGTTTATCCACCTCAAATTGCGTTTATCCACCTCTAAATTTCACGTTATTTGAGCGGACTTTGCTTTTCCGGTGTGTGATCGCCGATCGGTACATGATTCGAGCATTTGGGCCGTTAATGACAGAGCAGAACGTTGAGCAGAGAGCGCAGCGCGCCGACACACACACACACACACACACACACACACACACACGGAACAAAGAGAACGGAACACACGGAGCAGAAAACACACGCTCGTTACTATACAAGCTGCGCGAGAATTAAACTTGATCGCAGCCGCAACAGAAAATCATTAAAACTAGGCAAAAAAGTTTTTTTTAAACAATTCATTACATGCAGCTGGTTTAATGTAATGAGCATGTCAAAACCCAACTGTACAAGACATTCAGAGGGAATCAAGCCTGCACCAGGTTAAAGACTTTTCCCTCTACAGGGAAACACTTATCCACATTTTTCTGATAGACCAAACAACTAATCAATTAATCGAGGAAATATTCAACAGATTAATCGACTATGAAAATAACCCCAAATCCCTATCATTATGTTCAAGTGCATTGCATTGGAAGCCCTGGGTATAAGCCTCCCTCTCTATCTCTCTTAAATATTTTTGTTCTCTCTGTTTTGTCATTTAGTAAACTTTATAGATTTCAACCATATTATTCCTTCTTGAGTCTCTTTAACAAGAACTTCGATTAATGTATGAATTGAATAGTGATTTTGTGACCTATGATGAGGGAACAACCAGTGATACCCTTGGTAGTACCATCAAATGATAGCCTATAGCGATGTCATCAGGATACACATACACCGGTAGGCAGTGGCCCACCTTACCGGGTGATCAAGTTGTGGTCCACCAGAATTTATAGTTTACCCACCTCTTTTTTTACCACTACACCACTGAGTATAATATCACGGTTTCACGACATCACGTATATGGTATTAAACAATTCTTAAATAAATAAACGGTATTATTAAACTAAGGTTATTATTATCAGCTTGAATGTTAGAAGTTAAATGAATGAAAACTGAATGTTAAATGAATGTTTTTTGTTTGAAAAAAATGCTTTATTATAACCAACTTAAAACCACTTGTTTGTTTTGTTTATTAAAATGTCAATACTACATCTAATCAACTAAATTCAATAATTTATTATTAATCAATATTTTAATAAATATTAATAATTTATTAAAATGTTTAAGAATAATAGAGTCATATGCAATGTATCTTTCTTTTTATGATTTAATACAAATTAATATAATACAAATTGATACAAGTCGTAATCAAATAAATGTTTTAACTTTTATCCTTTTATTTTTTGCCAAAGTGCTGCAACATTGGAAAATTAAGTTAGCACTAGAATTTGGAACAGCAGGGTCATAAGTAGAAGGCCTGATATTCTGTCTTATTTCATTATCTTGTCAAAAAAAAAAAAATGTGTCTATGTATAAGGTATGACTGAAACCAACTTAGTGCATTAATAAAAACTAGAAGAACAGGGCCAACAACATCAAATACTTCTTTTAAAAAAGCGGGGAGGAATGACATCACAAAGAGACCCAGAAGGCTTTAGTTGGTTGATAATCTTGTGTAGAAAAGAAAAGGAAAAAGAATTGAACTGGCTAAAGTTAGCACTAGAATTTGGGACAGCAGGGTCATAAGTAGAAGGCCTGTCTTATTTCATTATCTTGTCTACAAAAAAAATGACAAAAGCTTTCACACATATCTACTGTTTCAAAAATGTAATTAATAACAGGTGGATTCACAACAGCATGTATAGTATTAAAGAGCATTCTTGGTCTATGACAATTGTTTATCAATGAGCTCAGATAAATACATAGATTTAGCCGATCTGACAACTTTCTGATATTGAGAGAGAAGACTTTAAAATTTCGTAAGAAATCTAGAGCTTATCTTTCTTCCACCATCTTTCAGCTTTCTGCAAGCCTGTCTAAGAGCACGTGTAGTATCATTTAAACAGGGCACAGACTTGCAGAGGAGCTATGTAGGCTAAAATGTTAGTGCAGACATTAAAACAATGAATGAGCTCTTCGACACTATGATCATATGGAAAGGAGACTAGAGATTGAGAAAACTCCTTGAACATTGATAAGAAAGTAGCACTGGTGGTGGAAGATATTATACTAGTCAAATAGTAAATAAAATAGGTTTATTACCTAATTCAATATCCTGCACTTGAAAACCATGAGACAGCACAAGATCAAGTGTATGACCATGTGAATGAGTGGGACCTTTCACCAGTTGAACTAGATCAAATAAATGTATAAGGCTAATAAAGTCCTTGGCCAATGAGTTGGAGGAGCAACACACATGAACATTAAAATCTCCAAAGATTAAAATCTATCAAAATAATACCACTTGAAACAAGAAAGTATTTGTGAGGTTTCGTGGGTCGATATATATCAATGCAATCACCAACGGAAAGCGCATTAATATAGAACAGTGATTAAACTGACTGGAACTACCTGTGCATTAAATGGTTTTAATCGAGCATTCAGTCTGACCATGGTATAATACAAATTATATTCAATCGGTCATTCTAAATGGCCTAACTTTTGGTATAATGTTAGCTATGTTTTAAATTCAATACTTCCATCAACCTTAAAGTTGGAGTTTATCTGACAAAATGGAAGTTGGATTATTTTTTTATCGTCGTAGCCTACAGTATTATGTCTTTCCATGACGCTCTTTCTTTTGCGAAACACAAACGAAGATGAAGAATGGTTCATTCTTCTATTACACCCCTACACATAAATAAATTTATTTTTTGTTGTAAATAAAACAAATATTATTGGAGTAAGTTTTACAAAAAATACTATTTCAGGTTTTTTACAGATTTTTTCACTTAATTTAATGTTACTTGCCTTTTTTGTAATTGTTTGTGAAATTTAGGCTTCTAGTCCATACACCTGCTTATGGTTTCTCTATCCACACAGACTCTCAAAGGTTCAAAGATGATGACAAGTTGTTTTTCAACTTATTTGCCTTGCCGAGGTGGAGAGGCATTTAATAATTCATTTGCTTGTATGAATGATGAACTATTAGCCAGAGGCCTTTTCGAGAGAGAGAGAGAGAGAGAGAGAGAGAGAGAGAGTGAGAGTGAGTGTGTGTGGGTTTTGTCTCCGGGTCTGTATTTTTTGGGATGAAATTCTATCAGGATCAGATGATGTGCTATGAGATATGAAATTAACATCAGTATCTCAGGGCTGCTGAGTGGGAACGCATCTAATCCCAGTCTACTTATTTATTTCTTCATCAGATTTATGTCAAAATATGCATGGCACAGACGCCACCGGAGCTCAGAGTGCACCGTTTCAATCATCGCGTCCAGAAAGCTGATAAATTAATAATTCCATGTTTCACTAAGACGAAGGATTATTTTATATACATTATGATTACGGTTTAAAGCAGAGGTTGATGCTGGAAAGGTGACTCATATTTCTTGGTGGTTACACGACAATAAACTTCTACATCTCATAATTCCTGTTTTACTCTGGTTTGAAGGTGAATTTACAACATCCACTTTAGTTTGCAGAGTGCAGGCCTGGAGCACAACATTTCAATAACACAGGACAAGTTGGATTTTGTGTTGTAGCGTGATTAGGTGGATACGCTGAACCCGTCCGCTCGGGTCTCAAGCAGTTTCTAGTCTTGGTTATCCCCAACAATATGCTACACTAGGCTGTCCTATGACTTTAAGCATTAGAGTAACAAATAGCATGATTTTGTTGTGAGGACCATTATGGATTACATAAACTGTTATCTGACATAAGATTAACAGGTTACACTTTAGAATAAAGGTCCGTCATTAATAAGTTACTATGCAGGAAGTAATGCAGGACTAAGGAGTAGTTCTACATTAACACTTCAGCTACTACTATTAATTAATATAGTAACAAGCTTAAAGGTAGGGTAGGCAGCTTTTTTCTAAAAAACTTTTTACCAAATTTGTTTAAACTGTCTTTATATACCAATACATAATTAAAATGTAGTACTCTGAAAAAGAGAGTTTAAAAATCGAGTGTCTGTAGTCCTCTCAGTGCTGCAATAAACAAAGCTTATTTCCATTCGGAACGAATGAAATGATTGGCTGAAGTGTTAATGCAGTACTACTCTTTAGTCCTGCATTACTTCCTGCATAACTTATTAATGACGGACTAAAGTGTCATTAAACATTAAAACACTTTAATGACAGACATTTCATTAAACACTAAAATTCTAAAGTGTTACCGATTAACACATCATGAAAAGTAACTGTCGACGCCAGTGATTCTGGTCTGTCCGACCCAAGGTTTGGATTGAAAGTCAGTAGGGACAAAGAGACAGGAGAAGCATGATATTATATTACAAAATCAAACCATCTATCTATCCATCTTTCTATCTATCCATCCATCCGTCCATCCATCCATCTGACAAATTTGTTGGTTGTGGAAATTATGCCACACTTCTGTGTAATTATTCCTATTTTTATAATAAATTTTGATAGGAAAAAAAAAAGTGTAATGTGACCTTGATGTGACAAAAAAAGAAAAGAAATTTGAAATGTGCACTCTGTAAGTTTTAACAAAAATCAGCATTTAGGGCATAAAAGCGCCTTTAATTGAAGAGACACCCATATAAACATTGTATCACAAATATCATCTGATCTTTCACGAGAGATACAAGAGTGTACGAGGTCGTGTACATTAGCAGCCACTCGCTTCAGTTGTCAAGTACAAACGACATGCCAGCGGGCAGATGAGTTCTCCATTCTCTCCTCCATTTTGTTTTCAGTGAGAACAAGCAGAAAGAGAAAAGGCTTTTATAATTTTGAGCTGACAGCACAGAACACCTTTCTCTGAGTAACGTCCAGAAGCAACAGAGGAGGAAATGGTGCTTTAAATTGCCTCTCTTTTATCTGCCTCCTTCTATCCCTTATTTCCACTTCCTGTGGAGCATGACGGGAACATGAGCCGTTGTTTCAGTGAGAGCATGTACAGGTTCAGCGTTTCTACTCGACAATGGTACTTCACAGTTTTCATAAATTCACGCTGGTCTGTGTTTTCTGATCGAGTCCAGAAAAGAATAAAGTGTCCCGGTCGTCTCGATGCTTGACGCTTACGAGCTGCTTCACGCTGACATCAGAAATCAATTTTAAGGTCAATCTATAAAACTTCATAGTATCTTTAAAGTTGTACTCATACTTTACTGTAATTTATGCAGAATTATTCTCCTCAGAGCATGTGAAGGTTTAAAGACATTCCTCTGCATAAAACTGCCTGAAAGCTTTGGTGTTTAAAGAACAATTTGCTCAAAAAGGAAAATTGTGTCATAATAATGACTCAGTATCATGTCATTCCAAACCCCATATGCTGATATTCTTCCGATGAAATGCAAAAGGTAAATTTTTTATGAATCTGCATTTCATAAAATTAGAGCGTTCATATTGATCATGTTTGTCAAGCTCCAAAATAAGACAAGATCACCATAAAACATAATAATAGTAGCTCTGTTGACAAACTATTGTGTACTATCTTTCTGTCACCAACTTTTTGAGCATAGATGTGAATACACTTAAATGGTTGTAATTCATGAATGCTTTAAAATTACAGACCTTGGTAAGAAGCATTTGTTGTATGTTCTTTTTATTTAAGGTCAAACAACAAACAAAAACAGAACAAAAGCCAGCCAGTAGGGGCAAAAACAGTCCAGGGCAGGCAAACAGCAAGGGATAACCTGGGCTAGAACTGACAGAACTGATCAACCAACTGACAAAGATTTGACAGGAAACCACCTAAACCAGCCCAGGACAGAAAACACAGGGAGAATAAAACGGGTAGAAAAAAAGGCAGGGAACGAGGCAGGACAGGTGGGGCAAATAAACCAAAGACCAGGTAACAAGGGGGGTGCCGCGGGGAAGACAAAAGACTGACAGAAGAGCACATGGCACACACAAAAAAACAACAACAAAAAAACACCTTGACAGAAGCCATGTGCTTACACAAACAACACACAGGGCAGAATAGCACATGGTATACAAACACCCTCATCTACTATGTGCCCAAACATTAAATGCATGAATGTTTTGCCAATCATTATTACATATTCAGGTCTTTAGCAGATATCAGACCTATATCTAACATGTATGGATCTCTAACAGCCACAATAATATAAAATCTTCTGATTTTTCAATATCAATAACAAAATAATAAAATAAAGCATATTTTGATACCTTTTGGAACTTGGAAGGGTTCAATTTGAGCAAATGCTTTTATTATCATTACTGTCATCATCAGAGCTAATTTCCCCATTCAGCATCTCGCTCATATTCACGATCTCAACCAATCTCAAAACTACAATTTTCAACATCTCTTAAATCAATATTTTGATCACCGACAGTTTCTTCACCAGATCCACCATCAAGTGTCAGTGACACAAATATTTTTTGAATTGAATTGAATTTCACAAATTGATTGTGTACAGTACTCAGGGCCGTTGCTAGTGGTCCAAAAGGTGATGACAGTTCTAGGGCCCTCGGCCGTAGGGGATGGGAAACCACCTAAAGGCTTTGAGTCAACGTGCCACATAAAGTTTGGAACAGGATTGTGGTACATACTCCGGCGGAGTCTTCGTGCTCATCTATAGGCAACACCATGGTAATGCCATGTTGGAAGATTAGCACCTGTAGAATTTCCTTTTGTTGAAAGCCCAGATAAAAGTAAAAAGTTACTATTTTGTTTAGATCCATGTCCGAGGCAGTTCGACTTCACAAACGCATTTCTTTACACACACACACACACACACACACACACACACACACACACACACACACACACACACACACACACACACACACACACACACACACACACACACACACACACACACACACACACACACACACACACACACACACACACACACACACACACACACACACACACACCAGATCTCTGTGTGGAGCATACCGACTGTTGTAAGACTCTTTGTACATACAAAAATCTCCCTGGATTTATTACAATTAATTGCAAAAGGAATATTTGGACATGTAAACTGATATTTTCTTAATGACACAATACAGCAAAATATATAATAACTGGCTCAAAACCATTTTTTTTTTTTGTATTAAAATAGCAACATGCCTAAGACTTTTACACAGTATTGTATAGATATATTGCTCTGTTTATTATAAACGAGCGCCGCTTTAAATGTTCATGCTCTTAAAGTAGATTAGACTCTGATTGTCTGTCTGCTGTTTTTATTGCTCATCAGATGGAAAAAGTCCAGAAATTGATTCCAACAATTTATTTTCTCTGTGCCGCGTTACCCTTATTGTTGTGGACTAGGCCTATGTATTTCTAATTAACATTATAGTTATTGACCTTGGTGTGAATGGGCCTTTACAGTCCATCTTTGAATGCAGGAAATGCCATCAGATCATCCTATGCTTTACAAACATAGACTGGAAGTTAATTCACTTAACAGTGTACACAAGTATTGAGATGCACATAAAAGTAATGAGATGGAGTGTTTTTTTTTTTTTTTCAGTAAGTCTGTGATCATCCAGACAGCAGAATAAATAGCTTCACTTAAAATTTAATTCATTATTGTCCTTCAGATTACCCCTCACACCCCCTGTCATCCACCGCTTTCATTCTGCCCTGAGGCAAATTCAGAATGAAGTAATTGAATGAAATGATTCGCTCTCATTTTTTTATTAGTGGTTTAGCCAGTCAGGTGTGTCGCTATGCTTATTTCCTCTGACAATTAAAGATCCATAATTTATTGCAACAGGAAGTGAGCGTGGGGAGTCTCATCTCGTTTGGACATGGATGATTCTTCGCTTCTGATTAGAGAAATTCTCCTGACTGCCGAGAGAAGAACTGCACATGAAATCGCTCTGTGAACATATGTACATAAATGATGAAGGTTTTAATTGCTTTTTGAATTTGTTGAATTTAATTTCTTGTCTTTCCAAAGGATGAAGAAATTGCAGTATCGATAAAAAAAAATTATCAGAACAGACACAAGTCACTTTTTATAAACTTAACTTATTATCTTATATCTTCTTGAACAAAATTAGAAGATCATGAGTGAATAAGTCAATAGTGAATAAAATGTTATGCACCAGAGTTATTGTTTTATATATATATATATATATATATATATATATATATATATATATATATATATACACAGTGGGGAGAATAAGTATTTGATACATTGCCGATTTTGCAGGTTTTCCCACTTACAAAGCATGTAGAAGTCTGTCATTTTTATCATAAGTACTCTTCAACTGTGAGTGACGGAATCTAAAACAAAAATCCAGAAAATCACTTTGTTTGCAATTACAGAGATCATACGTTTTCTGTAGTTCTTGACCAGGTTTGCACACACTGCAGCAGGTATTTTGGCCCACTCCTCCATACAGACCTTATCCAGATCCTTCAGGTTTCGGGGCTGTTGCTGGGCAATACAGACTTTCATCTCCCTCCAAAGATTTTATATTGGGTTCAGGTCGGGAGACTGACTAGGCCACTCCAGGACCTTGAGATGCTTCTTATGGAGCCACTCCTTAGTTGCCCTGGCTGTGTGTTTCGAGTCGTTGTCATGCTGGAAGACCCAGCCATGACCCATCTTCAATGGTCTTACTGAGGGAAGGAGGTTGTTGGCCAAGATCTCACGATACATGGCCCCATCCATCCTCCCCTCAATACGGTGCAGTTGTCCTGTCCCCTTTGCAGAAAAGCATCCCCAAAGAATGATGTTTCCACCTCCATGCTTCACCGTTGGGATGGTGTTCTTGGGGTTGTACTCATTCTTCTTCTTCCTCCAAACACGGCGAGTGGAGTTTAGACCAAAAAGCTCTATTTTTGTCTCATCAGACCACATGACCTTCTCCCATTCCTCCTCTGGATCATCCAGATGGTCATTGGCAAACTTCAGACGGGCCTGGACATGTGCTGGCTTGAGCAGGGGGACCTTGCGTGCGCTGCAGGATTGTAATCCATGACGGCGTAGTGTGTTACCAATGGTTTTCTTTGAGACTGTGGTCCCAGCTCTCTTCAGGTCATTGACCAGGTCCTGCCGTGTAGTTCTGGGCTGATCCCTCACCTTCCTCATGATCATTGATGCCCCACGAGGTGAGTTATTGCATGGTGCCCCAGACCGAGGGAGATTGACCGTCATCTTGAACTTCTTCCATTTTCTAATAATTGCGCCAACAATTGTTGCCTTCTGACCAAGCTGCTTGCCTATTGTCCTGTAGCCCATCCCAGCCTTGTGCAGGTCTACAATTTTATCTGCAAATAAAAAAATCAGCAGTGTTTCAAATACTTGTTCTCCCATAAACAGTATATATATATATATATATATATATATATATATATATAGTCATGGGTGGTTGCTGGCAGACAGACGAGGAAGACGTAATATCCAATACAAAGGTTTATTAACAACAGATCCAACAGAAAGGCAAACGGAGAGCAACACACACTAAACATAGACAATACCGGACACTAGTGATGTTACATTTGACACTGAAGCTTCAAAGCGCGTATCGAGTATGCAGCGCAATTTCTCATGAAGCTCCATGCCGGAGCTCGTATTGTTTTCAGAGAAACACGTAATCAACGAAAAACGAAGCCTCACTTTCTTTCCAGTCACGTGAATGCTTCACTTTGCGTGTCGGAATGTTTGAACCCAGACCACTACTCTACAGGTTTTTGGAAGTTTAAGTCCATTTACTAAAAAAACATTTTTTTTAAATATATATAATTAAGCCTACAGCCTATGTTACATGATCATATATTCTGACACATAAATAGCATAGAAAGCATAAAATGATTAGACCAACATTTACTTGCATCAAGCAACTCTGTTGGTATTTTTATTTCTGTATAGTAGTAATATAATTGTTACATTTATTTTATTGTCACACTTTAATATGTGAATTATATTATCAGAAAACTGAACATTTAGCGTTGTCAGGCTTTTATTTGGGCTTAAAGGGTAACTAGTCAAGTCAAGTCATCTTCATTTATATAGCGCTTTTAACAATGTAGATTGTTTCAAAGCAGCTTTACATAGATAAACGTATAATTTAAGGTAACAGAGATTGTTTTGGCTTCTATGGAAGCTTGTTTCCGCCAATGAATAATAAATAAATAATTGCGACTTTTTATCTCACCATTCTGACTTTTTTTCTCACAATTGCGAGATATCAAGTCAGAATTGAGACTTTTTTTCTCACAATTGCGAGATATGAAGTCAGAATTGTGAGAAATAAAGTCGCAATTCTGAGAAATAAAGTCGCAATTAACCCTCTGAGGTCTGAGCTGTTTTCTGGGCCCTGGAGGAGTTCTGACATGCTCTGACATTTGTGTTTTTTTCTGTTACTAGTGACATTTTCATGGCTAAAGTCTAATTACACTGTATTCAGCACAAACTCTGCTACAATAATATATCAGCAGCATGTATGTAAAAGTTTGTAGTTTTGAGATAATGACATTTATGCGTGGTTTGTGAAATACAAAAAAAAAGTCACTGAAATAAGGCCATGAAACCCATACTGATTATTTCTTCACAAGACTTTTGAAAATTGTATGACGTAGCCTAGAATATTTGCTCCAAAACTATGTGAAAATCACCCTGACTGCTCATTCAGATAAGACAATATATTGATTTAAAATTTCTAAGACGTGTTTTGTGTGACAAAGCCATATTCGAAGAGGCGTGATCATCTCATGAATATGTAAGGTTTTAACACCTGAGAAAGACAAAGACACTCCCCTAACTGCCCTATTAGGAGCGATCAGGCCCTGTCATTCAGAGCAACCTTGCACAAAGAATGAGGAGATTTAAAAAAGAATGGCTTTTAGATTGTTTGGATTTATTTACAACACAACATAATCCAAAAATACAAATGACAAAAGAGCACATTGAAAACAATGATCCAAAGACAGAGACCTTTGTGCCATTCCTAAAAACATTGTACATACCATTTCCAAGGTGTTTGATTTTCACTTTACCATGTTCATGTACAGAGACTCATGTGAATGTTGAAGTCAGCAGGACTCAGTTGCATCTGGTCCCTGAAAGAAAAGAAAAAAGTGAACATACTGGTATCAAGAGAAACTAGGCCTGCACGATTTTGGGAATACATTTTAGATTTTTCTGGTTAAAATTGCTTTTTAAAATTCACAGAATACACACACACACACACACACACACACACACACACACACACACACACACAAATGTTTCCAACAATATATAATATAGAGAACACCATATTTGTTGTGCCTTGTAGGCATAAGCTATGTGCAGTACTGCATAAAATAATTTTATTTTACAAAGCAGCCTATACATCTTCCAAAAGATTTCAGTAACAATGCTAGAGAAAAATATATTGATTATCTTATGTTACTTCAAATGTTTCCATTCGTTATGATGATATGAAATGAGATAATAGTAAAAACATAAAGCCTAATGTTTGGTGCATTTTTCCTTTCAAACGCAATCACGCTCCAAAATATGATACATTCAAACCCACAGCGCGCTCCAAAATATTAAACATTATGGTTACATATCTATGTTTGAGCAGATATCCACAAACAGTATTTAACAGGAAACACGGGTCTAAATAGTATAATATTCACCATATATCTAGCAACAGTTCAACTGCAATGTGAAGTTTATGCAACAATACCATAAACTAATAAGTAAGAATGTCTTACCTTACATCTTTCTTGTCTCCAAATCGCGTTCTTCTTCTTCTGATGTAAATCCAATGTAAGCTCACAGCGTGTCTTCCAAACTCGACGAAAAGCAGAGACTTGTGAAGTGTTTTGGTGTTTTGTGTTTGAGGTAACGAGGGCGTTCGCGTTCCATGTGGAGATTTGCATGTGAATCTCTTTTGCGCGAGTGGGCGTGGCCGAATTAAAAGTAATTAGCAAGCGTTTGAGATACTGGACATCCTGTTGGTTTTATACAAATGACTTAAACAGAGAATATTTGTTTTCAGTTTGAATCCGATCATTTAAAAGTACACACTTAAATGTGTATAAAGGTGTATGGCTCATAAATGTGTGAGAAGGATTCGCTGAGTTTTGTTTCAGTTTATAGACGTGCTCAAGAAAAAAAAGTTCACCGCGACGGAGAGGCAGAACGCACACCCTGTTTATTTTCTTTATTTTACAAAAGCACAATGTTTTGATTTGATTGTAAGTGGACACATACAAAAGTAGAAATATCACAGATTCTTTTTTTTATATTTCTTTTTTCTGTAAAACCATAAATGACGGAGTAATTTAAGTTTATTGTACTACAATGTGAAGAAAATCCTGCAAAACGCGGGGGCGCGTTTTCCGACCTCAGAGGGTTAAGGCAAGGCAAGGCAAGTTTATTTATATAGCACATTTCATACACAATGGCAATTCAAAGTGCTTTACATAGAAGAAATTAAAATAATAAAAAGAAATAAGAATAATTAAAACAGTTTAGAAAAATAAAATGAAATACAATACAGTACAGTCGGACGAACAGCGGCACAGTGCTCATTCAGTAAATGCATAGCTAAACAGAAGTGTTTTGAGTCTGGATTTGAATGTGACCACTGTAGGAGCACATCTGATCTCTTCTGGAAGCTGGTTCCAGCTGCGGCTGGCATAATAGCTAAAAGCAGACTCACCATGCTTAGAGTGAACCCTTGGTATTTCTAGCTGATATGATCCTAATGATCTGAGTGATCTGTTGGGTTTATATTCAGTGAGCATATCTGCAATGTATTGAGGTCCTAGGCCATTGAATGATTTATATACCAGTAATAATACTTTGAAATCAATCCTAAATCTAACTGGGAGCCAGTGTAAAGACCTGAGGACTGGTGTGATATGTTCATATTTTCTGGTTCTGCTCAGAATCCTGGCGGCAGCGTTCTGTATGAGCTGCAACTGTCTTATGGTCTTTTTGGGAAGGCCAGTGAGGAGTCCATTACAATAATCCACCCTGCTGGTGATGAAAGCATGCACAAGTTTCTCTAAGTCTTGTCTGGAAACAAAGCATCTAATTCTTGCAATATTTTTCAGATGATAGTATGCTGATTTAGTTATTGCTTTGACATGACTACTGAAACTAAGGTCTGACTCTAGTGTCACACCAAGATTCCTGACTTGATTTTTAGTTGTTTGACCCCTAGAGAGAAGGTATGCGTTCACCTTGAGAACCTCATCTTTGTTTCCAAACGCAATAACTTCAGTTTTGTCTTTGTTTAATTGAAGAAAGTTTTGACACATCCAACTGTTGACCTCATCAATGCATTGGCACAGGGAGTCAATGGGGCTGTAATCGTTAGGCGATAGGGCTAAGTAGAGCTGTGTGTCGTCTGCATAGCTGTGGTAAGCAATTTGGTTGTTTCTCATTATTTGGCTCATTGGGAGCATATACAGGTTGAACAGGAGTGGCGCAAGAATTGAGCCTTGAGGGACTCCGCATGTCATGGATGTCCACTCAGACTTATGGTCTCCTATACTCACATAATAACCTCTCCCATCTAAGTATGACCTGAACCATTTTAGGACTATCCCAGAAAGCCCCACCCAGTTTTCCAGCCTGTCAAGAAGTATGTTATGATCGACAGTGTCAAATGCAGCACTGAGGTCGAGTAGTACCAGCACTGATAATTTGCCTGAATCAGTATTTAAGCGAATATCGTTTATTATCTTTATGAGCGCTGTCTCTGTGCTGTGATGCGGTCGGAAACCAGATTGAAAATTATCAAAGTATCCATTCGAGCTTAAGAATTTGTTCAGCTGATTGAAGATAACTTTTTCAATGATCTTGCCTATGAAAGGAAGATTTGAGATCGGTCTATAGTTGCTTAATATGGTCTTATCCAGATTGTTCTTTTTCAGGAGGGGCTTGACAACTGCAGTTTTCAGGGAGTTTGGAAAACTCCCAGAGAGAAGTGAGGCATTTACCACTTCTAGAAGATCTGCTTCTAAACTGTTTAACACACTTTTGAAAAAAGATGTGGGAAGTGTGTCAAGAGCGCATGTTGATGTTTTAAGGTGCTGTACGGTTTCTACCAAAATTTTGCCATAAATTTTTTTGAAATCAGACAAAGTTACTACTTTTTCAGGTGGTCTGATCTGTCTGACCCCAGCACAACTCAAGGATGTGCTGATCACCTTTCTGATATTATTGATTTTGTCAGAGAAGAAAGAAGCAAACTCACTGCACTTGCTGTTTGAGAGCATTTCACTGGTGAGCTGGCTTGGGGGGTTTGTCAGTCTCTCTACAGTAGCAAAAAGAGTGCGTGTGTTGTTTAAATTGCAGTTTATAATATTTGAGAAGAAAGTCTGTCTAGCTTTGCCTAGTTCCATATTGAAAGCATGAAGGCTGTCTTTGTAGATGTTATAATGGACTACAAGCTTTGTCTTCCGCCACATGCGCTCTGCTTTTCTGCATTGTCTTTTCATATTTTGCACTGCTGTTGAGTTTCTCCAAGGTGCTTTTTGTCTGCCACTCTTCTTCCTGACTTTAACAGGAGCAATATCATCAATTGCACTTTTAACTTTTGAGTTAAAAGAATCAAGGAGAAAATCAACAGAGTCAGCAGATATGCTTGGTGTTAAGGATATAGCCTTCATAAATAGTACACTAGTGTTCTCATTTAAGCATCTCTTCTTGACAGACTCAGATCTAGCTTCAGTGGCAGGAGAGATCAATATATCAAAGAAAATACAGAAATGATCAGACAGTGCTACATCCTTAATAACCTAACCCCAGCTGCTCCCGACGAGCTGGATCACCTTGCATGGCTGACACCGCCGTCGGTGTATGAATGAGTGAGTGAATGGGTGAATGTGAGGCAATATTGTAAAGCGCTTTGGTGGCCATTGGGTCTGTGAAAGCGCTATATAAATGCAGTCCATTTACCATTTAATAACAATCGATGAGATGTTTAGACCCTTACTGATAAGTAAATCTAGAGTGTGTCCATGATTGTGTGTGGGCCCATGTACATGCTGAGTCAGATCAAAAGTTTTTAAAACAGTTTTGATTTCTTTTGCCATATTGTTTTCTGCATTATCTATGTGAATGTTAAAATCTCCAGCAATGGCAAAACAGTCAAACTCTGAGGTAATTGTTGATAACAGTTCTGTAAATTCCTCAGCAAAGGCTGGAGAGTATTTTGGAGGCCTGTAAATAATGATGAGTAAAATGCGTGGAGCACCTTTTAATACAATACCCAGATATTCGAAAGACGTGTAGTTCCCAAATGATATTTGCTTACATTGATAGATATCTTTAAAAAGAGCAGCTAGACCCCCACCTCTTTTAACAGCTCTGCAGACACTCATAAAAGTAAAGTTAGGAGGGGCTGTTTCATTGAGGATTGTTGCACTGCAGCTGTCTTCTAGCCAGGTTTCATTTAGAAGCATAAAATCCAGGTTGTTTGTGGTTATTAAGTCATTGACTAGAAGTGATTTATTTTTAAGTGAGCGGATGTTTAAAATTGCTAACTTAACAGTCTTACTTTTTTTCCCTACACCAATCTTAGTTAGACGTGCAATAGGCACCAGATTAGTTGAGTTTGCTGTACGGCTATTGAAGGCCTTAGACTTTCTATCTTGTAATAGAACAGCAATAGAGAAAGATACAGGCACACTGGGTTCCCGCTTGTTCTGTAAACATTTGAGAAAGTTACTGTTATCAAAGCGGGGACCCGACATACATCACTGAGAGCTGGTATCAGTTGTTTTTGGTTCACCTCGAGCAGATGGAGGAGGGTGTGGGCCCTGGCATTGTGGCAGAGGCCGAAGAGCTCTCACAGAGGCAGGGGGAGGGCGAGCTGGGCCTGCAGGCTTTGGTGGTAGCGGTGCCCGACGTTTTTTGGTTGATATCTGGGGGCTTGCAGCAAAAGAGTGTGATAGTCTGGTTCCAGCATGCACCAGTTCTTCCATTTTCTGTGAGAAGCACAGAAGTGGAGTTGCTGGCGAGAGGGAGAACGTGTCTGGTGAAAGGGGCTGTTGCTCTGGTGTTATAGGAGGCTGTGATATGCTGTCCTGGCTTCCCTGGCTGTTTTCCAGGAAGTCGTCCTTGGGTGCTGAATCTTGGAGCAGTTCTGATGTGTCTGTCTGTGGTGAGCTCTGTGGGCATGGCTCAGCTGAGATTGTGTCCGTGAGCAGAGGTTGTTGTGGCTCAGTAGTGTTATCATTGTCCTTGTGTGATATGTCAACATCATGAAGTGAAGTCCTGTGGTCATTCATACTGTGTCCAGGTGTGTGTGTGCCGTTCTGATTGAGTGGATTGGCACACACTGCAGAAGGATGATTGAGGGAGAAGTAGATGTTGTCCTTTAACACTCTTGAACCAAGTTTGTTTGGGTGATGGCCATCCCGATGAAATAGTTGTCTCTGACTCCAGAAGAGATTGAAGTTGTCAATGAAGTTTACTCCTTTTATATTGCAGGTTTTTTGCAGCCATGTATTTAGCCCAAGCAATCGTGAAAACCTGTTTGTTCCTCTTGCTGGGAGTGGTCCACTGATGAATGTCTGAACTTTCAGTTTTTTAAGTGTTTCAAAAAGTTCATTGAAATCCTTCTTAAGGAGTTCTGACTGCTCTTTATGAATGTCATTCTTCCCCACATGAATGATGAGTCGATTTGCAGTCTTATGTTTCATTAGAATGTTCTGAAGTTCCCTGTTTATATCCGAAGTTGTTGCTTGTGGAAGGCAGCATGTAGTTGTATCCCTGCTGCTAATGTTTCTGATTATGGAGTCCCCCACTATCAGAGTCCTGGGCTCGGCTGCGCTCTGAACTGAGTGCCGCTGTCTGCTCGACCTTGAGCGCCAGTTAGCATCAGTGTTAGCTACTGGCTGATACAGTCTGTGTTCGATCACATTCATCACGTTTGGGGATTCCTCATTTACATTCATTAGTACTTCAAATCTGTTCTCAAGATGTATAGGTGTTGGTGGGAGACCAGTGTTTGCAATCTTTGTCAGAGCTGTATCTGGGGTAGAGGATGCTACTGCGGTAATATGTGAGGCTCGTGACAATCTGATGTCTCGAGTGCCTTTGGGTCTCGCTCCCTGTTTGTGCCATCGGTTTGTAAGTCGATCGGCTTGTTTCTCTACCTGTCGAGGAGCACTAGTTTCATGGGACTCACCGGCTATATGCTGAGGGCGTCCATGACGAAGCTCTGTTGTGTGTTCCGTCTGGTTTGGTGGTCCCGTAAATAACTTTGTTTCAAGAACTGCAATCCTTTGTAAAAGTCTGTGGCAGTTAGTGCAGCAAGTAGATTCCAGAAGAGGCATTTTCTCTCTTATCCTTGTAGGCAGTTGTGTTTTCCTTTCCCCGGAATGTAAGCTGGTCGGGTAGAAGAATTCTGCGTTTTTGTAGTAATCCAAACTTTGTCGTTTGAGCACTGTGCTGATTTGCTGAAGTTAAAATTAGGTGATAAAAGGAGCTCAAATTATAAAAGTATAGAAGATAAAATATAAAAGCGATAGAGCAAAGCGCGGAGCAGTAAGCAAGAGCGTCCGAACAGTAGCTGAGCAGGAAGCGTTTTTTTATTAAGAGATATAAAGTCACAATTCTGAGAAATAAAGTCGCAATTGCGAGATATAAAGTCGCAATTGCGGTATATAAAGTCACAATTCTGAGAAATAAAGTCGCAATTGCGAGATATAAAGTCGCAATTCTGAGAAATAAAGTCGCAATTGGGAGATATAAAGTCAGAATTGCACGATATAAAGTCGCAATTGCGTGTTATAAAGTCAGAATTGTGAGATATAAACTATTCTGTGGTAAAAAAAAAAAAAAAAAAAAGTCCGTCTTTTTTTCGCCTTAGAATTGGACTTTATATCTCACAATTGTGAGTTTATATCTCACAATTCTGAGAAAAGATGTCAGAATTGCGAGATATAAAGTCGTAATTGCGTGTTATAAAGTCAGAATTGCGTGATATAAAGTCGCAATTGCGAGAAAAAAAGTCCGAATTCTGACTTTTTATCTCACAATTGCGAGTTTATATCTCGCAATTCTGACTTTATAACACGCAATTGCGACTTTATTTCACGCAATTCTGACTTTATATCTCGCAATTCTGACTTTATAACACGCAATTGCGACTTTATTTCACGCAATTCTGACTTTATATCTCGCAATTCTGACTTTATTTCTCAGAATTGCGAGATATAAAGTCAGAATTGCGTGAAATAAAGTCGCAATTGTGAGATAAAAAGTTGCAATTATTATTATTTATTTATTATTCAGTGGCGGAAACAAGCTTCCATAGGCTTCATAGCGGTTCTTTAATAAAGTTATTTTCCAGCTAAAGTTAGTTTTGATTGATTCGCTTCCGTCGCAACGATCATTTGTTATTAAATTAGGGGCCGCTAAGACGACATCATTCTCTCTACACAGACTTTAAACGCGAACCTGTGATAAACGCTGATGGCGTTCACATGAGCATTAAGAATTGGTTCTATAGTGATGTGCGTTTGAATATATGTGCGCAGGTTTGTAATTCCCTACAAACCAAGCCTAAACAAAGTACTGTTTTTTCCTTATAAATTTTGATACAGAATTTTATTTTATTTTGTCACTTCGGGGTAGGTACGCAAAACGAATTTTCCCGACAATGCCTTATCTGTAGAGTGGTAAAGGGATCCTCCATAGGGAGAGACTAGTTGGCACTTCAGCACTGCGTTGTCATCGGGTCCAGGCGAAGGTCCTTCGTCAGATCTGGATACGGCCTGGATCCGGCAGGCTGCGGAAAAAACCTTGGGATAAACAAAGACACTAAAATTAGCGTAGATACCATTCTTCTTATGATGTAACGAGTACATCAGGATTTATGGGAAGTGTTCCCGGTTCCGGCTGACCTAATCTATGCAGCCTAACATTGAATTATAGAAGTCTATAATGTATTATGTGAATGCTAGGTCAAAGAGATGTGTCTTTAATCTAGCTTTGAACTGACAGAGTGTGTCTGCTTCCCGGACAATGTTACGAAGACTGTTCCAAAGTTTTGGTGCTAAATAGGAGAAGGATCTACCGCCAGCAGTCGATTTTGATATTCTAGGTATTATTAACTGGCCGGAATTTTGAGATCGCAATAGACGTGAAGGACTATAATGCGTTAAGACCTCACTCAAGTACTGCGGAGCTAAACCATTTAGTGCTTTGTAAGTAATCAGCAATATTTTAAAATGTATACGATATTTAATAGGCAGCCAATGCAGTGTTGACAGAACTGGGCTAATATGGTCATTCTTCCTGGTTCTGGTAAGAACTCGAGCTGCTGCGTTTTGAACTAGCTGTAGTTTGTTTATTAAGCGTGCAGGGCAACCACCCAGTAGACCATTACAATAATCTAGCCTTGAGGTCATGAACGCATTAAATAATTGTTCCGCAATTGTCAATGAGAGCATATGGCGTAATTTAGATATATTTTTAAGATGGAAAAATGCGGTTTTACAGATACTAGACAAGTGACTTTCAAATGAAATATTGGTATCAAAGAGCACACCCAGGTTCCTAACCGACGACGAAGACTTAACAGAGCAAGTGTTAGACAGTAGTCTAGATTATTATGTGAGGAAGTTTTTTGTCCAATAATTATAATCTGTTTTTTTCAGAATTTAGAAGTAGGAAATTACTAGTCATCCAATTTTTTATATCAGCTATGCATTCCGTTAATTTCATTCCGTTAGTTTCGTTAGGTTTTGAAGAAATATACAGCTGAGTATCGTCAGCATAACAGTGAAAGCTAATTCCATGTTTCCTAATGATATCTCCTAAGGATAGCATGAACAGAGTGAAAAGCAATGGTCCTAGTACTGAGCATTGTGGTACGCCATACTGAACTTGTGATCGATAAGACATCTCTTCATTTACTGCTACAAACTGATAACGGTCAGATAAGTATGATTTAAACCATGCTAGTGCAATTCCACTAATGCTAACATAGTTTTCTAGTCTATTTAAAAGAATGTTGTGGTCAATAGTGTCAAATGCAGCACTAAGATCGAGTAACACTAATAGAGAGATACAACCACAATCAGATGATAAGAGCAAATCACTTGTGACTCTAACGAGAGCTGTCTCGGTACTATGGTACGGTCTAAATCCGGACTGAAAATCCTCGCAGATATAATTTCTTTCAAGAAAGGAACACAGTTGTGAGGATACTGCTTTTTCTAGTATCTTTGACAGAAAGGGTAGATTCGAGATTGGCTTGTAATTGACTAATTCTGTAGGACGTTTTTTTAACAAGCAGTTTAATCATAGCCAGCCTAAAGGTTTTTGGTACGTATCCTAGAGACAAAGACGAATGAATGATATTAAGAAGAGGATCTATGACCTCTGGGAGCATCTCTTTCAGTAGCTTAGTCGGTATAGGGTCTAACATACATGTTGTCGATTTTCGAAAATTCTTCCTCTCCTGTAGCAATAAATGAATCAAATTTTTCCTCAGGGAGACTACAATGCACTCCCTGATGCGATACTGTAGTAGACGGTTGCATAGTTATAATTTTGTCCCTGATATTATCAATCTTATAACTGAAGAAGTTCATAAAGTCATTACTGCTGTGCTGCTTGGAAACTTCTGGGTTTGAAGCTTTCTTTTTCTTTAGTTTAGCCACTGTTTCAAATAAATACCTAGGATTATGTTTATTTTCTTCTAATAGGATAGAAAAATAAGCATATCTAGCAGCTTTTAAAGCCTCTCTGTAAGTAATCGAGCTCTCCTTCCATGAAATCCGAAATACCTCTAGTTTTTTTTTTCTTCCAGTTGCGCTCCATTTTTCTGGCTGCTCTCTTAAGGGCCTGAGTGTGCTCGTAGTACCACGGCATTGTACTATTTTCTTTAATCTTCTTTAAGCGCAACGGAGGAACTGTGTCTAAAGTGCTGGAAAAGAGAGAGTTAAAAGTTTCTGTTGCAATATCAAGTTCTTCTAAGCTATCCGGGATGCTGAGATGATGAAACTGATTAGGAAGATTATTGATAAAGCAATCTTTAGTGGCAGAAGTGATAGGTCTAACATATTTATAACACGGAGTCGGCTTTGCAGCCTTGGCTAAATGTAATTTACATGAGACTAGATAATGATCTGAGATGTCATCGCTCTGCTGCAGAATTTCAACGGCATCAACATCTATTCCATCTGATAATATTAGATCTAGAGTATGATTACGACAATGAGTAGGTCCTGACACAACGTGTTGTCTAACTCCAATAGAGTTTACAATGTCTTTAAATGCCAATCCCAATGCATCTTTTTCATTATCTATGTGTATATTAAAATCACCAACATTTAGTACTTTATCTGCAGTCAATATTAATTCTGATAGAAAGTCAGCAAATTCTTTGATAAAATCTTTATGGTGCCCTGGTGGCCTGTATACAGTAGCCAGCACAAATCTCAAATGTGATTTATCGTTTACACCAGCGGTTCCCAAACTTTTTTTCATGCGCACACCCTTCTATGTCCCAACCGGGTTGGCGCACCCCCAATCCCCACTAAAAAAAAAAACAAAACTTTGTTTTATCGCCATATAAAGACTCATGTTTAATCATGCGCAAATAACCAGAACACGGAGTGTATTAGTATTCCCAGTAGGCCTATATGTAGGGCTGGGTATTGTTCAAAATCTTTCGATCCGTTGCCAATTTCGATACCTCAGTTTCGATGCCGGTTCCTAACGATACTTTTTTCGATACCAATTTTATGAAATCCATTTTAACATAACACATTACCTCAGAAAAACTTTGGTTTTATTTTTTTCAGTTTGACTCATGCTCCTTAGCCAGTGCACAAAGGAACAAAAAAAGCACAAAGGAACAATATTATATATATATATATATATATATATATATATATATATATATATATATATATATATATATATATATATATATAAAAGAGCTCACCAAAGCGGAATTTGTTTGATCAAAAATACAGTAAAACTTGTAATATTGTGAAATAGTATTACAATTTAAAATCTTATTTGAATATGTTTCAAAATGTAATTTATTCATGTGATGTCAAAGATGAATTTTCAAAATCATTACTTCAGTGTCACATGACCCTTCAGAAATATGAAAACAGTTTGCTGCTTAATATTTTGGAAACTATAATTTTTTTCATGATTCTTTGATGTATACAATTTTCAAAAGAACAGCATTTATTTAAAAACGAAATATTTTGTAACATTACACATGTGACATGTTTTAAGTTCACTTTTGATCACTTTAATGCATCCTTACTGAAAAAAAAATTCTGACTAACCAACACATTTTTGAACGGCAGTGTACATTCAGTTGGTCATTATTGCAATATAAACACTATCAGACTGATCAACAAGGTATATCTTCATTTACCAGTCGAAGACGGAGCAACTTTCTGCTATTATGTTTACTCCGTGCACTGTCAAGGTCTTCATCATATTTGTCGTGGTACCGGTCTTTGCAGCAATTATTTTACCGCAAATACTGCATCGCGCGCTGTTGGCATCGAGCCTGGAGAAATGTACCCACACTTTTGATCGACTTTTCCACATCTTTATGGTATTGTGTGTGTGTGCTCGCGTCTCATATGAGTATGTGCGCGGAGAGTTTGTGTGTGTGCTTGGGTCACATTGAGTATGTGTATGTGCGCGAGTTTGTGTGTGTGTGTGTGCTCGCGTTTCATGTAAGTATGTGAGTGGAGCGCGCGTCTCATATGCGCGGAGAGTTCCGTGCGTCTCGTGTGTGTAGAGTTTGCTTGTATGTGCCTGAGCGACTTTAGGTGTGTCGTTGTGCATTTCATGTGTATTTGTTTTATCAAAAACTAATAAATTATAGTTTTTTTTTATTTTAAATAAAAGGAAAAGGAATTTACAAAGGAAATGTTTACTGTTCATGTTTTTTTTTTATTGTATGGAAAAATCCCACTTAAAAAAACAGACCGCCATTACATTTTTTCTCTCGCGCACCCCCTGGTGGTAGCTCGCGTACCCCTGGGGGTGCGCATGCCACACTTTGGGAATCCCTGGTTTACACTATACATTTTTACATTAAAGGTGCCATGTGGATTGTCTGGCAAAAAAATCAAGTCATACTCCACATTCCATACCAGATGGGGGCAGTATACCTCCATAAAGTGAATTGGTCTACTCTAGAGTAACAGACGAGAAACGGCATAGTCTCTATGCTCCGCCCCTACCTTCACAACAACCCTAGAGCCATAGCCGAAGCCTAATAGAGGACGTTTTGCCTCCAGAGGAACGTTGGGTGATGTCAAGTGATTTTGAAACATGACATCTTCAAGCTACTCCCCTTCACCTTTACCAGTGAATATGTTCATATTCGTTTTGTTCATATTACATTTTGAGTTGTATATACACATTGTTTGACTTAAATTAATTTGACAGACAGCATTCTGTCAACATCATTGGTCAACATCAGACAGCGCACGTGAACCGATCATCTCTACTATAGTAAAAAAAACACGAACACTGTTGAAAGATACAGTAGGCTACAAATGACCTGTTCGCGCCACAAATTGTTCTCCGTCCTTAGCGACCGAGTCATTGAATGTGAAACAGCCGGCTGCTGTCGTCAGCGAGCAGCAATATTCAGACAACGAGGGCGCGCGCGCCGCGTTGATACCTCCGTTTCAGTTTCTCGAACCCGCGCAGTGCGGCGGTCAGAACACGGAGACCATTCTGCCCCTAGCTATGCGTGCGAAAGCATGGGAAGCGATCCCGGGCGTGTCAGAATGGGTGCTGAACGTTGTAAAACAGGGCTATGCGCTGCAGTTCGCTCGCCGTCCCCCGCGCTTTCGAGCCCGGACTGTGACGAGCGGTCCTTTTCTTATCTGATTTGATTTGTGCTTCAGAGCACGGTTTTTTCCCTGCAGCGGGTGGTGGTGGTAGGGGTCTCTTGCCAAGGGCTTCAGCCATCCTTCCGCTCTCTTCCCTGAATTGAAATGAAGTAGTGGGCTGTACTTTCCACACGATTGACATCAGGTTCAAGTACGCCCACAAGCCGTGCGAGTTATTCGTGTATTGCAGGTTGGCTGGTGGTTATGTTGCCCGCATACCGCCTCCCATGGCCGAAACTGGTATTACGACACCTGTCGGGCCGTGGCTAGTAATGCTAATGCTAATTAAGGTTGATATCTCTGCAGCACTATAACTTGACATTTTTTTAATGACATCATCGCCCTTATTTCTTCTCATTCTTTTGATGCGTGTAGCTCATTTTTTGGATATTTTTACCTCAATTTTTACACATGGCACCTTTAAGCACCAACACTTCAAAAGAAGTATATTTAAAACTTGATTTCTTAGTGGTTTTGAAAATATTACTATAAATTACAGCAACACCTCCTCTGCGTTTCAGACGAGGTTCATGTTTATAACTCTAATCTTGTGGGGTTGACTCATTTAAAGTAATGTAATCGTTTGGTTTTAGCCAGGTTTCTGTCAAACACAGCACATCTAGGTTATTATCTGAAATCATATCATTAACAATGAGTGCTTTTGGAGTAAGGGATCGAATATTCAGCAACCCAAGCTTTATCATTTGCTCATCTGTATTATATCTGTTTTTTATTTGTTGAACATCAATTCAATTTTTAACCTTAGATGGGTTTGGACGTTTTTTGGATTTCCAAATTCAGGGAACAGACACAGTCTCTATATGATGATATCTAGGTGAAAGAGGCTCTATGTGATGGGATTTATCTGACCTTGGTGACGCGAGGCCGCTAGCAGACGGTCGGTTAAGCCAGTCTGTCTGCTTCCTGACCTGAGCCCCAGATTGTCATGTTTGAGCTCTAAGACTATGTGCCATTTTACTAGAGAGAAGAGCAGCACCATCCCAGGAGGGATGAATACCATCTCTTTTCAACAGGTCAGGTCTCCCCCAAAAACTTTTCCAATTGTCTATGAATTCTATATTATTAAGCGGACACCACCTCGACAGCCAGCCATTGAGTGAACACAATCTACTAACTATCTCATCACTCCTGTGAACAGGAAGGGGGCCAGAGCAAATTACAGTGCTTGACATCGTACTTGCAAGTTCACACACCTCTTTAATATTAATTTTGGTGATCTCCAACTGGCGGAGTCGAACATCATTAGTGCCGACGTGAATACTGATCTTAAAGAATTTACAATTAGCATTAGCCAGCACTTTTAAATTTGCTTTGATGTCAGGCGCTCTGGCTCCCGGCAAACATGTGACTATGGTGACTGGTGTCTCTATTTTCACGTTCCGTGTGATCGAATCACCAATTATTAGGGCACAATCAACAGAATTCTCAGTGGGTGCTTCACTGAGCGGGGCAAATCAATTTGATATGGTAATCGGAACGGAATAGTGTTTTTTTTATCCGCGACTAGAGCGATCCCTCACTGTCACCCATTTGCCTTGCTGCACAGGCACTAATTCAGCCGGAACCGAATCATGTAAAGAGTTCACTATGCTAGGTGCATCCAAAATAGTATCTAAAGCTCTAGCACTCTTACTATCCTCAATTAAAGTTTGGATGCGTGTCTCTAGTTCTGAAATCTTCAGCCTGACTATCTCCTTGCATTTATCACATATAAATCCTATATTGCCAACAGAGAAGGCTATGCTAAACATGTGACATGAAGTGACAATAACAGGACAAGACATTACTCACCGTGTTTGTTGACTAATTCTCACTCACCTGGGATTTTTATGAACTCAAAGGCACGGGCGCGCGAGAGAAAAATAAATAAAAAATAACTGAGCGCACGGGTGGCACGTTAACAGGCTAGCGAATTACTAGCGTGTTGTGCTAATAATAATGGAAGCTAGCGATGTCAGGTTAATCTGAGATGTTTGGTAAGCTGTATTTAGTAGTATAAACAACTAGAAATGATACTAAATGATGGTTCAAAACAGAAAGAAATACGAGGCTAAGACGGAGCTTACAGCACCGAAGCAAACAAACTCACAGCAGGCAGCGAAGGCAGACAGGAGCAATCGATCAGCGATCAAGAAATTCCCCTAATTCCTCTAACGAAACCCTAAACCAACTTTTTTTTGGTTAATGATCTGTAAGAATGGGGCTTTATTAGTGCTGTTCATTGATTCGAGTAACTTTTTTGACATTTGGGTATAAAGTGTTTTAATTCTACAATATATGGTGTAAAAACGTCTGAGTGCTGCTCTCTTCAGGTTGAACGGTGGCTACTACAGTTGAATTTTCCTATTGGATGTTTGCGGTGGTACGTGACATAAGCGGTGGCCCGTGACGTAAGCAGGTTCCAGCTCACCACACCCTTGGTACGAGCTCACCACGCCCTTGGTACGAGCTACTATGCCCTTGGCAGTATAAAAACCATCTTGTTTCGACAAAACCACTTTAGCGAGTCAGGAGTTGGAATTGCGAGTATTGAAAACGATCAGGATAGAGTATTTTAGCATCTATTTAGCATAGCATTTATATCGTTATTTAGATTATTTTGTGTAGCCTAGGTAGTTAATTAGCATAGTTGTTAGTGTAGTATTGTTAGAAGCATAGTTAGTTAGTAGCATAGTATTGCATCAGTTAGGATAGTTTCAAGTTAGCGTAGATTTATCTGGATTTAGTACAGTGGTCAGGATGGAACGTAGGTGTAGTGTTGCTGGTTGCAACAGCACTGCTGGACTGCATAGCTTTCCAGCAGACTTGGAAATTAGGCGCCAGTGGTTGCATGCACTTGGCCTGAAAGACCGCAAGTTCCTGCCTAGAGCTGGAGTGTGCAACCTGCATTTTACGCGGGATTGCTTCTCCAATGCAATAGAGGTGGAAATGGGCTTCTCCACACAGCTCGCGCTGAAAAGCGACGCAGTGCCAAACGCTGCTCCTCCTGCATGGACTCCACCACCGCAGCGGCGTCTTGATGTGAGTGATCATATATATTTTAATCACAATTTATGGTTAGGCTAAAGTTAATCCTCTGGGGTTGACAAACGCGCCAGCGCATTTTGCTGGATTTTTTCACATAGCGGCAAAATATGAATATGCCTACAGAGAGCGCGCGCTATTGACATCAACTCGATAAAACTCATCAGATTCATGTACTTTACGTCGTCTTGCGACCCTGTGAGGAATAATGATAACGTAATAGTAATAATAATCCTGTAGAAAATTACCTCAGAAGTTTGTGAGTTAATTAACTAATAGTATTTATAAACATTTTGAAATCTCTAAAATGACTGAATAGAAGACTGTAATTGTAAACCATAACACATTTTTTTTTTTTTTTAGCCTACTATGACCAGAGAAATTGGGTGCCAGACTGAACCAGTCAGCTCCAGATCTGCAGGTGTGCAGGCTAGCATGAAGCCCATGAGGAGAAGCAAAGGTGATTTTGAATACTATGGAGCTTTTGAATGTTTCATCATATAGTCAAGATTATATAATTTTGTTTTGTACTTTCGCTGCTGTTACGTTCCACGTGTCTTTGTGTATGTTTCTGTTGCTCTGTCTCTTCATTCATTGCTTTCAGGTGGAGATTGCTCATTCGCTGCGTGTAGTCATTACGGGCACGCGTCATCAGCTGTTCCACCAATCCACTACTGCGCTGCTGGGTTTAAAAACCCCATTCACAAGAGGAGAGGGAGATCACCGCCAGATCTCACTTAACTTGCCCTCACAGAGATGCTTTGTTTAAACGTAACCACTATTTGGAATGTCTTCGAGTTTAATACCATTAGAGACCTGAGTAACACTCCCTTGAGTTTTGTTGTAGTTTGTTATGCCTAGCACGCGATTTGAGAAAGCGCGCGCCCAGTAACAACGGGAGGTAGGCTTTGTTATTGTTAACTAGGCGTGGAGTGTTCGCCAGTATTGTACTTTCGTTTTTTAGTTAGTGTAGTTTATTTAAGGCGGCGTACCCGCTGAAGATTTCGGTTTTGTTTCTACATTTTTCTTTGACAGTTAGTTTAGAGGTACGATTAAAATTAGATATTATAGTTATGTTTTGATTATTTCATTGATTTGGCGACACTCCTGTTTTTCTTTTTTGTATTTATTTTTAGATCTTGTTGTGCACCTAATCTTTCATCTTGTATGAATAAACGTTTTTAAACGTTTGTAGCGTTTCTTGCTGGTTTTTCCTGCCTTCACACACAACAACTGTGCCTCACATAAATGTTATGTCATCATCCCTTTTTCCAACTTTAAACACGTAACACTGCTTATTGATAACAAATCTATTATTAATTTGTGCAGCCACCCAGGCCAGAATGCCTAACAGGAGTGTGTCGTGTGACACAGGCACACTGATGGAGCCTTTCACAGAGTGTCCCGGGGCAACCTCTACACCAATAAAGAGGAAAAGATGTGAGGTGTCCACTGATGACTCCAGCTACCATCAAGATGGAAGTGTTAGTCCCGTTAGGTTTTTCAGTTAGGCTATATTTGAATGTTCTAATTTAGCTATTACTTGTTTTTAAATACTTTTGATTGATTGTCATTAAGTTATTTCTGATACATACACATTACATAACCAAATTATGATTATTTATGCTTTTATTTAAATTTGTTGTAACTTTTTTTTCTTTTACATAGAGTCTCCAATGAAGTATTACCCCACAAAGTGACTAAGTACATTGTTTATGAAGATAAACTGCTGGAGCTTTTTAGAAGATGCCCTGTCTGCACCCGGAGTTTGGTTGTTTCACAAACAACCATTGGGACACGTATCCGTGTCAAACAGCACTGTGCTTACTGTGAGTACTCCAGTGATTGGTCGAGCCAGCCAATGGTAAACAATATACCAGCGGGAAACCTACAGCTCTGTGCAGCTGTTCTATTCACAGGCTCATCGTTTTGCCAGATATCGAAGGTGAGAGATAATAACACAGTGCTGTCATATTTGCACGTCACCCCTCAGGTTATTATATGAATATGTATTTTTTTTTTTTTTTACAGTACAGGCCAAAAGTTTGGACACATTACAATTGTTTATGTTTTTGAAAGAAGTTTCTTCTGCTCATCAAGCCTGCATTTATTTGATCAAAAATACAGAAGAAAAAAAAAAAAGTAATATTGTGATATATTATTACAATTTAAGATAATTGGTTTTCAATTTATTACACTTTACATTATAATTTATTTCTGTGATGCAAAGCTGAATTTTCAGGATCATTACTCCAGTCTATCACATGATCCTTTAGAAATCATTCTAATATGATGATTCATTATCAAAGTTGGAAACAGTTCTGCTGCTTAATATTTTTTCATAACCTGTGATACTTTTTTAGGATACTTTGATGAATAAAAAAAAGAAAGAAAAAAAAGGGAAAAAAGAAGAAGCAAATGTTTTAAAAATAGAAATCTTTTGTAACAACAATATACACTACTGGTAAGTAATTTGGGGTCAGTCATTTTTTTGAAATAAGTCAATACTTTTATTCAGCAAGGATGTGTTAAATTGATAAAAAGTGATAGTAAATAAGATTTATATTAATAGAATATTTTTTTTTTTTTTTTTTGAATAAATGCAGTTCTTTTTAACCTTTTATTCATCAAATATATTAGGCAGCAGAACTGTTTCCAACACTCATAATAAATCAGAATATTAGAATGATTTCTAAAGGATCATGTGATAGACTGGATGTCACATGTGACACTGAAGACTGGAGTAATGATCCTGAAAATTCAGCTTTGCATCACATAAATAAATGATAATTTAAAGTATAATAAATTGAAAACCAATTATTTTAAATTGTAATAATATATCACAATATTACTTTTTTTCTGTATTTTTGATCAAATAAATGCAGGCTTGATGAGCAGAAGAAACTTCTTTCAAAAACATTAAAAATAGTAATGTGTCCAAACTTTTGGCCTGTACTGTAGTTCTTGGATGCCTTCAAAATCCAGGGGATCTCTGAGCCGTGCCTCCACAAGCATCAGGCCAAGCTCCTTATCCCAACCATAAACTGGCAGTGGAAGATTGAGCAGGATGATGCTATTGAAAATGCCATTGCTGATGGGGCTGTGACTATTGGTGGGGACATGAGAGCTGATTCACCTGATAATAAATAACATATTAATTATATGGATATGGATACATATTAGACTGCTGTCAGGCTTTGTTGACGTTGGCTTTGTGCAGATAACACAATTGTAGGACATTCAGCAAAATATGGCAGCTACACCATGATGGACCTCAAAGCCAATAGGGTCATAGACATCCAACTAGTCCAGGTAAACAACTACACAATGAAAACATTTTGTTATTTGAATTACTATATACTGTGCATTGATCTAAAGTATTTGTTTGTGTTTGCAGAGCAATGAAGTTGGAAACAGCCAACGGATGGAGAAGGAGGGATTTGAAAGAAGCCTGTCTCTTCTTAAGGAAAGAGGTTGTGGTCCAGTCTTTGGTGACTGACCGTCACACAGGGGTACAGAAGTTTGTGAGGGAGCAAAAAAAGGACATTAGACACTTCTTCGACCCTTGGCATATGGGAAAAGGTTAGTATTTTGAATAGAACGAAAACAGTACCAGTATTTCTAACAGAAAATGTTTCAGTTAAAGTGGTAGACAATTATACGGGAATATTGCTCAAAGTTAACTTTTTAAGATGCCCCAAAAAGGTTAATATATCACAAACTTATTTTTATCATATAGCATATACTGAATGTTAGTCCACCACCTTGGTCTATAAAGTGCTGCGGGAAACACTGGTTACAGTAATTGTTTTTATTATTCTTTGTGTTCAGGGCTTGGTAAATAAATGGATGCCCTTAGTAAGGGTAAGGGACTGCAGGACGTGGGGCTGTGGAGAAAGAGTGTGGTCAATCACCTTTATTGGTCTGCGACCACATCAACATCTGGGGAGGAGGTAGTGGCCAAGTGGAGCTCTGTAGCAAACCACATTCAGAACATCCACAGCCACGAAAACGCCCTGTTTCCTTCTTGTCTCAACGAGCCTCTGGTTGGTGATCAGACAAGACACTGGCTCAAACCAAGTAGGTACAGATAAGCTGTAATGCTAATGTATTTTATTTTGAAGTCACGTCACTGTCTAGATTTATATTGAACTATCTCCAACATCTCCATTGCAACAAGTCAAAGTTAATCCAAATTATAAAACAGTATTGAGAAATATATTGTGTTAATGTGATAGAATTTAAAGCTTTCCGGCCACACTGTCATCAACTGTTGTATTAAGAACTTTACATCTTTTGTTTAGGCACAGCAGCATGTGAAAAATTCACAGCAATTTTGTTGTCACCACGTCTTCTTAAAGGGAGACTTCACCCATTTGCATCAAGCCTGGTATCTTTAGAAACCCAGTCATATTTTTGAATGGTCGTGTATTATTCCCTCATTTTCCCCTTAGACGGGAGAAATAGGGATTTCAGTGTTGCAGTTCCTGCTTACAATGACGCAAAAATCGTCATTTTGCGTCATTCTAAGCAGGAAGTCCCATATCTTTGTAGAGGGGTTGAGACTACAAACACTTGTTCCTCATTTTTCCAGGGGGTGGGACCCGCTCACGCTACAGACCTATTACAGATCAGTGGGTGGGACTTCACTTTCTGAAACTAAAAGCAATATCCTCCATCTTGTTTGGAAGCTAAGCTAACAGGCGCTATGGAGCCAGATGTGAAGTTACGACAATGGCGGAAGGAACTTAATAATATATGGAAGAACAGGATTTCTTGAGTCTGATGCTCGAATCAGATGTTCATGGCTACTTTTACGAGCCGCAATATAGCGAAGAACACCGGAGGCTGATGGAGGAACAGGAGGCAGAAGACCTGCCTGTCGCGGACGAGGAGCCCAGACTGGCTCGAGCTGGGGCGGACTGGTGGTGCCTGTGCTCTCACTGTGCGACTACGGACACAGTAGCTATGTTTCCATCAACTTGTCAATCGAATTATCTGAAGTTCGGTAAAAAAAATCATGCGAATAAAGCTGGTGAAAATGTGTTTCCATCAAACGGCTTTAAAGCGAATAAAAACCTGTGCGTAATGACGTCACATGCTGTTTTGTGATCAAATTGGTATATCGAATTGATTTGAGACATTTTAAGGTGTTTCCATTCATTTTCGCACTGAATCGCACAACATTCAAGCAAACATTTGCGAACAAAGTTTTGCTAGACAAAATGGACCGTGCCATCTACCAACAAATGATCAATATTGCACAAGTTGTAATAGTGCAGAGTCCTGCACGGGTCCATTTTTGGAGCCCCGCCCCTGCCCATACGCAAAGTTCAGCACCAGATCTGACCCGTGCCCGCGATAAATCGCACACAAGCTAAAATCATTCCATTTAAAGTGCTTTATTTTTTATCTCGCACCTCTCTCAACATCACAATAGCCTCATGAATGGGCTAATGAGCGCTAAAGTGCGCTTTGTTTTGGGCCATTCAAGTAGCCTAGGCTACCTCCAGTTCACGCGCGGGCGCCTCTCCGTGTCCTGATTATTGCCTGCTATATTTAGCTCTTATTTATTAAATCCAGGAAAATGGTTGATTAAACATTGATTAAAATTAAGATACAATTAATACAAAACGAAATTCACTTTAAAGACAGTCTTTCTACAAAAACAAACTTAATAAAGTGGTCAAAATCATGTCTGCCCACTCCATTTGTCTCCCGATATTCGGGATCATCTTATCTTATTCATGCTTTTTTCACTTTTCATATAATCAACATGAAAATAAATAAATTATATATATATATATATATATATAATTTTATTTAAACATGAATATGAAACTAAATCGTTTTTTAATGACTGGGCTACAACACATAGGGCCCTATTTTAACGATCTAAAACGCAAGTGTCAAGCGCAAAGCGCAAGTAACTTTGTGGGCGGGTCTCTGCGCTGTTGCTATTTTCCCGGCGGGATAAATGACTCTTGCGCCAGGCGCAAATCTAAAATGGGTTGGTCTGAAAGTAGCTTCATTATTCATAGGTGTGGTTTGGGCGTAACGTGAAATAAACCAATCAGAGCGTCATCTCACATTCCCTTTAAGAGCAGACGCGCTTTTTCCATAGCGGATTGCTATTGTAACGGCGGATTTGCCAGGCGCGCGCCAGGAGCGGTTCACAGCCAAGGAGAGCAACGCTCTCGTCACGGCCGTAAAAGAGAGAAGTTACATTGAAATGGAGAAACCCACCCAAATTAACTTCGGTTAAACAGGCGTATGATAATTTGGGTAAATGTTTAAGCTAGATGTATGCTTTTATAATAAATTGTCTGTCTATCTATCTATCTATCTATCTATCTATCTATCTATCTATCTATCTATCTATCTATCGTACTAATGTATGATTTGCAAAAATGAAAACTGCTGCTTCTGTGTAGAAGAGAGAATCAAAGTGTATGTGCGTTGTGCACACGCTACATTGATTATGGCCAAGCATGCGCCCTTAAAATAGCAAATGAATAACATGCGCAACGCGCCACTGACTTTAAACTATTTTTTCCTGGTTAGTGGCGCAATTGTTTTCTAAACCTGCAAAATAACATGAGGGAACGTTTGCGCCGGAACACGCCTCCTCTTTGTGCTGAAGTGTATTTCTTAGTTAACCGACGTGCTTCTGTGGAGGGAAAAGTCCGCTTTGCGCGGGTGCAAAATAGGAATGATACATGCGTCGGTGTACAAAGTCACTTGCGCTGGGTGCAAGATAGGGCCCATAGGCTTATTAGCCTGCCCTACAATCATTGAATATTATTTTGCTTGATTGACGGGTTTTTATTTAAAAGAAAGAGCGTAGCCTACACAATACTTAGGCCTACTAAAATATAATTTATATTATTTTATTGCATTTGTATTAGTTGTTTGAAGAGTAAAAAAAAAAATTAAAAAAAATCGGTCGATCTTAACTCAAATTTACAACCGGCCAGTCGGTCGGACTAAAAGGGGGACAAAATGAATTGGGTCGGTCCTAAATTGACAGGATCGGTCGGGTAACGGCAAACAAGAATATTTTTAAGGATGCCCAAAACACATATTCGTGAGTGTGTAATGGCAATTTAGACATACAAATATTGCACATATTTTTCATCTGCTACCCGCCCGCAAGGAGTTCATTATCCGCCCGCATCCCCGCCTGTGAATTTTAGGAATGTCACAATCTACCCGTTTTAGCCACTTTTATGCGGGTACCCAACCCATTGCAGGACTCTAGGTGCTTATGTAACAGCTGATAGCGACATTATTTGACTATTATGGCATTTCTTAGATTTTTGCAATAAGAGCCGTTTTATTTTTCTGTTAAATTAAATTTAAAAAGTATCTCGTCTCCTCGTTTGTCCACTTTGTTGACACCGGCCATGTGTGCAAACCAGACAGTATATAATGGGTGCAAACTGGGCGGAAATTAACTAAAACTTCTTCTTTTGTGGCGGGTTGTACCCATAAAATGACCTAAAACTTAATCGCAATCCATTATTTATTCGGCAAATAACGTTTCCATCAGCGTTTATCGCATAAACCGTACATCGATCAAGATAAAATCCGATGAGACCGACCGTATCTCATTTTAGTCGATATTCAAGAAATTCAATCGAATTTTACTGTTTCCATAAGGCATTTCGATATCACATAATTCGGATAAAAATGTGTTGATGGAAACATAGCTAGTGATAGAGTCCATCTGCTGCAAAGAATTTCAACAATGCCAATTTCTCCTGGACGAAATCTCTGAATCAGACGAGGACACGGACGTTTGTGTTGTGAACCATCCTTTTTTCGCACTGCATATGTTCTGACTGAACATCCCGGTACCATGCAATAATTCACCATTTCGAAAGAAATACAAACGAGGAGTAATTCACTAATGAGTTCGCCAACTAACTAGACATTTTGTGTGAAGTGAATTTCAAGCTCTGGTGGTAGCTAGCCTTGTAGATGGAAGAGTGATTTCTCTGATAGGCGGATACCTCATGTGCGCTGTTCTGGATTAGTGGGAGTGGCTTGCGGAGCTGTGCAATGTGGTGCATTGTGGGAGTTGTTGTCTTTCATACAAATGCACCCTAAAGTTACTTTCTGTCTTTTTTCGGTATACTTTTAATGTATATATTCACGTCTTCTCCAGTTTATTTGTGTTCAAATACATGCAATATACAGCATCTGCCAGGGCTATTAGTCCAATGGTGTGCATATTTGGAGAAATAATGATTCATTATCACATGATTGTAAAATATTTCATCATACAGAATAACATTTCTATTCATTTTCCACTGAATTATGCGATCTGAACTCAAACAGTGAACACAGCGAAATGTGTGTCTCCTCTTCTTGATTTGCGTCAGTTATGAACTCAGCGCTCTCTCATTCGCTGTACAGCTGTCAATCATCTCACATGATCCAACTTGACGATAATCCTGCCCTTCTGCATGACGTGGTCCTATGTACACTTCCTCATTCTGACATCCGTGATAACAAAGCTAAAGTAACATCTCTTCACCTGAAACAAGAAGCTAATAAATGCACGATTTCAAGTGTGTGATTTTCGTGCAATTTTTTTTTTTTTAGATGAATAAAGAATGTTTACAGTATGCATGCATGCTAGGTAAGGATAGACCATAGCTTCATATAAAATGCTAAATATAACATATTTCAAAATCATTTTTGGACTTGAAACCATTTTAAACCGCGACCGGAATATGATACAAATACTCGATGTTTTTTTTAAAGTGAGCTTTAAGTAAAAGTGTAATATTAATCAATTAAATTGTGTCATGTAGCTTGTGGCTACTTGTTGTGCTTTTCTATTCCATAATATATATATATATATATATATATATATATATATATATATATATATATATATATATTATTTTTTTTTTTATTTTTTTTTTTTTTTATTCGCAAAAAGTTCCAAGAATAGTTTTTTTGTGTGTTTGTTTTCTAACAAGATTTAAGATAATAGGTGGATTATTCATGTATAGTGGGATGACAGAGGTGTAGATGGCCAAGCATAATGCCAGAATACAGGCTATAATGGCTGAATTCAAACAAAAGAATAAGGATAGAAGAATAATGAAGATTAAGTCTCATACAGGCAGAGGTGTGAAAGGTTCGTCGATTTACATGAATAGAGCATGAATGGGCCAGTTCTCCTGGCCAGACATTAGTCAAAGACTGTAAATGGGTGTATACAGGGCAATAAAATATTTGATAAGAATCTTATCAGCCTTCTCTAAAACTTCTCCAAAGCCTCCCCTGACATGGTCTCACAATCGGCTTCATAAAACGCATCATTTTAGAGACATCTTCCTCAGATTTGAAATGAAGCATGACCACAATTGTGGCTACACTTTAGTTGTGGTTATAAGTTGCAATACTACACTCACATAATACGTTTTATACATTTAATAAATATATTCTTAATATTTGTTGTTTTTGTTTTTATGTTTGAGCTTATGTATCTCAATTTTAATAACAGTCTGATTAATTTTGAGTCTTGAACTGTAAACTCTTGTGTCAGGAAGGGTGATTTCTGCTTTCATCATTGTTTTTTACCATTCCAGCCTATTATCTGCGCCCCTGGGCTATAAAAGCTGTAACGTATGTGCTGCCTGTTACGCGTCACTTTTTGTGAACAGCTGCGTCATTAACGCGCTTCCGTCACCACTTCCTGGAAACCGTATTTGAGCACCCGAGCCGGTAAGGAGAATATACTGCTAGTTGTTTGTAGGTCATGAAGTGTATTTTACGCGAAGTGCGTTCTGTCTAAAGTACATTTTAGAGACGCTGATTTGTGTTAGAGAGCATGCTTCTGACCCCGCAGTACGAGCTTGTTTCTGTGTTATCGCTGTTTGCACAAACTGGATGTGGACACTGGAGACAGTAATCGCTAATCGTTTTTAGTGGAATGAGGTGTGCGTTCTCGAAGCGCTGGTCTGTATTTAAGAACGTTGCATAATCTATTTCCTTTCTCAGTTGTGAGAACCTGATGCAGTAATTGGGATGCTGTTGTTTCTCGGCTCTGTTCCTCGCCAGAGAAAGCAACGGTTTCACTGTCTCTTGATAAGTATTGACACATTTTATCAACGAACAGGATGTATTAGTTTTATGTGTGCATACATTAGGTTAAGAGAGAATGAATCTAGCAGAGTAACAGTCTCATTTTGTTTATAGGTTCGTGAAGGCCAATACCTGCATTCCAATCAGGGTGCTTCGCATTTACGGCTGCATTGTTGTCCTGTTGGGTTTTCAGTCAAATATTTTGGGTTTTCAGTTAATTGTATTGAATGTTCTCTTACGAGAGGTTCTCTCGTACTGCGTAATATCTTACGCTATGGGGAAAATCTCTTTTCCGCGAGATACTGAAGCCAAAAATTATCCTTAATTTTGGAATAATGTAAAACGTGTTGCGGCAGCATGCAGACATAGGCGAGACAGCTCGTGCGCCTATTGACTGCCCTGTAGCAACTGCAGCAGCCTATCGAAAGGCCCCATCATGACGTCAGCTCCAATGGGGCCTTGGGCTATAAACATAGCTTCGAGAGGCTGGTTTAGCTGATTTTTCATCTCTTCAGCGGAGCTCACGCGTCGCTGGATCCTGAGAGAAAGAAGCCGCGCCGTCAGAAAAAGCCTTTCCAGCGGGACGAGCCACTGCATCTGAAGCCGCTGGCCGCGCCGCCTTCAGTCGCCGTTCCTGCTGCGCTATCCGGCGTTATATCCTTTTCTCCTCTACTGTGTTTTGTGTGTGTGTGTGTGTTCACCGCCGCGACACACACTCTCATTGCACTAAAAGAGCCGGGCGTCTTTTTCAAGATGCCCCTTTCCTGTGGCTCGTGCCGAGCCCCACTCAGCGACGGGGACCGCCATGTCATCGCGTTTCCCGCCTGGGTAAGAAACATGCAGCTCTCGCGCTCGCTCACTGCGAGCTGATGCCTGTGGCGACTCTGAGGACTCGCCTGGCATCTTTCGTCGAGACTGCGCCTCCGCCCGCCGCGGTGCCGCGCCGTAAAGCTCGCCGGTTCGCCTGCCAGCTTCGCCGCCTGCTTCGCTCGAGTCTCTCACTGAGGGACAGCGGCCGCCGTCTGCCGCCGCTTCCGTCATAGCTGACGACGAAGAAGCCGCGTTTATGGAGGATTACAGCTGCTCTATCCTGGCGTCGAGCAGTAAGGAATGGTCGTCCCTCTCCCTCTGTTCGAGCCGCGCAAACTGCGCCGCTCACATGGGATGTCAGAAGCGGACGGTCACGCGGCTAGCTCTCTTTACGTCATAGGAGAGCTTCCCCGCCCCCGCGACTGGTTCAGGTTCAGGCGACTGGAAATGTCAATATTGCAGTGAACGAGCCTGTTGTAATACACTCACGCCTGCAAACGAACGCCGTCACAAGACATGATGACGCTCTCTGAAAGGATGTTTTTCCTTCAAAGGGGCTAGTTTTTCTTTACGTTACAAGAAAGCTACCCCGCTCCTCGCGTGCGTCACTCATCGGCGGAAGGAGAAAGGAGAGTGTATTAGTCCCGCTGAGGCCGGACCAACCTCCATTCTCACACATTTCTCAGTCCCCTCCTAAGTTCAGGCAACTGGAAATATCAATATTGCAGTAAACGAGCCTGTTATAATGCATGCACGCCTGCAATCAAACGCCGTCACAAGACAAGATGACGCTATCTGGTAAAGCCCGAGGCAAAGTCTTCCTAGCCCGCCTAGGAAAACGACGGTGTTCAAGTCCCGCTGCGGCCAGACTTCCACCAAAACTTCTCGCTCGTTCAGTTCCAGAAAATGCGACTGTTCCAGTGTATTTTTGCAGAAAACATGCCGGTACCACAGCCCGTTTACCTGCACACAAACGCCGTTTTTACGTCGGCCCAGATAAATCTCATAAAGAGTGTATTTCTGGTATTCCGGCCACGGCCGATGGTGTTATGAGTGTAGTAAAATGCCCACACCCAGTGCTCATTCCTACACATAAGCACAGCCCGCCACATTTCAGGGCTCGCACACATGAAATCGACTCATGTCGATTGTGCATTAAATGTAGTGAATGTGCCCACGACCCAGTGCCCACAAACACTACACACTGCATGTCTCACGGTTTCTAGGGATGCACCGAAATGAAAATTCTTGGCCGAAACCGAAAACCGAAAAAGAGGAAACTAAGGCCGAAAACCGAAACACCGAAATAAATTATGCCAATTATTAGTACCATTGCATTTATGGCTATGATTGTGTACTAACTTTACTATAATCAAGGCATTGCAAGTTTCAAAGAATAAATCAATTAAAATTGTATGCAAATATTTATTTAGCACATTGCAAAGTATAAAATTAAATGTTTAAAACCCCTTCCTCATCACCCCCAATTTTGGCAAGTGATGCATACATGACATACCCAAAATAAAAAGGTTGCAGCTCACAAGTCATTCTGAATAGACACATAACCAACATATATTTAGAAAGCCAACCCTTGAGAGTATACAGTTCAACACTCAAAATTAACCAGACTGTTATTAATATTGAGATATATAAGCTCAAACATAAAAACAAAAACAACATATATTAAGACAATATTTATTAAATGTATAAAAATATTATGTGAATTTAGGATAGCAACTTATAACCACAACTAAAGTGTAGCCACAATTGTGGTCATGCTTCATTTCAATTTTGAGGATGATATCTCTAAAATTATGCATTTTATGAAGCTTATTGTGAGACCATGTCAGGAGAAAGCTCCTGCAGCAGGCGCATTAGCACAACAGGTAGCCTCGAGCTACATGACACAATTTAATTTATTAATATTACACTTTTATTTAAAGCTCAATTTAAAGCACCATTGAGTATTTGTATCATATTCCGGTCGCGGTTTACAATGCTTTCAAGTCATAAAAAGATTTTGAAATATGTTATATTTAGCATTTTATATGAAGCTATGCTTACCTATACCTTTATTCTTTATGCATATAAAAATACCCCAAATCGCACGAAAATCACCCACAAAACACAAATACTTAATTCGTGCATTTATTAACTTCTTGTTTCAGGTGTAGAGATGTTACTTTCGCTTTGTTATCACGGATGTCCAGAATCAGGAAGTGTACACATGACGCGTCATGCAGAAGAGGTCACGTTGAATCACGTGGATGATTGACAGCTGCACAAGCAAATCATATTTGTTTGAGGTCACATCTGACGCAAATCAGGATGAGGAGATACACATCTAGCTCCGTTAGCTGTTTGAGCTCTTCAGATCGCATTATTCAGTGGAAATAAATAGAAATGGTTATTCTGTATGGCGATTTTTTTTACTAGCATGTGATAATTAATAATTATTTCTCCAAATATGCGCACTATTGGACTAAGAGCCCTGGCGGATGCTGTATATTGCATGTATTTGAGCACAAATAAACCGGAGAAGACGAGAATGAATGTTGTGTGAGTGATTATTTCTATTCAAAATAACGATCGTTACAGATTAATTATTTTGCACTCCTGGCATAAATTAAGAAATTAATGTCACTGCAAACCAGTTTAATCATAAACAGTGGTCAAATATCGAAGCTGGAGTCTTAAACCTTTCTTATAATGCTGAGTTTGTCCAGATCAAGTAAGAGTGTGGTGTTTTGACGAGAAATGAATTTTGAACAACAATAATCCGGGATCACCAGTGATCCCTGACGAGTAACGGGTTAACTTGACCCCACTCATGTGTACATTAAATAATAATGTAAAAGCCTACTGGCCTGCAGAAAGGTTTAAAAATGAAATGTTCTCTCATAAAAACAAAGTGCATTTAGGTCAATACTGCCATAGCCCATAATAATATCTGCAGCTATATGCTCACGGACGTGAGTTGCAAAAACCATAAACAGCTAAGGTAAACACACACCTCTGATAAATGACGGCTGCTCTACACACACACACGCAAGGTCTCTCGCTCCCTCTCTCTGCCGCGCGCGTGCTACGTATGCGCGCTCATGCTCGCTCGCGATTCCGGGAGATTTAAACTAATTTGCGGGCATCAGGGAGCCGCTATCAATACGCGGGAGACTCCCGGAACTTCCGGAAGACTTGGGACGTCTCTGTTTTAAAAATCGCTGTCCGTGGGTCACTCTCAGATATATTGAAATACGTCCACACCGCAGATATGTTGCTTCAGACAAGCACGTGCAGGTCGCGGTATCTGCTGTTTGCGTCATCACAACATTTCGGCCGTATTGTTTCGGTGATAAAAGTCTTTCGGCCATACAATATTATATGTTTTTCGGTGGCCGAATATTCGGTGCATCCCTAACGGTTTCTTTAAAAACGAAACCAATGCACATACAGTCGGCCCAAGCCGACGGCGTTCTCAGTGTAGTAAATGTGCCCGCTGTCCCGCGCCCACATTCACTCACAGGCATGACAAGCCTAGGGCTCGCACAAATAAAATCGGCTCATGTCGATTGTGCGTTAAATGTCCGGCCACGGCCGATGGTGTTATGAGTAGTAAAAATGCCCACTGCTCAGTGCTCATTCCTGCACACAGGCACAGCCCGTCCCACAGGGCTCGCGCACATAAAACCGACTCATGTCGATTGCGCACTAAATGTAGTGAATGTGCCCACGACCCAGTGCCCACAAACACTACACACTGCATGTCTCTCAGTTTCTGTAAAAACGAAACCAACACACATACAGTCAGCTCAAGCCGACGGTTTTTCAGTGTAGTAAATGTGCCCGCTGTCCCGCGCCCACATTTACTCACAGTCATGACGAGCCCCATGGGTTCCCCCCCGCTCTCTCTCTCTCAGCTACCCGCCATAAGAGAGTCGAGCGCGGGCAGGCTGCCCGCTGTAATCAGCGCGCCCCCCGCCTCGACCGCTGCAAGCGTGGCGTCTGTTACAGCATACCGAAGCTCTCCGGCCGCCACTATGTCACGGCCAGAGCCCAGATCTCATTCAACCCCTAGCTATTCATGCAAATGCGTGGGCAAAGCTTCCCGGGGTATCAGAATGGGTGCTGAACATTATAAAAAGAGGCTATTCGCAACAGTTCGCTCGACACCCCCGCCGTTGTGCGGCTTGAATCGAAACCACGGTGGAAAAGGAAGTAGCACATCTACATCGAACCGAAATTGCGAAACTGTTGAGCAAAGGGGCCATAGAGCCTTTATCTCAAGCTCAGAGCGAAGGGGTCTGTACAGCAGATCTTTTCTGGTACCGAAAAAAGATGGGGGTCTCAGACCCATTCTAGATCTAAGACGGCGGAACAAAGCGCTTTCAAAACGCCGGTTCAGAATGCTCACAACCAGGAAAATCCTCTCGCAAATTCGCCAGGGGGACTGGTTTGTGTCAATAGATCTGAAGGACGTGTATTTCCAAATACAAATAGCATCACGTCACAGGCGATTTTTGAGATTCGCCTTTGAGGGCCAGGCATATCAATACACAGTCCTACCATTTGGCCTGTCCCTAGCACCCCGTACATTCACGATGTGCATGGACGCGGCCCTCGCTCCCCTGAAACTTCGGGGAATGCGAGTTTTGAACTACTTGGACGATTGTCTGGTTCTAGCTCAGTCACACTCAGAGCTCATAGAACACAGGAGCATATTACTCGAGCATCTCAAGAATCTGGGTCTCAAAGTCAATTGGGCAAAAAGTTCACTGTCTCCCAGTCAGAGAATATCTTTTCTGGGCACATATCTGGACTCGCTGTCTATGACAGCTCAGCTATCGCCACAGCGCAGACTGGATATTCAGCGCATGACGGAAACCTTCTGCTGCGGCGCTATAGTCCCGCTCAGAAAGTTTCAAAGGATGCTGGGTCTCATGGCCTCAGCATCATCAGTACTTCAGTTGGGTTTGCTTCGCATGCGCACACTGCAGTTCTGGCTAAAAGCGTGAGTACCGCGCCGAGCGTGGACCTCCGGTCTTTTTCGCCTCAAGGTCGATCAGAAATGCAACTCAGCTCTGAAACCTTGGAAAGCGATCGACTGGTACCAGTCAGGTGTAAGCCTGGGGACTTCCTCGAGTGTGAAGGTGGTGTCTACGGACGCCTCTACCTCGGGATGGGGAGCGCTGCTCGAGGGCAGACCGTTCTTCGGCCAGTGGTCAGAACGGGAAAAGCTCTACACATAAACTGCTTGGAAATGATGGCAGTCGACAACGCGCTGAGGTGCTTTTGTCCCCAGATAACAGGACACCACATCTTGGTCCGTTCGGACATGTCAGTGGTGGCCTACATAAATCGCCAGGGAGGTATCAGGTCCCGAAACCTTTACAGGCTGACGGAACGCCTCCTGGTCTGGGCTCAGCACAATCTGCGCTCGCTGAGAGCAGCGCACGTGCCTGGCCACCTGAATGTGGGACCAGACAGACTGTCCAGGAACAATGTTCCAGCAGGAGAAAGGTCTCTACACCCGCAGACAGTCCAACTGCTGTGGGAGACATTCGGCAGAGTGGAAGTAGACCTGTTTGCGTCTCAAGAAAACACTCACTGTCTGGAGTTTTTCTCTAAGAGCAGGGATGCGCTGGCCCACGTCTGGCCCCGCTGCCCGCTCTATGCTTTTCCCCCCGTCGCGCTCCTACCTCAGGTGTTAGAGCGGATCAGGGAAAACGGATGCTCAGTGCTACTAGTGGCTCCGTTCTGGAAGAACCAGGCTTGGTTCCCAGTTCTGATGCAGCTGACGAGTGCTGCCCCATGGCCGATACCAGTGAGGAGGGACCTCCTCTCTCAGGCTGGGGGCTCGATCTGGCATCCTCGCCCAGAGCTTTGGTCCCTACATGCGTGGGCCATCAACGGGTACCTGCTAACCTCACGGAGGGAGTGTTAAACACGATCATGCAGGCTAGGGCCCCCTCTACGAGACGGCTCTATTCCTCAATATGGTCTGTGTTCTCTAGCTGGTGCACAGCCCGTGGCTTTTCACCCCCTTCCTACAAGAGCTACTGGATGAGGGCAGAGCCCCATCCACGCTCAAGGTTTACGTGGCGGCTATAGCAGCGTTTTCTAAATCGACGCTTGGCCAGTCATTTGGAAGGAACGATCTGATCATTCGCTTCCTTAGAGGAGCTAAGAGGTTAAATCTTCCCAGACCTCCCTCAGTTCCCATGTGGGACCTTTCTACGGTCTTGGAGGCCATGAAAGGTGCCCCTTTCGAGCCGATCCAATCAACGGATATCAAACACTTGTCTTTCAAGACAGTGTTTCTTCTGGCTCTCGCTTCAGTAAAGCACATAGGGGACTTAAAAGCGCTCTCAGTGAGCGCGACATGTATGGAGTTTGGGCCAAATGACTCGAAAGTCATACTCAAACCGAGGCACGGGTACGTTCCTAAATCCCTCAACACACCGTTCAGGGCTCAGGTGATTTCCATGTCCGCCCTGCCGGTCTCTAACGAGGAAAAGGACGCCAGCTTCCTTTGCCCGGTCAGGGCATTAAGGGCTTATGTGTCTCGCTCGTCTGTCTTCAGACAGACAGAGCAGCTCTTTGCCTCGTTCAACGGACGTTCTAAGGGACTTGCCGTGTCAAAACAGAGCCTATCCAGATGGATAGTCGATGCTATAGCGCTGGCTTACGCCTCTTAAGGGCTTGCAGTGCCCGTTAGGTGTCAGAGCGCACTCCACAAGAGGCATGGCCTCGTCGTGGGCTTGGTCTAGTGGGATTGCCTTGCAAGATATCTGTATGGCGGCAGGCTGGGCCTCCCCTTCTACATTTATAAGGTTTTATAACCTAGAGGTTCCCGCTTTGCAAGCTAAGCTGCTTTCGGTCTAATAAATCGGTATTGTCTGCCCAGATGCTTTCGGCCCAGAATACTGAAACTGCTTGAGCAAACGCTCGCTGATCGATCGCGCAGCTCTATGGGCAGTGTGTAAGACCCACTATATTCATCAGACCAGGACGAGTTTGTTCGCCCTGGCTGTGTGGAACACTATCAATATAATTGCTCCTTATAGGAAGCTATTTATTACAGGAATGATGCTATTCTAGCCCCTCTTCCTGGACTCTCTGTGAGTCCCTGATGATCATGTACTATATGAGCCCCGGGCACTTGCCCTTGGGACTTTGGTATTGGATCTCAGAATGCAAGGCGTTTTACACTGTGTTCCCCATAGCGTAAGATATTACGCAGTACGAGAGAACCTCTCGTAAGAGAACGTACTCGGTTACTAACGTAACCTCGGTTCTCTCTAGAAGAGGGAACGAGTACTGCGTATCTTGCCGTGCCTGCACACGCTCTGGTTCGCTCCGGCGATGAAAAACCAGCCTCTCGAAGCTATGTTTATAGCCCAAGGCCACGCCCGTTTCAGCGGGACGTGACGCAGTGGGCGCGGAGCGCCCCCCTTGGAGCTGACGTCACGATGGGGCCTTTCGATAGGCTGCTGCAGTTGCCACAGGGCAGCCAATAGGCGCACGAGCTGTCTCGCCTATGTCTGCATGCTGCCGCAACGCGTTTTACATTATTCCAAAATTAAGGATAATTTTTGGCTTCAGTATCTCGCGGAAAAGAGATTTTCCCCATAGCGTAAGATACGCAGTACTCGTTCCCTCTTCTAGAGAGAACCGAGGTTACGTTAGTAACCAAGTACGTTTTTTTTGTTTCTTGTTCGTTATGATGTTTTTGATTTGTAATGGTCTTTTTGACTTTTAGGATCGGTTCAAGAGTCTGAATTGTCTATTACTTTTTCTTTAATTCTAACCATCTTTCTTTGTGGGTTTCTATAGTTTTATTTTACTTTTTTTTTTGCATTAGATTTGTTTGTTTGATACTTAATTTTGTATAAGTTGTGGTATTTTCTTTGCGGATTTCTTTTGAAATATAATTGTTTGTATTTTGTTGCCATTTGTCTTTGCTCTAAGCAACTGGTTATTTACTGATCATTACTTATTTTCTGACTCATTAGTGGCAACATTTATTTTTCTTTATTTTTGGTTTTCTGTTTGACTAAGTGAGTTGAGCTTTATACTCAAACCCGGCCTTAAAGTGACTGTTTATTTGTTGTACATCTTTTTGTGTGTGTTGGAAGGACCTGAGCACTATAGGGGCAGAGGACTGGCTCATTTGGGTGGTGGTATCTTCCTCAGGGTGTGTGGGTGTGGCTTTGGTGAAGTGCAGTGATCCTTCATCTGCGGGTGGCGTGGACTGACTTTCTGCCTCTTGGTAAGCCCTGATGCCTGGCCCTGACGTTGTCTTAAACCCTTAGGCCCCGTCCACACTACTGCGTTTTAGTTTAGAAACGGAGAATTAAAACGAATACGATCTCCGTCCACACCAGCGTTTTAGCTGCGTATTATGTAGGGATCTCCGTCCACATTAAAACGACTGAAAACGCGGATCACGTGACCATTCACCAACACTGAGCATGCGCGTGCCGGTGTAAACACAACTTCATTGATAAAATTATCCCACCATGCGCTGGTTCTTCCCGGGTTAACCCAAAACCGACGCTCCATGTACGGTCGATACCGCCGCTGCACACGGGAATTGTCACAGATCGCTCGAATAATAGCTTGCCTCTGGTGCATGTAGGCAGTTATAGCATTTTAAAATGCAGAATTTACTTGCACAACACAACAGCTGCTAGCAAAGATATACGCCATGACTGATGACACCCAATCATAGAGCCGAGCGTGAGCCTCTACTACGTCATCATTTCTAAAGTCCTCCGTTTTGACCCGTCCAGACTAAAACGCCCTCCGGAGATTCAAAACGAAAAACGGGTCTCCAGCGTTTCTAAACTTCTCCGTTTTGGGTCTCCGTTTTTGCGGTTTTAGTGTGGACGGGAGGTGCAAACGTAGCAAAAGGTCTCCGTTTTTAAACGAAAACGCAGTAGTGTGGACGGGGCCTTAGTGGCCTGTTGAATTGGAACAAAGTGTTCCATAACCATTTTACTATTGTTCTCTTTTAAGAATTGTCAAAGTGTATTATTGTATGATGACCTATGTCTCTGACTCTTACCGGTGATACGAACCTGTGTATGCCTTTTGTAGGGACTCATTTTAAAATTTTGGGTGAAATTCCCAGGGTGGCGTAGTCAGAGTGTGAATGGTGCAATCTTGTTCATTTATTATAATTAATTAAGAAAACCCCTTTTTGCCCTCGTTCCCCCGCCACACTCTCAAGGGTTGGCTTTCTAAATATATGTTGGCTTTCTAAATTATGTTTTCTAAATATATGTGTCTATTCAGACTGACTTATGAGCAGCGACCTTTTTATTTTGGGTATGTCATGTATGCATCACTTGCCAAAATTGGGGCTGACTGGTAAGGAGTAAACAACAGTTTGATGTTACAAGTGTGTAAATAAACAAGAAACAACAACATAGTGTCTTTAAAAACCCTCTTTCGTGAATCCGCCACTGATTCAAATCTCAAGTTCACAGTTTAACAGTTGAGCCCAAGCCTCCGTGCCTAAATCTGAAACATCACTTTACAACTAGCAACAAAGGCCCTGTTTACAGCTGGTAATAAGATGTGTTTTATTCAATCCACAATCCTAAATACAGGTGTAAACGAGTCTAAAAGGTTTTGTAATTTAGCATATATTTGTTGTTTTATCTAAAATGTGATTTTTGTTAAAGTAAAATGGACTAAAATGACGTACAAATATGTACGTTTTTGCCTATTTTTTTTTTTGCTCTTGTTTCTTGGTTATGTGTTTGTTGGTTTGTGGTTGTGTAGGTCCAAAATATTCACTGAGAACATTCAAATTAAATCCCTGCCGATTTTAATTATAATCTAAGAGCTGTTGGCCTCGTGTAAAGACCCCGGGCAGAGATTTAACCCACACACACGTCAACATCCTCACAGAGGACTTTCAGAGGTTTAGACACAGACAGGCGGACAGGTTTATAGATTATATTTTTAATAATTAGGAAGAGTAGGAGAGGAAGTGAAATATGTGCTTATTAGCACAATTAAAAACAGCATGACGCACAATCATGGGCTCAGAACAGCATTAACCCCGCAGGAAAACACTGCTGATGGGCGGACGCCACAAATACACGCTGAACATGGAGGAGTTGGACAATCTGAGCTGAAGTTTTCACTTCTGGGTGTGTTGGAGAGGGTTTTGGACTGTAAGGTTTTGATTAGTTAATGGAAAAGGAAACCCTTCTGGGTGCCGGTCAGACCACAAATAATGAAGAGACAGGTGATCAGATTAACACTGTGTATTGGAGGTAGAGGGATGGACCACATATGTATATTCAATGATGTATAGATATAGTCTGGAAAATAATAAATACAATAAAGATAGTGAATAAACTAAAAATATATGAACAATAATAATAATTGACTGTTACGTAATGAAAATGTATTCCTAATTCACATCAGTGACATTTCTCAAATAAACATCCAGTTAAATAAACATAAATTAGGTATTTCACAGAAAATACACACCATAAGCATTATTTGTCATTAATAACATACAATGCCCATATATCCTTGTGGCGCATATGAACAGCATTCAAACATATTACATAATGTTAATCCCTTGTTTGAAATGATAACAGCTTAACAGATCAACATTGCATCATCAAGACATTATAAAACACTAAAAAAGGAACTTTTACGCTCATATCTATAACCTTTCCAGTAGCCTACCTAGACTACAGTAGATCCTAAAAGCATTGTCCTGATTCATTTTTTTGTGTGTCTTATGTTGTATTGTGTATTTTCGTATGATATTATTGTTGTGTGATTGGTGTTAACATTTTTTTCTTTTTTTTTTTTCCTTTTTTGTTTAAGTATTAGTTCTTAATGGATTATTTCAATATGTCCTCAGGCTCCCTATTATAAGCTTTGGATAGCTTCTCTGGGAGACCTGATTCACACATGACTGTATGTGCCATTTGGTTTGTGCCATTTGTCTTGATATTATGTGTCGGTGAACTAATAATAATAATAATAATAATAAAGAACTCATAACACTGATCTGCATCTTCATAAAGAATGAACAATCACACGTTATATGATTTTACCTATCTTACTAACACAGAACGATCACTACTACAGGGCATGCATGTGACTCATTCCAGAATTGCGGGTACATTTCAAGTAGAGAAAGAAAACAAAAAATAGGATTTCTTTTTTTCCATTTTTTTTTTCATAGAATGCATTTTCATTTTCAATATTTGCTGATTAATATTAATACTGAACATCAATGTACTAACAGAAAAATCTGTCAACTGTGTTATAGAAAAATTAGGTCAAATATATTCAAATGTAACACAATTTAAAAACCTTTCATCCCTAAGATAATTTTTGTCTTTTCATCCATTAACCCTCTGAGGTCTGAGCTGTTTTCTGGGCCCTGGAGGTGTTCTGACATGCTCTGACATTTGTGTTTTTTTCTGTTACTAGTGACATTTTCATGGCTAAAGTCTAATTACACTGTATTCAGCACAAACTCTGCTACAATAATATATCAGCAGCATGTATGTAAAAGTTTGTAGTTTTGAGATAATGACATTTATGCGTGGTTTGTGAAAATACAAAAAAAAATTCTCACTGAAATAAGGCCATGAAACCCATACTGATTATTTCTTCACAAGACTTTTGAAAATTGTATGACGTAGCCTAGAATATTTGCTCCAAAACTATGTGAAAATCACCCTGACTGCTCATTCAGATAAGACAATATATTGATTTAAAATTTCCAAGACGTGTTTTGTGTGACAAAGCCATATGCGAAGAGGCGTGATCATCTCATTAATATGTAAGCCTTTAACACCTGAGAAAGACAAAGATACTCCCCTAACTGCCCTATTAGGAGCGATCAGGCCCTGTCATTCAGAGCAACCTTGCACAAAGAATGAGGAGATTTAAAAAAAGAATGGCTTTTAGATTGTTTGGATTTATTTACAACACAACACAATCCAAAAATACACAACAAATGACAAAAGAGCACATTGAAAACAATGATCCAAAGACAGAGACCTTTGTGCCATTCCTAAAAACATTGTACATACCTTTCATTTCCAAGGTGTTTGATTTTCACTTTACCATGTTCATGTACAGAGACTCATGTGAATGTTGAAGTCAGCAGGACTCAGTTGCATCTGGTCCCTGAAAGAAAAAAAAAAAGAAAAAACTGTGAACATACTGATATCAAGAGAAACTATAGGGCTGCACGATTTTGGGAATAGATTTTAGATTTTTCTGGTTAAAATTTCTTTTTAAAATTCACAGAATACACACACACACACACATTTCCAACAATATATAATGAACACCAGGTTTGTTGTGCCGTGTAGGCATAGGCTACGCAGTGCTGCATAAAATAATAATAGCAATAAATTAAATCTTCCAAAAGATTTCAAGAACAACTACGCTAGAGAAAAATATATTGATTATCATATGTTACTTCAAATGTTTCCATTCGTTATGATGATATGAAATGAGATAATAGTAAACACATAAAGCCTAATGTTTGGTGCATTTTTCCTTTCAAACGCAATCGCGCTCCAAAATATGATACATTAAAACGCCATCGCGCTCCAAAATATTAAACATTATGGTTATACATATCTATGTTTGAGCAGATATCCACAAACAGTATTTAACAGTAAACACGGGTCTAAATAGTATAATATTCACCATATATCTAGCAACAGTTCAACTGCAATGTGAAGTTTATGCAACAATACCATAAACTAATAAGTAAGAATTTCTTACCTTACATCTTTGTCGTCTTCAAATCGCGTTCTTCTTCTTCTTAGGTAAATCCAATGTAAACTCAGACGTGTCTTCCAAACTCGACGAAAAGCAGAGACTTGTGAAGTTTTTTGGTGTTTTGTGTTTGAGTTAACGAGGGCGTTCGCGTCCCATGTGGAGATTTGCATGTGAATCTCTTTTGCGCGAGTGGGCGTGTCGAATTAAAAAGTAATTAGCAAACGTTTGAGATACTGGACATCCTGTTGGTTTTATACAAATTACTTAAACAGAGAATATTTGTTTTCAGTTTGAATCCGATCATTTAAAAGTACACACTTAAATGTGTATAAAGGTATATGGCTCATAAATGTGTGAGAAGTATTCGCTGAGTTTTGTTTCAGTTTATAGACGTGCTCAAGAAAAAAAAGTTCACCGCGACGGAGAGGCAGAACGCACACCCTGTTTATTTTCTTTATTTTACAAAAGCACAATGTTTTGATTTGATTGTAAGTGGACACATACAAAAGTAGAAATATCACAGATTATTTTTTTATATTTCTTTTTTCTGTATAACCATAAATGACGGAGTAATTTAAGTTTATGTTGCTGCTATGTGAAAAGAATCCAGCAAAACGCGTCTGCGCGTTTCTCGACCTCAGAGGGTTAATGCAACTTTAAGCGAGACTTTTTGTTTTGGAGTAAAAATCTCAACACATTTAACTGAAAAGTTGCCAAGATTGTGTGCATTTTCTCTAAGCATGGCTTTAAAAATGAATTAATTCGCATTGGCTACGGTTTCGCAGTAGCCAATGCGACATCTAGTGTATCTATACCCGCCCGCGCTCTCAGATCATTTGGACGTAGCTGTGTTCAAGAGGTAAAAACGATATAAATGGCTTCAGATCAGGAGATGCACAAGCCTATAGCACATCCAGAGCAAATCTGAAAAGGGGCATCAAAGAGGCCAAGCACTGCTACAAGCTTAAGATAGAGGGACACTTTTCCAACGCTGACCCTCGGCGCATGTGGCAGGGCATTCAGGCCATCAGTGACTACAAACCCTCTCACTCCACCCCCGCAGCCACTGATGTCAACTTCCTGAACGAGCTAAATGACTTTTATGCTCGCTTTGAAAGAGACAACAGAGAAACTGCCACCAAGCTCAAATCCTCAGCTGACCACCCGCCGATCACACTCTCCTCCACAGATGTCTGCAATGCACTGAGCAGGATCAGCACGCACAAGGCTGCTGGACCAGACAACATCCCTGGACGCGTACTCAGGGCATGTGCGGAGCAGCTCGCTGGGGTTTTTACAGACATTTTCAACCTGTCTCTTGCCCAAGCAGCTGTACCAACATGCTTTAAATGCACTTCCATTGTGCCAGTGCCAAAACACTCCAGCCCGAAGTGCCTTAACGACTACCGCCCTGTAGCACTCACACCCATCGTAATGAAGTGCTTTGAGCGGCTGGTCCTGGCACACCTAAAAGACTCTCTTCCATCCACATTGGACTCACACCAGTTTGCCTACCGTAGCAATAGGAGCACAGAGGATGCAGTTTCCATGGCACTGCACTCTGTGCTCACACATCTGGACAATAAGAACACTTATGCACGCATGCTGTTTGTTGACTTCAGCTCAGCATTCAACACTGTCATCCCAACTAAGTTAATAGCCAAACTTGGAGACCTGGGCATCAACACCTCCATGTGCAACTGGATTTTGGACTTTTTGACCAACAGACCCCAGAATGTTCGATCAGGCTCCAACTGCTCCACGTCCATCACACTCAACACTGGTGTACCACAGGGCTGTGTGCTAAGCCCGTTTCTCTACTCCCTCTTCACCTCCGACTGCAAGCCTGTGTACGGATCTAATTCCATCGTCAAGTTTGCGGACGACACTACGGTGATTGGTCTCATCAGCAACAACGATGAGACTGCCTATAGGGAGGAGATCAAGCACCTGGCCACATGGTGCACTGAAAATAACCAGCTCCTCAACACCACCAAAACGAAGGAGCTCATCGTGGACTTCAGGAAAGTGTCAAGAGGCACACACGACACCATCCACATCAATGGAATGGCTGTTGAGCGTGTCTCCAGTTTCAAGTTCCTGGGGACCCACATCTCGGCGGACATGACCTGGACAACCAACACCTCCAGCCTGGTCAAGAAGGCTCACCAGCGCCTTTTCTTCCTGAGGACACTGAGGAAGAATCAGCTTTCCTCCACTATCCTGGTGAACTTCTATCGCTGTGCAATAGAAAGCATCCTGACCAACTGTGCTACAGTGTGGTATGGGAGCTGTTCTGTTGCAGAGCGCAAGGCACTGCAGCGGGTGGTGAAAACCGCCCAGCGCATCACTGGGACTCCACTACCTGCCATCGAGCACATCCAGAGGAAACGCTGTCTGCATCGAGCTCGCAGCATCCTTAAGGACTCCTCTCACCCAGCCCACAGACTGTTTTCTCTCCTGCCCTCCGGCAGGCGTTTCAGGTGCCTACGGACCAGGACCAGCAGACTAAAGAACAGTTTTTTCCCCAGAGCTGTCTCTTTATTAAACTCTAACCCTCATTGATCCCACTCCCCTCATATACTGATTGACTCTCCTCTCCCTCCTCACACCTGCCTCCATTTTGTTATTTGCAATACTATAATGTTCATTTGCACTGCTGACTGTTATATAGAAACAACTGTTTACATATGCATCTTGCACTACTACCTTGACTGGAATATGCTCAATTTGCACTGCCGACTGTTTATTTACAGTACCGACTGTTTACATATACATTTGCAATACCGTACTTTAACTGTAATATGCAATTACTTCCACTGCACTTTCACTCGGATAGCTTCTGTCCAAACTTTATTTGCACTACTTTAAATCCATTGTTATACTGCTCATTTTAGCCTAACTTATACATATATCTATTTGTAAAATTCTGTTTATAGTAATAGCCATCTGTATATTATGCTCACATTCTGTTTATAGTAACACCCATCTGTATATATATTCATAGTACATATCTATCTGTAAAATTCTGTTTATAGTAATAGCCATCTGTATATTATGCTCACATTCTGTTTATAGTAACAGCCATCTGTATATATATTCATAGTACATATCTATCTGTAAAATTCTGTTTATAGTAACAGTCATCTGTATATTATATTCAGTACATATCTATCTGTAAAAATGCTGTTTATAGTAATAGCCATCTGTATATTATATTCAGTACATATCTAGCTGTAAATTCTGTTCACAGTAATAGTTATCTGTATATTATATTCATAGGACAAATCTATCTGTAATTTTTTTGTTTATAATAGTATTCAACTCTATATTTATTCAGTACATATCCATGTTCTGCACTTATGGAACCACTGTATATCCTGCACTTGCTGCTATTGCACTTCTGGTTAGACCTAAACTGCATTTCGTTGCCTTGTACCTGTACTTGTGTAATGACAATAAAGTTGAATCTAATCTAATCTAATCTAAAATACTGTTCGTTTTCTCACACAAACCGCTCGTTTCGTGTCTTGGGCCATCAATGTGTACTTACGATGGGGAATTGTTTAATTTGGACGATGGGGAATTGTTTAATTTGGACGATGGGGAATTGTTTTAATTTGGACTCTGTGCATGCTCTTTGAGACAGTGACCATCGACCTGCATTATATGACTGACAGACAAGAACGGTTTGACCTAAAAATATCAAAATTGAAACTACTGCGGAAAAAAAGACACCTACATCTTGGATGCCCTTGAGGTAAGCTAAAACATACCAAAATTTTATTTCAAAGTGAACTATCCCTTTAAGGCGAGACACTACAGGTGAATAGGGTAAAATTGTTAACTTACAGATATCATCATCAAACTTTACCAGTTGATTACTCACATGAATAGGAGAGAAAAAATGCATTGCAAGTTTTCTGTAATTTTATTTTAAAATATGCTAATGAGGCTATATCTAATTAAATATTCATTAATTTGCATATATTTTGAAGTGACGAATCTGACCATTGAAAAAAACAAGGTTCAAAATTATTTTTGCATTTTGTTGATATATTCAATGAAAAGACATTATCAGAGGGGATTATGAATATCCCCTTTTGTTACCCTGTAAATCAAAAAATACTGCCAATAGCCTTAAAAAATTGATTTCCGCCCTATTTTTAGGCATAAAATGTCATATAAATCAGGCCAAGAATGATATATCAACAAATCCCTCTGAACAAACCTTCACAATATAGTTAGGAATACGTCACGCCTGTCAGAAATTGGCTACGTTCAGACCTAAATGTGTATTTTGGACTTTTTTTCAGCACAAGTCTGAAAGAATACATGTTATTGAAGACAAATAACCCAAAATCTCAAAATTGACCAGTGAAAAAAAAAGTATGTTTTTGCCTGCCGTGTTTTGCCTTAAAAGATCAAAAACAATAACATTTTCTGCCAGTGTAATAAGGTCCACTGAGTCGAGTTGCAATGAGAACAGTGCAGCTTTATTCAAATAAATGTGAACAAAATAAACAAACTTGACATGGACATGACACTCCCCAACAGCAGTTCGAGGGAGCAAAGCTAGACTAAATATAATGGGTGACATGGAGGCTATTTATACACAAAAGGCTTGTTCGACTTGAACCGGCGCTGCACAGACCGATCGGTTAATGACATCAAAGTACCGCGAGAGCGATTGAAAAGCATAAGGAGCCGTCTGCTCTCTAATCTCTCTCGCGGTATTTTGATGTCATTCACAGATCGGTCAGTTCAGCGCCAGTTCAAGTCGAACAAGCCTAAAGACTAATGACAAACAAGAAACACCTGTGAACAATCAGACAATGAACCAATAAGAAAACAACTGAACAAACAAGAACCAATGAGAATATAACACATGAACCATAGGAAGCACATGACAAGATCTCATGACGGGATAACGGGAATCACAAGACAAACAGGAACCATGACTATGACTAAACTTCAAAATAAAATAAATGAAACATGAAACAAAAACCATACCAAATGTGACAGCCAGACTCTGAAACTTTTGAAACAATTTTAAATGTAAAAACTACAATTTAATCCTATAAAATACATCTGATTTACAGATATTTAATGAACTTGAAAATTAACTGTGTCTAATGCATTTCCTGATATGGAAAGTAAAATGCCATAGCTGTCCCCTCACACCCTGGGCACGCAAATCATTTATTTGGCAATTTCTGCCCATATGTCTTTGTTTATTTCTACATGGCGTCCCGTCACCGCGATTGGTTCTGGGATGATTCTGAGGACATCTTCAAAGTATCCTCACGGTTTGGCCAGTAGAAGCGATTTCTCCCAACTTTGTGCATGCATTTGACTTTTGCATGTGTCCCTCAGCGATGGTCCAAGGATAAATTTCATCATCATATTTGATGACACACCACTGTCCAATGAAATTTTTGATTTTCCAGTTGATTTCATGTGTTTTCTGTGATTGCTGATCTTCGGTGGTGTCAGAAAGTATTGGTTGAACTTCAAACCTTTGTGTGTTGTGACATGCACACTCAAGAATCTGCTTAGTAGAGCAGAGAAAGCTGACATCTCTGTACATCTTTCCTGGTGTGAGAGTGATCATCTGATGGAGGCTCATTGTTGAAGGAACCACCGAGAGTTGTTTTGGCATCTTCTGTACAGCTTTCCCCACAGCTTCCTCATCAATGTAGAACAGCTGTATAGAGGTCTGGACATTCAGTAGACAATCATACAATTTCTTTGCATTTTGAATGTCTTTTCCTTCACTGACCAGTCTGTCCGCTGTTCTTTTTAAAACCCTACCCACTCCATCTGGTGCACCTTTTCCGTGGCTTGCTTCAAAGAAGCTCCATGTGCCTTTCTTGAAGCCCTTCTTGAACAACTCTGTGCTAAACATATAGAAGTTGCCCTTCTGACGGTATTGGGTGCACGGTCCAACACTAAAAAAAATAACTAATTTACTGATGGATGGTGGGTTTTCACATGATCAAGCACAGGAGACAAGTGTGTCCAAATAGCGGGTGGACTTTTCTCTTTTGATGTTGAGATGGTAGTAAAGCACAAATGTTTCTCCACTCCACCCACATGAAGGATTCCTGTATGCAGAGTTGCCTGCTGCTGAGATGATGCAAAATGAACTGCCAGAATTTCTGCTGATAATTTGCATGCATAATTTTCAGAAAAATCAATGTGAATCAAACACTCATCAGATTTCATGTTTTTCTTGAGCTCCCGGTAGTGGTTGTATTCTTTCTCCCTTTCTTTATTTTTATTTCTCCTTTCTCCCAGTTCAGTTGTCCACTGAACAAATCTCACTGGAGCCTCAGCATCATACTCACTGTTGAGCTGATAGATATTGCTTCTGCATTTGGCACATTCTCCATACATGCATTCTTTGCTTGCAGGATCACAGCATATTGAGTTTGTAATAATTTCCAAGTTAGTCGTCCCAAGAAGTTTGAGTGTATGAAGCTTCTGGACAAGGAAGTATAAGTTTTCATGAACTTTACAGAGACAGGTGTCTCTGTCAGATATGGATGGGTGGACAACCCAGAAAGGACGCATACAACATAAAAGTACATATGACAGCAGACTTGATGGATTCTCTAGAAGGAATTTGCGATGAAGATTTTTTATGGTATCATTTAGAAACCTTTTCTGCATTTTTGCTTTTCCTCTTGTAATGGTTTTTTTTTTTTTTTTTTTTGCTGTCAAGCGGCTGACATCGTCTCTCAACAAGAATTCATGTACCTTCTTTTGGAGCTTGCTTTGTGTTGATCGATATTTTCTTCTTTGAAAAATCAGCTCACTTTGGTTCCCAAACTGCTTTCTTGAAAAACCAAGTGATGTCTGTGTTGTCTTAAGTAGCCATTTTTTTAGAATCTTCATTGACACAATTCGTGATATAATCTGACGCACTCTTGTCTGATATTATCTATCAGTGCATTATGAAACAAGAGAGTTTTTTGAACCTCTGCAGGGACTTTATGTTTTCCTATTTGCTTCCTTGTTTTTGAACGAGGGGATTTGTTACGAACTGCTCCGAGACACGAAGGTTGAGATCCAAGTGCAGCTTTAATTAGTAGCACAACTTCATGTTCACCTCAAACACAATAACTTGTTTGAAAAATTTCAGTCTGGTTTCCGCCCTGGCCATAGCACAGAAACAGCCTTGGTCAGGATCACCAACGACCTCTTGATGGCAGCAGATACTGGTTCCCCATCTCTACTCATCCTCCTAGACCTAACAGCTGCTTTTGATACAGTAGACCATAACATCCTCCTCCACCGGCTGCACTATACCACTGGACTCTCAGAAAATGCTCTCAACTGGTTTATCTCATACTTGACTGGCAGAATGGAGCACGTCATCCTGGGCAAAGCAAAATCACACACTCACAATGTCACCTGTGGTGTTCCTCAGGGCTCTGTGCTGGGCCCTACACTCTTCTCCATTTATATGCTCCCGCTTGGAAAAGTCATTAGCAGACATGGTATATCTTTCCATTGTTATGCTGATGACACACAGCTTTATCTCAGGACAACCCCCACTTCTTCTGCTTCCTTGCCAGCATCCACATTGACCACATGCCTGGAGGAGATAGAGGCGTGGATGAAGCTCAATTTACTTCAGCTAAACAGTTCCAAAACGGAAGCCATCTTAATTGGAACTCCACATCAACTCTGCTTGTCCACCATCAACAGTATTACTTTCTCTGGCCAAAACATCACCCTTTCTTCATCTGTCACCAATTTGGGTGTTAAAATGGACTCTCAACTCACTTTTGACACCCACATCAAACACCTCTGTAAGACATCATTCTACCACCTAAAGAACATAGCCAAGCTCCGTCCAATACTCAACCTGGCAGATGCAGAGAAGCTCGTCCACGCCTTTGTCTACTCCAGGCTGGACTACTGTAATGCACTCCTCATCGGGATCTCTGGTAAAAGCATCCAGCGACTCCAATATATCCAGAATAGCACTGCCAGGATCCTTATGAGGGTGCGCAAGCATGATTACATCACCCCCATCCTGAAATCTCTTCACTGGCTCCCTGTCCCATTCAGAATTGAATATAAGGTTTCCCTCCTCACCCACCAGTGCATTCACGGACATGCCCCCCTTTACCTACAGGAACTCCTCACTCACCAGACCTCCTCGAGCACTCTCCGTGTTCTGCAAACACAAACACCCTCTACACCCCCAGAACCAAGCTCTGCAGCATGGGTGATAGGGCCTTCTCATCGGCTGCCCCGAGGTTGTGGAATGCCCTCCCTGATCAGCTGAGGGCCCCACAGACTACAGATTTTTTTTAACAAAACCTAAAAACACATCTTTTTAAAAAAGTTTTTCACTAAATATATTTTCTTTAGGTTTTTTCCTTTTAACTATTTTTAAATCTTGATTTTTTTAGATTACTATATGCTCTGTAGCACTTTGAGATTGCTATAATGTAAAGTGCAATACATAAAATGTATTATTATTATTATTATTAATTAAGGGGCCATCCAAACACGTAATCCAATATACAGGCAATAGGTCAAAACACAGGTAGGCCGTCCAAACAAACAAACAAATAAACAAAACAGGCAGGGGTCAGAGGCAAAAGAGTAATCCACGAAACAGGCAAAAAAATCAGGCATGAAACCAGGGAAAACGCTCAGAAATGCAGTGCAACAACATACAAAACTTCGCAGTGAGTGAATGAGTGAACATGGTATAGGCTGAGACTAACAGGGTGATGAGACTCAGGTGAATGCAATCAGTGATGATGAGTCCGGGCAGTGAGTTATGGGACATGTAGTTTGTGAGGGAGTGATAATAGTCTGGTGTGGAGTGCCCTCTGGGGGCTCTCAAGGGCACTCCAGCTGGTGACCGTTACATGATTCAGACACACATGTCAGTCTCTGAAGGTGTTTCTGGTATTTTCGGAGAGAGGTTGTTTTCCTTTTCAGCAAAATCTTTAATTTTTCAATTTCTCTGTATAATTTGCAGTTCTGACGTTTTAATTGTCTTCATCCTGACCTTTGTCTGAAAATATAAAAACAAATTTAAATAGAATTTTAAGTAGCCTATATTCATATTTTTCTTGCATAGAAAAGGGTTATCTTTATTTAGTGTTTAAATGTGCACTATGCCCTACCCCTAACCCTACCCTACCTCTACCCAGGATCGATTGCTCTTGTCTGCCTCGCTGCCTGCTGTGAGTCTGTTTGCTTCGGTGCTGTAAGCTCCGTCTTAGCCTAGTATTTCTTTGTTTTGAACCATCATTTACTACAATTTCTAGTTGTTTATTCTACTAAATACAGTTTACCCAACATCTCAGATTAACCTGACATCGCTAGCTTCTGTTACTACTAGCACAACACGCTAGTAATTCGCTAGCCTGTTAACGCGCTCATCTATTTTTTTTTTTTTTTTTTTCTCTCGCGCCTTTGAGTTCATAAAAAGCTCAAGTGACTAAGAATCAGTCAACAAACACGGTGAGTAATGTCTTGTCCTGTTATTGTCACCTGCACTTCATGTCACATGTTTAGCATAGCCTTCTATGTCGGCAATATAGGATTTATATGTGATAAATGCAAGGAGACAGTTAGGCTGACGGAGAAGATTTCAGAACTAGAGACACACATCCAAACTTTAATTGAGGATAGTAAGAGTGCTAGAGCTTTGGATACTGCTTTGGATGCGCCTAGCATAGTGAACTCTTTACATGACTCGGTTCTGGCTGAATTAGTGCCTGTGCAGCAAGGCACATGGGTGACAGTGAGGGATTGCTCTAGTCGCGGATCAAAAAAACACTCTTCCGGTCCGATCACCATAACAAATTGATTTGCCCCGCTCAGTGAAACACCCACTGAGAATGCTGTTGATTGTGCCCTAGCAATGGGTGATTCGATCACACAGAACGTGAAAATAGAGACACCAGCCACCAGTCACATGTTTGCCGGGAGCCAGAGCGCCTGACATCAAAGCAAATTTAAAAGTGCTGGCTAATGCTAATCGTAAATTCTCTAAGATCATTATTCACGTCGGCACTAATGATGTTCGACTCCGCCAGTCGGAGATCACCAAAATTAATATTAAAGAGGTGTGTGAACTCGCAAGTATGATGTCAGGCACTGTAATTTGCTCTGGCCCCCTTCCTGTTCGCAGGAGTGATGAGATAGTTAGTAGATTGTGTTCAATGATTGGCTGTCTCGGTGGTGTCCGCAAAATAATATAGAATTCATAGACAATTGGCAAAGTTTTTGGGGCAAACCTGACCTGTTGAAAAGGGTAAATAATTAATTGATGTTCAACAAATAAAAAACAGCTATAATACAGATGAGCAAATGATAAAGCTTGGGTTGCTGAATATTCGATCCCTTACTCCAAAAGCACTCATTGTTAATGATATGATTTCAGATAATAACCTAGATGTGCTGTGTTTGACAGAAACTGTTGAAGATTTTGTTGTTTAGAAAATAAGTAATTTAACTGTTTTTTGTACACTATTATTTCCTTTCTGTCTGTGTATGTCTTTGGGTGACTTTGGAACCTGAGAGCTGTGTGGTTACAGCAGAGAATTCTATTTCAGTAATGTCACATGGTACAAACTATTTCTCAAAATACCTATAGAATGTATTACCATATTTGGGAGAAGGATGTAGGTATATACGTTTGCTGGACAATCTTTCTGCAGGGGCTCTTTCTGCGGAGAGTCTCTCGGCTTTGTTTGTTAATAAAGTCTAATATTTCTGGTATCAAAAATCTCTGAAGTCGTTTCCCTGAAAGGAAAGAATTAAACCACAACAATGGCGACCCCGGCAGGACATGGCTTAGGAGCTGAAGAAGCCACGAAGGGCTCGCTGGTGACTTACACAGACAACAGTGGCCGCTGTACTTTGAGGTGAGCAGTTTTGCTTTTGAATAAGGTATGTGTAAGTCACCAGTGGCCCGGATGTGGTAAGAAAAAGCTTCTCCAAATTTAAAGAACTTAAAAAGTGATTTTTGATATCAGAAATAATTGCATGCATTGTCTTTGTAAATGTCAAGTAGTGGGGGAGCTCCCGATAGTGTTTGCCAGTACTTGTTTAATCCTGAGTGGATTCTATAACTACTGGGGATGCTGATTTAGCGCTAAGAGTTTTGACGTACGTACGTAAAAGTTTTGTGTTTGTTCAATCAAGAGGGCCTTGAAGGATGATGAGCAAAAAGCATGCACACAAAGGGTTTGAGTTTATTGATAAGGATATCAATTATTGATTTGTGGGTTCTTGTAAGTGGGCCTTGATGGATACAAGAATAGCATGAACACAGAAGAAGTTTTGTCTTACTTGTCAAGTGGGCCTTGATGGATGACAAGCGTACTGATATAAGGATATCAGTTATTTATGTTTTATACCTGTAAGTGGGCATTGATTGATACAGGTGTAGTTTAGCTTATATAGATGGTTGATCTGCAGACATTTGTAAGAGGGCCTTGAAGGATACAAATGAGCATGATTGCAGATTTAGTCAATTTCCGGGTACCTTATTACTCCAATAAGAGTTTGCTCAGGGGAATTAAGATCATATATGACTCTGTTGTGTTGAGGAAGTGAATCACAGAGGTTTATGGAATAGGATAGTTAAAAGTGTAATATTTTAATGTATTGTTCAGATCTGACAGAGTAGAAAAAAAAAAGTGTGTGAGATCATGTTGGTGTGCCTGTAGGATCCTGTGACTGTGCCTGTGGTTGAAAATAAGTGACCTCTGACCCTGGTTGCTTGAAGGGACAGAGAATGTGTGAATGAAGGGATGTTAAATGGTGTGTATTAAGAAAGAAAAGTAAGGGAAAACAATTGTTCCAAGATATTAACTATAAAGAATATTGTATAAAATAAGTTAAAATAATAAGATATATGTTTAATCAATAAATGTAATGATATATTAATAGATGAATATAAATAAGATTGCACGTGCTTAATATATTATATATTATATCTGAAGACGTCTAAAATTTGTATCTCATTATCCCTGAAGACAGAGTGGAAAAAGTATTCCATTGCAGATAAATAAGTTTGTGTTCAGAGAAAAATAACTGGTGCAGTGCTGAAGGTTAACAAGATTGAGTGACCAAGTTTCAAAAGTCATGAATACGTTCAGAAGTTGATGAGAGTAAATAAATAAGAGGAATTCCTTGATGTTTGTGAGAAACATACTAAATTATTGTGAACACTGCATGCAAATATAGAAGAAAGATTGAAGTCTAATTTTATGATAGGGGAAATTATTCAATTGTATTATTCTCAGATCATCAGAGTTATTGCTGATATAGAAAAACAGAACTAGATTGCTTTTTCCTGCAATGAAGAACTGCTTTACTAATAGAATTGGGGAAATGCTATTGTCAACCAGTGAGATTTTATATAAAAAGAAATAGTGAAAAGATGCAGGTTAAAAAGTGGAATGTGATAAAGAACTAATAGCTTATATGTGAAAGTTCAATTTGATTCATGCAGATCTCTGAGTGTTCAAATTGCAGATGGCTTCAGTGTCCTGTGGAAGCAACAAGAGGGCAAAGGGCAAAGACGCGAATGCAGAGAGAAGAACAGAGAGAAGTGGGTGAGGGGTTCTCAGCTCCCCTCCTGAAGTTGACCAATCAAAAAGACTCAGAAAGACTGAATTAATATGGGAAAAGGTGAAACTTTCACTTGAGACTTTTCCTGAGGACAAAGAGAAATACTGAGATGCAAAACTGGCAGGATCGATAAAAAGCCCAAACTAGGCAGAGAAACAACAGAGCCTATTCTCCACTCTGCAATGGCCTTTGAGTGACAGCTGGCAAAACATGCAGAGCGACAGCCAAGCTAAAAACAGAAGAACAGACCCTTACGACACGACAGGTGTGACAAACCTTATGAACACTCTAGAGACTGCTTCAAATTTGGTTAATTATTATATTAACGTTATTCATTCTGATTATTCACTGGTCTCATAGCAATTCTTTATATTCTCTGCTAAACTAACCCTCTCTGCTTTTTCAGTAGGTACAAGTCCAGCTCTATAAGAAAAGAAAATACAGAGAAGTGGGTGCTCAACTCACCAAATAGTTAAAACTGAGGCTGGATTTGGTATAGTGAGGGCTATTATATTAGACATATAGGGCTAAAAAGCCTGATAGAATTATTCTAGGGCAAAGAAAAAACACAAAATGTCAAAGAATTATTAATTTTGTTTGCAAAACCATGATACTGGTCACTCCATCTTGTTTTAATAATTTTCTAGAGATAGATTGGAGAAGGAAAAATAACTCCAAAAGTCCAAAAAATTATGAAATCAAAAATGATGTCGAGACTGGGATAATGAGATGGAAATGTTATTGGCCATGGATACAAGATTAGGTAGAGATCTCAAATTTTCCAAGATTTGGTAGAGATCTCCAATTTTCCAAGATTAGGTAGAGATCTCCAATTTTCTTCTTAAAGCAGCTCATGAGCAAAAATAAAAAGAATATGAAAAAGTAGACCAAACAAATGAAAGACAAAATGCATTTGAGAAATTACAATTGGCTGTCTTACTCTCAACTGCACCATACTAAGGCCTATTATTCTGAAATATTTAATCTATTAGAGTTTGAAAAAAGAAAAAGAAAAAAGGGTTTATAACAACGGTGTTAAACTAAACGTTAAGATCACTGACACTTCTGAATAGTGTTTGTGTAGCTGTGTGTGACATTGTCCGTCAGACCTTTGGAATTCCACAGCTAAATTTACAAGTTCCGCATATAGAGCACAACCTGCGGAAGAAGAATGTGTGATGGCCAATGAGTGACTGAGTATGAATGAGTGAGAGATGGTGTACACCAAGGCAAATCTATTATTTTGCCTACAGCTGTATCTAAATTTGATATGTGGGCCCACAGGGCATATTCTGCCCAATAATGACCATGGATGGATTTGGTTAATTTCCTGGTCGAAACTGTAGTGACAATAGAAAAGAAAAGAAAAAACAGTACCACAATTGCGCAGCGCCTAACACATCTGACTTTCCTTTCAGAATATCGTGATGGAGAATAACACATCTAATTTTCTTTTCAGCATATCATGAAGGAGCTGACGTTTTGTCAAAAGTATGAAATATTGTCTTGTAACTTTTTTCTTGTTGCAAAGTGGGTTGAGTGTTGTATAAGATGCCTGATAAATAGTGTGCTAACAGTGGGACTCAAAACAATGAGATAACTGAGCTGAATTGACTAATTGTAAAAAGTAATATAGGGGTTAAGACCCCCAGAAGGGGACAGAACACCACTCAGCCCACATGATCATTTTACAGGTGACAGCAAGAAGGACAATGGGCCAGATGAGCAGATGATTTAATATGTTGTTGTCACTAACTGAACTAACAGAAATAATGAAGGTTTCATTCACAGATGAGAACAGTTCAGTACCAGGAAGGTTACTAAGACGATTCAAACAAAAAGAAGCAGTGACTGCTTTGTCATCTCAGAAGAGCATTGATCAGCAAACTGACATTTGAGTCCATGCCTCTCAACTTAAAATACACCAACAAGCCTCAACCCTGCACAACAGGAAGTGAGGGATCAAGGTCTTGTGCTAGTAACAGCCTCCCTCGCCGTCGAAGGAAAGCCCATTGCAACGGCTCGTAAAGAGTCACCCTGGTGAAACTGAATGATCAACATGAATGCAAAAAGAAGACAAACGACAAGAAAAACTTTAAATGAAAATTTGCAGAATGTGGAAAGCTCACGAAAAGTTGTGCAAAGAAAAGAGAATCAACAGAGATGAGTACAAGTTCAAAGTCAACATCAACCAAACTTTATTTTAAGGTAATGTTAAAGCCCTTGAATATACTAGTAGCAACTTAATAATAACCCCACCAGAAGGAAAAATATTGAATTAAAGAATATATCAAAAACAACGTAGAAAAGAAATTATAAATGATTTAAAAAGAAACAAAATAATGAATAAGCGACTAATTCAAGTAATTGTCATAGCATAGTGAAAATTAAGACAAGTCATGAAGGAAAATACAACTAGAACTAAATGACATTTAAAAAAAAAAAAAGATCATAAATGGTAGGCCTACTCGAATGTAATTTGTCAATACAGGAGTATAAGTAATTAATTTAAGGCTACAGTTGAAAATTAAAGAAAATATTAACACTGGCTATTAACAAATATTTGATTTCAATTTAAGTTATAAGATTATGATTTGATTCAATATGCTATTGACTAATTTAATGTATTTTAAATGGTGCTAATAGAATGACCACCTCAGTTGTAAATTATTCGAATTCAATAACAAACAGGCATTATGAACAATTTATATGGTACCAGAGGGGGGTAAGAATGACAGGTTATTGCACAAAAACATACTTTTGAATATTCTCAATACAGATGCGCATTGTTTTCACCAAGTGCGCAAGGGGGGAGTAAAGAGGGATTAAGAATAAGGAAAGAATTAAAAGGCTAAATTAAGAATTAAAGGAAAATTAAATAAAAGGCATTTCTGGCAATTTCTGACTGTACACATATTAAATTTGTGCCAAAAATAAAGGTAAAAAAGGAACAGTGACACAAATAGGCCATATATCAGTACCAGAAGGACTAATAAAACACCTAATGGATTATATGAGCAAGATAGAGAAAGGTAAAGGCAATGAGATCAACAGAGGAGGGTCAGGAGAAGTAATTAAATATTCCCAGAGAAGTATTCCTTAGATTTTAAATTCTATCAGAAATAAGTTTAGATAATGGGACAGCAGTCATTCCAGAGAAATTGAAGATTAAATTATTTGTGTGCAGAGACTTAAATTATAGAAAGGAAGTTTTAAGTTATAATGCTTTATGTTTGAAATGAATAAGATTAAAATTAGGTATACAGAAAAAGAAATGTACGTACAATGAATATGTAAGATAGTATAAAAAGTTATTTTTGAGAGTTATTTTTTCTAATTGTCTAATGAGTTTATTGAATGACTTTTATGAAGTAAATGTAACATTGCTCTTAAAGCTTTCTTAGTTTGAGTGATTACATGTGACATAATTAAGTTTATTCATGATAGTTCATTTAGAAATTAGTAGAAAGGAAGAAAAGGTATTCAGTAAAGGTATGCTTGAACTGAGGAGCTATAATGAGAAGAAGCTGCAACACGTGAGACTAAACATGGTATTTATTGTTTAAATTTGGTAATAAAGTAGACAGAATTTGAAATGTAAAACGTTATAACGAAGCATATTGCGATTTAATGGATAGAAGGTGCACTACAATGTTATGTTTGTTTAATCAACTAAAAATGACTGACTAAAAGATTGATTCTTCAAATTTAAGAATTGATATTCCTTCATAAAAATAAGAAGCGAATAAAAATGAGAGGAAGTAATTTTTACCCAGACCTATTTTAAATCAAAATTCATATGGATTATGCAAAATTAAAAAGCAAACTAAATCAATGATTCTACTATAATCAGCAGAGATTTATTATAATGATTTGTCTTTATTATAATGAAAACAATTACATGAAAAAAGTAGAATGACTTATGTTTGGAGAAAAATTTGCAAATACGATTGAGTCAAAAAGTTAAGGAAAACTTGATTTAAAGATTAAGGATTCTGAAGTTGTAATATTGAAAGGGGGTTATTATTCTGTTGTGGACGTTCCATATTAAGAAGATAATGGAGAGGGCAACTAAATCATATATTATTGAGGATGAAGAAGATAATGAATAAGCCATCATGTGTCTGGGTTGAAGAGGATATCTACATTGCAAGAAGAACTTTAATTGCATAAGGGATTTTTATGTTTGACATATTATACATAACTGTGACAATAACAGACAATGCTGAACCAATTTCATCAACACACTTGTAACAATGTTTGATGTTTGATTAGGGAGGATTCGAGTCTTTTACTTTCTCCATTGAAAGAAAGAAAAACAACTGAAAGAAAGAAAATGTATGGAGAAAGATGTTTGGCTCGATTGCTCCTCCAGGAGTGTGGTGGCATAATTTCAGTCATTGAAAATAAGAATGAGTGATTTAATTTAGTCACTAAGGTAGTATAACGGAGGGGACTGGATTTTGAAACTACACTCTGGAAAACAATAGCGAATGTGGGGCTTAAATAAGCCCCAGAGGAGGGAATGTTGAAGATTTTGTTGTTTAGAAAATAAGTAATTTAACTGTTTTTTGTACACTATTATTTCCTTTCTGTCTGTGTATGTCTTTGGGTGACTTTGGAACCTGAGAGCTGTGTGGTTACAGCAGAGAATTCTATTTCAGTAATGTCACATGGTACAAACTATTTCTCAAAATACCTATAGAATGTATTACCATATTTGGGAGAAGGATGTAGGTATATACGTTTGCTGGACAATCTTTCTGCAGGGGCTCTTTCTGCGGAGAGTCTCTCGGCTTTGTTTGTTAATAAAGTCTAATATTTCTGGTATCAAAAATCTCTGAAGTCGTTTCCCTGAAAGGAAAGAATTAAACCACAACAAAACCTGGCTAAAACCAAACGATTACATAACTTTAAATGAGTCAACCCCACAAGATTACTGTTATAAACATGAGCCTTGTCTGAAACGCAAAGGGGGAGGGGTGTTGCTGTCATTTATAGTTATATTTTCAAAACCACTAAGAAATCAAGTTTTAAATATACTTCTTTGTAAAAATATATAGTGTAAACGATAAATCACGTTTGAGATTTGTGCTGGCTACTGTATACAGGCCACCAGGGCACCATAAAGATTTTATCAAAGAATTTGCGGACTTTCTATCAGAATTAATATTGACTGCAGATAAAGTACTAATTGTTGGTGATTTCAATATACACATAGGCTAGATAATGAAAAAGATGCATTGGGTTTGGCATTTAAAGACATTGTAAACTAAATTGGAGTTAGACAACACGTGTCAGGACCTACTCATTGTCGTAATCATACTCTAGATCTAATATTATCACATGGAATAAATGTTGATGCCGTTGAAATTCTGCAGCAGAGCGATGACATCTCAGATCATTATCTAGTCTCGTGTAAATTACATTTAGCCAAGGCTGCAAAGCCGACTCCATGTTATAAATATGTTAGACCTATCACTTCTACCACTAAAGATTGCTTTATCAATAATCTTCCTAATCAGTTTCATCATCTCAGCATCCCAGATAGCTTAGAAGAACTTGATATTGCAACAGAAACTTTTAACTCTCTCTTTTCCAGCACTTTAGACACAGTTGCTCCGTTGCGCTTAAAGAAGATTAAAGAAAATAGTCCAACGCCGTGGTACAACGAGCACACTCGGGCCCTTAAGAGAGCAGCCAGAAAAATGGAGCGCAACTGGAAGAAAACAAAACTAGAGGTATTTCGGATTTCATGAACGGAGAGCTCGATTACTTACAGAGATGCTTTAAAAGCTGCTAGATCTGATTATTTTTCAACCCTATTAGAAGAAAATAAACATAATCCTAGTTATTTATTTGAAACGGTGGCTAAACTAACGACAAAGAAAGCTTCAAGCCCAGAAGTTTCCAAGCAACACAGCAGTAATGACTTTATGAACTTCTTCACTTATAAGATTGATAATATCAGGGACAAAATTATAACTATGCAATCGTCTACTACAGTATTGCATCAGGCAGTGCATTGTAGTCTCCCTGAGGAAAAATTTGATTCATTTATTGCTATAGGAGAGGAAGAATTTTGCAAACTCGTTAATTCATCTAAATCGACAACATGTTAGACCCTATTCCAACTAAGCTACTGAAAGAGATGCTCCCAGAGGTCATAGATCCTCTTCTTAATATCATTAATTCGTCTTTGTCTCTAGGATACGTACCAAAAAACTTTAAGCTGGCTATGATTAAACCGCTTGTTAAAAAAACGCAACTTGGTCAATTTACAGGCCGATCTCGAATCTACCTTTTCTGTCAAATATATTAGAAAAAGCAGTATCCTCACAACTGTGTTCCTTTCTTGAAAGAAATGATATCTGCGAGGATTTTCAGTCCGGATTTAGACCGTACCATAGTACCGAGACAGCTCTCGTTAGAGTCACAAATGATTTGCTCTTATCATCCGAACGTGGTTGTATCTCTCTATTAGTGTTACTTGATCTTAGTGCTGCATTTGACACTATCGACCACAACATTCTTTTAAATAGAATAGAAAACTATGTTGGCATTAGTGGAATTGCACTAGCATGGTTTAAATCATACTTTTCTGACCGTTATCAGTTTGTAGCAGTAAATGAAGAGATGTCTCATCGATCACAAGTTCAGTATGGTGTCCCACAAGGCTCAGTACTACGACCGTTGCTGTTCACTCTGTACATGCTACCATTAGGAGATATCATTAGGAAACATGGAATTAGCTTTCACTTTTATGCCGACGATACTCAGCTGTATATTTCTTCAAAACCTAACAAAACTTACCAATTCACAAAATTAACGGAATGCATAGCTGATATAAAAAATTGGATGACTCGTAATTTCCTACTACTAAATTGAAAAAACAGAGATTCTAATTATTGGACAAAAAACGTCCTCACGTAATAATTTAGAATACTGTCTAACACTTGCTCTGTTAAGTCTTCGTCGTTGGTTAGGAACCTGGGTGTGCTCTTTGATACCAACCTTTCATTTGAAAGTCACGTGTCTAGTATCTGTAAAACCAAATTTTTCCATCTTAAAAATATATCTAAATTACGCCATATGCTCTCATTGACAAATGTGGAACAATTAGTTAATGCATTCATGACCTCAAGGCTAGATTATTGTAATGCTCTACTGGGTGGTTGCCCTGCACGCTTAATAAACAAACTACAGCTAGTTCAAAACGCAGCAGCTCAAGTTCTTACCAGAACCAGGAAGAATGACCATATTAGCCCAGTTCTGTCAACACTGCATTGGCTGCCTATTAAACATCGTATAAATTTTAAAATATTGCTGATTACTTACAAAGCAATAAATGGTTTAGCTCCGCAGTACTTGAGCGAGCTCTTAACGCATTATAGTCCTTCACGTCTATTGCGATCTCAAAATTCCGGCCAGTTAATAATACCTAGAATATCAAAATCGACTGCTGGCGGTAGATCCTTCTCCTATTTAGCACCAAAACTTTGGAACAGTCTCCCTAACATTGTCCGGGAAGCAGACACACTCTGTCAGTTCAAAGTTAGATTAAAGACACATCTCTTTGACCTAGCATTCACATAATACATTATAGACTTCTATAATTCAATGTTAGGCTGCATAGATTAGGTCAGCCGGAACCGGGAACACTTCTCATAAATCCTGATGTACTCGTTACATCATAAGAAGAATGGCATCTACGCTAATTTTAGTGTCTTTGTTTATCCCAAGGTTTACCCGCAGCCTGCCGTATCCAGGCCGTATCCAGATCTGACGAAGGACCTTCGCCTGGACCCGATGACAACGCAGTGCTGAAGTGCCAACTAGTCTCTCCCTATGGAGGATCCCTTTACCACTCTACAGATAAAGCGTTGTCAGGAAATTAATTTTGCGTACCTACCCCGAAGTGACAAAATAAAATAAAATTCTGTATAAAAATTTACAAGGAAAGTAGGGCTGGTCCGAATACCATTTTTTGAGCTTCGAAGCTTCGGTAGTAATGAACATCGAATATTCGAAGCTTCGGAGAGAGGGGGCTGAACATATTCTTCTCTCTAATAAAGGCAGTATTCCCTATGTGTCGGTATGTCCGTTTGCATTTTGATTATTTCGAGAACCGTTTATCCAATCGACTTCACAGGCAGTGCAGTGTCGCATTTGGTGCAATATAGATGGCCATGCAAGACGCGACACATTCAGAATTAATAAACTTTTAATAAACTACAGAACAGCGCGAGCGGGAAGCGGCGCGCCTCACACGGGCAGGGCTTATTATGCTCCGATAACGGACACTGCACTAGTGATATAAAACGCACGCACACAGGTCTGTTAAATTAAGCAATACTTTTAAGGTAGTCTAATATTTTTCTGACTAACAAATTACTGACACAGTAGATTTAAATAAAGAAAAACGAAATTTAAATAAAGAAAAACGAAATTTAAATAAAGAATTAAATTTTGTATTTAAAACGAAATTTAAAATAAAGGAAAAAACGAAATTTAAATAAAGAAAAACGAAATTTAAATAAAGACAAACGAAATTTAAATAAAGGAAAAAACGAAATTTAAATAAAGAAAAACGACATTTAAATAAAGAATTAAATTTTGTATTTAAAACGAAATTTAAAATAAAGGAAAAAACGAAATTTAAATAAAGAAAAACGAAATTTAAATAAAGACAAACGAAATTTAAATAAAGGAAAAAACGAAATTTAAATAAAGAAAAAACGAAATTAATTTAAATTAAAAACGAGATTAATTTAGATTGATAATAACGGGTAAAAAGGCTAATACATTTTGTTTCTATTATTCTATTTTCCACAATGTCAAAGCAACGCAGCTTAACCCAAAACACAAGCTCAGGCATGCACTTCGGTCCATACAAACTCCACTGTTCTGCGCTCTAGCGAGAGAACACTCCCGTTGCTGGAACACTGGGGTCGGTTCTATTTCTAACATGCACGTTTTCCGCGTGGCTTGAGCCGCGCCTGAGACGCGTGTCTCACGCAGGCAGTGTGCAAACTCCAACCTGTTAACATGGGAGCCGAAATAAAAACGGACACGCCACGCAGCTGAGACGCTCACTCCACGCAGCCAGTGTGTCGCCGGCCTTATTCAAGCGCGAATGAGAACCGTTTCGCGGGGGATCCCAGGTGTGCAAAAAAAAAAAAAAAAGAAGAATATTCGAATGTCAAATTTTCAAATCGAATACAAACCCACCGAACGAATATTCGAATATTCGGGTCCAGCCCTAAAAGAAAGACCAGTACTTTGTTTAGGCTTGGTTTGTAGGGAATTACAAACCTGTGCACATATATTCAAACGCACATATAGAACCAATTCTTAATGCTCATGTGAACGCCATCAGCGTTTATCACAGGTTCGCATTTAAAGTCTGTGTAGAGAGAACGATGTCGTCTTGGCGGCCCCTAATTTAATAACAAATGATCGTTGCGACGGAAGCGAATCAATCAAAACTAACTTTAGCTGGAAAATAACTTTATTAAAGAACCGCTATAAAGCCAAAACAATCTCTGTTACCATAAATTATACGTTTATCTCTGTAAAGCTGCTTTGAAACAATCGTATCGGTTACCTAATGTAACCTCTGTTCTCTCTAGAAGAGGGAACGAGTATTGCGTAAGTAGCTTACGCTGCGGGAAAAGTCATCTTTCTCGAGATATGAAGCCAAAAAATTATCCTTAATTTTTATAAATTTGTCAACGCAGTGCAGCAGCACGCAGACCTAGAGCAGGCTAACTAGCGTGCTCATTGGCTGCCCTGCCGCAACTGCAGCAGCCTACCAGTGAGCCTGGCGTGACGTCACACCCAATGGGAGCGCTCAGCGCCCCCCACGCGTCACGGCCCGTAAGAGGGGCGTGTCTTAGTCGTTCCCTCTTCTAGAGAGAACAGAGGTTACGTTAGGTAACCGATACGTTCTCTTACGAGAGGTTCTCTCGTATTGCGTAAGTAGCTTACGCTGCGGGAACTCCCTTGTCAACGCCGTGCGCGCCCAGCATCCACTGAATGAGTCCCAGGGAAGTCCGGGGAACACAAATAGTGTGAGTCAGGCGGCCAATATGATGGCTAGCGCGAGTACACAAGCACACAATAGGGCACACAGAGCGGCGCAGCCGGTCTGACTGACAAACCCTTGTATGGTACAGCTCAACCAGGAGAGCTAAATCAACAACAGTAGCCCGCGAACAGAAGTGGGCCGGCCTACGCGAGATTTAGACTGATAAAAGTTTAGCCTGCAGGGCGGGAACTTCCAGATTGTAAAATCTAACAAATGTAGAGGGGGAGGCCCAGCCCGCCGCCGTACAAATGTCATGAATGGAAATTCCATTAGACCAAGCCCACGACGAGGCCATGCCTCTGGTAGAGTGGGCTCTGATGCCCAGGGGGCACTGCAGGTCTTTAGACGCGTAAGCAGCTGCGATAGCGTCCACTATCCATCTGGACAGACTGTGTTTCGAGGCGGCGAGACCCTTAGTGCGCCCACCAAACGAAACGAAAAGCTGCTCCGAGCGCCTGGCGGCGGCGGAGCGCGTAACATAGTATCTCAGTGCTCTGACAGGGCAAAGGAGGTTACTGTCAACCTCGCTGCCGGTTGCCGGCAAAGCTGAGAGGGAAATGACCTGTGCTCTGAAGGGTGTGTCCAAAACTTTAGGGACGTAACCATGCCTTGGTCTGAGAATGACTTTAGAGTCATTAGGTCCGAACTCCAGGCATGAGGCGTTAACTGATAACGCATGAAGGTCACCCACACGTTTGACTGAAGACAAAGCTATCAGAAAAACGGTTTTGAGCATGAGGTATTTCATGTCCACGGTTTCCATGGGTTCAAAGGGATGCGCTTTCATGGCCTGTAAGACCAGGGAAAGATCCCAAATAGGAACCGAAGGGGGTCGCGGGGGGTTCATCCTCCTAGCTCCTCTCAGGAAGCGGATGATGTATTCGTTTCTCCCTAATGCGCGGCCCAGCGCCGAGTCGGCGAAAGCTGAGATGGCCGCAACATATACTTCGAGCGTGGATGGGGACCTGCCCAAGTCCAGCAGCTCTTGGAGGAAACAAAGCACACGCGACACTCCACATGCTTGTGGATCCAGCCCTTTGGCGGTGCACCATTTATTAAACACAGACCATTTAGGGGTCCCCCGCGACCCCCTCGTAGAGGGGGCTCTAGACTGTGTGATCGTGTTCACAACCCCTGTTGGCAAGTCAACGTGTATCCGTTGAGCGTCCATGCATGCAGAGACCAGCGCTCTGGATGAGGATGCAAGATCGAGCCGCGGGCTTGAGAGAGAAGGTCTCTTCTCACCGGTATCGGCCAGGGAGCTGTGTCTGCCAGCCGTATTAAATCCGGGAACCATGTCTGATTCTCCCAATACGGGGCTATGAGGAGCACCGTGTGGCGCGCTTCCCTGATTCTCCTGATGACTTGTGGCAACAGAGAGACCGGGGGAAAAGCGTATAGCGGGCCGCTGGGCCAGGCTTGGGCCAGCGCGTCCTCGCTTTTTGAAAAGAAGCTTGGGCAGTGCGCGTTGTCTATTGACGCAAAGAGGTCGACTTTCGCTCTGCCGAAACGGCGCCACAGTGACTGGACTGATTGGGGATGCAAAGACCATTCCCCCAGGGGAACGTTGTCCCTGGACAGTCTGTCTGGACCCTCGTTCAGGCGACCCGGCACGTGCGCGGCTCTCAGCGAGCGCAGTGAGTGCTGAGCCCACACAAGGAGGCGTTCCGCCAGGGTGCAGAGCCTTTTGGATCTGACACCGCCTTGACGGTTCACATAGGCCACCACTGACGTGTTGTCCGTACGGACTAGTACATGGTGACCCTGTAGGTATGGGAGGAAGTGCTTGAGCGCGTTCTCGACCGCCAGCATCTCTAGACAATTTATGTGAAGGCGACTCTCCTGGTCTGACCAATGGCCAAAGACCAGTCTGCCCTCGAAGAGCGCTCCCCAACCTCGGTTGGACGCGTCTGTCGAGACAACTTTCCGGTGTGAGACAGCACCCATCGTCACTCCTGTGCGATACCATTCGGCCGCCAGCCAGGGCTGGAGGGCTGAAACACAGCCCTGATTCACCCTGACTCGCAGGCTGCCGGCGGTCCAGGCTCGGTGAGGCACTCGCGCTTTCAGCCAGCGTTGAAGCGGGCGCATGCGCAGTAAGCCCAGCTGGAGCACCGCTGCAGCTGAAGCCATATGCCCCAGGATTCGCTGGAATGTCCTCAGCGGAGCCTGACTGCCCGTCTGGAAAGACGCGGCGAGATGTCGAATGCGGCGCGCCCGCTGCTCTGACAATCTGGCCGTCATAGCCACCGAGTCCAGTTCTATCCCGAGAAAGGAAATTGACTGACGGGGCAGTAATGAGCTCTTGGTCCAGTTGACTGAGAGACCCAGGCTTTCCAGATGGCTGAGAAGCGCTGTTCTGTGAGACAAAAGCTCTGTCTCTGACTGCGCCAGAATTAGCCAATCGTCCAAATAGTTCAGTATCCGCATCCCCTGCCTTCTCAGGGGAGAGAGAGCCGCGTCCATGCACTTCGTAAATGTACGGGGTGCCAAAGATAGACCGAACGGCAGGACGGTGTACTGATAAACCCGACCGTCGAAGGCGAATCTCAAGAATGGCCTGTGACGGGGTGTTATCTGGATCTGAAAATATGCGTCCTTCAGATCGAGGGAGATAAACCAGTCTCCCGGGCAAATTTGCGCGAGAATTTGCTTGGTTGTAATCATTTTGAACGGCCGTCTCATGAGAGCTTTGTTCAAATGTCTCAGATCTAAAATAGGTCTTAGCGCTCCGTCCTTCTTGGGTACGAGGAAATAACGGCTGTAAAAGCCCGACTCGCTCAGAGAAGGATGCACCTGTTCTATAGCCCCCTTGTGCAGCAGCTTTGCTATTTCTACCTGAAGCAGATGCGCCACTTCTTTGTTCACTCTCGTCTTGGTCCGTGCTAAAAAGCGCGGTGGACGGCGAGCGAATTGAAGCGAATAGCCGTGCATTATAGTACTCAGCACCCATTCTGACACGCCCTGGATAGCCTGCCATGCTTTCGCACGCATTGCTAGGGGTCGAATGGTCTCTGGGTTCAGATCGCCGCGCTGCGCAGGATGGGGAACCTGTATCAGAGAAGATGGGGCGGCGCGCGCGAATACGGGGGCTCGCAGACAGTGGTGACCGGCTGTACAGCACGCAACGGCTCGGTCGCTGTGGACGGAGCACATTTTGTTGCTATAAACCCGTGGCGCGAGAGCGGCATGGGGGTAAACGTGTTTGTTAGTAAGCGCGCGCGCTCGTGAGCGGGCACAGAGCTTACATTCGCAACACAGCCAGTGTTTGGGAGCTTCAGAGGATCTGCGTCCCGGGATAACTGTGTGACAGAGCGGGCAGTGGGTAGGTGTGGGCACAGAATTGTGGGCACATTCTCTACACTTAGCACTCGAGCGGCGCGTGCCCGCTTTATGAGAGTGCGCTCTGTGAGCGTTACCGGGGAGATCGTGTTTGTGTGTAGTGGTGAACACAGGGGTGTGGGCACATATTCTACACTCATGACACCTTCGGCGTGAGCCGGGAAACCCGAAACAATACTCTTTCTGAGATTTCTCTGGGTCGCCGTGAAAACGGCGTTTGTGTGCAGGCGAGCGAGTTGTGTTACTGGCTCGTTCGCTGCGATGTAAGCTGCTGCAGTAGCCTTTTCTAAGGGGACTGACAGAGCTGGGCGCTTTGATGGCGGTCCGGCCGCGGCGGGACTCGGCCATCTTTTCCTCCTTGCGGCTGCTAGGAGGACTGCGCGGGCTCAGGATTCAGCGCTATCTTGGACCGGGGTCCCCGGGGGGGAGGCGGTCTGTGGCGGCTGGTTGAGCGCGATCTAGGGCGGCCGCCCTGTCGTCGCTGCGAGGGAGGAGGCTGAGCAGAGCGCTGTGACGAGCTGCGTGCAGGAGGCTGCTGAGAGCGGCCAGCAGAGGAGCTCGAGCGGCGGGGCAGGAAGAGATTCATAGCCTGCGACGCCTTCTGTACCTCCGAGAAACGCTCGACGATCCCGCTGACCGCTGGGCCAAAGAGACCGGAGGGAGAGAGCGGGGCGTTGAGGAAAACGGAGCGCTCGGATTCGCTCATATCCGCCAGCGTCAGCCAAAGGTGCCTTTCGGTGACGGTGAGCGAGGCCATAGATCTTCCGATGGCTTGTGCAGCGGACTTGGTGGCGCGAAGCGAGAGGTCTGTCGCGCTGCGCAGGTCCGTCAGAGCATCTGGATCCGGGCCTTTCTCGTCCAGCTCACGGAGGAGATCGGCCTGGAGGATCTGAAGCACAGCCATGGAGTGCAGGGCGGAAGCGGCCTGGCCGGCGGCAGCGAAGGCGCGGCCGATGAGGGCGGAAGTGGTCCTGCAGGCCTTGGACGGCAGGGCAGACTTTGAGCGCCATCTGGCGGATGGCGGGCAAAGGTGCGTTGCCACAGCTTCCTCAACCGGGGGAATTTGTATGTATCCCTTCTCGGCGGCTCCGTCCACCTGGGAGAGAGTCGAAGAGGCCGGAGAGCGGAGTCTAGCGGAGAACGGGGCGTTCCACGACTTGGAGAGCTCAGCGTGGAGCTCGGGCAGGAAGGGTGCTGACCTAGAGGCAGGCGCTTGGCGGCGGCTAGGCAGAAAACACCCATCGAGCCTGTTGGGCGCGGGCGCCCTCGGTGGGGACCAGTCGAGTCCCAGTTGTTCGACCGCTTTAGTGAGGAGGCGGAGAAGTTCCGCGTCGACACTGGAGCGGGACCGGCTAGACTCCTGTGTTGAGGATGAGGAGCGGTGAGAACCCGACCACTCCTCGCTGTCCAAGGCAAGGATTGAGCAGCTGTCTGCGATAGCAGCGTGGTCCGCTTCATCCTCTGAGGCGACGGCAGTGCGGGCAAAGGCCGGCCGCTGCGCGTCGGGAAGGAGAGGAGGAGAAGGGGATAGCGAGGCTCGCGGGAGGGGTTCCGGCGAGCGCTCCGCTACTGCTGCAGGTTCCGGTGGCCTCTGAGAGCGGCGTTTCTTCTTACGCGGCCTGGTGGAGGCAGACAGAGAGACAGCGGGGGCGTCGAACAAGGCGCGTCGAGCCCGCAGGGTCGACATCGGCAGTTCTTCGCACAGTTCGCAGCCGCCTGAAGTGAGGGCGAGGGCTGCGTGGTCCGGACCCAGGCAGAGAACGCAGATAACGTGGCGGTCTCTGTCGCTGAGCGGAGCTTTACAAGAAATGCAAGGCATTTGTACAGTAATAATAGAAAGGATATAATCGCCGGGTAGCGAAGCAGGCAGGGACGCTGAAGGCGGCGAAGACGGCCGGCTTCCTCAGGCGAATCCTCGGCTTGCAGGTCGCTAGATTCGACGGCGGCTTCCTCAGAGTTCAGCGATGCGGAGAGCTTCGCTGAAGAGACAAAAATCAGAGAAAGCAGCCTCCGAGCCTCCTTTTATAAGCTAAGACACGCCCCTCTTACGGGCCGTGACGCGTGGGGGCGCTGAGCGCTCCCATTGGGCGTGACGTCACGCCAGGCTCACTGGTAGGCTGCTGCAGTTGCGGCAGGGCAGCCAATGAGCACGCTAGTTAGCCTGCTCTAGGTCTGCGTGCTGCTGCACTGCGTAGACAAATTTATAAAAATTAAGGATAATTTTTTGGCTTCATATCTCGAGAAAGATGACTTTTCCCGCAGCGTAAGCTACTTACGCAATACGAGAGAACCTCTCGTAAGAGAACTACATTGTTAAAAGCGCTATATAAATGAAGATGACTTGACTTGACCCTATACAGTTCTAAAATTACATAGCGCACCATTAATTAAAATGTGACCTGATCCAGCAAAATGAGTCACAGTGACTCACCATGAGGGAAATGGGTTAATAGACATACTAAATTATATTTTTTTGAAAATGTAAAAATGCAGACATTTTTCTGTGATGGGTAGGTTTAGGGGTAGGGTTAGTGTAAGGGGAGAGAATATACAGTTTGTACAGTATAAAAACCATTAAGTCCCTATGGAGAGTCCCCACAAAGATAGTGAACCAGACGTGTGTGTGTGTGTGTGTGTGTGTGTGTGTGTGTGTGTGTGTGTGTGTGTGTGTGTGTGTGTGTGTGAGAGAGAGAGAGAAAGTGAGAGAGGCAGAGAGACTAGGAAACAGAGAACAAATAATGTTAGCCTATGCAATCATATCTTTGTGTAGGCTAATTGACAATAACAGTGTAACAAATTCATAACGGAGATACCAACAGTTAAATATTGGGTTAAAATAAATCAAACACATTGTAATGGATTCTCCTTGCAGATAAATACACAATAATTGCACTCACTCACATCCATACACAATAAATACCACAGGGCTGTCACTTTCACTGTCACTGTCATCAGAGGATGACACATCTCCAGATCCAAAAAAAATCACTGACTAGCCTTAGGCCACATCCACACGAAGCCAGAGCTTTCCCAATCCGATATTTTTTTTCCCCGTTCAAAAAAAAAATTCCGTAAACACGGCGTCGTCTCAAGAAATATCTGCGTACATACGAAACCACTGAAACCGACTCAAAACGATGTAGTATATATGCCAGACCAGTATGTGGCGCTGTAATTCTGCCACAGACCTACACTAAAAACGGAGAAGACTTAAAGCATGCGCATAAACCTTGCGCGCTGTATACAACAATAATATTAGGCAGTAGCTTAAATGTATAAATGTAGTTGCTGTGACTTAACGGTGTCTGACTAGTTGACACTTGGTGTGATGACATCATCGTTTCACAAAATGTACGGATTGGCCATACACACGAAAACGCAAGGGCGGCGTTTTCAGATTTATCCACCTTGGGACCCGGTTTAAAAAAATAGCGGTTTCAGTCTCCGAAAACGCCGGATCCGTGTGGACGAAACGCCAATACGATAAAAAATGTATACGTATACAGCGAAACGCGTCTCCATGTGGACGGGCCCTTAGCCACTCTTGCTGACCAGCAGCAGAGCTTAGGTTAGAAGCCTCCAGTGAGTTCAACGCTTTTGGCGACTTTGCTCTCTTTTGACAGCGACATTTCTCAAATTAATTATATTTAATCTTTCTGAGGAGATCTGCTAGCTTGTTTACACAGAGCGCTGCAAGTCTGACACGAGGATGGCTGGACCAATTCTGCCGTGCAAAGGCAAAAGACTGTGACTTCGTTTTTGGTCGAAAATGAGTTATTTATATTTTCGGCACATTCAAGACCTCCTTTATCATGTTGATGAGTATCTTGAATCAATTCCGTTGTTTTTTCGAGAAAATAATGAGTTGTCTTAACAGTAACTTCCAAAAGCCCAAGAGAAACCAAGGCAGAACACCGTAACACCAGTTACCGCTCTTTGGCTTTGTTTTGGAGCGCTCAAATTGAGTTACGGTACTATGCCTTTGTTTAGCCACGCGTCAATATGAAGTTACTGTGCCGGTGTTCTATCAAATAATGCTACCTACTAGATTGTACGGTTATCTGCCTTTGTTTTACTGTCCATTCAAATTAAAATTACGGTGTAGCCTGTGTACTTTGTACAGCTGCCATCAGTCCCTCTAACTTCTGATGTCCTCAGAGCTTTGTCCTGCACAAACGCGGTCAGAACATTTAGTATGGTCTGAAACTGCTCCATCGACAAACGTGCAATATCGATCGCGAAGGAATTTTGCAGAGTTGACAGAAAATTTGTACACATGCCGTAGCAGATGAATACAACAAATAACGAAAGTTTTTTCGTCTCACCCAGTTAGGGTACCGGACCTGGTTGAAACACGGTCGAGCCAACGCTGGACTAATATATCTATGGAGGTATTTTGTCATGTCACATGTATTAATAATGCCATCAGAATGCAACCAAAGCACAGGATAGCAATAAGTAGATGGCTATAAATACTTGTAAATCATACAAAATAAATGCCATGATCACTAGATTTTATACAGGTATTACTATAATGTTTTTGTTAATGGTGATCAGCAACCAAATATTGATAATGTGGAAGTTACTGCCTTTTGCCTTGGCATGACTTCTCACTTTTTGCTGACAATACAAAGGCAGAGTACAGTAGCTTTAAAATAGTGGTCAAAAGTCAAGTTTGAGCTCAAGATTTTTTTATGTATATAATTTTCATTTCTAAAACATCTATTTGCCAGATTTCCAGTGTCCTACCTATAATTAATTTGGCGGGACAACTAAAAATCTTTAAAGTCATTTTTCTCAGTTCCACACTCTAGCGAGTTAAGGTATTTTGCCTTTGTAGGCCAGCACTGTCCTGCAGAGTTTAGATCCAGCCCCAATGAACCAGCGAATCAAGCTCTTGGGGATCATTGAAAACATCCAAGCAGGTGTGCTTAAGCAAAACTCTGAAGGAACTCCCTTGATGAGCAGGATTGGACACTCCTGTCCTCAAACAAAGCAATGTGTTAAAAACTATTGAGCAACTGTGAAGTAATATCTTGTATCATTGAAGACAACACTTTAGCAACAGTATATTTTTCCACTTGCAAACACCACTCATGTTTTCTTTATAAATCATAAAAATATAGTTTCCTGTTTATCCTCAAAAGCTCTTGATTTGCAGATTTATCTACATGTAAAAATAATGATTTTTAACTTTGACCATTTTTACACTGCTCTGCTATTTTTCCTCAAAAATAAAGCAGTTAGGCGGAGGAGAAGCTTTCTGACAGCCTCCTCAAAATGGCATCTGCAAATTACAGGCTGTTACGTTCTCTTAGCACCTATTAATTATATCAAAGATGAGAGCGGCCAGCCGCACTGTGATTTATTACACCACTAACTTGTTGTGTCACTCTTGGGATAGAGGGAGGAGCAGACGACAGGAGAGAGAGAGACAGCGGCACTGGACCTCGACGACCCAGACAACCCTCAGTGACCTCACCTGAAAGACAGACAGACACGGACAGTAAGACAGGTTTCTAGTTGACAGTTTGGCTCAAACCTGAAGCTCAAAATCAGAGCTGAAATCGGCCTCATACAAACAGACTCAAAGGCTATGCTGACACTTTTACTTTTACACCAAAATAAACAAAAAGCCCCCAAATCCAATGAGCCCATAGTTGGCACAGCTGCAAAAAAATAAATAAAAAGATAGTGGAAAACATATCGAGGGCTTCCTTATGATCTCATCTCTGGTGTCTAAGCCTAATCCTAACAGATAATTGATGGCCACTTTCAAAATAACCCATTTGGTTTGAACCTGAAACACTTCATCAGAGCTGATCCAATGACCTCGCAGCACAAGTCTGACCATCCATTGGAATTGCTTGTTGTCGCAACCCATGACATTCATAATTAATTTTTACCCAGAGGATAATTTTTGCACGGTCTGTGGTTCATTCTGCCCCACTTATCCGCAAGAGAAGACTATGAACTTCTGTCAATTTACACCGGAGAGAAATCGATACATCAGCAGGTCGAGAGGCTATTAGGAACAGACAGTGGAAGATTGTATTAAATCACACACACACACACACCCATTGTGGACCCATCCACAACGCATCTCTTGGACCCATCCACAACGCATCCCTGAAGTGCCAGCCTCATCAACCCTGTGAAGGCCTCATCGACACGACAGTCATCGGCACTGATCGTCAACAAACTCATCTCCATACCGGCGTGATGACTCCGATCTTTAACCAGATGGAACTGGATAAATATTCTGAATGTTCTGATCCAATCTGACTTCTGACCTGTAATGCTGCCTGAATCATAATCATACACTGTTCGTTCGTTGGCCAGAGGAGAACTGGCCCCCGACTGAGCCTGGTTTGTCCCAAGATTTTTTTCTCCATTCTGTCACCTGATGGAGTTTTGGTTCCTTGCCACTGTTGCCTTGGCTTTTGGCTTGCTTAGTTGGGGACATTTAATATTCAACAATATTGTAAGGTTAAAAAAATTACAAATAAATAAATATAAATGGGAGACAGTGGGTTAATGTCTGGAATCAGTGTTCTGGTTCAAAAACCTTGATTTTCTTCATTGTTCATCTTTTTTGTTTTCTGATTGGCTGTATTGCAAGTTGGTGTTATTTTTCTCAGCGCTGAGCGGAAGAGTGAGTAAAAAAAGTCGACTGTTCACAAGCTGCTTCTCTCTGGTGATTTATTTTATCCTTTTGAGTGTGTGTCACGCAAAGTTAACGAACCCTACTTTACAAAATTATTGATCTGCCTTATTTACGATGAAGCAATTGTCTTCTAGAAACAAACTTTGTTGTATTATTTTCATGTTATCACTGTGAAGCTGCTTTGATACAATCTGTATTGAAAAAAGCGCTATATAAATAAAGGTGACTTGACATACATACATACACATACACACACCGGAGGGCACTAGATTTTTTTTCAGTGAGCGATCATTCATGTGTACATGTTATATTTTTCTCTTTTCCGCGGGAGGCCATTTAACATGCACAAACAGCGCACTTCTATAGGGTAAATTATCTTTTTCGATATATATTAGAAATAAGATATTAGAAATAACGGTGGATCAAATTGGCTAGTGATTAATATTGCAGCATGTTTTACAATGGATAAGTTGTTTAAATCCAAGTGACTTTATTTCTACTTTTGAACAAAAAAGGAGATGTTTAGCAGAATGTTCATGTTGCACTTTTCTGACTGTATTTGGCCGTAAAAGGTTGGGTTCAGGCACCAGGGGTTAAAAAAAACACCCCACCATAGTTAATAACGTAAATTCATACTTTTCAAGAGCAGTCAATATAGGGAAGATGCTTCAGTCTTTTAAGTATAATAAATAGGACAAAGAACAACAAGGTTTAAAACGTTTCTATTCAAGCTTAATTCAGATCATGATATCACATTATATCTCATATATCATATCTCAAAAAAGGAAAAATTGGGGGGTGTTGTGATTTTGTTGTGATCCCCCTGATCACATCAAATCCCAGGCACAGGAACATTTACCTTTTAAGTGAAAGTGACATGACGTGAAGGCCAAGTATGGTAACCCATGCTCGGAATTTGTCCTCTGCATTTAACCCATCCAGGTTAGTGTACACACATTAAAAGCAGTGAGTAGTGAAGACACACACAATGCAAGCCATTTGCTGCGGTGCCTGGGGAGCGATTGGGGGTTAGGTGCCTAGCTCAGGGCACCTTAGTCATGGGTATTGAGGGTGGAAGAGAGTGCTGTTCATTCACCTTATTCATTTTTCCTGCTGGTATTGAGAACTGAAACAGCAACCTTCTGGTTACAAGTCTGACTCTCTAATCATTAGGCCACGACTGCCCTCCCATGACTTTTAATTTTAGCAGGAAGACTTGGGAGGAAAAATCGTAAAAAAGCATAACAAAGCATAAATTTATTAACAGCCCAGCAAGCAATATTTACAAAGTTATTTGGCGTAGCTCGCAATCCGAGGGTAACGGAATCTGCATTTCCTGCCTGAAAACGAAGGCAGGGGCGCAGACAACCCCCAAAAATAGGTTGAGGAATAATTCCACTGGGAAGGAGCCAACCCCCAAAGAGCTGTAAAGAAAAAAGTATACCCACCAGTCGTGTATCCTGCGGTAGAGCCCTGCACGGGCCAAAAACCCGGCCCTAGCCCGACAACGTCTGCAAATTTTCAGCCCGAACCCGACCCGACCCGAGACCAACATCAATATCACTTTAAGCTCTCTCTGACGTGCACACTCTGATGCGTGCTGTCTCTGCTACATGCACACACATACACACGCTACTAAGAGGTAAACTTTTATTATAGGCCTTATTATTTATTATATTATCTACCACCACTGACAATTATGCCTACAAATATTAATATAGACTGTCCATTACAGAGAAGCATAAGCATGCAGTAGAGAATATTAGGCTATATAACCAAATGTGATCCAGCAGTAAAGAAATATTTACGGCCTACCTTTTTTGTTTTATGTTAATAACTTTACTGAAGAACAGCGTTTCAAAGAACTCTTCGCCAACTGGCTAACGATAAATAAATAAATAAATAAATATAATAAATAAAAAAATCCGTTGAACTGAGTAGGCTACATGTACGTTGGTCATCATTCGCTGTTTATTCGCGAGTGTTGTGAAGAAAAAAATTGCATCCACTGTTGTAGGCTTCAGGCTCATTGTTTGTTGTGGTAATCAAATCAAAACACTTTCAAAATGCAGCTTTTTCTGAAGCATTGGGAACTTTTAGTAACTCCCCACGCTCCAACTTCTCCCTGATGCTCTGCATGGTCAACTCTCACCTAATGCATTGCACGCACGCGTTACTCACGTAATCGTGTATTGCGTTGCATATTTATAATATTATCAATATAACAATATTTCATACAGTAGCCTGCGCTCTGCGTGTATATTATAGGCACGGTGAAAGGAGAGAAGCTAAATGAGCCCGAGTCCGACCCGAGCCTGATCTGTAAAAAAAAAAAATGGCCCGAATGGACTCAGCATGTCGGGCTTTGTCGGGACCCGAAGGGCTTGCAGACCTCTATCCTGCGGTTTCTAAAACATAGAAAGAAAAATAAGTTGAACATGAAATAAGCATGACGAACATGAAATCGTGGAAGGCCTCATGGACCAAGAGCTCTTGGTAAAGAGGGCCACTTCCATAATTGTGAGAAAACAGTGAAGATGTATGGGTACAACATGGAGACATATTGGGAGGAAAGCAAGGGAGCTGTGACAGAGTAAACTTAAGTGAGATGGTAAATTGCTAATAGAGACAAAGGCCACGATGGCTGCATAATTCAAGGCCACACAGAGACAAGGCCATGATGGGCCACACATGAAAGCCATTATAGGCGCAAGGTCATGGTAGACCACATAGAGACAAGGCCACGATGGACCGCAACACCACGATGGGCCGCACATAAAAGCCATTATAGGCGCAAGGTCATGATAGACCACATAGAGACGAGGCCACAATAGAACCATGGCCACGATGAGCCACAGACCACGATGGGCCACACACAGGACAAGGCCACAATAGGCCACACAACCATGATAGACCACACAGAACCAGGCCATGATGGGCCACGATACCATGATGGGCCATGCAGGACAAGGCCACAATAGGCCACAAGGCCGCTAAAGGCCACACAGAGACAAGGCCTCAAGAGGCCACTAGACCACGATGGGCCTTGCAGGACAAGGCCACAATAGGCCAGACGGCCATGATAGACCACAGAGACGAGGCCGCGATGAGCCACAATGGCCACTAATGCCACACGAAAGACGAGGTCACACTAGACAAGGCCACTAGGCCACACAAAACCATGGCCACGATGGACCACAAGACCAAGATGGGCCATAAGGACAAGGCCACAATAGGTCACAAGGCCATGATAGACCACACAGGACAAGGCCACATTAGTCCACAATGCCGTGATAGACCACACAGAGACAAGGTCAATAAAGGCCACACAGTACAAGACCGCGAATAGTCACATAAAGACAGGCCACATTAGCCACTTGGCGAGTAATGCAAGCTAGGGCTACCGCACAGATAGATGAGTGAAATGAGAGAGCATGACACCACCACCAGTATTTGCATGAGGATTACCTTAACCCTCTGGGGTCTGAGCTGTTTTCTGGCCTTGGAGGTGTTCTGACATGCTCTGACATTTGTGCTTATTTCTGTTACTTGTGACATTGTCATGGCTAAAGTCTTATTACACTGTATTTAGCACAAACTCTGCTACAATAATATATCAGCAGCATGTATGTAAAAGTTTGTAGTTTTGAGATAATGACATTTATGCGTGGTTTGTGAAAATACAAAAAAAAATGGTCACTGAAATAAGGCCATGAAACCTACTGATTATTTCTTCACAAGACTTTTGAAAATTGTATCACGTAGCCTAGAATATTTGCTCCAAAACTATGTGAAAATCACCCTGACTGCTCATTCAGATCAGACAATATATTGATTTAAAATTTCTAAGACGTGTTTTGTGTGAGAAAGTTTTATGCGGGAGGTGTGATCATCTCATTAATATGTATGGATTTTCACACCTGAGAAAGACAAAGACCCTCCCCTAACGGCCCTATTAGGAGCGATCAGGCCCTGTCATTCTGAGCAACCTTGCACAAAGAATGAGGAGATTTAAAAAAAGAATGGCTTTTAGATTGTTTGGATTTATTTACAACAGAACATAATCCAAAGATACAAATGACAAAAGAGCACATTGAAAACATTGAGACCTTTGTGCCATTCCTAAAAACATTGTACATACCTTTAATTTCCAAGGTGTTTGATTTTCACTTTACCATGTTCATATACAGAGAATCATGTGAATGTTTAAGTCAGCAGGACTCAGTGGCATCTGGTCCCTGAAAGAAAAGAAAAAAAGTGAACATACTGGTATCAAGAGAAACTAGGCCTGCACGATTTTGGGAATACATTTTAGATTTTTCTGGTTAAAATTGCTTTTTAAAATTCACAGAATACACACACACACACACAAATGTTTCCAACAATATATAATATAATGAACACCAGGTTTGTTGTGCCTTGTAGGCATAGGCTATGCGCAGTGCTGCATAAAATAATAATAACAATAACCTATAGCAGCCTATAAATCTTTCAAAAGATTTCAGTAACAACTACGCTAGAGAAAATTATATTGATTATCATATGTTACTTCAAATGTTTCCATTCGTTATGATGATATGAAATGAGAATAGTAAAAACATAAAGCCTAATGTTTGGTGCGTTTTGCTTTTCAAACGCGATCGCGCTCCAAAATATGATACATTCAAACGCACAGCATGCTCCAAAATATGAAACATTATGGTTACCATATTATACATATCTACGTTTGAGCAGATATCCACAAACAGTATTTAACAGTAAACACAGGTCTAAATATTATAATATTCACCATATATCTAGCAACAGTTCAACTGCAATGTGAAGTTTATGCAACAATAACAAACTAATAAGTAATAATTTCTCACCTTACATCTTTCTTGTCTTCAAATCGCGTTCTTCTTCTTCTGAGGTAAATCCAATGTAAGCTCACGGCGCGTCTTTCAAACTCGACGAAAAGCAGAGACTTGTGAAGTTTTTTGGTGTTTTGTTTTTGAGGTAATGAGTGCATTCGCGTTCCATGTGGAGATTTGCATGTGAATCTCTTTTGCACGAGTGGGCAGTGGTGGAATGTAACGAAGTACAAATACTTCGTTACTTTACTTAAGTACATTTTTCACGTATCTGTACTTTACTTAAGTAGAATCAATAGTGCATACTTTTGACTTTTACTTCGTTACTTTTTGCAGCAATTATTATACTTTCTACTCCACTACATTTCTACAACGTTTCGTTACATTTTCGGATCAGTTTTTCCCCTGCCAAAACAGGGATTGAAAAAAATCTCCATGTTTTCGGTGCTGATCGCGTTGGTGGTGCTAACAATAAAGCACCTAAAAGCTGTCACAAAGAACCAGCAAAAGTAATGAATATGTCAAATATAGCAAGAAGACATTTTAATTGTTTATTAATAAACAAGTGTTTTCTGTGTCGGCTGCAAAGATGAGGTTGACGATACTGATACGCGATCTTCGCAGTAGTGAACGCGCCAGAGAGAAATGCGCATTTCATACGGATTATAAGCAGAGAGCAGTCGGTTTTCTTTCGTTTTGAATTGTTCTGTTTAAAAGTACACATTTAAAGCTGTCTAAAGATATATTTATCAGGTCTGTGAGGCAAGTAGGATACCTTATACGCTGAGTTTCGGTTCATTTATGAGACGAGCTCCAGTTCACTCGCCAGCGCCTACGTGTCGTGATTATCTATTTTCTACTTATTTATTAAATCCTGGCAATTGTTTGATGAAACATTGATTAAAATTGAGATACAATTAATACAAAACGAAATTCAAATTTAAAAAAGGCTTTGTGCTTTCTGTTTGAGGTCTCAGTGAAAGTTTTAAAGCAGTCTTTTAGTGCCTTTCAGAGCGGTCACGTCTGTAACATTGTTTTTTCCTCATAAATGGGAACACGAAAAATAAAATAAAATGAATATGTTATGTTCTGTGGAGAGCCAACCCTTCATCCGGTGGGTATTACTTTTGGTTTGCGCAGTGTAATTCACAGAATTACAAAAAAATATTTTTCTACCTAAAAGTTAAATATTGTCTGTGTCCCGTAACGCATGTGTAGCCTAGATTTCCCATTAAATATAAAACGCATACTGATATTTTTCAATATGTAGCCTATTAAATGCATTTTCTGAGAATTTATATTTCAAGTTTTTACTGCAAATGTCCCGTTTATAACGATGGAATTGCCAAATATTAAATAATTTATCCTCAACTAGTTTTGTGGTGTAGGTCTACGTATTGTATAATGTTAACTTCAAAAAAGGGAGTTTTTTGCGATTCTGCCTTCTCCCTTCTCACACCGCGACACAGGTTCGTAGATCTGAGTGTAGCGATTTCGGATTCATATTGTTACAGCCCTAATTATTAGAATATAGACATTAAGAGAATAAATTGTTATGCAAGTACTTTTACTTTTAATACTTAAAGTACATTTAAAATCAGGTACTTTTTACTTTTTACTTAAGTAGGGTTTTCATTGTGGTACTTCTACTTTTACTAAAGTAAATATGTCTCCGGTTATTTGTACTTTTACTTAAGTACTGAGATTCAGTACTTCCTCCACCACTGCGAGTGGGCGTGGTCAAATTAAAAATAATGAGCAAGCGTTTGAGATACTGGACATCTTGTTGGTTTTATACAAATTACTTAAACAGAGAATATTTGTTTTCAGTTTGAAAAGTACACACTTAAATGTTTATAAAGGTATATGGCTCATAAATGTGAGAAGTATTCACTGAGTTTTGTTTCAGTTTATAGACGTGCTCAAGAAAAAAAAGTTCACCACGACGGAGAGGCAGAATACACACCCTGTTTATTTTCTTTATTTTACAAAAGCACAATGTTTTGATTTGATTGTAAGTGGACACATACAAAAGTAGAAATATCACAGATTCTTTTTTTATATTTCTTTTTTCTGTATGACCATAAATGACGGAGTAATTAGGGCCCGAGCACCGATGGTGTGAGGACCCTCTTGGAATTGCTCTGTTTATTATTATTATTATTATTATTATTCTCCGCATTTAATCGCATTTTTGAGGGCCTAAACATGCTCGAAAACTCACAAAACTTTGCACACGCGTCAGAACTGGCGAAAATTTACATCTGATACAGGTTTCACAATTGGGCGGGGCAAAATGGCTCGATAGCGCCACCTATAAAAGTTCAACGGAGTGCGCCTCCCGCTATGTTCCACGTACGTTTACGAAATTCGGTACATACATGTAAGGACCTAATACCTACAAAAGATTTTTGTGCAGTTTTTGCCATTTTCATGCCTCGTACTTTAACGAACTCCTCCTACAGTTTTAATCTGATCATCTTCAAATTTGGTGAGTGTAATCTTAAGGCCTTTGCGACGTTAAATTGCGAAGATCTTGAGTTTTCGTCGAAGGGCGGGTCCTCGGCGGCCTGACAAATTTCGAAGTTTCGCCATGAAACAGGAAGTTGCTGAAACTCAGGCATGGAATGTCCAATCTGCCCCAAACTTCACACGTTTGATAAGCGTTCTGTCCTGAACACATGACCATGCTCATATTCAGTTACAGTCATAGCGCCACCTGCTGGCAACAGGAAGTGACATGTTTAACACTGTTGTGAACTCCTGATAACATATAAAAAAGTGCCAGCAAGTGCTAAGCATGCTAACAACATACTAAACACATGCTAAAACATGCTAACAAACACTTAGCTAATTGCTAAAGCATGCTATTACTGCAATTAAATAGTAATTTGCTGTAACTCAGGCACGGAATGTCCAATCTGCCCCAAACGTCACACGTTTGATAAGAGTCATGGCCTGAACACATCTACATGAGAATATTCAGTTATAGTAATAACGCCACCTACTGGTAACAGGAAGTGTCATGTTTAACACGTTGATGCCGTTCTAGCAACATGTTAAAAATGCCATTGACTTCTAAACATGCTAGAAACATGTTAAAACATGCTAGCAAAACTTAGCTAAGTGCTAAAGCATGTTAATTCAATGAAACAGGATGTTGTTGTTATTCAAGAAGGCAATGTCCAATCTGCGCCAAACTTCACACTTTTGATAAGCGTTCTGTCCTGAACACATGACCATGCTCATATTCAGTTACAGTCATAGCGCCACCTGCTGGCAACAGGAAGTGACATGTTAAACACTGTTGTGGACTCCTAATAACATATAAAAAAGTTCCAGCATGTGCTAAACATGCTAACAACATACTAGAAACATGTTAAAACATGCTAGCAAACACTTAGCTTAGTGCTAAAGCATGCTAATACTGCAATTAAATAGGAATTTGCTGTAATACAGGCACGGAATGTCCAGTCTGCCCCAAACTTCACACGTTTGATAAGAGTCATGGCCTGAACACATCTACATGAGAATATTCAGTTATAGTAATAGCGCCACCTACTGGTAACAGGAAGTGCCATTATTAACACGTTGATGCCGTTCTAGCAACATGTTAAAAATGCCATTGACTTCTAAACATGCTAGAAACATGTTAAAACATGCTAGCAATACTAAGCTAAGTGCTAAAGCATGCTAATATAATGAAACAGGATGTTGTTGTTACTCAAGAAGGCAATGTCCAATCTGCGCCAAACTTCACACTTTTGATAAGCGTTCTGTCTTGAACACATGACAATGCTCATATTCAGTTACAGTCAAAGCGCCACCTGCTGGCAACAGGAAGTGACATGTTAAACACTGTTGTGGACTCCTAATAACATAAAAAAGTGCCAGCAAGTGCTAAACATGCTAACAACATTCTAGAAACATGCTAAAACATGCTAGCAAATACTTAGCTAAGTTCTAAAGCATGCTATTGCTGCAATTAAATAGGAATTTGCTGTAACGCAGGCATGGAATGTCCAATCTGCCCCAAACTTAATATGTAACATGCAAGAAACATGCTAGCAACACATAGCTAAGTTCTAAAGCATGTTAGAAATGCTAAAGGAAGTTGTTGTAACTCAAACATACAATATCCAATCTGCCCCAAACTTCACATATTTCATAAAAGTCCTGCACTGAACACATCTACAAAGCAATATTCAGATATATAACCCCACCTACTGCCAACAGAAACTGAACTGGTTAACACAGTAATGCAGTACTAACCACATACCTATTGTGTACTAAGCATGCAAAAAACATATTAAACATGCTAGCAACTACTATATACTGTATACCTCCTTAAATGCACATTTCCCAACCATGCTCTGTCTTCCTAAAGCCAACGAGTGACGATGGCACGGGTGCGAGGGCCCTTTCATCGCTGCTTGCAGCTTTAATTTAAGTTTATTGTGCTACAATGTGAAGAAAATCCAGCAAAACGCGGGGGCGCGTTTGCCGACCCCAGAGGGTTAATCGTTGCTAGAAAGAGCTTGCTGAGCTTCGAGGATGATTTTGGAACGTAGGAACTCCACGTTCAAAACGAGCTGTTGAAACTCCATCCTCTGCAGCAGTCCATCTGCATCCAAAGGGACAGACAAAAACTATGCGTTTTACTCACCTTCAAAATGACAATTTTAGCATCCTATATAAAAATATATGTGGGGCATTCTGAGCCAAACCTCGCATACACACCCCGGGGACATTGGAAACCCATTATATATCCTGCGAAAAGGGCACAATAACACACATTTTAATCTTTGTAATATACACAATGTGATTGGCAGGCGTTTATCTGAGGTATACTAGAGGACTAGGCTATGCCTTTGAGTAGCAAGCGAACAGAAAGTACTGTGAAAAGACTTCGATAATTAGAATTAAAATAATTGTTTGAATTTGAATGCCTGTGAGCAATCTATGAATGGAAGAAATATTTAATTATGATTTTCGTAATTGTAGACGAAGAAGGAACAACCGGCCGTGATCGGGATGGGAAATAGAGGAATCTGAAAAGAAAAGCAAAACATTATAAAAAAAGACTGCAGAAATATAAGCTTTTAAGGTGTAGGGAGCCACGACTTCAGTGATGTACGGTCTAGCTGTATTGGGCAGAGCGACTAATTTAACATTATCTCTGTTAGAGCAGGGCAGGGTGATGGATCTGGGTTTCTGAAGGGCAAACAAAAATGTGAAAGCGCGTAGCTATAGCATTGCAGTGGCCAGGAAGGAGCACGATCTTAATTATAAAATTAAAGCATTTTATAAAATAAAATAAAAATATAAAATTAAAACCATAAAAAAGCATTTATCGGGGTTCAAGCATTTAAGGCCTTTAAGCACATAAGCATCAAAAGACATTAAGTTTTATTTAGCAAGCTTTTAACCACTGACATCATAGATGGAAAAGTCCATTTACAGCCAATACAGGCAATTTACCATAGGAAATATAGCCTATAGTTTTCATTGTTTTTTGACAGTAATGGTGCCACTTATGTTCCGATCTTCATAAAAATGTTGCATGCTTTTTTACTGTTATATTACATATGCCCACTAATTTGAGTTTTTTGCTTAGGATTTATAGGCTTTTCTATACATTTCTGCACTGGTTTGGTTCCGATCGGTCGAAAAACCTAGGACTTGTTAGCAAAAGTAGGTTTTTGACAAAATTCAAAATGGTGGAACATTTATAATGGTGGAAATTTAATTTTTCTCTAATTTTTAGCATTGATATTGAGAGAGCATAGATTGATGACAATAATGTAGGAACAGTATTGTAAGATTTTAGCTCAACTTTTGGTGTACTGGATTATAAATTATTGCTGGATAAACTGAAATGTTACAAATTTACTTATCATACTCTACATTGGTTTAAAAGTTAACTGTCTCATGGGACCATGTGCATTTATAATGGAAGTTATTCAGATGTGAAAGAGTTGCAATGTGGTGTGCCTCAAGGAAGTTGTTTAAGACAGTCATGTATGCAGATAAAACATTATATTTACTTGCAACATCAATTAAGCAGTTGTCTACTGCTTTGGATGAGGAAATTTTACCTCATCCAAAGAAAACGTTTTACCACAACACTGTGTAGCATGTAGCTCGCAACGCGACTTGACATGCTACACCTAGTTATAGTATTCGGTAGGGCCTAATTAAATCAGAAGCAAGGATCATCTACTGGAGGGAGGAAATGGTGCAACAGGAGAGCAAATAGTTGACAAATGCGTTCTGATTCAAAGAGAAAATTGTACTGATAAATGATAAAGTTCTCTTCGTAGTTTGTTTCAGAAAGATGAGTGACAAATAAGAACAATAGATAGTTAGTAAATAGTAAATGAAAACAGACATCACTGACTCGCTGCCTGCTGTGAGTGTGTTCGCTTCGGTGCTGTAAGCTCCGTCTTAGCCTCGTATTTCCTTGTTTTGAGACATCATTTACTACAATTTCTAGTTGTTTATACTACTACTAAATACAGCTTACCCAACATCGCTAGCTTCCGTTACTACCAGCACAACACGCTAGTAATTCGCTAGCCTGTTAACGCGCCACCCGTGCGCTCAGCTATTTTTATTTATTTATTTTCTCTCGCGCGCTCGCGCCTTTGAGTCTTATCCAAGATGGCGCCGCGGATGGCTGCCTCGGTGTGGAGCTCTCCAGTTATTGTGTTGTTTTTGTTGGTTTGTTCTGCGTTTAGTCATTCTTTTCCTATCAGTTTCACCAAAGACGAACTACTGGACATTAGGAAACACACACCAGACAACTTTTTTACAGATTTTGATTACTCAGACGTTTTACTGGACATTCTCGTCGGAGGGGCAGCGGTGTTGTTCAAACGCGCGGTCAGACGCAAACGCGGGAAGCGCGCTGGCGCGCTGGTTAAACTCCGCGAGCGCGGCCTCCGTACTGCACTCCCCAGTATTCATCTTGCGAATCTCCGATCTCTTCCTAACAAAATGGACGAACTTCTTCTCCTCACCCGCACTAACAAGGATTTTTTAAACTCCGCTGCTCTGTGCTTCACTGAAACCTGGCTGAGTGAAGCCATACCGGACAACGCACTACATCTGCCGGGCTTTCAGCTGTTCCGAGCGGATCGCATCGCGGAACTAACGGGGAAAACGAGAGGTGGTGGATTGTGTTTCTACATTAACGAAAGTTGGTGTTCAGATGTAACAACACTGAAGAAGATGTGCTCTCCTAATTTAGAGGCACATTTCATAAACTGTAAACCTTTCTACTCGCCGCGGGAGTTTTCCTCATTCATTCTCGCGAATGTTTACATTCCTCCAGACGCGTGTGTGAGCGCGGCGATACAACAGCTGGCTGAACATATAGCTGAAATGGAACAAAGGTACCCAGACTCTCTTTTAATCATTCTTGGGGATTTTAACAAAGCAAATCTCTCCCGTGAACTGCCAAAATACAGACAGCATGTTACATGTCCTACCAGAGACAGTAATATATTGGACCACTGTTACACCACGATAAAGAATGCGTATCACTCCGTCCCACGGGCAGCTTTGGGGCTCTCTGATCATTGTTTGGTTCATCTTATACCGACCTACAGGCAGAAACTGAAATCAGCTAAACCTGTAATAAGGACTGTAAAAAGATGGACCAACGAAGCAGAGCAGGATCTACAGGCCTGCTTCGATTGCACTGATTGGACTGTTTTTGAAGCTGCAGCCACCAATCTGGATGAGCTCACAGATACTGTAACATCATATATCAGTTTCTGTGAGGATACATGCATTCCTACCAGGACATTCTTATCATTCACTAATGATAAACCATGGTTTACTGGGAAACTCAAACAGCTTCGTCATGCCAAAGAGGATGCTTACAGAAGTGGGGATAAAATCTTGTATAACCAGGCCAGAAACAGACTGACAAAGGAGATCAGAGTTGCTAAAAGAAGCTACTCTGAAAAGCTGAAAAACCAGTTTTCAGCCAACGACCCGGCATCAGTCTGGAGAGGCCTGAGGAACATCACCAACTACAAATCACCATCCCCCCGACCTGTGGAGAATCAACAACTGGCTGACACTCTCAATGCATTCTATTGCAGGTTTGAGAAGCCCAGACTCACACCTCACACCCGCTCTGATGTGCACTTCACACATCCACCATCACCTCCTGCAACCCCTCTCCTCCCCCCTTCTGCCATCCAACCTGAGCTTAAGGTCTGTGTGGAGGACGTGAGCCGAGTCTTCAAAAAACAGAAGACTAGGAAAGCTTCAGGCCCAGACGGCATCTCATCTGCTTGTCTAAAAGCCTGCGCTGACCAACTGGCCCCAGTCTTCACGCAGATCTTCAACAGATCATTGGAGCAGTGTGAAGTTCCCTGCTGCTTCAAACGCTCCACTATCATTCCGGTTCCCAAAAAACCTAAAATCACTGGACTTAATGACTACAGACCTGTCGCTCTCACGTCTGTGGTCATGAAGTCGTTTGAAAGACTGGTGTTGGCCTATCTGAAGGACTTCACTGGACCCCTTCTGGATCCCTTTCAGTTTGCTTACAGAGCAAACAGGTCTGTGGATGATGCAGTCAACATGGGACTGCACTATATCCTGCAACATCTTGACAGACCTGGGACTTATGCACGGATCTTATTTGTGGACTTCAGTTCGGCCTTCAATACCATCATCCCTGATCTTCTCACAGCCAAACTGACTCAGCTCTCCATGCCATCCTCAATCTGTCAGTGGATCTCCAGCTTCCTGACAGACCGGCAGCAGCGAGTGAGACTGGGGAAGCTCACATCCAGGACCCTCACCATCAGCACTGGCGCCCCCCAAGGGTGCGTTCTCTCCCCACTGCTCTTCTCCCTGTACACTAATGACTGCACTTCTAAAGACCCCTCTGTCAAGCTCCTGAAATTTGCAGACGACACCACCGTCATCGGTCTCATCCAAAATGGTGACGAGTCTGCTTACAGACTGGGGGTTGAACAGCTGGCTGTCTGGTGCAGCTATAACAACCTTGAGCTGAACACGCTCAAAACAGTGGAGATGATTGTGGATTTCAGGAGAAAATCCCCAGCACTCCCCCCTCTCACCATCATGAACAGCACTGTGGAAGCAGTGGAGTCATTCAGGTTCCTGGGCTCTACCATCTCTCAGGACCTGAAGTGGGCAAATCACATTGACTCCATTGTGAAAAAGGCCCAGCAGAGACTGTACTTCCTTCGCCAGCTGAAGAAGTTCAATCTGCCACAGGAGCTGCTGATCCAGTTCTACTCAGCCGTCATTGAGTCTGTTTTAAGCACTTCCATCACTGTCTGGTTTGGTTCAGCTACCAAATCGGACATCAGGAGACTACAACGGACAGTCCGGACAGCAGAGAGGATTATTGGTGCCCCCCTGCCAACCCTCCAGGACCTGTACTCTTCCAGAGTGAGGAAGAGAGCAGGTAAAATCATCACAGACTCCACTCACCCTGGACACCCCCTGTTTGAACTGTTACCGTCAGGACGGCGACACAGATCACTGGCCACAAGAACATCCAGGCACAGGAACAGTTTCTTTCCACAGGCCATTTCCCTTCTGAACACTTAACATGCCCCCCAAGGCATATGCCTGCAAGTGCAATACTCCCACTGTCTAGTGCAATATTCTCTTAACTCAGGTGATATTTATATTTATATTATTCATACTACTCAAAATACTGTAAATATGTTCATAATCTGTAACATGCACTAGACTCCCACTGTCTAGTGTAATATTCTCTAACTCAGGTGATATTTATATTTATATTATTCATACTTCTCAAAATACTGTAAATATGTTCATAATCTGTAAATGTTTATTCAGACTAAACCCAACTGTGACCCCTTTTTTTTACTTTTTATACTTTTTTATTTTATTTTATTTTTTTTATATATTTTATTCTTAGAATTTGTATTACTATGTTTCTTGTTGTATTTGTATTTGTATATGTGCACTGGAAGCTTCAGTACCAAGAAAAATTCCTTGTGGGTGCAAGCACACTTGGCAATAAAGCTCTTTCTGATTCTGATTCTGATTCTGATAAAAGCTCAGGTGAGTAAGAAACACTCAACAAACACGGTGAGTAATGTCTTGTCCTGTTATTATCATGCGTCGCGTCTGAATGCGTTGTTGTTTTTGGAGCTCTATCGATTTGATTTATAATTCTTGATTTTTCTCTCTGCCTCGCTGCCTGCTGTGAGTGTGTTTGCTTCGGTGCTGTAAGCTCCGTCTTAGCCTCGTATTTCCTTGTTTTGAACCATCATTTACTACAATTTCTAGTTGTTTATATTAGCTTACTACTAAATACAGCTTACCCAACCCTGACATCGCTAGCTTCCGTTACTACTAGCACAACACGCTAGTAATTCGCTAGCCTGTTAACGCGCCACCCGTGCGCTCAGCTATTTTTATTTATTTATTTTCTCTCGCGCCTTTGAGTTCATAAAAGCTCAGGTGAGTAAGAAACACTCCACAAACACGGTGAGTAATGTCTTGTCCTGTTATTATCATGCGTTGCGTCTGAATGCGTTGTTGTTTTTTGAGCTCTATCGATTTGATTTATAATTCTTGATTTTTCTCTTTAAACTCGCTTACAACGAACATTTTCTACTTTTCCTCACTGAGAAGCACTAACGTTACTGCTCAAACCTCATAGTTACAACGCGGACTGTTGAGCAGACGCGTCTCAAGCCTATTAGTGATCCAACTCCAGATACTCTTATAGGTTACTCCAGTGGATCACGGCTGAACGCGTCTTCTCCACACTCACTTACAAACAAACATTTATTTATTTATTTTCGCCTATCGTGCGTCTACTCTACACCCCTACCACTAAAAAACCTTAAAAAAAATAAAAATAAAAATAAATAAAAAAAAACTGCATAGTTACAACGCGGACTGTTGAGCAGACGCGTCTCAAGCCTATTAGTGATCTAACGCTGCATACTCTTAAAGGTTACGTCCGTGGATCACGGCTGAACGTGTCTTCTCCACACTCACTTACAAACAAACATTTTATATCCAAGATTATATCCAAGACTTCAGTCATAAATTAGTATTAATATTGATAGCATCACTGGTAGCTTCGTTACTAACTCACTGTCCATCTGTTAAAATGGCAAATATATCAGATGTAAGTAGTCTACCGTTTGGTGCAGGTGAGGACACATTTGAGCTGCACGCACTGCAGTCTGAGCTGGAAGCTGTTGAGAAACAAATCCATGACCTTTTATTGAGACAGGCCGAGCTGAGAGACCGGTGTTTGGCTCTTGAAACATCACGCGCCGATGCACACAAATCAGTGTTTAACGTTACTAACCCGCTGACTCCGACCGCGTCTACTCCGTGCGTTCCTCAGCATCGGTCGCGATCAGCCATGGTCTCGTTCACTCCGGCTCCAACACGCCACCACGAAGCCTGGGTGGTTCCGCAGCGGAAGACGCGAGGTTTAGACCAAGACTTCCTCCGACCCTCCCGGTTTTCGAGTTATCCACACAAAACCGCTTCTCCCCTCTTCGCGAAACAGAACGCGATGCTGTGATCATCGGCGATTCCATCGTTCGGCACGTACACGCTACGTTAGGTAAAAGTAAGGTGCACAGTCACTGCTTTCCTGGTGCTCGTGTTTCTGAAATCGCTGCTCGCGCTCCCGAGATCATGAACGGTGACGAGCGCGTCGGAACTGTGGTCCTGCACGCGGGAGTGAACGACATCAGGCTGCGCCAGACGGAGATTCTGAAGAAAGACTTCAGGAATCTAATCGATACGGTACGCAGCACATCGCCTGAAACAACGATCATTGTGTCAGGACCGCTTCCCACGTACCGACTAGGGCATGAAAAGTTCAGCAGATTATTTGCGCTAAATGAATGGTTAATGTCATGGTGCAATGAGCAGAAACTGCTCTTTGTAAATAATTGGAATCTGTTTTGGGAGCGTCCTAGGCTTTTCCGTGCTGATGGCTTACACCCAAGCAGATTCGGAGCGGATCTTCTGTCAGATAACATCTCCAAAATGTTAAATACCCTTTGACTAGTAACCAAAAGTCCAAATCATAGTCTCTGCTGCACCAATTCAACTGATATAAATACTAGTGTAGAACATTGCATAGAAACCGTGTCTATTCCTCGTTTAGTGAGATCAAATAATAAATCTAATGCAGGATGTAGGAAAAATCTAATTGTTATTAAAACAGAAAATGTTGCTATTAGTAAACAAAAACTATTTCTAAAGCTAGGTCTTCTAAACATTAGATCACTCACACCTAAGGCAGTTATTGTAAATGAAATAGGCTAGTCACAGATAATAGCTTCGATGTACTTTGCCTTACTGAAACCTGGCTTAAACCAAATGATTATTTCGGTATTAATGAGTCTACTCCTCCTGGATACTGTTATAAGCATGAGCCCCGTCTGATTGGTTGTGGCGGAGGTGTTGCAACCATTTATAAAGATTTTCTAAATGTTACTCAGAAAACGGGTTATAAGTTTATTTCATTTGAAGTAGGCTACTTGTACTAAATGTTACGCTCTTAGATGTTAGAAAAACATCCCTATTATCTCTAGCCTTGGCTACCGTATATAGACCGCCAGGGCCTTACGCTGATTTCCTAAAAGAGTTTGCAGATTTTCTCTCAGACCTATTAGTCAATGTCGATAAAGCATTAATTGTTGGAGATTTTAACATACACGTAGATAATCCAAATGATGCGTTAGGAGCTGCGTTTACAGATTTATTAAATTAATTTGGGGTCAAGCAAAACGTCACCGGACCAACACATCGTCTTAATCATACACTCGATTTAATTATATCACATGGAACCGATCCAACCGATATAGATATCATTCCACAAAGTGATGAAGTCACTGATCACTACATGGTAACTTGCATATTACGTACTGCTGTAATATGTCATGCGGCGTCGCGTTATCAACCAGGCAGAACAATCCTCCCATCCACCATAGATAATTTCTCAAATTGCTTATCTAATCTGTCTCAGCTGCTGCCTGAACCCAAACAAACAGATGAACTAGAAGAACTAACTAGCACTATGAGCACCATTCTCTCTAGAACATTGGATGTGGTTGCACCTATTAAATTAAAAAAGGTCAGAGAGAAAAATAAAGCACCATAGTATAACAATACTACGCATGCTTTAAAGAGAGAAACCCGTATTTTAGAGCGTAAATGGAAACAAACTAATTTAGAGGTCTTTCGAATCGCTTGGAAAGACAGTATGTCACGTTATAAAAAGGCCCTAAAAGCAGCCAGGGCTGAGGCACCTCCGCAAACTAATAGAAAACAACCAAAACAATCCAAGGTTTTTATTTAACACCGTGGCTAGACTAACAAATAAACAGACGTCACCCGAACAAAATATCCCGTTACAGTTCAGTAGTAATGATTTCATGAACTTCTTCACTGAGAAAATAGAAAGCATCAGAACCATAATTGTAAACGTTCAATCTTCAATCGCGCCTTATAATTCAGCTTCAATTATCACCCCGCAAGAACAATTACAGTGCTTTACAACTATAGAACAAAAAGAGTTAAATAAACGTATCACTTCATCTAAACAACAACATGTTTATTAGATCCTATACCAACTAAACTACTGAAAAAAGTGTTACCTGTAGTGGAAGAGCCTCTCCTCAATATTATTAACTCGTCTTTATCTTTAGGTCATGTTCCAAGAACATTTAAACTGGCAGTTATAAAACCTCTCATTAAGAAACCACAATTAGATCATAATAATCTAGCAAATTATAGACCCATTTCAAATCTTCCATTTATGTCTAAAATATTAGAAAAAGTGGTGTCCGCTCAACTGGGCTCTTTCTTGCAACAAAATGATATCTATGAAAAGTTTCAGTCTGGATTCAGACCGCATCATAGCACTGAAACTGCGCTTGTTAAAATCACAAATGATTTACTTTTAGCTTCTGACCAAGGCTGTATCTCAATACTAGTTTTACTTGATCTTAGTGCTGCGTTCGATACTATAGATCATACATTACTCTTAGATCGACTACAAAATTATACTGGTGTTCAAGGACAAGCACTAAGCTGGTTCAAATCATACCTATGGAGTGCCGCAGGGATCTGTGTTAGGCCCTCTGTTATTTTCAATATATATGATGCCACTTGGAAATATTATAAGGAAACATGGAATTAGTTTCCATTGTTATGCTGATGACACTCAAATATATATTTCATCACGGCCGGATGAAAACGCTAAATTTTCCAAATTGACAGAGTGTGTTAAAGATATAAAAGATTGGATGACGCGTAATTTTCTTTTATTAAATCCAGACAAGACAGAGGTAATACTTATCGGTTCAAAAAAACGCCCACAAAACATCGCACAATACAACTTTAACATCATAGGATGTCCTGTTACTTTATCCTCTACAGTAAAAGACCTGGGTGTTATACTCGATTGCAACCTGTCTTTTGAAAATCATATTTCATATGTTACAAAAACAGCCTTTTTCCACCTTAGAAACATTGCTAAGCTACATAATATGCTATCAGTTTCTGATGCAGAAAAGTTAGTTCATGCATTCATGACCTCGAGACTGGATTACTGTAATGCTTTATTAGCTGGTTGTCCTGCATCCTCAATAAACAAGCTACAGTTAGTCCAAAATGCCGCCGCTAGAGTTCTTACGAGATCAAGAAAATATGATCATATAACACCGATTTTATCATCACTGCATTGGTTACCTATAAAGCTCCGTATTAATTATAAGATATTGCTACTGACTTACAAAGCCCTAAACGGCTTAGCTCCAGTCTATTTAACGGATCTTCTATCACCCTATAATCCATTGCGCTCTTTAAGATCACTAAATTCAAGGCTTTTGGTCATACCTAGGATATCCAGAACCACCAAAGGAGGGAGAGCATTTTCACATTTGGATCCAAAACTCTGGAATAGTCTTCCTGATACTGTTCGTTGCTCAGACTCGCTCTCCCAGTTTAAAACTAGATTAAAGTCGCATCTCTTCAGCCAGGCATTCTTATAATCCTACAGTTCAAACTACAATCCGGCCTCTAGCTCATAAATGCCAGAGGAGAACTGGCCCCCGACTGAGCCTGGGTTCTCCCAAGGTTTTTTTTCTCCATTAGGTCACCTGATGGAGTTTTAGGACACCATTAGGTCACTTGATGGAGTTTTTCGGTTCCTTGCCACTGTTGCCTTTGGCTTGCTCAGTTGGGGATATTTTGGGGATATTTAATTTTATCAATCAATAAATTCCTCTTGAAAAAAACTTTGTTGTATTATTTTAATTTAATACTGTGAAGCTGCTTTGATACAATCTGTATTGTGAAAAGCGCTATACAAATAAACTTGACTTGACTCATTTCTATTGAATGATTCAACAACCTAAAAGCTTTGATTCAATTAGGTGAAATTCCGCAGTTTTCATACAATTTGTGAAAAAAAAAAAAGTTAAAACCAATACTACGTCTGTTTCTTTCACGTTGACCCAAAAAACGTACAATAATAAAACAAAATAATACATTCTATTAGGGCTGTCGCGATAACCGCAATATTGCAGTACCGCGCCTCTGACAAGCCAAGTGCAGAGGAATGCAAGTAACCGCAGCAACTGCGATATTCGTGTGTTTTCTTTTTTCATAAGGCTATACCGTTCTTGTTTTGAAATTAGTGTGTATTGAATGTTAAATAAGTTAATAATGATAACAAGACTGTTTATCATGGTGATTTGTAACAGACTTGAAACAGACAGTGAATGAGAGAGATCGACTGAGCGTGTGCGATAACCTGCATCTGTCTTTGAGGTCAAGTCATATATATTTGTTAAAAAGGCTGTTGTGTCCAAGGAAAGAGAAATATTGTATCATTCTTTTAATGTTTAAGGGTATTTACCATAAATGGCATTCCACAGCGCGAGGAAGCCGCAAGAAAATAAATCAGTGAGTCACGCATTGAATCAATGCCATTGGTCTCTATTACATGAAGCATCAGCTTCAGCGTTACCCATGCGACGCATTGCTGGTAGGGCTGGGTACCTAGTTCGACACATTTTAGGTACCGACCGAATTGCCTCGATACTATCGAGTATCGAAAAATTACTTCTTGTTTGGTACCAGATTTCGAAACCTAAGGAGTTAACTCGTCAACGTCAGTGCTCAAACAAATGAAATGCACAACGACACACCTAAAACATACTCTCATGAGACGCGCGCGCACAAACTTTCCACACACATACTCGTATGAGACACGCGCGCGCACACACACACACACACACCCACACACACACCCACACACACACCCACACACACACCCACACACACACACACCCACACACACACCCACACACACACCCACACACACACACACACACACACACACACACACACACACACACACAAACTCTCCACGCACATATTAAAGGGATAGTTCACTTTGAAATTAAATTTTGGTATGTTTTAGCTAACCTCAAGGGCATCCAAGATGTAGGTGTCTTTTTTTCCGCAGTAGTTTCAATTTTGATATTTTTAGGTCAAACCGTTCTTGTCTGTCAGTCATATAATGCAGGTCGATGGTCACTGTCTCAAACAGCATGCACAGAGTCCAAATTAAAACAATTCCCCATCGTCCAAATTAAACAATTCCCCATCGTAAGTACACATTGATGGCCCAAGACACGAAACGAGCGGTTTGTGTGAGAAAACGAACAGTATTTATATCATTTTTACCTCTTGAACACAGCTGCGTCCAAATGATCTGAGAGCGTGGCGGGTATAGATATATACACTAGATGTCGCATTGGCTACTGCGAAACCGTAGCCAATGCGACATCTAGTTCGATTTTGATATTTTTAGGTCAAACCGTTCTTCTCTGTCAGATATATACACTAGATGTTGCATTGGCTACGGTTTCGCAGTAGCCAATGCGACATCTAGTGTATATCTGACAGACAAGAACGGTTTGACCTAAAAATATCAAAATTTAAACTACTGCGGAAAAAAAGACACCTACATCTTGGATGCCCTTGAGGTAAGCTAAAACATACCAAAATTTTATTTCAAAGTGAACTATCCCTTTAATATGAGACGCGAGCACACACACACACAAACTCTCCGCGCACACACTTATGAGACTCGAGCAGGGACGTGCACAGGGGGGTTGCTCAGGTTGCCCGGGCAACTGCCCATATGCCCTTCTCGACTCACGTTGCCCTTCCGAGAAAAAAAAAAAAAAATCGTACAATGGATGCAGAATTTCACGTAGGCCTAGATAAAAAATAAAAACAAAAATCGTAAAGCCTCATTCTCTTCCATTCGGGCACCGAAAGTGAAAGTCAGTAGGGGAAGGGCAAACTCTGCAGCGCTGCACGCGACCGGTGTAGCCATGGGTGTAGCACGCAATCATGCTACAAATCATGCGTAGTTGGCCCAGTTACCATACGTACCATCAGAACTGAATACGAGCAAGAAGCACAACTGAATGTACGGGAAGCCAAAAGGTTAAAAAAGGATTGTATTTTTTCCTGAAATTTAAGCGTTTTTTTTATTATTTATTTTTTAGAAGCGAGTTTTTCCCCATCTGTCAATTCAATCCAGATTATTTCTTTTCAAATTTAAAAAAAATGAATAAAATAAAAATAAACAATAATATGAGGAATTCTTTTTCTCATGTGTATTTTGGTGACATTTAACATATTGTTAATACATTTTGTATACTGTTACCAAAGTTGTATATCATAAACCTGTCATCTCTGACGTTTTGCAATCTTTATAAATAATAAAAAGACCATAATATGAGGCATTGAGTTTGGACATAAACACCGTCAGATAAGGCAATTTGTATGGGCAAAATTCAACTGAATATATTCAGACATAATACAAAAACTATGAACAAGTGCAAGATTAATTCAATTCACAGAAATATTACTGGAGTGTGAGATAGGATATTGATAGGGATATTGATGTAGGGATTTTCATGACTCAAGTCATGTTTTATTTTTAGTAGTAGTTAAGGTGATTGAGAGCTGTATTTCAGTTTTTTACTTCTTTGTGTATATATATTTTAATAAATACCCTGTTATTCTCAGTCCTTCATATAGAGGAGGGAGGGGGGGTCCCTTTTTTCAGGTCAGAGCAACTGCCCCTCAAAATTCCTGTGCACGTCCCTGGACTCGAGCACACACACACAATACCCTAAATATGTGGAAAAGTCGATCAAAAGTGTGGCTACATTTCTCCAGGCTCGATGCCAACAGCGCGCGATGCAATATTTGCGGTAAAATAATTGCTGCAAAGACCGGTACCATGACAAATATGATGAAGACCTTGACAGTGCACGGAGTAAACATAAGAGCAGAAAGTTGCTCCGTCTTCGACTGGTAAATGAAGACATACCTTGTTGATCACTCTGAAGTGTTTATATTGCAATAATGACCTACTGAATGTACACTGCCGTTCAAAAATGTGTTGGTTAGTCAGAATTCTTTTTCAGTAAGGATGCATTAAAGTGATTAAAATCGTGACATTAAAACAATGTAATGTAATGTTACAAAAGATTTCTGTTTCAAATAAATGCTGTTCTTTTGAAAATTTTATTTATCAAAGAATCATGAAAACATTTATCATAGTTTCCAAAATATTAAGCAGCAAACTGTTTTCATATTTCTGAAGGATCCTGTGACACTGAAGTAATGATTTTGAAAATTCAGCTTTGACATCACAGGAATAAATTACATTTTGAAATATATTCAAATAAGATTTTAAATTGTAATACTATTTCACAATGTTACAAGTTTTACAGTATTTTTGATCAAACAAATTCAGCTTTGGTGAGCATGAGCTCTTTATAAAAATGTGTTCCTTTGTGCACTGGCTAAGGAGCATGAGTCAAACTGAAAAAATTAAACCAAAGTTTTTCTGAGGTAATGTGTTATGTAATCTTGTTAAAATGGATTTCATAAAATTGGTATCGAAAAAAGTATCGTCAGGAAGCGGTATTGAAATCAAGGTATTGGTATCGAATTTTTTTGAACGATACCCAGCCCTAATTGCTGGTCAGCTCAGCTTTGAAAAGTAGAGCTTAAAGTTAAAAATAATTAACACCTAGTTTCATTACATCTATCTTTTAATGAATCAGCATTTTTGAACGTGTTTGTACATGTACGGTTTAATGACTCAAAGACAATCCGTTGCTGTAACAATGTAACTGTGCACTGAGTGACAGCCTTTCAATGCGCAGGGACGCTGTTTAGTTCTGGTTACATCGTTAGAGAAAATGTCCTTGATTTTTGTGCATGCTGAACACATCGTAACACTTATTTATATTTATGCATTGCTATATAAATAAGTCCAAATATATAAATGGTGATAATACTGCATGTCGCGCTATTGAGCCACTCAAAATTACCGCATGGGAAATTCCTTCACGTGACAGCCCTACATTCTATAACCCAAATGTACAAAAAGAAACGTAATCAGTAGTGTTGTTTTTGACGGCCTGTTTTAATTTTAGTTTTAGTCTAGTCTTTGTGTCAAGTTGTCATTTTAGTTTTTATTAGTTTTAGTCATGTTCATAATGTTTTTAGTCTACTCAAGTTTCAGTCGACTAAAAGTCTGAGCATTTTAGTCTTTAGTCAGAATTATCCATGACCCTTTTTGTCTAGTTTTAGTTGACGAAAACTGATGACATTTAGTCTAGATTTAGTCAATGAAAATTGTATTTTAGTCTCATTTTAGTAATGTAATTCTATTTAACCCAGTCAATATAGTGTACCACTATGGAAAAATAGCAAAAATAGCGAACAGAAAAGTAACACTCATCTTATTCGTGGAGGTTGAAAAACAAGATCTTTGTGACAAATGCAAAAGAAAAGGAAAAGAAAATGCAAAACGTCCTGAGCCGTTGCTGGGCGCCGCGGACAGACGCCGAAAGGCACCGCCGGTGTGTGTACACTTCTAGAGAATAATGCGTTCGAATTTAAAAGACGCGGCGCGTCGCTGAGCTGTGCATCCGGTGTGCGACCCCCTTTAGCTTTCCTAGAAACACTTGCACCAAATTCAAACATAACAATTACAATGGCGGAATACATCGTCTTTCTGCAAATGTTTCTCCTTGCTTTGCGATCCTATATTGGGGTCAGAAGAAGACGTTTAGAACACATTTGTGCTGTTCGGACGGAGGTTACGTTCGAGAAGAAGTTCGACAATAACCCCGCCTCCAGCATGACGTGGTTAAAGAACGGTTCTAGTCCAGCAAAGAGTTGGTGCCGCTTTGGAACCAATTTTCCTGGCCGAGAACCGGTTCTTTGGCTGTCGAAACACAAAGAACTGGTTCGCGAGTAGGCACCGGCTCCGAACCGGCACCAGCACTGCCTTGGTGGAAAAGGGGTAATAGTGAAAAAACAGAGAACAAGAAAACGTCTCCGGTTACTATCGTAACCTCGGTTCCCTGAGAGGCGGGAAGGAGACATTACGTCACTGACGTATATGGGAACTCCCTTCCTCCTCATTTTCACTGAAATCTTATTGGCTAACGCCAGCTGGAGACAGCTGGCCAATTGACGCGAAACATGCAAATGCTGACCGGTCCGCGGGCAGTATAAATAGCATGGGCGCGACAATTACGTCAGAATCAAGACTGAACGCTAGCACAGCTGATCAAACGGCGAGCACGGCGGCTGACGTAATGTCTCGTTCCCGCCTCTCAGGGAACCGAGGTTACGATAGTAACCGGAGACGTTCCCTTTCAAGGCGGTCACTTCGACATTACGTCACTGACGTATATGGGAACTGTATAGAATCCCGCCGTGAGCGCAGTGAAGATAAGCCCTGAACGGGGTCAAGCTACACTCCCACGAGAGACAACAGTTCTAAGCCGGCAGCGCCGCTAGGAGCACTCGAACCGATTGGCGAAACTTGACCAAGAAACGTCTGTTCCAACCTTACCAAGTTGCATATCCAATGCAATGAAGCGAAGGCTGCACTGGAGGGCAGCACAACACCATAAACACTCAAGCACAAGAGTTAACACAGTGTCGACGGCAATAGCGGTGACAGCTGCATAACCTCATAGCCATACACAGAGTTAACAGCACATTGAAAACTACTGCGTAATGCGGAAACCGCTATGTAACATTATAGTCATAACACAGAGTTAGCAGCAATGGTAACTCTGCATAATGCAGACTAGGCCTACTGCACAGCTGGTGGTAACAGTTCATGCAGTACTAGTGTTGTCACGATACTAGAATTTCTAACTTCGATACGATACCTTGAAAAATATCGATATTCGATACCATTTTCGATACCACGGAGAAAAAAACTGCCACAATATTACGTTTTTATTTTTTTATTTAAAGCTAAATATAACAAGTCTAGAACATGACAATGAGGTATGTTTTACATGAACAAAAATGTCCTGAAGTAGTGCACTGGTTCAAAAGCATTAATGCTGGTTAATACATTAACGTTTTTTGATGAACAGATTTAAATGCAAACGTGTGTGCATTACACGCGAAAACAATGCTATTGGTGCTTTTAACAATACAGATTGTGTCAAAGCACTTAACAGTATCAAATTGGAGGATAGAGTGTCAGTAATGTATAATAATAAGATAAAACATTACATTTTCAGTTAAAGGCATTGCATTATTGAATTCAAAGATGTCATTCAATAGCTCAGTTTAGTTTAATTAGTATCTGTGTAATCAAATTGATGATAAGATATTTACATTTACATTTACATTTATTCATTTAGCTGACGCTTTTATCCAGAGCGACTTACAATTGCTATATATGTCAGAGGTCGCACGCCTCTGGAGCAACTAGGGGTTAAGTGTCTTGCTCAGGGACACATTGGTGTCTCACAGTGGATTCGAACCCGGGTCTCTCACACCAAAGGCATGTGCTATATTAGGCCCCGATCACACTAACGCGTTTTTCAGGTTCGAAAACGCGAAGCACACAGCACTCATCACACAGAACGAGCAGTGCGCTGCGTTTGTTATGTTGCTCGGCAACCACTGAAACAGCTGTCCTGTCAGTCAAGTAAACGTCAAATCAGCCTTTTATTAACTTTATTTACTTTCTGTTAACATTGTGGTAGTTACGGTTCGTGAAGTCGTTAAGCTCCTGGTAACCCGCGAGAGCACCACAAGTTTATCCTCCATCATCGCACTCTCCGGGCGTTCAAGCAACTAGCTTTCATCATTAAAACGGAAGACCTGCGAGGCGCAGCAGGCGAATAAACAGCGCGCGGAACGCTCGCTGGAAACCAGTTTAAAATAGGCGCCTCTCACTGCAAAAAACGCGTCAGGTGTGATCGGCCCCATTTACTTCACTTTTGCTATTTAATCAGAGCAAATGAGACGAGTGCGTGTGTGGTGTTTGTCAACGCGCCTTTGGAGAGAAGTGAAAGTGACAGCTCGGCTAGTATCGATACTTCAGGAAATGAGTATTGGTACCGTTCAGATATTTCAGTATCGATATTTATCGAAATATCGATATTTTTGATAACACTGTGCAGTACATAAATAAAACTCACCGAACCCACGACACTATAGGCAGTGCATAAAACTTGAAACCCTGGCAAACGTGTTCTGAGAAGACAGCCAGCATACCTAATCCCGTAGGCATTAAACCACATTGAAAAGTGTCGAATTCAGTGAGAAAGTCTCAGTATAAAACAGCACGTCCCTAGTACCATCCACCAAGCACACAAACAGCTAGTCAGACTGCTGCCTAGTGATCCACGTACATCCGCAAAGCCCTTACAGGGCCAACAGCACTCTGAGCATCGGCATCATGCGAGGCTGACGGCTCAGCAGATAAGGCGGGCAGGGATCAATCTGTGCTCTGAACAGTGTAAGCGACTTCGGAACGCAGCTTGGTATCGGACGGAGAGTGATGCTGTAGTCACTAGGTCCGAGACAATGCAACATCATTCACGTAGAATGAGCGTAGGTCTCCAAGTGCTTGCTGGGGCGAGAGCAGGTGGAAAGGGCATCTCAAAGAGAGCTCTCAGCACTTATTAGTGTGAAGTGTCTTGCTCAACTCAGGACCCAGCAGCGGACACACAAGAAGGTTCCACAGCCTGGGGCTGGGGGCCAATCGTCTGTAGAAGCAGGACCTTCCTGAGGGGGATTGTCATGGGGGAGCCCCATAACTCTCTCAGGTCCGTGAATCGGGGATGATAGGCCAGTAAGGGGGTCACGAGGAAACTGACACTCACTTGTAGAACATAGTCCGATGTTCTATAGCCGATTTACAGAAGTGCAAATTAACACATAGCTGAATGTACATAAACACAGTGCCAGTGGCCGTAGCGACAACAACTGTGAATATACGCAGTTAGATAATAGCCCCATTATAGCATAGCACCTCAGAAGTACACAAACACAGCCGTAGCCGTAGCTAGAACTGTGAGTACGAGTTAGTACAGAATAGCCAGTTGCACTGAAGGAAACGGGGTAACATAACAGCGTAGCACATGTACGTAACAGCATGGCTCGCTGTAGTGCCAACTATACGCAGTAGCTCAGTATAGGCACTGAAGGATACGGGGCAACACCGCAGCATGAACAAATCCATGTGCAAATAAATGCAGCGCAGGTCGCCGTATCGACAGAGACTGTGAATATGCACAGTTCGACTGGGATAGCTAGTTGCACTAGATACAGGGCAACATGACAGCATAACACAAGTGCATAAGAATAGCGAATCCATGTACATAAACGCAGCGTAAGTCACCATAGCTGAGATGCACAGTTAGATCAGGATGGCTAGCTGCACTGAAGGAAACAGGGCAGCATTACAGCATAACACATCCGTGCACGTACATACATCCAGAAACTGTGAATATGCATGGTTAGATTAGGATAGCTAGTTTTGCACTGAAGGAACAGGGCAACAAAATAGCAAAAACACATCCTTGTACACATAAGTGCAGTGTAGTCGCCGTAGCGACAGAACTGTGAATAGGCACAGTTAGATAGGACAGCTGGTTGTTGCACTGAAGGATAGAGGGCAACATAACAGCATAACACATCAGCGTGCACATTCAAAACATCTGTGTATGAATATGCGCAGTTTAAACATAATGGTCAGTTACGTTGAGGGCAACATAACAGCATAACGCTTCAGTGTGTACACAGATGCAGCGCAAGTCGTCGTAGCGACGACTGTGACTATGCACAGTTAGATATGATAGCTAGTTGCACTGAAGGATACAGGGCAATGTGATAGCATAGTTACATTAATGTATACAAAAACACAGCGTCAGAGGCATAGCGACATCGACTGTGAATACGTAGTTAATCAGAATAGCCGGTTGCACTGAGGATACAGGGCAATATATAACGGCATAAATCATAGACACATATCAATGTCGTAACATATCAGTGTCGCGTAGTGTGTACACAGCGTCAGTTGCATCGCACAACAACTGTGAATACGTAGTAATCAGAATAGCCATTTGCACTGAAGGATACAGGGCAATACATAACGGCAAAAATCATAACACATATCAGTGCGTAGTGTGTACGTAAACACAGCGTCAGTTGCGTCGCGCAACAACTGAATACGCACTGCGTAGTAATCAGAATAGCCATTGCACTGAATGAAACAGGGCAATATATAATGGCATAAATCATTACACATAACAGAGTGCGGTGTGTACATAAGACAGCGTCAGTTGCATCGCGCAACAACTGTGAATACGTAGTAGTCAGAATAGCCATTTGCACTTAAGGATACAGGGCAATATACAACGGCAAAATTCATAACACATATCAGTGTGTAGTGTGTACATAAACAGCGTCAGTTGCATGCGCAACAACTGCGAATACGTACTGTGTAGTAATCAGAATAGCCATTGCACTGAAGGATACAGGGCAATATACAACGGCAAAATTATAACACATATCAGTGTGTAGTGTGTACATAAACAGCGTCAGTTGCATGCGCAACAACTGCGAATACGCACTGCGTAGTAATCAGAATAGCCATTGCACTGAAGGATACAGGGCAATATACAACGGCAAAATTCATAACACATATCCGTGTGTAGTGTACGTAAACACAGCGTCAGTTGCATCGCGCAACAACTGCGAATACGTACTGTGTAGTAATCAGAATAGCCATTGCACTGAAGGATACAGGGCAATATACAACGGCAAAATTATAACACATATCAGTGTGTAGTGTGTACATAAACACAGCGTCAGTTGCATCGCGCAACAACTGTGAATACGTACTGTGTAGTAATCAGAATAGCCATTTGCACTGAAAAATACAGGGCAATATATAGTGGCATAAATCCTAACACATAACAGTGTGTAGTGTGTACGTAACACAGAGTCAGTTGCATCACACAACAACTGTGACTACGTAGTAATCAGAATAGCCAGTTGCACTGAAGGATACAGGGCAATATCGTGGCATAAGCATAACACACACATATCAGTGTACATAAACACAGCGTCAGTGGCATCGCACAACAACTGTGAATACATAGTAGAATCAGAATAGCCAGTTGCACTGAAGGATACAGGGCAATTTATAGCGGCATAAATCATGAACACATTTAGAGTGCGGTGTGTACGTAAACACAGCATCATTTGTGTTGCACAACAACTGTGAATATGTTGTAATCAGAATAGCCATATGCACTGAAGGATACAGGGCAATATATAACGGCACAAATCATAGCACATATAGTGTGCAGTGTGTACATAAACACAGCGTCAGTGGCGTAGCGACAACAACTGTGAATACGTAGTTAAATCAGCCTGGCCAGTTGCACTGAGCATGGCCAGTTGCACTGAGATACAGGGCAATATACAACAGGACAAATCATAGCACATATTAGTGTGCAGTGTGTACATAAACACAGCGTCAGTGGCGTAGCAACAACAACTGTGAATACATAGTTAATCAACATGGCCAGTTGCACTGAAGGATACAGGGCAATATACAACGGGACAAATCATAGCACATATTAGTGTGCAGTGCGTACATAAACACAGCGTCAGTGGCGTAGCGACAACAACTGTGAATATGTAGTTAAATCAGCATGGCCAGTTGCACTGAAGGATACAGGGCAGCCTGACAACATAAGCTGTGTAAGCACATCAAAATGTAATGTTACGTAGGCCCAGCGTCGACAGCATAAGCGGTAACAACTGCGCAACCCCGTAGTCAAGACTGACTAGAAGGGGGGGTAAACAACACTCACCGGATTGCGGCACTTTCCATTGTCAGAGCGGGGCGGCTAGAGACCTCTATGCTAGAGACTCATAGCATGGTACTTTTCCTTTTAGACACGGAGCCATGGCCTTTGCCTCGTCTCTCTAGACGCGCGTCTTGCGCACGACTACCAAAGGACGCCGTGGAAGAGGGGAGTCTTTCTTGAAGCAGCCTGGCTGAGATACCGGGCTAAAGTATCCTTATCAACAGAGCCTATCGCGTCGAGTCCTTCTAGCTAGCCTGCGAAGAGGACTGGAGTGGCGACGGGCAGCGTCAACTCGTCTTAGGGCGGGAGAGGGCCCACCAGCGGCCTGCTGGCGGCAGTGGGCCTCATCCCCGCTGATGCCCGGGTTATTCCCCTGAGGGCGCGCACTGTCCGGCACATGCCCGTCGTCGTGAGTGCGGCCTCGGTTGATCCTTGTTAGGGTAGAGCGAGTCGATAGGACCCGCACATATCTGGCATGTAAGTTAGCAGCCATCGGATGCGGGGAGGAAACATGGTGAGTAACCTCTATTGCAACTTCCACGATGACTTCAGATAAGACTTCTAGCGTGAAGAAAGAGATCCTGACGTAATTGTCGCGCCCATGCTATTTATACTGCCCGCGGACCGGTCAGCATTTGCATGTTTCGCGTCAATTGGCCAGCTGTCTCCAGCTGGCGTTAGCCAATAAGATTTCAGTGAAAATGAGGAGGAAGGGAGTTCCCATATACGTCAATAGCCGCGTTTCCATTACAGATTTGCGCAAATGTTTTGCGCTATTATCTAAATATCGATAAAAAACTATTGCGAAATGACGGCGTTTCCATTAACCGATGTTATGCGACTAAAACGTATTTTTTTCTCTCGCGATAAGTCATTCCAAAAATCACGGCAACGGACGTTGGTTATAATATCACAGCCACCGCATTAGACATTATTATTATTATTAATGGAAGGAGACGTGGCGTGTTATCCAAGCATTAATGGCAGGGAAAGACCCCCGAACGACACATATAAGGAGTTTCTGGGTGTTTCGCCCTCATTTCTGCTCCGATTGTGGCATTTCTTTGAGATTTAGAATCCAGTATTCCTATAGGCTAATTATTGTTTCTTTTATGAATTTAATAAATAATTCTGTCTCGTGTTCTGTCCAAATGATCCATGTAGGCAACTTTTGTGTCTATTTGTTTTTCCTTTTTTAACCCCTAATTGAAAAACGAAAAATGAACAGTTGTTGTCTTCTTAAAACAAGTTGAACACCAACATTTTAATTTGAACTGGCTACACACAACTGCTGTGCTTTATTTATGACTTTTTGCCCCTTTATTAAACATTTAAAATATTCACAAATTAATATGGAAAACATGTCGATTTTACTGGTTTTCTAAGGCCAAATTAGAAACTGGAATTGATGTATTTCCCGCAGTGCTGAATGAGAAGAGCCATTAATATAATTAATAAACTATTGTTTTCTAAGTGTCGGCTAAAATCACATCTCCGCTGTTATCAGATGCGCTTTTAGAGAGAAATGCAACTTTCATACGGATTAGCCTACATAATCAGAAGGTATTAGCTTTCGATTCGAATTTGTTCGTTTTAAAGTGGACATTTCAAGCTTTAGCCTACACAGGCTATATTTTGTTTCAGTTCTCGCGCCCCAGTTTACGGAGATCATGTGCGTCTGATTGTTTCTTTTATTTTACAAAAGCACAGCATTTTCTTGTTATTGTGAGTTTACACAAATAAAAGTGGTTGAGAATAATGTATTATTATTTTCTGTCTGACCAGAAATGATAGAGTATAAGTTGTTTCCAAGTACTGTTGATAGGAAAATGCAAGTGTTTGCGGCCGCGCCTCCGTGTCATGCAGTGCGCGCTCCACGCTCAGCTTTGTTCCTTTTTTGCATAAAAGCCTCTTCTAAATATAGCCTATTAAATGTTATAATAAAATAATATAAAATTATTATTATTTGCGTAGCTATACATGGACTTCAAACACACTGCGTCTTCTAAGTCAGGTGACTGTAAATGCGCAAAAACTGTTTCCATTGCAGTTTTGCGAAATATTCATTTTTCGAATTGCCTGAAAAACCACCTCATGAGAGCGTAAAAACTTTTTTGCGATAAATGGGAGTTTTTGCGAAATTGACGTGTTTCCATTAAGCGTATTTTCAATTCGCAATTTCAATTTGCGCAATTTGAAGGGTAATGGAAACGCGGCTAGTGACGTAATGTCTAAGTGACCGCAAGGCAAACGTACAATAATTAATTTTTGTCTCAATATTTCAGTAATGCGCAGCTCAAATGACACATTAATCAAACTTTTCACAGTTATTTAACACATCGACACTCATTAATCACTTATTGTCTCAATTGTCTCATTATTACACGTGATAGCTTTAGCCCACGGCTAACTAGTTCAGCTCGCGCTGTGAGTGCGGCCTACACTCAGCTCATATCAGATAATTTCCGAAATGGACATATCTGTCATTAGATAACATAATTATGATAAAAAAAAATGTCACTCACCAAAACGAGATTGCATCACATATTCAATTAAAGAAGATTATTCAATAAAGATTATCACTCTGGGATACACTAAATCTTTAGCAGCTACTCCGATTTCCACTTCACCTTTGTCTCACAACACTCCAGGTTGATGCATCCAAAGTTTCCAAGTACACACATTCACACAATCACAGTTTCCGATAGATTATGATTATCATTTAATACAAAGAGTTTCTGGTGAAATGCTCCGTGCTGCTGTCTCATCTGATCTGTTCTCTCAACATTCTGACAGCGGCAGCGCCGGCGAAAACAGTGGGCGGGCCTTATGAATATGCCGCTACTGTTGGCTCTCAGGGGTGTCAGTCACTGCAGCACAATCAGTGATTGGATGAATCGTATGTTATTGCCCAGTGGTGTGGCAACCAGTGCATCAAGTAAAGAAAAAAAAATGATGTAATGAAATATTAAATTTGTACAGAACAGAGCGACAAGACTGAATTTAAACTGTTATAGAAGAGCTAATATACTAAGAATGCACTGGTGAAGGATAGTCTCTCTGCTTTATTTTACAATAAATATTTTTGTGTCTAGAGTTCCTTGTCCTGGGGCCTGTTTCAGAAAGGAGGTTAAGTGAAAACTCTGAGTATGTTAACCCTGAAATGAGGGAAACTCTGAGTTTTCTGTTTCAGAATGGGAGGTATGTTAAACCTGAGAAAGCAGAGTAAGTCAAGCCTGTTTCAGAAAGAGAGGTAACTTATAGGCCTACTCAGAGTCAGTTACCATGGTAACTTACTCTGTGAACCTAACCTGGTCGGGAGCAGGTTTTCTTCAGTAAACCCAGAGTTTCTTTCGGTCTCCTCCTCTTTTTAAAGAGGAAGTGGTGTTTAAACACCTCATTCATTCTTTCAGTACATTTTTATTAATAAAATTAATCTTTTATTAATAAATAAAATATTGCTTTTTTTTTTTTTTATAATAAGATGAAGTCTATATAACTCCTTAACTGGCAACTGAAAACACAGTAGTATATTAGAGTTACATAATGTAGTTCTAAACAAATTCTACAGAATTAAACTGTGGCATTTACTGGAAATCACTGAACGTGTTCATCTGTGCACCAGAAGTTGATGGACCGTCCTCCTGCTGTTCTTCCACACTCTGGGGGCGGCGGGGAGAGATAAGAATACCCGTTTATACTTAGATTTAAACTTAGATTTAGACTTAGATTGAAAAGTAGCTTTCCTGTAGCTCAGTGGTAAGAGCACTGCGTTAACAATGCAAGGTTGTGGGTTTGATCCCAGGGGATTGCACATACCTATGTATAAATGTATAGGATAATGCAATGTAAGTCGCTTTGGATAAAAGCGTCTGCCAAATGCGTAAATGTAGATTCTATAGGCTACTCCACATAAAAATGTGAAAGAATGTGTAGACACATAATGTTAACATTACCTCTGTAGCAGCAGAAACTCTTTATCCCCATGTGATGAGCATTTGGTTGAGTACACTTTATAACACTATTTGTCATAATTTCTGGTGTATTGAGTAGGCAACTTACAACTACCTGGGTTTCTGTTGGGACAGGAGGCTCCAAAAGACAGATATTACCATCAGAATCTATTGGGACCAACAAAAATCCTAACCCAAAGTAAAATAAATGGAAATATCAAAAATAGCCTATATCAAAAATAACACATATGTAAACCTCTTACATTTTATGAAGGCCCTTGGATCTTTGGGAGTGACTGGCTCTGAAGTCCGTCCAGGAATTCCCTCAGCCAAAAATGCTGCTGCACTGCTAGACACTGGATGCTTTAGTTATTTAATATGTCACATGTTTGTAAAGCCAGGTAGCCTACACTGCAGTAGGCCTTACTTGACTGAATTATGTTTTTATATTTAAATTTCAGCTGCTGCCATGTTCTTTTAATACCTGCAGGATTGCCCCTACATGAAAATTAAAATTAGGTTGAATAACATACTGTTCTTCCAGTTTCACCTCTGATATTATAACAGTTGGGCAAGTTACTTGTATTACTAACTACAAATGACATCTTCAACATTGTAATTAGATTAATGTAATAATGACTATCTTTAGAAATTATTGGTCTACTTATTACTAATTACTAAATCCCATGTCAACTTTAAACACTTGAACAATACAAGGAGAGACAAGAAACAGCACTTTTAATGCTTTCAAATAAACAATATACAATTGCATGAATTATTCTTGAATTGACCAAAGTGTGTAGAGGGAGAAGGTTACATTAAAAATATAACTTTTAAAAATGTATGTTAAATAGCCTATACAGAATTGTTCTATAGTCTAATACAATTACATCAGATTTAACTTTAAATTACAGAAGAATTAAGAGTAATCCCTTTAATTAAATTACAGTATTTAGATTACTTGGTAATTAATTACACCCAACACTGTATAACAGTAATTAAAATGTGAAGAAATATGCAGACCTCTTTTTGTCTGGCGCTGTTGCCATGGTGACTCATAATATCTGTGCTCCATTGATAATGGCTTTTTATAGTTGTGGCGCACGCGCTTAACTCAGAGTCAGTCAACTCAGAGTTGATTGAACTAACTCATTTCAGCTGTTCTGAAACCAAAAACTCAGAGTTTCCCATCTCAGGGTAAGTCAACTCAGAGTTCAAGTTTTAACTCAGAGTTGGTTGAACCTCTTTATTGAAACAGGCCCCTGTACTCTCAACTTTTGTATAGTAGTACTAGTCATAATTTTTACACCAGGCATGCATAAAATTGGTGTTTTTTTTTTATTTCCTGTTTCGAAAACCACTGCAAAACAACGGATTGTAATGTATAGAGGAATGAAAATATGGAGTGATTTACCATTGATTACACATTTTTACAAGAAAAATTCGTTTTAAAAAAATATTTAAAGGAACATTTAATGGCAAAATATACAGTAAATTGTTGATTTTGATATTTGGAATGGATGTTGGGTTAGTATGTTTCATTGACTTGACTTTTTTTATTGTTGTTGATTAAATGTAGTTTTGTATTTTTTACTTGTTGGGACCCCAGGAAGAGTAGCCACTGCCAAGGTAGTGGCTAATGGGGATCCAAATAAACAAATAAACTTAGATCATTGATGGAAAATACCATTTACAGCCAATACAGGCAATTTACTTAGGATTTTTTTTTTTTTTTTTTGACAGTTAAAGCACCACGTCTTGCCTGATCTCCACCACTTTTATTAAGTGTCCTCAAAGTGTGCCCATACATGTCTGTCAAATTCGTTGTAAATATCTCATTTTGTTTTGAAGTTTAGACACTTCTATTTATGAGAGCATAAAAATGATCCATGGGTGACAATGATTTGAATTTTGTATTTATTTTTGTATTTTGTATTTTTTTCAGTTCCTATCATAATTTTGACATTTGGGCGTTATTGTTTAGCTATTGACCTATGTTTTCAAATTTCCTGTGGTGTTTTTGTCTCGATCGGACTAATGGTTTCGAAGATAATCTCAAGTTTTTTAAGTGCTAAATGACAATGATACACAAACTACAAGGCGAAACCTGGCATGTTTGGTATCGTTGGACTTGGGAAGGATTCAGAATTTCAAAGGACTAACGGTTGGGTGCGTTTATAGCCATTTTCATGACTTTTTTCCATGTTGTAGCGCCACCACTTGGTCAATCTTCGAGATTTTTTTCAAGTAACCTCAGATTGAGCTCATGAACATGTGTCCAGAGTTTAGCGAAAATATCTCTTTCCATTCACAAGTTATAATTGTTTTAGTAAAAAAGGCCCTGGTGCCATCAAACATTTTGGTTTCCCTTAGCGACCGTGAATTTAAATTAAGAATTTTTTTGATGATTATTGATAGTCAATGTCCAGAGAATCTTGCCGCACTGGTTTGGTTCCGGTCGGGCCAAAAACCTAGGACTAGTTCGCGAAAGTAGGTTTTTGGGAAAAACCCAAATACCCGAAAATTTTCCAGGGTGACCAGCAAATCCGAGGCATGCATATTGTCCGCCTCAAGCCAAGGATTCCAGCAATATAAGACACTTGAGCCTACGCCTAACGGTTGAGGAGTTATGAGCCGTTTCGTACTTTTGAGCGCTGTAGCGCCCCCGTCAGGCCGACCGGGGCGGGCCTTGGTGACGCTGTAGGCGGTGTGAGTACTATCAGCCCCCAAAGTTTCAAGTCTCTACGACTTACGGTTTGGTCTGCCCGATCAGTTTTATGTCTGAATGTTGCATCATGGGAAAATTAACAATAACAATAGGGTTTCAGCACTTCGTGCTTGAACCCCTAATAAGTGCCTAAAAAGGGCCACAAAAAGGCCAAAAAAAAAAAACCATAGGGTCTAGGCACTTGCCGCTTGCGCGGCTGCGTTCCAAAAACTTTATCAAGCCTTTTAACATGTGCCCCGGAGAGGAAAAAGTAAGTGTTTTGCCCTTTTAGCTCATTTATCATGGAAATGTGGTGACATTTTTTTTTCCTTTTAAACTGTGACACCTCCACTGATGGCCCGATCTCCATAAAAGTTTGCACGCTTCTTTAGAATAATATGGCGCATGTGCTCAGCTAATTTGGTGAAGTTCTGCTCTTTTTTTCCCCATTTTTCAGTCATTTAAATGTCATTTTGCATAGGATAATACAGAGGCCTTCTCACCTTTATGACAGTTAAAGCGCCACCAATGGCCCGACGTCCATGAAAGTTTTCAAGCTTCTTTAGGATCACGTGACGCATGCGCATGCCCGATTTTGTGAGGTTGTATGCAAATCAGACAGCAAGATGGCCGCTTTCAGCCATTTCATGGGATTTGCCATAGAAATACATCATTTTGACACCCTTTTAACAGTTATAGCGCCACCAAGTGGCCAGTCGCCGCTTCCTTTTTTTACGCGACCACAGAATGAGCTTGTACATACGTGTGCTGAGTTTGGTGCAAAAATCTCGTTCCGTTCACGAGTTATAGCTAATTAAGCAAAATGGGCTCCTCCCACTTCGAACGTTTTGGCGGCCCTTAGGGACTGTGAACCGAAATTTTCACTTTTTTTTAATAATTATTGACAATCAGACTCCAGAGAATTGTCCTAGACTGGTTTGGTTCCGATCGGGCCAAAAACCAGGGACTAGTTTGCAAAAGTAGGTTTTGGACAAAATGCGACATAGCAGAATTTTTTTCCTGCCTAAATCGAAATTGGAGATATCCATTTTGTCCGGCTTCAGCCAGGGATCACAGTGGTGTAAGGTACTTGAGTCTAGGTCAAACGGTCTAAGAGTTATGAGCGATTTAGTACTTTTGGTTGCTGTAGCGCCACCTATGGGCCAAGTGGGGTCATACTCTGATAGGTTGTCCCCAAATTGAGGCCTACCATCTGGCCAGGTTTCACGTCTCTAGGCCTTACGGTTTGGCCTGCACGATGCGTTTTACGAATCCTTACAATTACAATAGGGTTTCAGCATTTCATGCTTGAACCCTAATAAGAATGGAAGCTTTTTGCCATTTATAGCGCCACCTATGGTCCGATCTGAATGAAACTCGGCATGCTTCTTCACCATGTTATGACACATATGCTCATCAATTTTTGTGAAGTTCCGAGTTTTCATTTGGGATTTATAGGCTTTTTAGTGTATTTTGCCACGCCCCTTTTCTAAATGACCCTGTTACAGCCACCCAAATGCAAAAGTTCAACTTTTTTTCGATAATTATTGATCTAGAGAGTCCAGAGAATTGTCTATATTGGAGATTTGGAAATTGGAGATATCCATTTTGTCCGGCTTCAGTCAGGGATCACAGTGGTGTAAGGCACTTGAGTCTAGGTCAAACGGTCTAAGAGTTAGGAGCAATTTAGTACTTTTGGTCCCCAAATTGAGGCCTACCATCTGGCCAGGTTTCACGTCTCTAGGCCTTACGGTTTGGCCTGCACGATGCGTTTTACGAATCCTTACAATTACAATAGGGTTTCAGCATTTCATGCTTGAACCCCTAAAAATCCTTACAATTACAATAGGTTTTCAGCACTTCGTGCTTGAACCCCTAATTAAAGACGACTGATAGCCAGATTAACGTCTCAGGAATGCCATGATCGCCTGACAATAAGATCTGCTTTAATGATGGCAACCATGCTTCGTTAGCACAAACAATATAATATGTTTTTAATTTTCGTGAAGATAATTTTCGTGAAGCGCGTATGAAACAAAGCCTGAGCGGGCTTGGTAATTCACCTGACCCTTGCTGTTCCAAGTATCCGAAATCTGAGATCGGACATGCACCCTTCGTCTAGCTGGACCGGGTCGCTTAAATTGGGCACTGAGTGGGCGAGTGTTAACAGACGAGAGATAAATGCTCTGCCTAAATCAGATATGTGCCAATGCGACTGTCATGTAAACAGGCAGATCAGATTTTCTGAGGCATTAAGCGGGTCGCACACCGGACGCGCAGCTCAGCGCCGCGCCGCGCCACGTCTAGGACAACTCTCACCTGAAAATCCGATAACATCAGCAATTTTCTGATTTCTGTAAATAAATATAAAACTAAATGTATATTGCAGCACAGGGTGAAGTCCGTATATACATTAACTACGATTTGAGACACATAAATGTAAATTTAATATAAAACTACGTAAATTACGCTCTGTGGCGCAGCAGGATTTTGAACACGGTCCTGAGCCGCCGCGGACAGACGCCGAAAGGCGCCGCCGGTGTGTGTACTCTCATAGAGAATAATGTGTTCGAATTTAAAAGACGTGGCGCTGCGCGGCGCGCCGCCGAGCTGCGCGTCCGGTGTGCGACCCCCTTTAGGCTACGTCTCAGCGGTTTAATGACGACTCCAACGTGCATCTGCAAAGAGACGGAATGGCCCGACGAAACGTAGTGTCGTCGTAGGAGAGGAATGTGGACACACGTTGACACAACATATCAAAGGTTGGCTTGCTCATCCTAAAATTTCGGACACACTGCTCCTCGTTAAAGCCCGCCACAATCTCATGAAAGTGCGTATCTATAGGCTAGCACAAATTTTATTTCCCATTTACGCCAAAAATAGTTTTTGCATGCATATGATACGCAGTTTTCGCATGCCTCAAAACCATGGTGATGTTTGGCGAACTTCGCATATATCGCAAAGCTAGCATCAAGCATATTTCGCATTCATCCATCTGTGCAAGAACCCCCTTTAAGCATGCGCGATGTCTGCATGTAAAACCGGTTAAATATTTCTGTTGCTCTTATGCTTGTTTTATTTCTATTCAGTAACGCAGTTGTTATATTTGCAAACTGCCCATGTCTCCGTGGGAACACCGACGCTGAAAATAAATTACCACTGCACTGTGGAATATCAGTTACGTGAATCTTTGCTTACACTTTGCTACAACCATTCAGTAAACTATCCGGCCCTACTGTTTAAAGCGCTGCAGTCTATATCAACAGTTTGTGAGAAAACTGCCACGTCACCGCAGTCACCAATTTGAACTCTGCCGCTGGTGAAGGAAGCAGCAGAGTAGCCAAGTTAATATAGGCTATACTTACCTAAATGAAGTTTGATCATAATAGAGGGGACATGTTTACAGTGGCTGGTGGAAGGGCCTACCAAAAACTTGAAAACCAACTTGAAAGCCTTAGATGTGGAACTTGAATTTGAAAACCAGTGAGAGGAGAGTGTCTCTCATGAGATTCGTTTTTTTAAACCGCCACACGCTGGTTTCCTACAAAAGGGTCTCGCTCTCGCACTGGCGCGGCTGCCAGAGTTGGTAAGATCAAAAATCAACGATATGGTTTTGTGATGTTATGGTTGCAATCGAGACGCAGGTGAGTGAACGCTGGTGTCGGTTTCTGCAAACTTATTGATGGTGTCAGCATCTGCAAACTCAGACGTGTGTAAGTACCAAACTTTTATACTGCAAGTATTAGAACACGATTGGTTAGATGTGAAGGTAATAAGTGACGTAACAATTGTTCCTGGCAGAACTTACGCCAAAGCATTCATTACATTACAACAAATAATTAAATTTAAACAATAAGATTCGATATTGCCACAATAATTCTTAAGCAGAAAAAAAAGTCAACCACAGAAGAAAAACATTATAAATTATTATATGGATTCAAAAAGGAAAAACAAAACAAAAAATAAACTGTAGTTCTTGAACACAAGGAATATTAATTCAACAAATTCAAAGAACAGACAACATAAGAATCACAAGCATCAAAGCATCATAACTACAAAAACCCTGCATTAAATGTAGCATTAATGGCTAATTTTCAATGCAGAGCGGGCTAAGACAACATTCCAACTGCACTCTCAACACAAGTCCAGTAGCCAGACCCAGAATAACCTGCACGCCCTACAAAAAAAAAAAGATAGAGAGCGCAAGAGAGAGAGAGACAAACACAGACATTCAAAAGCCTAAAAATGCTGCCTTTGGAGGATACATTCCAAGGTAGAAAGGCATCAAGGCACATCCAAATCCAATGTTAACTTCACTTCCTGTCTCCTGAGATACATTCATCTGATTGATTTTTGAAGGCAGCATAGATGTATCCTTCACTGCCTTTGATACAGGGTGTTCAGCGCACCACCGTTTCTGTTTAAAAAACATTTTGCAACTTTTTTTCGGGGCTGAACGCATTCCTGGTCTCCATTCCCAGCTAACAGGGAACGTTCCCATAACTTTCACCAACGTTATGTAAAAGTTATGTAAATGTTAGTAAAAAACTCTACTGAAATAAAGTTTCTGGAACAGTCTTATAATGTAGTTAAAATAGATTCTCGTAACGTTGAGAGAAAACATTCTTAGAACAACATTTTTAGAATGTCCTTGTTATTTGTTCTTGACTGATGTTCTCATAATGTTGAGTGAAAACGTTCTTATAACAACGTTCATGGAACGTCCTTGTGATGTTATTTGTACTTGACTGATGTTCTCATAATTTTGAGAGAAAACGTTCTTAGAACAACATTTCCGGATAACAAAAATATGTTCTTAGAATGTTTTGCTAACATTCCCATTAAGTAATGAAAACTTTATTGCTGAATGTTTTCTGAACGTTCAAAACAACCGTTTTATTGTTGTTGTTGTTGTTGTTGTTTTTAACCAAGAAAAAAACATTCTTAATACATAAAAAAAAACTGCACATTTTCAACGTTTAAAATACCTTGTGGGAATGTTAGCAAAACATTCTAAGAACATATTTTTGTTAGTTGGGTTGTTATCTTGTTAGTTTGTTTATTACCATGTCAACTAATTACTTGCACCTGTCTATCATTAGGCCCTTGTCATCTATAGTGTATTTAAACCCTCAGTCATCTGCTATTCATTTTCTTGTGTTAACGTTTCATGTTGGTGTTTCCTGTTATTATTTCTTGTGTTCAGGGCTTGACATTAACACCCGCCAACCCGCCAAATGCGGGTGGATTTTGCTCGTGGCGGGTAACGCAGTCACTCCAACTAGCCACTTTGGCGGGTTGAATAATTGTAGTCTTTTCAAAAGGCATCTCAAATAAGCCATATACGCTGATTTCTTTTGAACGCAGCTGTTATTTTGAAATCGAAAGCGATGCTCCGGTGGGAAGAAAACCGGAAGTGTCACCTTTAATCACAGGAGAGTCGTGAATGCGATGGCGTATTGTTGTGTTTAATGATGTTGTGTCAATTCTAAAACTGTACATACATTTATTTCATACTTTAGACTATATACAATGAAATTCATTTATAAATAAAATATTTGTTTTATATATAATTCAGAATGTAAAAAAAGAAGCAGGAATGAACTATATATCCTATATTGGATATTAACATCCAATAGTGTAAATCGCGGCAGCAGCAGCTTCAGGTTGGTAATCCAAGGCATTGTTGTTTATCGTTACTTCCGGGGTTCAGCCCACCGGAGCCTCACTTTCGATTTCAAAATGGCGGCTGCGTGAAATCAGCGTATTGCAGTGTGACACTACGAAACTACAACTCCCATGAGTATTACATGCACACAGTGTTGACTTGCGCTTGCGCGCTAGTGACCGACAACACAGAAACGAAAGAGACAGCTAGCTGCCCTGCTGGAGTTACGTGTTGCCAACTTAGCGACATTTTTTTCAAAAAAGCGACTAGCGACAAAACTAGCGACTTTTTGGACAAACCTCAGTATGTAAACCTTCAAATGTTGCCAATACTGTCCTGCGAGCGCGAGGTCTTGCTTTCTCCCCGCCGTCCCTCTCTCTAGCTGCGTCTCCCCTGTTCAGTGAATGGCTGAGAGGAGCTGTATCTGTTGAGCGCACGGCTGCTGACAGACGTGAAAGAGTAGTGTTTTTCAACGGACTTATCACTTATCTGTTTTTCTTTTGTTTTATATTTAAAGAATTTGGTTCTCTTACGAGAGGTCTCTCGTACTGCGTAAGATATCTTACGCTAGGGGAAAATCCTTTTCCGCGAGATATTGAAGCCAAAAATGATCCTTAATTTTGTAATAATGCAAAACGCGTTGCAGCAGCAATGCAGACATAGGCGAGACAGCTCGCGCGCCTATTGGCTGCTCTGCGGCAACTGCAGCAGCCTATCGAGCGAGGCCTGGCGTGACGTCAGACCCAATCAGGGCACTTCGCGCCCGCTGCGTCACGTCCCGCCGAAATGGGCGTGGTCTAGGCCTATAAATATCGCTCGCAGGCAGCTATTATCTGATTTTTCATCCTTCAAGCGAAGCACACGCATCGCTGGAGCTGGATTAGAAGCCGCGCCGTCGAGAGAGAGCACCTTCAGCGGGACGAGTCACTGAAGTCGCTGGCCGCGCCGCCTTCCTTGCCTTCCTGCTGCGCTTTCCGGCATTATATCCTTTCTCTGCTACTGTGTTTATGTATGTGTGTGTGCTCGCCGCCGCGACACACACTCCCATTGCACTAAAAGAGCTGGGCGTCTTTTTCAAGACGCCCCTTTTCCTGATCACGCAGCTCTCGCACTCGCTGACGGCGACTGCCCTCACTGCGAGTTAGGTACTGCCTATGGTGACTCTGAGGACTCACCTGGCATCCTTCTCCGAGACTGCTCCTCCGCCCCCCCCCCAACCCGCAAAGCTTGCCGGTTCGCCCGCTTGCCTTGCCTGCTTGGGGGACGATACCTGTTCTCCCTCTGTTCGAGCCGCGCACACCGCGCCGCTCACAGAGGATGTCAGGAGCGGGCGGTCACGGGGCTAGCTTTCTCTCTCCCTCTGTTCAAGCCGCGCAAACTGCGCCGCTCACAAGGGAGGCTGGAAGCGGACGGTCGGGGTTAGTTTTTCTTTACGTTATAAGAAAGCTACCCTGCCTTCTGCGCCCCATTCATGCGTCACTCACCGGCGAAAGGAGAAAGATGTGTTTTTTAGTCCCTCCGAGGATGGACTGACCTTCAATTTCTCATACATATTCCCAGTTCCCTGATCATGCGACTGGAAATATCAATATTGCAGCAGGCGAGCCTGTTTTATTACAAGCGCGCCTGCAAGCATACGCCGAAGAAAGCATGTGACGCTCTTATATGCTCGTGCATCCGAAAACCTTTGCGTTCCCCCCCTGTGGCTCAGTGGCGGAATCATTGGTTTTTCCCACGAGAGACCGGAGTTCGAATCCCGGTCTAGCGGCAGTTAAAATTATGCCGCCAATGCTTCGCTCTGTCAGTTCCCTGAAAAGCGACTGCAGACGTGCATTTTGCAGCCAACGAGCGCGTTGCACAACCCGCTCGCCTGCACCCAAACACCGTTTCTATGGTTTCCGTGCGTCACTGGCGAAAGGAGAAAAGAGCGTTTTCTGGTCCCCCCGCGGATGGACCGACCTCCTCTTTCTCTTACATTTCTCATTCCCCTCTGAAGTTCGGGCGACTGGAAATGTCTGTATTGCAGTGAGCAAGCCTGTTGTAATACACGCATGCCTGCAAACAAACGCCAGCACGTTGACGCTCTCTTATAATACTCGCGCTAACTGAGGTACAATGTGTCTCCCCCTGTGGCCCAGTGGCAGACTCTCAGGTTTTTGCACGCGAGAGACCCGCGTTCGATCCCCGGGTCTACCGGCAGATAAAATTATGCCGTCAATGCTCGCTCTGTCAGTTCCCTGAAAAGGCGACTGCAGATGTGTATTTTGCAGCCAACGAGCGCGTTGTACAACCCGCTCGCCTGCACCCAAACACCGTTTCTATGGTGTTCCGTGCGTCACTGGCGTAAGGAAAAAAGGGAGTTTTTCTGGTCCCGCTGCGGACGGACCAACCTCCTTTTTCCTATACATTTCCCATTCCCCTCTGGAATTCAGGCGACTGGAAATGTCAATATTGCAGTGAACAAGCCTGTTGTAATGCACGCAGGCCTGCAATAAACGCCAGCATGTTGACGCTCTCTGTTTCTATGGCAACTTCTCGCTCGTTCAGTTCCAGTAAATGTGACTGTTCCAGTGTATCCTGCAGTAAACAAGTCGGTTCTGTCACCCGCTTGCCTGCACACAAACGCCGTTTTTACGGCTACCCAGATAAATCCCATAAGTGTGAATTTTTTCTGGTGTCCCGGCCACGGCCGATGGTGCTTTATGTGTAAGAAGAATGCCCACTGCCCAGTGCCCATCTCTACACACAAGCACAGCCCGTCACACAGGGCTCGCGCACATGAATCGGCTCAGACCGATTGCGCTTCAAACATGGTGAATGTGCCCACTAACACCACGTTATGCATGTCTCACGGTTTCTGTAAAAACGAAACCAACGTGCACTCGCTTCACGCAAGCGAACGATGCTTTCGGTGTGATAAATGTGCCCGCCGTCCCGCGCCCACATCCACACATAGACATGACAGTTCCCACGGGAACCGCCCAGCCCTCCCCCTCGCGGTTAACCACCGCAGAGGAGTCGAGCGCGGGCAATCTGCCCGCTGTCATCAGCGCGCCCCATGCCTCAAATGTCACGAGCGACACGCTTGTGTTACAGCACACCGAAGCTTCTCCATCGCTGAGCGAGCGGAGCGCGCTTCGTATTCGACCCCTAGCTATCCATGCAGACGCATGGGCAAAGCTACCCGGGGTTTCGAAGTGGGTGCTGAACATTATAGAAAGAGGCTATTCGCTGCAGTTTCGCCGACGCCCTCGCCGCTATGTGGCGCGCGTCGAGACCACGGTAAAAACAGAAGTAGCACATCTACTTCGAGCCGAGGTGACGAAACTATTGAGCAAAGGGGCCATAGAACCTCTCTCTCAAGATCAGAGCGAGGGAGGGCTATACAGCAGATACTTCCTGGTACCGAAAAAAGACGGGGGTCTCAGACCCATACTAGATCTAAGGCAACTGAACAAAGTGCTTGTGAAGCGACAGTTCAGGATGCTCACGACCAGGCAAATCCTTGTGCAGATTCGCCAAGGAGATTGTTTTGTGTCAATAGATCTGAAAGACGCGTGTTTTCAAATACAGATAGCGTCACGTCACAGGCGATATTTGAGATTCGCCTTCGAGGGCCAGGCATATCAGTACACAGTCCTGCCGTTCGGTTTGTCCCTAGCACCCCGTACATTTACGAAGTGCATGGATGCGGCGCTCGCACCCCTCAGAATGAGAGGCATGCGAGTGCTGAACTATTTGGACGATTGGCTGATTCTAGCGCAATCTCGCGCAGTGCTCATAGAACACACGACCATTTTACTCGATCACCTCGAGGATTTGGGTCTGAGTGTCAATTGGGCGAAGAGCTCCCTGTCTCCCAGTCAGAAAATATCTTTCCTGGGCACAGAACTGGACTCACTATCCATGATAGCGCGACTATCACAACAGCGCGCGGTAGACATTCGACGCACAGCGAACTCTTTTCGCTGCGGAGCGTCTGTCCCGCTCAAGAGATTTCAGAAGATGCTAGGTCTCATGGCCTCAGCATCGTCAGTGCTCCAGCTGGGTCTGCTCCGCATGCGCCCGCTGCAGTTTTGGCTGAAAGCGCGAGTCCCACGCGAAGCGTGGGCACCCGGTTTGCTTCGCCTCAGGGTCAATCAGAAATGCGTTACAGCTCTGAAACCCTGGAAAGCGAACGACTGGTACCAATCAGGTGTAAGCCTGGGGACTTCCTCGAGGGTGAAAGTGGTGTCTCCTCTCACAGGCCCGCGGCTCGATCTGGCATCCTCACCCGGAACTATGGTCCCTTCATGTCTGGGCCATCAACGGGTACATGTTGGACTCCCTAAAGGAGTATTAAACACGATCACGCAGGCTAGAGCTCCGTCTACAAGACGACTCTATTCTTCGAAATGGTCAGTGTTTTCGGGCTGGTGCACAGCCCGTGGTGTGTCACCCACAAACTGTGATGTGACGGAGGTGCTTTCCTTCCTACAAGAGCTGTTGGATGGGGGCAGGGCCCCCTCCACGCTCAAAGTTTATGTGGCGGCTATAGCAGCGTTCTCAGAAACAACGCTTGGTCAGTCAATAGGAAGGAACGATTTAGTCATCCGCTTCCTTAGAGGAGCTAAGAGACTGAATCCTCCCAGACCTCCCTCAGTCCCCGTATGGGACCTTTACAGTCAATCGATTTGAAACACCTGTCTTTCAAAACGGTGTTTTTGCTGGCTCTCGCTTCAGTGAAGCGCATAGGGGATCTGCACGCGCTCTCTGTGAGCGCGGCGTGCATGGAGTTTGGGCCCAATGACTCAAAAGTTATACTCAAACCTAAGCACGGTTATGTTCCAAAATCCCTCAACACACCGTTTAGGGCGCAGATTATCTCTCTGTCAGCCCTACCGGTCCCTGATGAGGAAAGAGACGCGAGCCTCCTTTGCCCAGTCAGGGCATTACGAGCTTATGTGTCTCGCTCGTCTGTTTTCAGACAGACGGAACAGCTCTTTGTTTCGTTTAGCGGACGTTCTAAGGGACTAGCCGCGTCAAAACAGAGCCTATCCAGATGGATAGTTGATGCTATAGCGCCGGCATACGCCTCCAAGGGCATGCAGTGCCCTTTGGGTGTCAGAGCGCATTCCACGAGAGGCATGGCCTCTTCGTGGGCCTGGTCAAGTGGGATTGCCTTGCAAGATATTTGTATGGCGGCAGGCTGGGCCTCCCCGTCTACATTTATAAGGTTTTATAACCTAGAGGTTCCCGCCCTGCAGGCCAGGCTGCTGTCGGTCTAAACTACCAGTATTATCTGACCTGATGCGTTCAGCTCAGAATGCTGCGTTTACTGAGCACAGCTCAATTTTCGACAGTTTAAAGCTGGGCAAACTGTGTAAGACCCACATTTTTTCCCATCAGTTCAGGCCGTACCCCGCCCTGTCTGTATGATGAAATTTGCGTCCCTTCGACGCTACTTTATGTGGAAAAGTGAGGCTGCACCCCTCCCTCTTCCCGGACTCTCTGTGAGTTCACTGAGTGATTGTGCACTATATGTACCCCGGGCTTTCGCCCTTGGGTCTTTGGTGTCAGATCTCAGCATGCACGGCGTTTTACACTGGGTCCCCTAGCGTAAGATATCTTACGCAGTACGAGAGACCTCTCGTAAGAGAACGTACTCGGTTACTAACGTAACCTCGGTTCTCTCTAGAAGAGGGAACGAGTACTGCGTATCTTGCCGTGCATGCACACGCTCTGGTTGCTTCGATGATGAAAAACCAGATAATAGCTGCCTGCGAGCGATATTTATAGGCCTAGACCACGCCCATTTCGGCGGGACGTGACGCAGCGGGCGCGAAGTGCCCTGATTGGGTCTGACGTCACGCCAGGCCTCGCTCGATAGGCTGCTGCAGTTGCCGCAGAGCAGCCAATAGGCGCGCGAGCTGTCTCGCCTATGTCTGCATTGCTGCTGCAACGCGTTTTGCATTATTACAAAATTAAGGATAATTTTTGGCTTCAATATCTCGCGGAAAAGGATTTTCCCCTAGCGTAAGATATCTTACGCAGTACTCGTTCCCTCTTCTAGAGAGAACCGAGGTTACGTTAGTAACCGAGTACGTTTTACCATTTTAATTTACTTTCTTTTCTTGTGCTTAATACTTGTAATAGGCCTACTCACTATCAGAGCTTTAGTTCATCCGGTTCCCGAACTCTCTCAATTCAGATAATTTTCCACATAACGTTAGGCCTATAAAAAATTTAGTCATTCACTATATCATAGCTACTCGTTATTGTCAGACAAAAAAAAAAAAAAAAAAACCCTTGGGAATTAAAAACAGCTTTATTTGACATTCAGCTATATTATATTATATTATATTAAATACATTGGATGCCGGTGGAGCTATGTGGCGACATATAGCCTAATACATGGTTTTATTTTTAAAAAAGGAGCTTTACACACAACCTTATCAGAGATTAGATTAATGACCTGTATTGTTATACATTTATGACTGTTATCTTGATTTGGGTACAGTGGTTTTACATTTATAGTAAATTTAGTTCAAGTAAATTTTAGCACGCCATAGTCAACTTTTATCAGGTAATTTCACAACAACAAAAATGTGGCTAGTAAAAATGCTGTGTGGCTAGTAACTTTGGAAAACCACTAGCCACATTGGCTAGTGAGCAAAAAAGTTAATGTCAAGCCCTGCTTGTGTTTATTAAATATGATTTTACTGTTCATTTGTGTCAAGCCTTTTGAATCTGGATTATCAAGTCAAGCCACTCTGTGGCAGAACATTAGACCTTTTTAAACCATGGACCCTGCAGCAAAAATTATTCAAGTTAAATATTCATCTCTCCAATACTTTTTCCTGAACTGAATGTCTTACCTAGCTTCAAAACTAAAGTGGATGCTCGATTAGCAGATGTTTCGCACATACAAGTGTTTTCTGTGACGTGGATTTCATCTGCAAGCGATCATTGTTTGAAAGAAAATGTAATCACTCCACAGCTGTAGTCCCTTTGCAGTCTGCCAGCCAGACCTGGCACTGCCTCTCTCAGCACATTCAGCCGGTGGTCGCCCAGGTCTGTTTGGACAGACCGTGTGAAAGCTCTCCAGACCTCAGAACCAGCGCTCTGAGACTGACCTGGCAACCCGATGCGAAGTGCTGCCACTGCCAATGCTACTCTGGCAACCTAGAGGATGTTCAGGCCAAATGTGCTGAAGGTATGGAGATAAGACAGTCCAGAACTTCTATATACAACTCAAAACATCGTATTTTCTGGACTGTAGTACAAAATTATGGAAGGACAGCTTATATTTTCTCAACATGACACGGGTCGTTCACTATTCAAAACTGACCGAGACAAAGTTGGTCAGATAACTATGGTGTCATTAGTGTCATTATTCAGCTCAATTCAATTCAGTTCAAGTTTTGTTCTCATCCAATAGTGTCAGATAACTGGCGGTGTACCAGTATGATCAGCCTTCACATCAGGTGTGTTTCCGTGATGCCATGATTCCAGCTCACTGGGTTTTGGAACAGAGTTTGTGTGGCCAGAATAAACTGCAATGTGGACCAGATTCCATGCTGACAGTCAAAAGTCTGGCTGAACATTGCTGTTCAGAATGGCTTAATCAAAAGGAATACATGACAAAAATCTTAATGTCATCAATCCTCATTGAAGAATCATCCGGACAAATATTAGGACACCGTGTTGTACACTGAAAAAAAAAAAAATATTTTTTCAAAGTTATAAATTAAGATTTTAATATGTTTTACAAGAAAAATGCTTTCTACTTCAAAATTCCACTTTAATTCGATGTTACTTGCCGTTTCTTTGTAATTATCTGTGAAATTTACTAGCCTTTTCTGAGTGAAAATTATTTAATTGTTCAAGGTAAATCCACCATTTTTTTCAGTGTATATAGGGAAACAACAATATCTAAATCAGAATCTAATTCTGTTTGTTAATAATTGAAAAATTATTAATACTTTGACAATCCCAGGAAATTACAGATGTTACTAAAACCCGTTTTAAGATGATGGATGACATATGGCAATGAAGAGAATTATAACCAAAGGAGGGGAGCCAATCTGCTTTTAGTTCTGATAGGTTAGATATTATGATTCCAACAAAAGACTGAAAATGGATCGATGGATGGATGGATAAATAAAGGATTGATGGATGGATAAATAAATGTATTGTTGTTTTAATTTTTCATATTATATAATATTATTAGCCTTTGTAATTTATTGTAATTAAATGTGTCCAAACAGGTTTGACATCAAAACTCTGGTTGTTCAGAGTGTTGTTTTGGAGCCGAGGATCTGGCAATCCAGAAACCCCTTTTACTGCAGCCCTGGGGTCACAATGAATGAGCTGCATTTATCTGAGTCAAACAGTCTGCCTCTTTCTTTCTTTCTTTCTTTCTTTCTTTCTTTCTTTCTTTCTTTCTTTCTTTCTTTCTTTCTTTCTTTCTTTCTTTCTTTCTTTCTTTCTTTCTTTCTTTCTTTCTTTCTTTCTTTCTCTCTCTCTCTCTCTCTCTCTCTCTCTCTCTCTCTCACACACACACACACACACACACACACACACACACACACACACACTCTCTCTCTCTCTCTCTCTCTCTCTCTCTCTCTCTCTCTCTCACACACACACACACACACACACACACACACACACACACACACACACACACACACACACACACACACACACACACACACCCTACAGATGTTGGCCTTGCATTCACAATCAAATGGTACATGTGGAATTTTTGTACCCATTTTTGTTTTTTAAGGTTGCCTGCTCAGACAAACACACAGTGAGATCAAATGATCTATTTTAATCTCTGGTCCTCTGTTATCCAAGAACACTAAATATAACTTTCAGAACACATTTTTTATGAAAACTAATAGATCCAAACGTAAAAAGTAAATTTTATTGAAGTAAAAAAGGACAAATCATCTTATGATTTATAGTGACAAGTTCCTTACATTCCCAGAGTTCCCTGTGTGAAACTTCACATTTGGTTTTTAATTTTAATAATTATGTTTATTATAATTTGTGCACTTGTGTTTCTTCACTCAAAAAAATTTCTAACCCTCCCAAATCAAAATTTTCAAGTGACCGATAACATCTACATTTTTCAATTGGCCCAAGTGAAATTCTTGTTGCAATAGTCTGTTAACATTGGCTCAATGAGAAATAATACGTCAGACTAATTGAAAAATGTAGATGTTATCGGTCACTTGAAATTTTTGACTTGGGGGATGTAATTTTTGTTTACAGTGTTTTCTGTTTGTATTGTGGAAAAGCTACCTTTAATAATTTAATTCTTCATGTATTTCTCTTTGACGCCAGTGTTATTTTGGATGATTTCAGTACATGTTAAAGGTACAAAACAGATTTTAGTAACTGTGGCATTGCTAATGCAGCAGAAAAGGGCTGTTGCATTTAACAGTGTAATAAATAAAAATTAAAAACTTTTTTTTTAATGCTTACATATGATTACATCTTTAATATGATAAAATTTGCAGGTTGTTCTGAAAATATGTACAAACATTTTTATTGTATTTTTAAAGAATTATTCTGGTAACCACAGCAGCTGCCTTTTTTTCTGTAAAAACCTTCTTATAAAAAGTTACTTCTGTTCACCAAGGCTGCATTTATTTGATCAAAAATACAGTAAAAAACAGTAATATTGTGAAATATTATTACAATTTAATTTAATCATGTTCTAATATATATTTTAAAATACATTAAGTAATATTTTAAAAACAATATATAAAAAAATGTATCACAGTTTACACAAAAATATCAAGCAACACAACTGTTTTCAACATTGATAATAAGAAACGTTTCTTAAAGATCATGTGACACTGAAGACTGGAGTAATGATGCTGAAAATTCAGCTTGCATGACAGGAAGAAATCGGGCTTATTTACAATATATATATATATATATATATATATATATATATATATATATATATATATATATATATATATATATATATTAGTTTTTTTTTATCAAATAAATACAGCCTTGATGAACATAAAATACCTTAAAAGCATTAAAAAATCGTAGGCCTAATTATTCCAAACTTTTGACTGGTAGGGCTATATAGCTAGGCTACTGTTAACACATTAAATCATATTGCCTTAACCTCAATAATCAATTATGATGTTAAAATAAAATACAGGTTACTAAAATATTGCACCGTATAGAAACTCTCACGACGAGGAATACGTCAAGGAAACAGGTTTTAATATCAAATACTCAGAAACAGGATTAACGCAGGGGAAAAACACATTTACATTGACCAGAACTGACTGAGCGAGACAGGCGGTATAATACACAGGGATCTACAGCCAAGGAGACTAACCAGCAGGTGATCAAGAATGAACTGAAGCCAATGAAACAAACACACTGGAATGAAATAAACACAAGACACAATGCAACTGTTACACATATGGTAGGCTATAATTATTTTGTATAGGCTATATATAGGTCCATGTAGGCCTACAGAGCTATGTGCAAACACAATACCCACCATTAAAAAGACTGTTGCCTTCTACTGGTGCAATGCCACAATTAAAATAACCAATACTGATATGCTCCATCCTCATAAAACGTATTTTCCGCACGCCAGTTTTGATGAATGGCTGGCCTGTGAGCAGAGTTGAAGCGGTCGCGATGAGTTTCTCCATCTGTACGTGAAGCCGAATGGAGCAGTCATAAATCTATTGGGGTTCCTGCCGGCGGTCAGGACAGATCTGAACCAGCGTGAGAAAAGTCACACAACAGAGCTCATAAAAAACCCTGAGCTTCTTCGGTGGTAATGTGTTAATGTCAGCATATGAAAGATGGATGTGTCTTGGCATTCTAAACGGTCATGTTTGTGTGTCCGTCGCTCCTGAACCATCAGAGATAACATGCTAACCATCTACTCACCTAGGAAGCTTGTTTTCGCCAAAAAAAGCAAAAAGGTAATTGCAAATTTTTATCTCACAATTCTGAGAAAAAAAGTTCTAATTGTTAGGTTATAAAGTATGAATTGCCAGTTTAGAACTGGTAATTCTGACTTTTTTTCTATCAGAATTGTGAGACATAAACCCACAATTGAAAGTTATAAAGTCCGAATTGCAAGATATATAGGGGAGACCGGGGATGGTTGTAACAATTTTGACCTTTCTGTCTATAGCTTTTAGTACTTTTAAGTCAGTGTGTTCAAAATGTGATCCAAACTAGTTACAAGTGTCTGCTATTAAATGACATAGCTATTATCTTTGCAACACAAACAGAAAATGCATGGTTTAGTTTCAAACACGAGGAGTGAAATGTTACAATTCACCCCATAGTCTGGGTTAGTTGTAACATACCCTGGGGTGAGATGTAACATTATGATATCCACCGGGGTGATATGTAACATCATGAAATAAGGATTTTGACAAAAAAAAATATTTTGAAAGGTTTTTATTCAACACTGACTTTTCAATATAACTAGTCATAGTAATTACCATTATAAATTGAACTTGAACTCAAACAATTTTATACATAAAAATACCATACAACTTTGCCACAGATCTTATAGACTTTCCCTTTGTCTCATCTGATGCTTTCCTCAAAATTGTGAGAGAAACTCCTCTGTCTGTCTTTCTCTTCCAAGACCTAGGCATACTGAAATTCAAATAAAACATATATAAATTTAACTAAATTTTCTTGGGGTAGGTTATAACGTTTCATTGTTGTTACAACTAACCCAGAGTCTTGTTGTTACAACTAACCCAGAGTCATGTAGCCATGAACTAGCTCACCTTACAGCTAACAGGCAAAACATTAGCACTAACAACTTGCATGGAAAATATCTACACAGACACACAATAAACATAATAAAAGTTTGAGGAGTTTAACTACAAAGCAGAAATTCCCATAACAAAAACAAAAAAAGTAAAAAAAGTTACTTTCATACCTCAAATTAGTTTTTTCCACTCTAACATGTGCTGTGTCTCCAACAGGGCTCTACTTTTTCACATGTGGAATAAGAACTAAACTGAGCTTGTGCGAAGTGAATCAGGTGATTTGTAACTAGTTCCTGATTGGACATATTGGAGTTGTTACAACTGACCCGTGTTACAACCATCCCCGGTCTCACAATTCTGAGGAATTGCAAGATAAAAAGTCGCAATTAGGCCTACCTTCCTTTTTTTTTTTCTTTTTTTTTTTTTTTTTCGTGTGTGTGTGTGTGTGTGGCGGAAACAAGCTTCCATTACACAACTGTATTCTGTTAGACATGTCAATATTTTCTCTGACAATTTCATTATGGTGATTTTATTTGTTATAAAAAAAATATAACTCGCGTTCGGATTGATTTGGTAAAATCGACGTCATTGTTTGTTACTGTGTTTAGTTTACAGTGTAGGAAGCCTCAGGACAGCTGATGTTGTTATGGCAATGGGTGTTTTTGTTTAAGACGCGCGCTGTATGCAGTAAACCAATCATAACAGACTGAGCTGTCTGGCCAGTAGCATGTGGAAAGGAGGGATTTAGAGAGATTGATTCATCTGACGAGCCGTTTAAGAATCTTTGAAAAAATGTGGTGATGTGCAAATGTATATTATGAGAAAAATAAACAGTTTTTTTTACCTTTGATGCATGTAAACCTGTTGTAGGTAAGTGTTGTAGTAAATAGCATAATAGGGGCACTTTAAAACAGTTATAAAAACAATAAAAAAATTTACAGTACAGTTATAAAATAAATTAAAAGAATAAAAAGATAATATATAGATACATTTCTCATCTGGCAATACACCGGTGTATCATATTTTTCTCAACTCCCAGTTTTACGCTGAGATTTTCCCATGGTGATTACACTGTGTCTGTGGTGTTCTTGCGGCACGCCTAAGAAATCAACTTATCCAAAAAAACTGATTTTTCCCTAAAATCGTACATGAGAAGCTCTAGGACTGACTCACGGGGTAACCTCGGGTTCACTGCCCCATCAGTCCGCACCCCAAAGATTTGTCCAGAAGCTCTAGGAATGGAATCGATCCAGTCCGCACCCCACAGAACCTCGAGTTAAATTACACGTCAAACTCACTACTTCACCACAGACAGAGGTCGTCAGCATGGTTTCATCTCTCAATTTCCCCAATTTAGTAATTTATGTTTGTCTCTTACCCAATTGCATTTGAGTTCAGTTTAGAATCAAAAGGAGGATGCAAAAGAGAACTGAATTCATAACAAATCAAAGCAGGGATCATGACAATACGCAAAAAAAGCATCCCAGCTGGTCTTGACTGGCCTCCATACCGGTAAACCACTGATGGCTGATCTGAAAAAACAACAACAACAAAAAAAAAAACAGAGAAAATGTGTGAGAAATGGTCATGAGTTTATTTAATCTAAATTTGTTCATGGACAGACGAGGAATCAACTTGTGCAACAGAAGTTATTACCAGTCGAGTTAGTTTAAATAGTATAGCTTTATTGCACATCCCTTGTTAGGGAACTCTATTAATTGCCTGAATGTACAATTACGTTAAAGGTACACTGAGTAACTTTATGGCCCTTCAAACTTAAATCTGAAATAGAAAGCTTTTGTAACATTACAAATGTTTTTACTGTCACTTTTAGCTCAATTTAATGCATCCTTGCCTTGCATCCTTATTCATTTCATTCAACAACCAAAAAAAAAAAAAAAAAAAAAAAAAATACTGACTGAACAGTAGTGCTTTCTATTTCAGATAAATGCTGTTGTTTTGAACTTTCTATTCAAAGAATTCTGAAAAAAAAGTGTACAACTGAAAATAATCAGAAATGTTTCTTGATTCACACAAGTGCCCCTAAAAAAGTTCTGCTGCAAGTTCTGCATTACAATATGTTAATCACATAATGCATCTGATAGTTAGTCAAAACATACTTACAAAGTCAAAGATGCTCAGTGCTGAGGCTCTTAAAAGAGCCTTTGGGCTGTTAGCTCCTGTTGACAGGGAAAAGAGAGAAATAGAAGCAAGAAACATTATTTTTCAGCAATGATTATTGGCAAATGACTATATGTTAAGAACATGATAAATGACAGATCTAGGATCACTGCTAGATTGATCAATTTCACAATCAGATGACAGTTTTACCAACAATTGTCATAGAATTTAAAAATATATATATTTTGCAATTAATATTTTTTAATTAGTCGGCTTTTACATTGCTTTAAATGCCTTACTATTTTAACATGTCATATTTCGATCCTGTGCAAAGTGAATCCAGCATTTATACGTAGCTGTCACATCTCTTACATCGTGTCTACATTTTGTTAATGAGAGTTTTCGCGAGCCTGCATAATTCGGCACTGAATAAAACGTACTCGGTTACTAACGTAACCTCGGTTCTCTCTAGAAGAGGGAACGAGTACTGCGTAAGATATCTTACGCTAGGGGAAAATCCTTTTCCGTGAGATATTGAAGCCAAAAATTATCCTTAATTTTGTAATAATGCAAAACGCGTTGCAGCAGCAATGCAGACATAGGCGAGACAGCTCGCGCGCCTATTGGCTGCTCTGCGGCAACTGCAGCAGCCTATCGAGCGAGGCCTGGCGTGACGCCAGACCCAATCAGGGCACTTCGCGCACGCTGCGTCACGTCACGCCGAAATGGCCGTGGTCTAGGCCTATAAATATCGCTCGCAGGCAGCTATTATCTGGTTTTTCATCATCGAAGCAACCAGAGCGTGTGCATGCACGGCAAGATACGCAGTACTCGTTCCCTCTTCTAGAGAGAACCGAGGTTACGTTAGTAACCGAGTACGTTCTCTTACGAGAGGTCTCTCGTACTGCGTAAGATATCTTACGCTAGGGGACCCAATGTAAAACGCCGTGCATGCTTAGATCTGACACCAAAGACCCAAGGGCGAAAGCCCGGGGTACATATAGTGCACAATCACTCAGGGAACTCACAGGGAGTCCGGGAAGAGGGAGGGGTGCAGCCTCACTCTTCCACATATAGCAGCGTCGATGGGACGCGAATTTCATCATACAGACAGGGCGGGGTACGGCCTGAACTGATGGGGAAATGTGGGTCTTACACAGCTTTATACTGTCGAACATTGAGCTGTGCTCAGCAGACGCAGCATTCTGAGCTGATCGCATCAGGTCAGATAATACTGGTAAATTTAGACCGACAGCAGCCTGGCCTGCAGGGCGGGAACCTCTAGGTTATAAAACCTTATAAATGTAGACGGGGAGGCCCAGCCTGCCGCCATACAAATATCTTGCAAGGCAATCCCACTTGACCAGGCCCACGAAGAGGCCATGCCTCTCGTGGAGTGCGCTCTGACACCCAATGGGCACTGCATGCCCTTGGAAGCGTATGCCAGCGCTATAGCATCAACTATCCATCTGGATAGGCTCTGTTTCGACGCGGCTAGTCCCTTAGAACGTCCGCTAAACGAAACAAAAAGCTGCTCCGTCTGTCTGAAAACAGACGAGCGAGACACATAAGCTCGTAATGCCCTGACTGGGCAAAGGAGGCTCACGTCTTTTTCCTCATCAGGGACCGGTAGGGCTGACAGGGAGATAACCTGCGCCCTAAACGGTGTGTTGAGGGATTTTGGAACATAACCGTGCTTAGGTTTGAGTATAACTTTTGAGTCATTGGGCCCAAACTCCATGCACGCCGCGCTCACAGAGAGCGCGTGCAGATCCCCTATGCGCTTCACTGAAGCGAGAGCCAGCAAAAACACCGTCTTGAAAGACAGGTGTTTCAAATCGATTGACTGTAAAAGCTCAAATGGCGCACCTTTCATGGCTTCCAGAACCGTAGAAAGGTCCCATACGGGGACTGAGGGAAGTCTGGGAGGATTCAGTCTCTTAGCCCCTCTAAGGAAGCGGATGACTAAATCGTTCCTTCCTATTGACTGACCAAGCGTTGTTTCTGAGAACGCTGCTATAGCCGCCACATAAACTTTGAGCGTGGAGGGGGCCCTGCCCCCATCCAACAGCTCTTGTAGGAAGGAAAGCACCTCCGTCACACCACAGTTTGTGGGTGACACTCCACGGGCTGTGCACCAGCCCGAAAACACCGACCATTTCGAAGAATAGAGTCGTCTTGTAGACGGAGCTCTAGCCTGCGTGATCGTGTTTAATACTCCTTTAGGGAGTCCAACATGTACCCGTTGATGGCCCAGACATGAAGGGACCATAGTTCCGGGTGAGGATGCCAGATCGAGCCGCGGGCCTGTGAGAGGAGATCTCTCCTCATTGGTACTGGCCACGGGGCAGTACTTGCTAACTGCATCACGACTGGGAACCAAGGTTGGTTTTTCCAGAACGGTGCTACCAGCAGTACTGAGCATCCTTCTTCCCTGATCCGTTCTATCACCTGAGGCAGGAGAGAGACGGGGGGGAAAAACATAGAGCGGGCGGCGGGGCCACACATGGGCCAGCGCGCTCCTGCTCTTGGAGAAAAATTCTTGACAGTGAGCGTTTTCTTGAGACGCAAACAGGTCCACTTCCGCTCTGCCAAAATTCTTCCACAGCAGATGGACTGCCTGTGGGTGTAGAGACCACTCGCCTGCCGGAACATTGTTCCTGGACAGTCTGTCCGGTCCTATATTCAAGATCCCTGGCACGTGCGCTGCTCTGAGCGAGCGCAGGTTGCACTGAGCCCATACCAGGAGGCGTTCTGCCAGCCTGTACAGTTTCTCGGATCTGATGCCGCCCTGGCGATTTATGTAGGACACCACAGACATGTTGTCCGAACGGACCAAGACGTGGTGACCTTTTATTTGGGGACAAAAACGCGTCAGCGCGTTGTCTACTGCCAGCATTTCGAGGCAGTTTATGTGCAGGAGCTTCTCCCGTTCTGACCATTGGCCGAAGAACGGTCTGCCCTCGAGCAGCGCTCCCCATCCAGAGGTGGACGCGTCCGTGGACACCACTTTCACCCTCGAGGAAGTCCCCAGGCTTACACCTGATTGGTACCAGTCGTTCGCTTTCCAGGGTTTCAGAGCTGTGACGCACTTCTGATTGACCCTGAGGCGAAGCAAACCGGGTGCCCACGCTTCGCGTGGGACTCGCGCTTTCAGCCAAAAACTGCAGCGGGCGCCTACGGAGCAGGCCCAGCTGGACCACTGACGATGCTGAGGCCATGAGACCTAGCATCTTCTGAAATCTCTTGAGCGGGACAGACGCGTCGCAGCGAAAAGAGTTCGCTGTGCGTCGAATGTCTACTGCGCGCTGTTGTGATAGTCGCGCTATCATGGATAGTGAGTCCAGTTCTGTGCCCAGGAAAGATATTTTCTGACTGGGTGACAGGGAGCTCTTCGCCCAATTGACACTCAGACCCAAATCCTCGAGGTGATCGAGTAAAATGGTCGTGTGTTCTATGAGCACTGCGCGAGATTGCGCTAGAATCAGCCAATCGTCCAAATAGTTCAGCACTCGCATGCCTCTCATTCTGAGGGGTGCGAGCGCCGCATCCATGCACTTCGTAAATGTACGGGGTGCCAGGGACAAGCCGAACGGCAGGACTGTGTACTGATATGCCTGGTCCTCGAAGGCGAATCTCAAATATCGCCTGTGACGTGACGCTATCTGTATTTGAAAATACGCGTCTTTCAGATCTATTGACACAAACCAATCTCCTTGGCGAATCTGCACAAGGATTTGCCTGGTCGTGAGCATCCTGAACTGTCGCTTCACAAGCACTTTGTTCAGTTGCCTTAGATCTAGTATGGGTCTGAGACCCCCGTCTTTTTTCGGTACCAGGAAGTATCTGCTGTATAGCCCTCCTTCGCTCTGAACTTGAGAGAGAGGCTCTATGGCCCCTTTGCTCAATAGCTTCGCCACTTCGGCTCGAAATAAATGTGCTACTTCTGTTTTTACCGTGGTCTCGACGCGCGCCACATAGCGGCGAGGGCGTCGGCGAAACTGTAGCGAATAGCCTCCTTTTATAATGTTCAGCACCCACTTCGAAACCCCGGGCAGCTTTGCCCATGCGTCCGCATGAATAGCTAGGGGTTGAATACGAAGCGCGCTCCGCTCGCTCAGCGATGGAGAGGCTTCGGAGTGCTGTAACACAAGCGTCGCGCTCGTGACATTTGAGGCATGGGGCGCGCTGATAACAGCGGGCAGATTGCCCGCGCTCGACTCCTCTGCGGTGGTCAACCGCGAGGGGGAGGGCTGGGCGGTTCCCGTAGGAACTGTCATGTCTATGTGTGGATGTGGGCGCGGGACAGCGGGCACATTTACCACACTGAAAGCATCGTTCGCTTGAGTGAAGCGAATGCACGTTGGTTTCGTTTTTACAGAAACCGTGAGACATGCATAACGTGGTGTTAGTGGGCACATTCACCATGTTTGAAGCGCAATCGATCTGAGTCGATTCATGTGCGCGAGCCCTGTGTGACGGGCTGTGCTTGTGTGTAGAGATGGGCACTGGGCAGTGGGCATTCTTCTTACACATAAAGCACCATCGGCCGTGGCCGGGACACCAGAAAAATTCACACTTATGGGATTTATCTGGGTAGCCGTAAAAACGGCGTTTGCGTGCAGGCAAGCGGGTGACAGAACCGACTTGTTTACTGCAGGATACACTGGAACAGTCACATTTACTGGAACTGAACGAGCGAGAAGTTGCCATAGAAACAGAGAGCGTCAACATGCTGGCGTTTATTGCAGGCCTGCGTGCATTACAACAGGCTTGTTCACTGCAATATTGACATTTCCAGTCGCCTGAATTCCAGAGGGGAATGGGAAATGTATAGGAAAAAGGAGGTTGGTCCGTCCGCAGCGGGACCAGAAAAACTCCCTTTTTTCCTTACGCCAGTGACGCACGGAACACCATAGAAACGGTGTTTGGGTGCAGGCGAGCGGGTTGTACAACGCGCTCGTTGGCTGCAAAATACACATCTGCAGTCGCCTTTTCAGGGAACTGACAGAGCGAGCATTGACGGCATAATTTTATCTGCCGGTAGACCCGGGGACGCGGGTCTCTCGCGTGCAAAAACCTGAGAGTCTGCCACTGGGCCACAGGGGGAGACACATTGTAACTCAGTTAGCGCGAGTATTATAAGAGGTCTCGGAGAAGGATGCCAGGTGAGTCCTCAGAGTCACCATAGGCAGTAACTAACTCGCAGTGAGGGCAGTCGCCGTCAGCGAGTGCGAGAGCTGCGTGATCAGGAAAAGGGGCGTCTTGAAAAAGACGCCCAGCTCTTTTAGTGCAATGGGAGTGTGTGTCGCGGCGGCGAGCACACACACATACATAAACACAGTAGCAGAGAAAGGATATAATGCCGGAAAGCGCAGCAGGAAGGCAAGGAAGGCGGCGCGGCCAGCGACTTCAGTGACTCGTCCCGCTGAAGGTGCTCTCTTTCAGACGGCGCGGCTTCTTATCCAGCTCCAGCGATGCGTGTGCTTCGCTTGAAGGATGAAAAATCAGATAATAGCTGCCTGCGAGCGATATTTATAGGCCTAGACCATGCCCATTTCGGCGGGACGTGACGCAGCGGGCGCGAAGTGCCCTGATTGGGTCTGGCGTCACGCCAGGCCTCGCTCGATAGGCTGCTGCAGTTGCCGCAGAGCAGCCAATAGGCGCGCGAGCTGTCTCGCCTATGTCTGCATTGCTGCTGCAACGCGTTTTGCATTATTACAAAATTAAGGATAATTTTTGGCTTCAATATCTTGCGGAAAAGGATTTTCCCCTAGCGTAAGATATCTTACGCAGTACGAGAGACCTCTCGTAAGAGAAACTCCTGCGTTCTCCAGAGCACGAAAACAAATAAGCAAATATGCACTGGAGCGTTTGGCAAATCTGTTTCGCCAATATATTATAACAGTATCAATCGAGGCTGCTCTTTCTTGCGTTTGAGAACTCGCATAGAACCGGGCCTGGGGCAGAGAGAGCGCGAGAGAGTGCCTTTGCGCTAGGCCAAACTTACCTCAAAACGCCACACATTTAACTGAAGAGGAAAATATGCCATAACTGGTCGTAAAAAGGACAGAAAACCTTTGTTTGTGTAAATATTAGATTGGGTCCATGTACTGGAAAAGGCAGTCAGTCAATTCTATGGCATTTAATGGGATATTAAAGCGGCAGTTTCGAGGAAAATTTGACTGTCCTGTGAGCTGTTATTAAAAGCCTATTCGATTTTATTATTTACTTTCTTCATAAATTTAGCTATATTTAATTGATATTGGTAATGGTTTACTTTATAAAAGTAACTTATAAAATAAATGTGTTCAGTAAAAAGTACTTACCTCAGAAAAAAACCCAGCTGGCATCTAGCGATAGCGATCCACTCTCAGCAGGGACGTCCGTTATGAGCGCGCACTCGACACGTGACGTCACACAAACCTCAGTTTACATTCTGCCAGGTTGTTGCGCGGGCTTTGCAACAATTTAAATTTTGTGAGGTGTAAGCAAAGTTTATATATATATATATATATATAAAGTTTATATTAATTTAAAATAAAATAAAAATACATTTATATAATTTATATTGCCTGTATGGGAACCAGTTGTGAATTTTTGTATATAAATATATTTTTTTTATTTTTTTTTGTTATTGGACAAAATGCTCATATAAAAAATTACTCTGGTCTCTCACTAAGAACTCATTTTAATCCTTCCATTAACGTGTTTTTTATTTTTATTTATTTATTATTTAACTTTTAAACATCCAGTGTTTGCATAGCTTAAAAATAAGAATGCAGATTCATGATTTTCATCTGCAGAACAAGATGGGGGAAAAATTATCATATAATATAAAACATTATCATATGATATTTTAATATGCCTAAAACATTAATACAATATGCATATATACAAACTTGAAAAAATCTGTCTTCTTCATTTACAGTAGCACTACTGCTTTTGCGTAAACAGTAAAGTACTGTAAATTCCATATACAGTAAGTTACTGTAAATTTCATACAAAATACCCATAATGCAGTGCATATTACAGTAGTTTACCGTAAATAATATAAGTGGTATTTTACTGGGCTTTTTTGCGGTAAGTAACTGTAAAATTACGGCAAAGTCTAACAGTGTAGTTAAATTCCATTTGTATGTACTATTAATTATTCAAAACATGCACAAATGCTACTAGGTCATTTAATAAACAGGTGTTTATTAACAGACCATTTTTACATTTAAAAGGGTTTAAAAGACAATTCATTTTGAATTATATTATCTAGTTAGGCTAATAGTTAAGTGCACTGGCGCTATTGGATGATAACAAAATTGTAACCGAATTGAGCGTTTCACAGCTAAAATGTAATTAGTTTCATTACTGATAAACTTTGACTATTGAACAGAACTGAATCAACAACTGAATTGATACGAATAATTATATTATTGTCTTCTGTATAGAGCTGCTTTAGCTGAAAATTAATTTGTTTCATCGATTAATTATGAATTTAATTATATTAAATAATATTACATTTTATTTTAATATTAAATGTTAATATTAATTAACATTAACACTGTTATTTTCCCGTTTACGACTGTGAATAAATGTTAAAAATGGAACATTTGTGTACGATTTCAAACATTCCATCAGAAAAACAATGTGATTAAATTGTAACACCTCAAGCTATATTAATAAATTATGTTAAATGTTGGGTCATCATTATACCTTCACAAAGGCAACAGCTTTGGCAGCTTCAAATACCCATTATTTATCTTTTTTTTTATGGCCACAATTTCAAACTCGTGTAGGATCTGAGAGCTAATCAGACCGCAATGACACCTTTAGACTGTAAACAAAACAAAAAACAAAAAAAACTAAACAATTCCAAGTCAACACTCAGGACCCTAAATTAGAGGATCTGCCATTTGGGATGTCATTCAGCCCTAAAACAGCTAAGACCCAGCTAAGTACTTAATGGCCATGCAAGCTTGTAAGAGATGAACCTAGCTAAAGGAAGAATGTTGTCAATGTTAGGCAGCTAACCCAAGACTAATGGTCAAAAGGATGTGACTGTGACTTGCACTAGGAAAACCATGGGTTAACGCCAGAGGTTGTTTGATCCCCAAGACAGAGAGATGTAAGACAGACCTTCTTCTTCTTAAAGGTGCCGTAGGGGATTCTCTGCAGAATTTTTTTTTGTTATGTTGGTTGAAAATCTCCTCATATCCTGATAGCAATCGCTCTGTTAAGCGGTCTAAATGTTTTTTTATAAATATATGTCATTAGTGGAAGGCGTATATCCATAAAATTTCCGTTCAATCGTTGCCTTTGGTCCGAACGGTCCTATAGCATGTTTAGACGAGAAAATAGACAGACGATCAAGATCAGATGAAAATTGGTTAACAGCTTCCTTCAAGCCATCTAACTACTCTCGTCTCATTCACTTTTCTTTAATTTTTCTTAGTTTCCTTTCTTTCCGTTGAGAGTTTTGTGTTCTAAGTTAATGTAAGTTTTGCCACTTTGCCGCAAACTTCAAACTTCTGCCACAAGAGAGACTCCGCATATAGAAAATAGTATTTTCACTGTAGTTTGGATATTTATATCCGCTATAGAGTTGATAGTTATGGGCTGTTCAAATGAACGCTGGATGATTCATATGCTCTATATGCATTTGAGCACTGAACACCAAAACAAACAGCCATAGAAACAGGTTCTTACCTCAGGCAATCCATCTCATGAACAGTTAACACTTGGCAATAAACGTGCAATACACAACACTATTTATATATTTATTTATTTAACACACAATACTTGCTTGTATTTCTTTGCATTTGTACATAACATAGGCTACCTGTACACACATATATTGTCTACTGTCTATTCGTGTATATTGTGCATTTTTAAAGTGATCTCATAATAATACGTGTGCATTTTTACGTAAAGTGTAGTTCTAACACATTAATACTGACAGCACATTAAAGGATTTGTTCACTTTCAAAAAATGTTTTGCTGATAATTTACTCACCCCGATGTCATCCAAGATATCCATGTCTTTCCTTCTTCAGTCGAAAAGAAATTAAGGTTTTTGAGGAAAACATTCCAGGATTTTTCTACACAGAATGAACTTCAATGGCAACCAACTATTCCAATGTTCAAAGAAGGTTCAAATGTCCGTCTCAATGCAGCTTCAAAGTCTCTACACGATCCCAGTCGAGAAATAAGAGTCTTTTCTAAAAAAAAAAAATTATATATACTTTTTAACCACAAATGCCCGTCTTGTACCATCTCTGAGATGCGCCACCTATTACGTCATCACGTTGGAAAGGTCACGGAAAAAATAAAAATAATAATAATAAATTAAAACAAAGATGTCGGATGATTTTGAAGTTGGAGGAGAAAATGACATTTTTCGCCCTTCCCTACCTTTTTGAACCAGAGTACACAGACAAATAACTTAGATGACGTGACGCGTGACCTTTCAAACGTGATGACGCAATGCGTGGCACATCTCAGAGATAGTAGGCGGCAAGCATTTGTGGTTAAACGTACAATATGCAATAATTTTTTGCCGCTAGAGGGCGCTACATTCCAAACAACAACAACGGCGTAGCTTGATGACGATGTGAAGGAGCGTGGAATGATGGGAACTGTCGTTTTAAACTCCACCGTGGATGTAAATCAGTCAGACGGGAATCGAAAAATCATGTTCATGGATGAGGCTAAGTTCTATTTTTATAAATGTTGCGTTTAATGACATGCTTTTTGTGGCGAGGGGGGCGTGGTTCAGCGCGGTCTGTGATGGGAGAGAGAAGAGACGAGCAAGTAGGTCAAGTGCAAATGACGAACACCTGTGTCTTATTGCAGTATTATTGGCGTGGAGAGACCGCTTATAAGCCGCGCTCGAACGAGAGAGAGACTGGAGAGAAAATTGGACGCAGAGGAAGAAAACCGGTGGATCCGAGCTCTCATTTTTGAACTGTTTTGTGCCGTCGCGGTTACCACGGTGAATGTCCGTTGTGCGCGGCTTTAGTTTGTTTTGCTTTGTTCTAATAAAGTATGAGTCCCAGTCACGCCGATCCCTATCTTCTTCCTTCCTGACTCTTAAACCTCATCACACTTTTATTTCATTAAAATGAATTAACCGCAAGAAAAGTAAGGTTTAATACTAAATTGGTTATCATAGATGTTACTGTATTTGTTGAATTCATTGTTGTGATAATGCTGCGCAGTTTTACGTGTTCTAAACAATTGTTGTAAAAGTAGATTCGAACATACCCACATCATTTGCCAAAATACTGATTAATCTTTATGTATAACACATGCTATGTTTATTTACATGGCCATACACACCAGACGTGATAAACAATGTCAATAAACTAAACACAAATCTAAAGCAATAATACTTTCCTTACATAAACATAACTATTACCGAATGCTACATTTGGAAAATATTAAATTAAGCGTGCTTTGTCGACAGAACCAGCTGCAATCGGTAAAGAATAATTGTGTACCACAACGACTGCAAGAAACAAGCTAAAGTTTGTAGCTTGATAGACGCTACAACTACAACTTCCGCATTTGTCCAGGACTCCACGCAGTACGAGCGGAAACCGAGGGTAACGCGGATATGACGCAATTGACTGGCGACTCCCAGCTCACCCCTGTTCTAACGCCCCGTTTCCTTGGTTAAAATCGCAATTTTCTCACGATTTAAAAATAGTTGGAAACATTTGGGATATTGTAAGTAATCAACTTAACAAAATATATAACACTGGCCTTGAGATTTTGGGATATTTTAATGCAAAATTCTTACATATTGTACCTTTAAAGTATATATATATATATATATTTTTTTTTTAATGACCGATCATTTTGCTATATAAGACCCTTATTTTTCAACTGAGATCGTATAGAGACTTTGAAGCTGCATTGAGATGGAAATTTGAACCTTTGAACATTGGTATAGTTGGTTGCAATTGAAGTCCAATTCTGTGTAGAAAAATCCGGGAATGTTTTCCTAAAAAACCTTAATTTCTTTTTGACTGAAGAAAGAAAGACATGGATATCTTGGATGACATCAGGGAGTAAATTATCAGCAAAAATGTTTTTGAAAGTGAACTAATCGTTTAATACTGACGTATTGACAGCACTAAAACGTAAATTATTTACGTATTGACAGCAGTAAATTGTAAATTATTTACAATGAACAACTTTACCGACGTACAAATTTGTGTGTATAACTATTTATGCATATTCAAATTGTAGCATTAATGTTTAGACTCTTGTCACAACACAGAATGGAACAGACAGGTGAGTGAAAGCAATATGTTCTTTATTGAATGCAGAGGGTAGAGTTGACAGCGGGAACCAGGCAATGGTGAGTAGATGACGACAGGTGAACGTAGATGGTGACTTAGCTGGCTGTTAACTGATGTTGGATTTCAATGCAGATGGTGAAGAGACGAGACGGCAGGCGAACTGGATCTGGAAGACTGATGAAGGCAGATGGAAGACAGAAGATGGGATATCGAAGTGGCAATCTCAGGTGAGTATGCTCAAGTAGGGATTCGGGTTGGTAGTCTGTACGTCTGTGTAGAACTGACGAGACCAGACAATGACTACGTTTACATGCAGCCAATAACCCGTTCAAAACCGGGATATTAGCAATAACCCGGTCGCGCACGGCCATGTAAACACCGGCAAAAACCCGGATATCCTCATATCCCGGTTTTTAAAAACCCGGATATTATCCCTGGGGTACCCCTTTTCTAACCCGAATATTTGGTCATGTAAACGCGTATCGGCATATCCCCATCAAAAGGAACATTGATTTGTGTTCTGCGCATGTTCTATTCGCAAGGAATCTTGGTCTTTTGAGTAGAGATGGCGCATACAGAAACCAGCGTGCAGTATACCGGAAGTAAACAAGAAGTAGAGGTAAACATGGCGAGACACAGCACAGCACCACACTTTTGGAGCGAGGAGGAAAGCGCAAACAAAGGCGATCGCTATCTGCCCCGAACTATTCATTATCCGCGTGCTGCTGCTGTTGTTGTTGTCTTTGGATACAGGAAGAAGAATCGGAAATGACGCACATTGCGTCTTAACGTTGTCCGTACGTCCAGACGCTAACCGTGCGTCGCCGTTTACATCGGGATATTGCCAGTTGATTACAAATTCCATGTATACAGGAGTAACTCTCTCTGCTCACGCATGTAAACGGGTTATTCCGAATGTTTCAGAAACCCAAATAGTGACCTTAACCCGACCATAACCCGATATTTGACAGCATGTAAACGTAGTCACTGAGGTGAGGGTGATTGAGTGATTGATGAGGGGGTGCAGCTGCAGGGAACCAGTATACTGGTGATGATCTGCAGCAGGTGTGGTGATGGCTGACTAAGTGCAGGTGGAGACCAGGGGGGATGCTGGGAAATGTAGTGCTGACGGGTACTGAGCTGGTGATGGTGACAACTCTATTGTATTCAGTTGTCTTATTAATTACCTTTTCAGTCACATTTATTAAATGCAGTTTACTTATTTACTTAATAAGAAATAATAACATTTCGCTCTGTTTGTGACTTCTGCTCCAAACTCGTTTCGGACGATTACATGATGTTAAATTAGACCACTTTAAAACCTTAAAATGAGTAACATTTATTTAATCGTTTAACCATTTTGTAATATTTTGTTTGTTTGCCGTGAGACACAAAAGGCGTTCCCTTTCAAAAGCTACTCTCAATGCTGCGGCTTGATTTTAAAGCGATATGGGGAAAAACGTCTTTGCATGGCCCAGGAATCTTCATGTCTGGCCCCTGAGGGGGGCTAAGAGATGCTGGACTTCCAGCAGATGTGATTGAGACCATTCTGAGTGCTAGGGCTCCTTCCACCAGAAGAAAGTATGCCCTTAAGTGGCACGTCTTTGAAAGGTAGTGTGCTACATATCATGCAGACCCAGTCCACTGCCAGATTGTTTCAATGCTGGAGTTTTTGCAAGAAAAGCTGTCAGCAGGCCCATGTCCATTGCGGCTTGCCACACTCTGATTGACGGGGTTTCAGTGGGGAGACACCCTTTGATCGCCCGCATCATCCGTGGAGCCAGGCGACTTAGGCCTCCTGTCAGAGTCAAAGTTCCTTCATGGGACGCTTTTTCAGGGAACAGGGTTACAGTCAATTAACCTGAGACGTTTTATCCTATAGCACAATAGTTGACAATAGAACCATAAAATACACCAAAACACAAATTAAATTTACAAAAGAAATCAATTTAATTTGCTTGATGTAATCAAAATATTTAGAATCCAAACCTTTGCAAGAAACAGATCCAAATTCAGCTTTTTATCCAGCGATCTTCATCTCATTTCTCAGCAGCTACCGTAAATGTCAAATCCCGCGATCGTTATGATGAATTCTAATTTAAAAATTGAGTTGCATAGAGTTGATCAGGTTGTTGATTGTGGCCAGTGGCATGTTGGTCCATTCCTCTTCAATGGCTGTGCGAAGTTGCTGGATATTGGCAGGACCTGGAACATGCTGTCGTATATGCCGATCCAGAGCATCCCAAACATGCTTAATGGGTGACATGTCCGGTGAGTATGCTGGCCATGCAAGAACTGGGATGTTTTCAGCTTCCAGGAATTGTGTCATGGAGATCACAGATCCCTGCAACATGCATTATCATGCTGCAACATGAGATGATAGTCGTGGATGAATGGCACAACAATGGGCCTCAGGATCTCGTCACGGTATCACTGTGCATTCAAAATGCCATCAATAAAATGCACCTGTGTTAATTGTCCATAACATATGCCTGCACAACCATAACCCCACTGCCACCATGGGCCCCTCTATCCACAATGTTGACATCAGCAAACCGCTCACCCACACAACGCCATATGCGCTGTCTGCCATCTGCCCTGTACAGTGAAAACCGGGATTCATCCGTGAAGAGAACACCTCTCCAAAGTGTCAGACGCCATCGAATGTGAGCATTTTCCCACTCAAGTCGGTTACGACGACGAACTGCAGTCAGGTCGAGACCCAGATGAGGACTACAAGCAAGCAGATGAACTTCCATGAGACGGTTTCTGACAGTTTGTGCAGAAATTGTTTAGCTATGCAAACCGATTGTTGCAGCAGCTGTCCGGGTGGCTGGTCTCAGATGATCTTGGACGTGAAGATGCTGGATGTGGAGGTCCTGGGCTGGTGTGGTTACACGTGGTCTGCAGTTGTGAGGCCGGTTGGATGTACTGCCAAATTGTCTGAAACGCCTTTGGAGATGGCTTATGGTAGAGAAATGAACATTCAATTCACGAGCAACAGCTCTGGTGAACATTCCTGCAGTCAGCATGCCAATTGCAAGCTCCCTAAAAACTTGCGACATCTGTGGCATTGTGCTGTGTGATTAAACTGCACATTTTAGAGTGGCCTTTTATTGTGGCCAGCCTAAGGCATACCTGTGCAATAATCATGCTGTCTAATCAGCATCTTGATATGCCACACCTGTGAGGTGGATGGATTATTTTGGCAAAGGAGAAGTGCTCACTAACACAGATTTAGACAGATTTGTGAACAATATTTGAGAGAAATAGGCCTTTTGTGTACATAGAAAAAGTCTTAGATCTTTGAGTTCAGCTCATGAAAAACGGGGGCAAAAACAAAAGTGTTGCGTTTATAATTTTGTTCAGTGTATTTGCTGAATGTGTTTATGTTTGATCTACTGCATTTCGGGGGTACATTTGATGGTGAAAAATATCCATCACACTCTTACCTTACAAAGGAATCACATGTTTAGATCAGGATGTCTTAGACTTAGACATTTCAGTTAAACATTTGTATTACAGTTTACTGTAGTGGAATACTGAGGTTTCGGATTCACAAGCTCAATTACTGTATTGGATTAAGAAATAAATGCATGCATTGTGCATTTTGCATAAGACAAATTCATGCATTGTGTATTATTATACTGAACAGAATCCATTCTTGGATTTTGTATTTGATGGACAGAGTTTTCATTGTCAGATCGATGCATTTTTATGCACCCGTCTGATCTGGACTGAGAGCGGAGAGAGGGAGTGACTGGACTGACGTCCCAATGATTCTTTGGGATGGGGTCATTTATACGCTATTATCTGCACCATTAAGTAGCACATTGGCAGGCTCAATGTATTCATCATAATGACCTTGATTAGCGTCTTTTTCAATTATTAAAATAAGCTGTTTTTCTTCAACACTGATCTGAGAACAATGTTTTGTCTTCTGTGTTCCATGAAGAAACTGTGTTGTTCTGAATGTCAAGCTTTTCTTATGTTGATTTGTCTTTGTGTAACTGGCATGGAGGCTGATTTGGCATCAGACATCACCTCATTTAGCAGGATATTCACCTACAAAAAAAGAATTTGATTTAACTTGAAAAAAATTTCACTAAGAAATAGAAAGTACATTAAAAAAAAAGAGGCAAGTAACCAATTAAAGGCACAATGTGTTTTTTTTAATTATTATTATTAAAATAATCAAAAACCACTAGAACAATGTTATATATTTTTGTTGACTTGTCTACTTGCAATTTCCCAAATGTTTCCAACAATGTTTAAATCAAGCAATCAGCTATTTTAACCAGTGTAACGGCCCATGTCATTGCGTCACCTGACAGTTGTCATTTCCTCATTACCCTCGATTTCCAGTTTTACTTCTGTAGAAACCTTGGAAACATGTTTTTTATAAGACAGGTGAACAACTGTTTTGGATACCTTATCGCAAAACTTGTCATTGTTATACAGCTGAACACGATTAGTTTTACTGTTTGTGCCATGCCTCAGAGACAATGTTCCCTTTCGAGAGGTCCCTCGTATTGCGTAAGTAGCTTACGCGATGGGAAAACTCATTTTCTCGAGAATATTGAAGCCAAATTTTATAAAACGTAGTGCAGCTGCACAGCAGACACATAGCTGAGCGTCTAGTGCGATCATTGGCTGTGCTGCGGCAACTGCACGAACCTATGGCGAGGCAGCTCAGGCGCGCAAACCAATAAGGCCGCTTCGAGCCCAGGCGCGTTAGAGTCCGCCAAAATGGGCGTGGCTTATAGCTATATAAGCCCCAATTTATGCCATAGAATTTAATCTCCTTCAGCAAGTTTCCACTTCGTTGACCTCCGGTTGAGAAGCCTTCTTCGCCGCCATCGAAAAGCCTTCAGCGGAACAAGCCACCTGCTAAGCAGTTCTGAGAACGCCGGCTTCCTGGTCTCGACTGGACGCCGCCTTCATCCCGCTGTTCTGCTGTGCCAACCGGCGCCCATATATCCTTTATAAGCTATTGTGTTCACCACTGCGACTCACTTTCTAAAAGGGCAATTTTCTTAAGGCGTTGTTTCACCTGCGTCTCGTGCAGAGGCCCTCTCTTCGGCGGAGATCGTCACATCCTGTCTGGGCCGCGACCACGCTGAAGCTGCACTCTCTAAGTGTGAGCAGCTGCCCGGAGTGCGATGAGATGTCGAAGTAGGCGTGAGAGCCAGCCTCGACTCTGAACTTCTCCGCGAAGAGTGGTCTCCGCCCGAGGAGCCCCCGCGAGTTACACGACGAGCTAACGATGTTGTGGAAAGCACCGCATTCAGCTCGTGTCAAGCCCTTCCCCTCCTCGGGTAAACTAAAGTACGACTCACCATGTCTGTCCTCCAGGTCTTCAGGCCAAAATTCTCCGCTCGATGGATGAGTCTGGACCTGACCCGGAAGTTTTCAAGGACCTGCACAGAGCCACAAACTTGGCTCTGTGCGTAACTTAAACAACTGCTAAACCATAGCCACCGGTCTCTCAGCCCTGCCCAGCGGTTGAAGTCCGCCACCGCTCTCATTCTAAGAGAAGACATCAGTTCCCAGAACATCAGGGACCCCGACCCAAGATTGCGTTGGACCCAAGCGGCAACATTCTAATCTGAAAAATGAAGCCTACCCGGAAGTGCGAAAAACTGCAATACATCGAAAATCCGCTAGGGGCAGGTCCCAAAAGGGAGCAAATGTCCATACACCCCCATGTTAAAATGTCCGTTTTCACAGCATAAATTCATGTTTTTACAGGTTGGTCCCATGGACTTTTATTGTATTTTTCGATAGGTTCCGAGTGCCTGACAACTGTGAGGGGGGTGAATTTTTTTCTAACTCGTTAGTTTAGATCGTATTTAGATATAAAATGTATGACAAATAAGGGCGCGATTGACAGCTTGATTGACAGCTTGATTGACAGCTGATAACAAGCATAGGCTGCGCCGAGTGGAATTCCTGAAATTTGACACATCATACCTGTAAATTATCCTTTCTGAACATTTGTATTGAAATATGGCGCCGCCCATACCCCCCATAAACGGCCTCAAAACCGTTCTTTAGAAAGTCTATGGGTGACGTCACAGACGCTTTGTCCATATTTTTTACAGTCTATGGTTGGACCCTGAGCCTCGGAAGCCTTCCTAGTACTGTGACAGGAAGAAAAAGAGAGTGGTTGAGTCCCGCCGTGGCCGGGCCGGCCTCCAAAAAGCCATTTACACATCTCCCAGTCCCCTCTCTGGTTCAAGCGACTGGAGATAACAACATTGCAGTCAATGAGTCTGTTTTTAAACACGCACACCTGCAAACAAACACCGTTTTAACGGCTACCCAAAAGTGCACTTTCTGTCTGTTCCCCCTCTAGCTCACGCTGGAGATGTTTTAAATGTAGGCTGTGTGCCCACTATAAAGTATGCACCCCTGCACACAAGCACTGTTTCTCTGTCTCTTCTCACTCCGGCTCTCGCTGGAGGTGTTCTAAATGTAGGCTGTGTGCCCCACTAAACAGTATGCACCCCTGCGCAAAAGCACTGTCCCCACAGTATTGGTTCCCCCTCTAGCTCACGCTGGAGATGTTCTAAATGTAGGCTGTGTGCCCACTATACAATACGCACCCATGCAAAAAAGCACTGTTCCCACAGTATCAGTTCCCCCTCTAGCTCACGCTGGAGATCTTCTAAATGTAGGCTGTGTGCCCACTATAACGTATGCACCCCTGCACACAAACACTGTTTCTCTGTTTGTTCTCCCTCCGGCTCATGCTGGAGGTGTTCTAAATGTAGGCTGTGTGCCCACTATACAGTACGCAGTAAGCACTGTCCCCACAGTATCAGCTTTCCCTCCGGCTCGCGCTGGAAGTGTAATAAATGTAGGATGTGTGCCCACTATGAAGTATGCACCCCTGCACATAAGCACTGTTCCCACAGTATCAGTTTTCCCACCGGCTCGCGCTGGAGGTGTAATAAATGTAGGTTGTGTGCCCACTATAAAGTATGCACCCCTGCACATAAGCACTGTTCCCAAAGTATCACAAGCACAGAGAAGCTGGGCGGTCGGTTCCCTATCACAAAGCGGCCCATCCCCAGACATCATTCAACTCCTAGCTATGCGGGCCAAGGCCAGGGAGGCTTATCCCCGGGATATCAGAAAGGGTTTTGAACATAATAAAACGAGGCTACTCGCTACAGTTTGTTCGTAGACCTCTGCGCTTTCTAGCCGTGGTCGAGACAACAGTGAGAAGCGACGTGGCTCACGTCCTTCGCACCGAAGTATCGAAACTGTTAGCAAAAGGGCTGTAGAGCCAGTCCCTTTATCTCAAAGCGAGTCAGGTTTTTACAGTCGCTAGTTCCTCGTTCCAAAGAAGGATGGCGGCCTCAGGCCCATCCTAGATCTCAGACACCTGAACAAAGTGCTTACAATGCTACCTCAGGTCATCGAACGGATCAGGGAGAGCAAATGTGCAGTGATCTTGATAGGCCCTCTCTGGAAGAACCAGCTATGGTTCTCCGAGTTGACTCAGCTGCTGGAAACAGCCCCATGGCCAATTCCGCTGAGGAGAGACCTCCTCACAGAGGTGAACTGGACGATCTGCTATCCCAGTCCCGACTTGTGGGCCCTCCATGTATGGCCCCTCAACGGGTATCCGAATACCTCCCAGAAAGGGTCCATAGCAGCATCTCACGCTCAAGTGGCTGGGCAATCACTGGGAAGAAACGACCTGGTCGTGCACTTCCTCAAGGGGGCAAGAAGGCTAAACCCACCTTGACCCCCCTCTGTACCTCTCTGGGACCTCTCCACGGTCCTGTAGGTCATGAAGGCAGCCCCATTTGAGCCGCTTCAGTCTGCTGACCTGAAGCCTCTTTCGATCAAAACTGCTCTCTTGCTAGCACTGGCATCAGTCAAGCGAGTAGGCGATTTGCCAGCGCTTTCAGTAAGCGCTTCCTGCCTTGAATTCGGGCCCAACGACTCCAGAGTCGTCCTTAAGCCAAAGCAATGGTATGCTCCCAAGGTGCTCTCCACTCCGTTAAGAGCGTAAGTCATTTTGATATCAGCTCTTCCCTCGCCAGAGGACGAAAGAGACGCAAATCTACTCTGCCCTGGCAGGGCTCTCAAGAGTCTATTTAGAGCGTTCTGCCCTGTTCAGGCAGTCAGAACAGCTCTTCGTATGCTTTGGCAACTGCACCAAAGGGCTCGCGGTCACAAAGTAAAGATTATCACGCTGGATAGTGGACGCTATCTCGCTGGCTTAGGAGTCAAAGGGCCTCCATTTTCCCATAGGCGTCAGAGCTCATTCCACGAGAGGCATGGCTTCGTCATGGGCATGGTCGAGTGGAATACCAAATGAAGATATCTGTGTGGCGGCCAGCTGGGCCTCGCCATCCACATTTTATAGCCAGAGATTTTATAACCTGGAAGTTCCCTCTTTACAAGCAAGTTTCTTTCAATATAATAAGTGTTTAAGCACAATTCACCATAACTATAAGGCCCAATGTATATCTGGTCTTGGTTGAACTCGAACTACATTTTTTTATATAAATAAGGAGCTTGGCCCTTTTTTAAGGCCCATTCCTTGGTTCCCTATATGAGGCTTGTCACTGGTCTGGCCTTTATTAAGACTCATAACTTTACTCTTCTATGGGTCTCGGGCGCTCTGCCCTAGGCTATAGTATGGGGCGAAGTTTTAAGCACGCACAGCATTTTGAAAGGGGTTCCCATAGCGTAAGCTACTTACGCAATACGAGAGACCTCTCGAAAGGGAACGTTTCGGTTACTAATGTGACCTCGGTTCCCTGAGAGAAGGGAACGAGTTTTGCGTAACCCGCCGTGCTACTGTGCTTAGATCAGGGGATCGCTTCAGTCAATTTAAACCTGATTCTATGGCAAAAATGGGGGCTTATATAGCTATAAGCCACACCCATTCTGGTGGACTCTGACGCGCCTGGGCACGTAGCGGCCTGATTGGTTCGCACGCCTGAGCCGCCTCGCCATAGGTTCGTGCAGTTGCCGCACCACAGCCAACGCTCAGCTATGTGTCTGCTGTGCAGCTGCACTGCGTTTTTAAAATTTGGCTTCAATATTCTCGAGAAAAGGATTTTTCCCATAGCGTAAGCTACTTACGCAATACTCGTTCCCTTCTCTCAGGGAACCGAAGTTACGTTAGTAACCGAGACGTTATTTGTCAAGTTGCTAACATAGCAAAATCTTTTTTTTTTTTTTTTAAGTCATCCAGCTTTAAATATGATATTCTGATATCTATCTAGCTTACTGCAATGTGCATCACACCAGCCACCGAGCTAAATCACAGAGTACCTTATTACCAGTAGCGGCTCCTGACCATAAATTTAGCTAGGTTGGATTCTGGGTCCTAGTGCTAGTTTATGATAAACATTTTGTAAGCTTTATATTCTAATTTCTGAATACATGCAGAACACAGAGGTGTAATGTCCTTGCATTCCCTTTCAAAAGCTACACTTAATGCTGCACTTGATTCAGCGCTATAGGAACACTTTTTGTGTCATTGGAATGTGCATTCGTCAGAGGCTATAATTAGATGTGCCACAGATGCATCTATAGGTCTTTTTGTCTTCAGACCATACTGTGTGTTTGTGTGTGTGTAATTGTGTGTGTGTGACGCAAGCTCTCTCTGTCTCTGCTAGTAGTTAGTTTTCACAAGGCAAGGCAGTGCGCAGAAAATTATCTCTTTAACCTCTCACTCTGTTAAACAAGCAAAAAAGGACAAAATAAAAAAAAATTGCGATGTGCAAAACAAGCGGTGTGTGCCTCCGTGTTCACAGCCCATGTCTGAATGCGACACACACACCAGTATTGCGTTGTTTGTTTGGGGGAGGAGCACGCAGCCCTTGCGTTGGAGCAGTGTCCAGGCCTACGTCCACCACACTAGCCAGTGGAACTATTCGTTTGTCATGGGGGCCATAAGAGGGGGGCGGCCATGACCCTGGATCACAAAACCAGTCTTATGTTACACAGGTATATTTGTGGCAATAGCCAACAAAACATTGTATGGGTCAAAATTATAGATTTTTCTTTTATGCCAAAAATCATTAGGATTTTAAATAAAGATCATGTTCCATGAAGATATTTAGTAAATTTCACACCTTAAATATATAAAACATTTATTTTTGTGAATGGATGCAGCACTATCGCCAATAGAAATGGACAACTTTAAAGGCGATTTTCTCAATATTTAGATTTTTCTGTACCCTCAGATTCCAGATTTTCAATAGTTATATCTCGGCCAAATATTGTGCTATCCTAACAAACCATACATCAATGGAAAGATTATGTATTCAGCTTTCAGATGATGTATAAATCTCAATTTAAAAAATATTACACATACGACTGGTTTTGTGGTCCAGGGTCACATTTGGTGAGGGATGCTACTGCCGTTGCCTATGAGGCGCGTGGTCAAGCATCGCCAATAGGCATCAGGGCTCATTCTACCAAGGGGGTCATTTCTTCTGAGCATTGGCAGGGGGTGCCCCCCTGCAGCATGTTTGTGATGTGGCAGGCTGGTCCTCTCCACACACATTCATAAGATTTTACAGTTTGGATGTTCATGCCATGAGTCAAAATTACAAGCTCATGTCCGAGACCTTTCGCGTTCTTGTGAGCACACACTACGCAACCGTGAGTGGTACAGACACCCTCAGCCTCTGATGAGCACGTATTCCGATGACATCACTGTCCGAAGCTATACAAATTCAAAGTCAATTCCAATGACGTGTTACACAGATTTTCACAGCTGGTCACACAAAAATGTTCCCATAGTGCTGAATCAAGCTCAGCATCTCGTTCCCGCTTTTTTCAGGGAACAGGGTATGGAAGTAAAATAATGTCAAATGTTTTTGAAACAAAAAAGCCTGTTGAATTGTACAACTTGAAAAAAATAGGCATTGCATTAACCATGCTTGCATTTTAATGCATTGTATTTTTAGGGCTTGCATTTTTATGGGCTGAAATTCTACATGGTTGAATATTTAAGCTGTGAATATTTCAATTAAAAACATTTCAAACACATTTTCATTATTAAAAATTCAATAATCCATATTCACCTTTCATATTTCACTTCCAAAATATTTAAACTGTTTAAAAATACAACCTATAATATTCAACAGGCAATTTTCGGTCCATTTTATTTCGCTTTGCAAATTCGCTTCCACAAATTCAGTGGTTCAAATTCGACAGTAAATTCAACATTGACATCCAGGAGCTGCAGGAAACGCAGTAGATTACCGAGCATACTCTCCATCTGCTGTTAGTCAACCTCACCAGCAGGGGGTGCAAAAGCGCGTGTTGTTGACGAAGACCAGCAACAGTTAGAAAAAGTAAAAGTAAAAGCTGTGTTTGTTTCATTCAATAACTTCATTGTTACTTTCCCTGTGTAGCCTACATGTTATCAGCTTTCTCTACCAAGAGTCATAATGACCTGATGCAGACTAATATACACATATCAGAAGCGGATTGATATCATCTTGGTCTGGCGTGAGGTTTACAAATAAGGTAATGCGAAAATAAGCCCAATGGCTCTCAATTAGAGCGTGCTGCAGTTAAATAGTATATCGTTTTTCACTATAGATTTACATTGGAAAATTGTGGGGCGCTGTAGTGCTGGGGAGGGCTCAGGCACCCTCTGCCTCACTTAGTATTAAGATAAATGCCTGTCGAAGCCATGCATTAAACATTAATATATCCTGTTCACTTTATGAATTAAATAATCTAGAACATCTAAAATAATATTTGTTGCAGAATGCTTAACACATTTACAATTTATTATTGATTCAGTTTATTTAGAGTTTTGAATTAATATGTTGGTGGGGCACTGACCAACCTGCCGTTACAGCCTGCTGCGGTAACTTTCAACACTTAGTTGTCACGGCTGGTGCAATGCAAAAAGGTGTGAGGACTCAAGTGCTGGAGAATGATGTTTATTACAAAAGAAAAACACAAACCAAAACCCACGAGGGGGGAAACATAACTAATAAATACAAAACAAAAACAGAACATGAACGTACTGAGAATCATAGGGAACGGGAAACATTAGACAACGTACCGACACAGACTGCAAACAAGGGACTTATAAAGGGAAACTAATCAGAAGGGAACAGGTGGATGAACTCAAACAATAATCAGATAACAAGGGGGAGGGATCAGACAATGACCCGAGCACATGGCCCAAAATAACAAAACACCCATGTGCAGCACAAGACAGGACAGGCATGTGACATTAGTATGATTGTTTTGACCAAGTCAAACTGCGATGTGTTACCCTTTAAAGGGATAGTTCCCCCCAAAATTAAAATTCTGTCATTAATTACACATTAATTACCCTCATGTAGTTCCATACCTGTAAGACTTGCATTCATCCTCAGAACACAAATCAATATCTATTTGATGAAATCTGAATGCTTTCTACTCTCCATTGACAGCTACGCAACTTCAACTTTGACGTTTCAAAAAGTACATAAATAGATCGTAAAACTAATCCATATGAATTCAGCAGTTTAGTCCAAATTTTCTGAAGAGACTTGATCACTTTATATGATGAACAGATTTAATTTAGGCTTTTTTTCACATTTAAGCATTGATCAGCGAACAAAAACAAAAGCTAAACCGAACCTGCTTGACACGCGAGAACAAACCTAATTGGTTCTTCCAGACCTCAAACGTGCTGTGCAACACGAGAATGAACCTCATTGGTTCTCGCACATCAAGCAAACATGCCTGTGCTTCCATTTACCATAACTGATGTGTGAGTTGATGAATGTTTATATTTTAATAAAAGCCTAAATTCAATCTGTCCATCATATAAAGCGATCTATAAAGCTCATACATGAACATGATTTCTGCTTGAGTCCCATCTGATTGCTTTCTATTGTATGTGGAGGTGAAGATGAAAACTCCCGATGATTCCATGTTCATTCACATCGTCATCAAGCTACGCCATTGTTATTGTTTTGAATAAGCGTCAATCCTCTAGTGGCGAAACTTACAGTGCCAAAAAAAAAAGATCATTATCTAAAACAATTTCTGACGATAAACTGAATAAACAAAATAAGAGTATAAAAAACAAACACATGTACAAGTCCATGTTCAAATAACATTATAACATGATACCATGTTCAAAAGCAGAAATAATGATTGAGGTACTTTTCGTAAGGGTTTTTTCTTTTATAGTGTATTTTTCACACTGCCAAACATGAATTATCTTTATATCTTAAATGGGAAATGTATTCTGGTAGATTTGATATAAATAATTTTCTTATTTATTGATGTTTTCAATGTTTGATGATCCCTTGGTTTTGTAATAGAGTCAATCAGTTTAGTGAAGCAGGTTTTAGAGTCATGTGATGTTAGACAGCAGTGAATGAATTTGTCGACTTTTCTCTTGAACTGGGTGCAAAGCATTTGACAATTTCCCCTGAGAACAGCTGCGCCACTTTCGCTTGCTCTATGCTGCTTCTCCTGTTTCGCAAATGGATGAAAAGAGCGTGTCAACCTGCTCTCAGAACTCGATTTTCATTTCATGCTCGGCAAAAGGCCATTCCCTCTCGTGTCCTCTCACTATTGTGATTCCAACATGCTGTGAAGCGCTGACTCAGCGGTAACGTCACACACCATTAGTTTGTAGCACAATGATGCATATGCGGATATTGTGTGCCTGCTAACTAGCAATTAAAATTGAGCGCCCACAAAATACTGTGCTAACAAAATGTATTTACTCGCTTATTTCTGTATGTTTTATACTGGAAATAGAAGAAGGGTGGCATTTTCCACAATTGCTGTACACTATGGTGTCCCGTGTCTTTAAAAATGCTCAAATCCAGTATTTATATTAAAAAAAATGTTGCAGCAAATCTATTAGATGTGACCTAAGATAAAATAAAGATAGCAAAAACTATAATTAAAACTAGAAAACTATAATTTTAATAATCTGTTGAGTTGAGCTAAATTAAAAATAAAATAAAAATTTTAAATCAATTAAGATGCTAAATGACATTTGTTAGTTTTTATTAATCAAATAATTCACACAAATCATTAAGACTCTGTCCCTAATTTTGGTATGCAAAAACTAAAAATGGAAAATAAAACAGGGCAGTGTAATATTTAGTGTGACCTCCCAAGTTTGACGTATTTTGGATGTGCAGGTTAAGCAGCATTTATTGAAAAAGAAATGAAAAAATGACTTCAGGCTGTTTTTGTATCCAGCTCATGGAAGGTGCCAAGAGCATTTCTGCTTGCATGCAAACGTCAAGATCGAGAAAAATAAAACCAAATTATTTCTGCGCTTCAAACAAATCTGACAGCTTCTGCACTAATGACGCCACATGTGGCATCTACTGCAAACGGAAGACACTGAGATCTCTCCGCAAGTCAATTAAAAACATGCAGGCTAAGCGATTACAGCGTGCTTCCGTCCTCTGTTCCAGGCAATTTTACTGTGTTCGCCTCCCATTTATTTCAGACCAGCCAAGTTTGGGAAGCCAGTATGTAAAGGAGAGAGATAGTGAGAGAGATTCAGGCAATAAATTTGCTCGTGCTTCTTGCACAGGAAGACAAACAAACTCCATTCCATACAACTTGAACAGTAAGCTCATTATAATCAAAATATTTCATTTACATATAAATTGAGTTAAATCGCGTTACACGCTGACTGTGCTGCTCTGATAACCAAATCTTATCTGCAGCACTGCCTGTTTGTGTTGCCCGAGAGCTGCATTGTTGACACTATTGAAATCTGGCAAAAGCCAGCAAGATTGTTCCAATGAACCGAACTGTACCATAAAAAATAAAAAATGAACTCTGGCAGAGTCACGTACCCCTTGGCTCCCATTGTTTATTCTCTCATTGTGTACTTTCATTCAGTCAAAGAATGGTGGTTAGCACAAACGCTGGTAGCCTCTTGTGCCTTCGAGACGTTGTGGGTTTCAGTCAAACTCGGGCTGGGCGACGCCTTCGGTTAACCACATTTGGTTTACCAAGTCATTTGAGACGCAAACTAGTGGCCAAACGCAATGGAGAACATGAAACCGCCTGGTGTTTGTCTTTGTAGACACAACAATCTCCTTTTAATCACAGAGTGATGATGATGATCTGTGTTTTAGACACCAGTGTTCCCTACAGGTCAATATAAATTCCATGCAGGAAATGTGGCCTGATTAGAGAAGAAAACAGTGGAATGAGCAATGTTCAAAAACACCTCAGGCAAACTGCACACGAGACGGAAGGTCTGTTTACATTTAAAGGACCAGCTCACCTAAAAATGAAACATCTGTCATAATTTACTCACCGTCGTATAGTGCTGCAGGAATTCGTTTTTTTTTGTAGGCCAAAACACAGAAACTGGTTGCATTTTAGCACTTGGGTATCTGAATGGGTTTTTGGTTAAAGGGGACCTATTTTGCCCTCTTGCAAAGTCTTAATTTTGTTTTTGGGGCCAACTAAAATCGTTTTTTATGCCTGAATGTAAAAAAAATATATATATCTATTTTTTTTTATTTTTCACATATTTGACATTGTTGCAGCACATCTCTTCCCAGTCTGTCAATAATCGTTGCTAAATGAGAAAGCACTGATACTGCATTCAGATATCAAATACAGACATTGGAGAATACATGAAAAGAACATTTCAGTAATCACACTGGTATCTTCTATAACAAAGTAAAATCTCATAAGCCTAGAGAAGTCATTCAACTCATTTGATATTTAGAAGGAAAAATATTGATTATAATCATTCATTAGATATACATTGAAGCAGCAGTGGATTCCAGAATCCACCCCCTACACATTTTACCCGTGTGTCAGGGCTTCACCAGATCTGCACACTCCGCCCACTCGTTCACTCTCCCCTGATTACTGATTCACCTCACCTGCACCTCATCATCATCAGCTCCCTATATAACACCACTTCACCATCAGTTCACTGTCTAGTCTTGTCTTTACCAGGACATGCTACACTTGCCTGTGATACGTGATACGTGATACGTGATACGTGATACGTGATACGTGATACGTGATACGTGATACGTGATACGTGATACGTGATACGTGATACGTGATACGTGATACGTGATACGTGATACGTGATACGTGATACGTGATACGTGATACTCGCCTGCAGTCTGTGTTCCTGTTTGCCATCTGCCATCACTGCTGATCTCATTCTTCTGTTCTCCAGCCTGGTCTACGTCCATCTAGTGGTGGGCAGATTGAGGCTTTGTGAAGCAATGAAACAGTTGAACCAAATGGGCCATATTGTTTCGAGGCTTCGAATCAATCCGACACCCGTCTCAACGGTGACACCTAGTGGTCACTTGCAGGTGTTGATCTGAAACAACCTTGACGAGCCATTACATTTTTTTTATTTGTTTTTTTATTATTGTATTTTTCTAATATGTGAAGCTTGTAACCTATAGGCTCCTCACTGTGCATAATGTTATTTTGGTCCTGCAAAATGAATATTAATAAAAGAAATCAAGCCACAATGTCTCACTTTTTTAGAGATTTTTATTCAAAAATATTAATTTCTCTGCTGTGGAAGGACTTAGCCTACTACTTTTTTTTTAGAGATAATTTCTCCAGCCTTTGAAAAAATCCTCTCACAAGGGACACTTGTTGCTGGCATGCAAATATATTTTTTAGCTAGGACATACAAATGAGGAAAGATTACTGCTCTCTCTTTCCAGTAAGTTAGTGGATCATGAGTTCTGGGCATATACACATTATGTATTTTTTCACTTCCACTGTGGCATCATCTGGGTTTGATGGATACGAGTATCAAAAAGTCCCCATAAACTGTTCTGTGTTTCTACTGGTGTTGATGTTGATGGTGATGATGATGGGTCTGATGTTGATACAATATCACAATACACACATCTCACTTTATTTGGGGTTTCTAAATGGAAATGCACCCACACCACAGATGTACGGCATCTCTTCTGGGGAGCCTCCATTTTATCTATCTAGCCTATCCAAATCTATGTATCTATCTATAGGAATCTATCTATGTATCTAGATATGTATCTATAATCTATCTATGTATCTAGATATGTATCTAGATATAATCTATATATGTATCTATCTATAATCTATGTATTTATATATATATGATCTATAATCTATATCTATCTATTAATCTAGCTGTCTATATATTTATATCTATGTATCTATTAATGTGTCACTATATGTATACTCTGTCTGTCTCTAGCCTATCAGTCAATGTGTTGTGTAAATTTAAATGTAAGCCTAAATAGCCTATAACTAATCAAATCACACTATGTCACTACATCACCAAAAATCCGCTATCTCAAAATCAAACACCTCTCACAAAAACCCACGAGGTCAATATGCGTTGATTTCACTTTTATACAGATGTGCGATTGTGTGGTCTGTTCCCGACCGTGTCAATCAAACGCTGATTCGGCGGACCACACCTGATGAAACACAGAGGCTTCGTTTGGCCATAGTCACGTGACATGGGTGTTTTGAATCACGCTTCGGATCAGTGTTTCGAAACATCTGCGCTTCGGGATCTCGCAAAGCTTTGGAACGACTGTTTCGCGTCAGCCATCCCTACCTCCATCTGCAAAAGACATTCAGTTATTTCTCCAGTTAAGTTCTATATTCATTTCCACTTTGCCATTATCAACTCAACTATACATCTCTGATGGTTCTGTGCTTCTGTTTGAAATAAAACTACTGTTTATTCTACTCACCTGGGTCCGTGTACCTTCGGATAATTAGTTTTTTCGTTTTTGTTTAAAAAACGGAAAAACAAAGAAACCGTTAGTTTATCGCATATTCAAACCTTCTCGTGGACATACAAAACAAGTTTCAGTATGGTCCATGTACGTTTTGATAGTTTGTTTTCCGAGTTGAAATGAAATAAGCAAAAACGAGAAAACGAGCCTTTATTCGTTTTTCGTTTTTTCAAAAAAACGAAAAATATGAGATTTCGGCTTGATTTTTCGTTTTTTGGTTCACGGTTCAAAAACGGATAAATGACTTCAAAAACCGTTTTGCACATATGGGCGGTCATGAGACGCCCCTTTCACCCGATTGGTCAAGCAAATCTGAGCCTGTGACGTCATCAGTAGTTCCCCAGGCTTGTTCGACAAAATAATAGTCCTATGGCTCTGCGTATTCCGCGTCTTAAAGTCGGCATGAAATCAAATTTGACAAATCTTCTTTTTATATGTAATATTGTAGTGTTTATTATAAATGATTTATCTGTGCACTTCATTATTTTTTAAAAATTCATTTACCCTTATAATCTTTAATCAAATACATTACCCTTCCCTCCCCCCTCGAAACGACCTCTCTTCTCTTTCGGTCACGTGCCATGGCGAAAGGGTGCGGCCAGAGCCGATGAGGGTGCGGCTATCGGTGTCTGTCTCGTTTTGAGTCAAGTCAAGTTATCAGTCAAGTTCACCCTCAAGAGCATCTCGAAGTGTCCGAATGGTAGGCTATCTATCTTATCTAAATCTAGTTATTTACTAATCGGACACGTTGAGATGCTCTCGATGGTGAACTTGACTGATAACTTGACTTGACTCATCTTGGTTCGCGGGAGGCTTATATAAATATGGGCTGATTCCTGCCTGCAAATTTAGCTGCTCGTCCTCGTTCTCGTCGCCGGGCTCCTCAATAAAAAATCCTTCATGGGAGGGTAACGGTGGGGAGTCCGGTGGAGAAAAATCCTACACAACTGAATGTAAACTGGCATTCAAATCTGCCTCCATTTTGTTTGCAACGCCCAACCTCCAACGATCCAATCAATTCCCGAAGGACGAAATCAAGCCCCGCCCTACATTTTTTTTTCTAATTTCAGAAGCCGTTTCACTCGGATATACGTCACAACAAGGAAAAAATGACAATCTCAACTTCCGTTTCATGCCGACTTTAAACTGTACAGGGCATGTCTAGAACGGGCTTTCTTCTGTGCAACTTAACCCGTTTCACATAAATATTTATATATCAGAAATATTAAATATTAATCTGCATCCAGCCGGTTTTATTTAATTGTACTGTGCAGTGTTAAATGTGTGTGTGCTACGCCTGCGCTAGACAGCGGGTGAAGTTCAGTCAAGTATACGCAGCTGTCATAACTCTTCTTTTAGACAATACGCTCAGTTTTAGACAAGGAGATGTCATTGCAAATACTTTAATGCAAAACTGCTCATGGTGGTATAGGCTACCGATGAGGGTAAATATATATATATTTTTTTACTGTAACTATAATCATAGCTGCGAGAGTGAGAGAGCGAGATGATTGACAGGTCGATAGCCTATAGCGGAGGAAAAAGCGCAAGATAGCCTATTTTGTTAGTAAAAAATAAATAAATATGTGTTTACTATAAGTGAGTTTGTCTTTGAAAACAATAACAACAAAACAATCAAATAACACTGAACCACAAACTGAGCGTTCATTTTAAAGGGAAATTTCCAAATATCTTTTATTTATCTGTTATAATGCTTTTGTTTTATGTAGGCCTGTTGCGTCTTAATCGTTTTGTTAATAAATGTCTAATATAGGCTACTATGCGCCCCGGGAGTTTTTTTTTATTGTAGCCTACTATTTTATTGTTGTTGTGCTTCCATTAAAATAACATTGAACCAATTCGTTATACAGCCAGCACTGGAGTTGTCTGGACCACTGGGCTCCCATTTGGGTCCCAGACTCCCAGTAGGTGATCCTGAATTAACAGATTGATATCTCTGTCACCAAATTTAAAGAAACTGAGATTTTATTTTATTTTAAACAAATATTTATTTTCATGATATAATTAATCGGCTTATGTCCGTGACGCCACCTGTCTGAAGAGCATTTTTGAAACCCGCTTGCTTATGGCTGACTTGCCGCCACCTACTGGCGGTCTTTCATGTTGAAAGTATTGTTACATGTAACTTCATATTTTTCACTGTTGCATTTAATAGTCTCTTAGTATGCAATTGAAATTGCTATAAAAATGCACTAACTGTGCCAACTTTGAGCTGCAAAAAACTGTGTGTAAATACATAAATCCCATGTCAGATACAGATTTCATCAGACAGCCTATAGGCTATCTACAGCAATTTGTGTTGATTGAATATTAAGAAAGTTATGACATATATTTACAGGGTTTCAAAAAAACAATTCTACATTTGCTCACAACTGCATAAGTGATTCTCAATTGTAGCGGGTAGGCTATATGCGGTGAGGTGAACCCAGGAAAAATTAGGCCCTTTTTAAAAATGTAGGCCTATAACCTAGGTCTATATTTTATATAAAAGTTTTAGGCCTATATTATATTATTATATACGTTTTTTTGTTAATATATCTTCATTAGATATAATTATACAAAATACTAGTGAAAACGCCATCTAACAGAACATAAATTATTTATTTATTTACAATATTATCTGCTTATTTTAATTAACGAAATGTCAATCTTCATCTTTATAACAGAAGATACAATACAACAACATCTTAAACATACAGTACAATTAGCCTATCAGTATCCAAAAAATAATAAGTAAATAATGTCAACTAAATATTGATTAGAGTTCCCATAGACTTTTTCTAGTCGACTAGTAGTCATTTAAGCAATAGCTAAGTTGACTAATCGCACGTTTATATTAATTAAATACTGGGTGCATGGAGGAATAGGCTATCCTATTCCGCGCTCAAGCACATGCATAAATCTTGCCGCAAAAGTAGGCTAATTATAATAAATGTTTCTGAAAAAATAAAGAGGCATTTTAATTGTTTATTAATAAACTAGGGCTACTGTTTTCTAAATCAGTGTCGGCTGCAAATAACCATACATCTTCGCTGTATGCAGATGCGTATTTAGAGAGAAATCCACATGGGTAACAAAATCAGATGCTTTCGATTCGAATTTGTTCATTTAAAAGTGTACATTTCAAGCTTTAAATAGGTAATAATTATTATATAGGAATATTCCTGTCTGTTAGGCAGTATACACTGTTTCAGTTCATTTCTGAGACGCACTCACTCCAGTTCATTTCTGAGACGCACTCCAGTTCACGGAGATCAATGAAACTGATTGTTTTATTTTACAAAAGCACAACGTTTTCTTGTTATTGAGTTTACACAAATAAAAGTAGTTGCAACCAGAAATTATAGAGTATTTTATTTTAAGTTGTTTCCACTGTTGATAGGAAAATGCAAGTTCGCGCCGGCGACTCCGTGCCATGCAGTGCGCGCTCCACAATGCCACTCGGATATGCGTTAAAATCTTGTGTTTATTTGTAATAATCTTAGCCCTGAATTATTCTTGTCTAACCTGTATTATGACTGACATTTGCTTTTTAATTTACCCTCATCGGTAGCCTATACCACCATTAGCAGTTTTGCATTAAAGTATTTGCAATGACATCTCCTTGTCTAAAACTGAGCGTATTGTCTAAAAGAAGAGTTATGACAGCTCCGTATGGACTGAACTTCACCCGCTGTCTAGCGCAGGCGTAGCACACACACATTTAACACTGCACAGCACAATTAAATAAAACCGGCTGGATGCAGATTCATATTTAATACACTCGTGTAGCTACGGGTGGGCCTGGATGGGCCTGGGCCCACCCACCTGTCAGTCAGGCCCATCCAGTCAGTGGCCTCACAAGGTAGCCTAACAATATTCAACAATAATATTGGGCCTGCGGCGGCCGTGGTCTTTTTGACACGAACATTAGTAAGTTGCTCTGTTTCATTTTAGTTTAACATCTTAGCTAAACTTCAGTGTCCCTCTGTGAAATGTGCTCGTCGTTGTGAAGGGGGGGTGGGCTGTTCGCAATCTGACTGCAAATGCGCTATGCGGGCATTTCATCATCACCATGACAACCAAACAAGAATCAAGAAACATTAAGATTTATTTGTATAGGTCAAGTATTGTAATAATCGCAACAGAAGGAGTGAATTATGTTGCAATTATCACAATACTTGACCTATAAAAATAAATCTTAATGTTTCTTGATTCTTGTTTGGTTGTCATGGTGATTATGAAATGCCCGCGTCAGATTGCGAACAGCCCATCCCCCCTTCACAACGACGTGCACATTTCACAGAGGGACACTGAAGTTTAGCTAAGTATGAAAAATGAAACAGAGCAACTTATTAAAGTTTGTGTCAAAAAGACCACGGCCGCCGCAGGAGGAAGATAATGCAGATGTTCAGGAGCCTCAGCCATCAGTCAGTAAGGAGCTGAACAGCTCTGCTTGTGATTACATTAATTCAGCCATTTCTCCATCACCAGCAGTGCTCCATTCTCTAACATCTACCTCACCTACACGCCAGTGTACAGGTAAATACAGCCATGTAATAGGCCTATATACAAATGTGCAATAATGAACACGAATGAATCATGATTTACTATAGCAGCGTTATGTGCGTTCATTGTTTCAGACTCGGCTAAGCCTAGGGCCAGCACTGAGGATGTAACAGCCCCATCCGACTTATCCACCATTGATGACCCTGTTACCCAGCCCAAACTCAGTTCATTTCCAGTCACCACTATAGCAGGCAAAGGAAGAAGTTTTAATGCCCGGTGGTATGAAAAGTTCCCTTGGCTAGAGTACAGTATTTCGAGAGACGCTGTGTTTTGTAAGCCATGTCGCCATTTCCCTGAAGCAGCCACTGAGAGCCGATTTATAAAAACTGGCTTTAGTGACTGGAAGCATCTCTCCCAGTGTTGTGTTAAACACGAGGCTAGCAGGGCACATGCTACAGCGCTGGGCAGGTCTGAAGGATACAGACAAAGCCATAAACCAGGACGGGGAAATATAATTAACCAGTTGCACAAAGATGCTGTCAACAGTTCGTTTGTGGAAAGAAATAGAGAACACTTTAAAGTTGTAATAGACCTCGTTTTATTTTGTGCAAAACAAGACATTCCCTTGCGTGGGCATCGTGAAACTGAAGAGGCACTGAACAAAGGAAACTTCTTAGAATTATTTCAACTGATCTCCACCTATCACCCAGAAATAAAAAGGCGACTGGACGAATTGCCTAGAAACGCGAAACTCACTAGCCCTGATATTCAAAACGAAATTCTGGAAATCGCTGCATCATTAATTATCCGCAAAATAAAGGCGGATTTGCACGATGAGACAGACACACATTATGCAATTTTGGCAGACGAATGTAAAGACTTATCAAAAAAAGAGCTTGTGGCAGTCTGTATCCGATACATACATAAAGGCCTGCTGAAGGAAAGGGCTGTGGGGTTTGTAGAGACAGGGAACATGAGCGCAAGTGCTATATCAGCAAAAATCCTGGAAGTATTGGAGCCATTGCAGCTGGATCCAGCTTTGTGCGTTGGATTTGTTGTTCGATGGGGCATCGGTTATGTCCGGCAATAAAGGAGGAGTACATGTGATTTTAAAGAAAACCTTTCCTCACGCAGTATATGTGCATAGTAATTCCCACCGCCTTAACCTCGTCCTGTGCACAGCATCAAAGGTGTCCCCTAGCATATCAACATTTTTTGACGTCATTAACAACCTGTATAGTTTCATGACGGGGTCACATAGGCATGCTAGATTTATGGAAATCCAGCAACAGCTGCGGCCAGGGAAAACGAATTTGGAGCTAGAGAGGTCCTGTGACGTCAGATGGAGTTCGTGGTCAAGTGCAGTGAGTAAAGTGCTGACACTTTTGGGTCCTATATTGGAGACTCTTGCTGAATTTTCTGAAAGCTCAGGCAAGACAAAACTTGAGGCAGACTCACTACTGCAACAAATGCAAAATAAAAAATTTCTGTTTCTACTTGTAACGTTCAACAAGTTGTTTGAAACGAGTGACTATGCCACTAAGGGCTTGCAGTCTGCCACTATATCAGTAACAGATTGCATTGATCTAATCGAAGGGCTTAAGGAGAGCTACACTACATTCAGGAATGAAGAAAATGACATTGATAAAGTTATGGCACTGACGGATGATTTGATGAAAATGCATGACATTGTGAATTTGGACGTCACTGGGGCGCGAAAGAGGAAGTTGCCAGCTAAGTTGGGCGATATGTTGATCGAGTCTACCGTGGGCAAAGCATCACCTGTCAAGGACAACTCTGACCTGAAACAACTGTGGAATGATATACTAGACAGGCAGATCATGGAACTGAACTCCCGTTTTAAGGCTGACACGTACGGGTTAATGAACACCTTCGGCAAAAAGACTTTGTTACAGCCTGCCGGTGCGCACTTTAACATCGCTGTTGATGATTCTGAACATGAGGTGTTTGTTCAGCAACTAGAAAAAAAAGTATCAAATGGCAGGGCATTTCCATCACTTGTGGAGGTGCTCGATGCATGCCCATGCGATATCTTTCCAAGAATGAACCGTCTCCTACGAGTCCTCATCACACTACCAATAACAAGCTGTAGGCTACTGTCGAACGTTTCTTTTCCACTGTAAATCGGATAAAAACTAGTATCAGAGCAACAATGTTGACACATAGACTGAACTCTTTGTCCCTGCTCTCATTTGAAAGAGAATTGACTGAATCGTTGGACTATAACGAAATCATTGCAGTGTTCAACTCTAAGCCCCGTCGTCTCCTGTTATAAGCACATCAAAAGTAAGCCAATCTACGTTTACTATACAGTACTTGCCAAGTTAATGTTGTTTATTTAACGTGGTTTATGTGGCCGCTGAGCCAGACTATGACCAAGCATTGTTTTTACACACTGTCCACTACTGTCCTGCTGATTTAATGATGGTGTTGTTTTGCATCTGTCAGATGCGCGTGTGTGTGTGTAGTGTGGCCGCGCACAGTGGAAATGCTTATCGTCATGTTCTTAACACTTCTTATGATGACATATGATACATGCTTGTGCTCTCATTAAACTGTGGTGTATTCAAGAAGCAGGTGTACTGTAGTTGTGTTGGCCTATTTTAATATTTTAGGCTGTGCCCACCTGATTTTCTTTGGGCCCACCTACATTGTGATTCCTGGCTACGCTACTGATTTAATATTTCTGATATATAAATATTTATGTGAAACGGGTTAAGTTGCACAGAAGAAAGCCCGTTCTAGACATGCCCTGTACAGTTTAAGACGCGGAATACGCAGAGCAGGACTATTATTTTGTCGAACAGACCTGGGGAACTACTGATGACGTCACAGGCTCAGATTTGCTTGACCAATCGGGTGAAAGGGGCGTCTCATGACCGCCCACATGTGCAAAACTGATTTTGAAGTCATTTATCCGTTTTTGAACCGTGAACCAAAAAACGAAAAATCAAGCCGAAATCTCATATTTTTCGTTTTTTTGAAAAAACGAAAAACAAATAAAGGCTCGTTTTCTCGTTTTTGCTTATTTCATTTCAACTCGGAAAACAAACTATCAAAAATTTCGGCTTGATTTTTCGTTTTTTAGTTCACAGGCAAAAAACGAATAAATGACTTCAAAATTCGTTTTGCACACGGTCATGAGGCGCCCCTGTCAGCCGATTGGTCAAGAAAATCTGAGCATGTGACGTCATCGGTAGTTCCCCAGGTTTATTCAACAAAATAATAGTCCTATGGCTCTGCGTACCGCATATTAAACTGTTCAGGGCAGGTCCTGGGCTTACTTATTTGCAACTTAACGCGTTTCAGAGAAATATTTATATATCAGAAATATTAAATATTAATCTGCACCCAGACGGTTTTATTAGCTGTGCGAAGTTAAATCTGTGTGGTGAAGCACAATGTTCAGTCAAGTGTAGCATATACGCAGCAGTCATAACTCCTCTTTTAGACAATACGCTCAGTTTTGGACAAGGGGTGGTTATTGCAAATACTGTAATGCAAAACTGCTGATGGTGGTGGGTACCGCGATGATGGTAAATAAAATTGTACTGTAACTGTAGCTAATCATAGCTGCGAGAGCGAGAAAGCGAGATGATTGACAGGACGATAGCGGAGGAAAAAGCGCAAGATTTTGTTAGTAAAGAAATATTGATTTGTTTAATATAAAAGTGAGTTTGTCTTTGAAAACAACAACAACAAAAAGGTGAAATAACAGTGTGATCACAAAACTGAGCGTTCGTTTTAAAGGGAAATTTCCAAATATATTTTATTTATTTGTTAGCCTATGCTGTTGTTATTCCGTCTTAATGGTTTTGTTAATTCAAGTTTAATACTATGCAGGAGTTATTTTTTTTATTGTAGCCTACTATTTTATTGTTGTTATGTTTTATACAACAAAATAAAATACAAAATAAGCGCTATATGCTGAACGTACCCTCGTGCACTGTTCGATTTCCGTGTAGGCTACTTAATTATTTGTCAAATTGACAAATTTGGTCAAATTGTTTTTTTAACCATTTTTTAAAAACGTTTTCTTTTTATAAACAGTATAGGCCTACTGACTTTTTTGCATAATTTTTTTTTTTAAGTTTTCATTTTTTCTTATACATTTTATGCTTATAACATCATAACTGAACAATTAAATGTAGCTGTATAATGAAAATAATGTTTACTTTTCCTAAGTTAACTTTCCCTTTAGTTTCCTATAGACATAGTTCCCTAGTTTCCCAAGTTTCATTCATTTTCTGTATCTTAAACAACATTTTCCTCAATCTCTGAAGCATCCTCTAACTCGGAAACATCTTCATCTGTATCAGTATCATCAAAATCCTGTGAAATTACTTATTTAAATGTCAATCTTTGGGAGCTCATTTTTCCTGCTGTCTATGTCAAAGTCTTGTGCCACACTAAGCAAAATTGTGGGAAAGCTCATTATTCACTCACATGGGAGTGAGAAACAAAACATAACAAAAACATACATCAAATAAATGTTTTTTATTTATTTATTTGGCTCTGTAAAGCTGCCTTTGAAAATCATAAAAGGTTAAAAGCTAGGTATTTCAGATATCTTGAATATAGAAATGAGAGCTTATTTGTCTGACAAAGATTTTCATCTGTAATTTGCAATTAATTCTATTCAACGTGATTTAGCTTTTTCAAAGTGTGTTTGGATAGGGTTAGATCACTTTTAGACACTTGTACACTTGTACTTTAGAACTGGAGTTGAAGTGCCCTGTCATACAAACACATGTGTCCGTACAGTTGCTTTTGAATAGCTGAGGGACAAATTGACCCGGGCGGGAACATCACAAATGTAATGGTAATTTTGTTTGTATATGTCAACACACATCAGCATGTTGAAACTTTGCATGCATGATCATGATGATAAATGAAAAAAAGTCACAAAATACCAACAAACAAATGTTTAATATTATTTCAGGTAGATTGAAAAAAATAAATGATGGCTCATTTTTACCATCTGTGGCTGACAAAATATTTTTCTGTATTAAAATAAGTGTGGAAAAGCTCATTTTAGCTTCATAAGGTTGTAAATAAAAATAACAAAATAACAAAATATAACCAAGCAATTTTATTATTTTGGGTCAGTAGCCTACAGTTGCATTAGAGCGTTAAAATGTTTGGGTCAAATTGGCCCGTGAACATCAGGAACGTAGCCTAGGCTACTATAGTAATTTTGTTTGTATAGGCTATGTCAAAACACATCAGCATGTTGAAACTTTGCATGTTCGTCATGATAAATGAGAAAAAGTCACAAAATATCAAGAAAAAAACCATAAACCAGTATTTCAATTCCAACAACTAGAAAATCTAAGGGTTCTTACTTCTTTCACACCTGCCTCATTTAGTTCTGTTGAATCGCACTAGAGTTCGTTTTCCCCCTTGGTGCGGTTCATTTGGGCAGGTGTGAATGCAGCAATCGCACTTGGGTGCGCACCAAAAGCGGTACGGTTAATTCAAACGAACTCTGGAGCGGTTCGTTTGTGGTGAGAACGTGATCCGACCTCGAACAGACCCAACTGCCAAATAACTGCGCGTTTTTGGACTAAACCAGCTGCCATAGTCAGAGTGCGTTGTGCATTATGTCACTGTTTAGCAACATAATTTTTCTCCCTTGGTCCAGAATGAACGGAAATACAGATATGAAAGCACCCTAAACGGTTCAAATTGACCCGCAACATAACACAAGGGTTGGGGTGCTGAGGGGGACCTCTGGCGTGGAGTCCGGAAAAAAATATATGGGTGATAATAAAAATCAAGTTTAAACAAACTCGTGTTGTGTTTTGGCTATGCATACATACGTGTGTTTGTGGTTGTATTTTACGCTGTAAGCTACAATTACACTGGGTCACCAACATAGTCCAGCACAGTTTTAACTCCCGCATCTGCAGTATTAAACTTGTAGCATAAAACAACAGCATTAGCCTATAGGCTAACAAATAAATAAAATATATTTGGAAATTTCCCTTTAAAACGAACGCTCAGTTTTGTGATCACACTGTTATTTCACCTTTTTGTTGTTGTTGTTTTCAAAGACAAACTCACTTTTATATTAAACAAATCAATATTTCTTTACTAACAAAATCTTGCGCTTTTTCCTCCACTATCGTCCTGTCAATCATCTCGCTTTCTCACTCTCACTCTCGGGAACTACCAATGAAGTCACATGCTCAGATTTTCTTGACCAATCGGCTGACAGGGGCGCCTCATGACCGTCCACATGTGCAAAACGAATTTTGAAGTCATTTATTCGTTTTTTGCCTGTGAACTAAAAAACGAAAAATCAAGCCGAAATCTCGTTTATTCGTTTTTTGGAAAAAACGAAAAAACGAATATAGGCGACGTTTCTCGTTTCTGCTTATTTCATTTCAAATAGGAAATGAAATGGACGGAAGATACCCTGATTGTACATGGACCATACTGAAACTTGTTTTGTATGTCCACGAGAAGGTTTGAATATGCGATAAACTAACGGTTTCTTTGTTTTTCCGTTTTTTAAACAAAAACGAAAAAACTAATTATCCGAAGGTACACGGACCCACCTGTCTGATTCATCTCTAAACCTGACACCGTGAGGACTTCACTGTTTTTGTGGTCAGGGGATCTCTGGATAATCCGTAATTCGTTTGTAATTATAAAACGAAAATACAGTTTTTCTGTTTTTTGTTTCAAAACGAAAAACCAAATAACAGTTTTTGGTGTCAGAATCAAAAAACGAAAAACCAATTAAAAACGGCCCGTTTTTCGTTTTTGGCGATCATTTTATCGTTATTCCTTTTTGAACAAAGAATGAAGAGAGTCTTTGAACTTCAGTCAATTAGTTTTTCGTTTATAAACCAAAAACGGAAGTCACCCCTTTATTAGTTTTTTCGTTTTAAAAAAAAAAAACGAAAAAACGAGATTTCGGCTTGATTTTTAGTTTTTTAGTTCACAGGCAAAAAACGAATAAATGACTTCAAAATTCGTTTTCCACATGTGGGCGGCCTGACACACCCCCTTCCGCCGATTGGTCAAGCAAGTCTGAGCATGTGACGTCATCAGTTGTCGCTCAGGTCTGTTCAACAAAATAATAGTCCTCTACTATGACTACAGATTCTTAAACTGTACAGGGCAGGTCCTATTGGGCTTTCTTCTGTGCAACTTTACACGTTTCACAGACATCTTTACATCAGAAATATTAATTATTAGTCTGCCACCAGCCTGTTTTATTTAGCTGTGCGGAGTTAAATCTGTGTGGTGAAGCTGCGCTTGACAGCGCCTAGCGGGAGAGGCTCACTGACCCGTGTTCAGTCAGCAGTCAGATCTTTTCTTTTAGACGCTCCGTTTTAACACGGGATGGTGATTGCAAATACTGTAATGCCTATCGGCTGAGGGTGGATACCGATGATGGTGAAATAAATTTTTACTGAAGCTGTAATCATAGCCGCGACCCGTGAGAATGAGACAGATGATTGACAGGACGATAGCGGAGGCAATTAAAGGCGCAAGATAACTTCTGTTAACAAAAACATAAATAAAAAAGTGTTTAATATAAGTGACTTTGTCTTTGTTTTATTGTTTTTGTTGTTTTTAATCAAATAATTGTGAACCACAAACTGAGCCTTAGTTTTAAAGGGCAATTTCCAAATATATTTTATTTATTTATTATAATATGGGTATGTAACAATAACGACTCGGGGTAAATTTGAATTAGCTCAAGAATATAGGGAATTTTGGAAATATTAATAATTATAACTCATGGTCATAATTCATAAGTCGCATGTACATTTATTTTATCAATTATCGAGATTACCTTGTTATGTAACTGGTAAGAATCATCAGTTATTCGTCCAGCGAATAAATGTAAGATTATCTCAGTTAAGAAAGGGGTATCCCTTTACAAACTCCAAGAAAGTTTTATCTTCTGGCCACGAACATCAAACTTTCTGAGTTTATTAATTAAAACTAATCAATGTAGTTTACAATATCGAGCTTTGTAGCTTAGATCTTTTAGTTTCATTGACTTTATAAAGTGGGTTTTCAAACACAGAGACAATTAAAAGTATAAATGGGTTTAATAAAATGACACACACTAGAGGTTATATAAACTACAATATAAACGTACGTAAAAATGCAAACAGTAAAACAGACAACATTTAACCAAACAAAACAGAAAACATCGTGTGGTCAGAATAAATGAAATGAATAAAGGAAAGAAAGAAAGAAAGAAAGAGAAGAGAAAAGAGATAGAGGGTAACTTAATTCACAGACCTAAGAACGGGACACCTGAAATCAGCGTTTAGAGAGAGATACGTTACGTGCAAGTTTCTGTGCTCTTTCAGTGTGGTGCGCGTGTGCGCGTGTCCGGCTGGTTTGCGTCTAGCTTCGTCTTCTGGGTCGTTTCGCAAGACGATGTAAAGGCTCACTTGAATTTTACGTTACCGAGAAAATTCAGATTCGTCTCCCGGGATGGGAGAGGCTGGAAATCTTAGTTGCAAAGACCGGCAGCTACGACTCGAACATGGGTTCGTTCGATGGAGAAGGCCAGGGCCTCCTTCAGATGTTCCTTGGAGAAACGCTGCGCGTGGAGGAGAAGGTCCGAAGAGAGGATGAGTTGAGAGGATGAGAGAGAGAGAGGAAACTGAAGGTTTGGACTTTTATCAGTGTCCCATGTGCCGTCCCCTCCTTTGTGTAGGACGAATCAGCTGTCGAGATTTTCTTAGGCGGGAAGATCCCTTTGTTCGTTTGGAACGGTCTCCTGGCTCGAGTTATAGTGATGATTGACTTAAGCCTTTCGGTTCCAGAAATATGAAATGTGTAAACAATGTATATTACTGCATTCTGCTATTGGAATTCGATTCTGTTAGATTAAGAGAATTACAAAGACATCAAACGCATCACATGAAGGTTGTAGCAATGCGAAGTTACAGTGAGATATGCAGAATTATAGGCATTAGCAGTTATATTAATGTTACAAATAGGACATATGCTTTCCTATGGTTTACACACACCTCTTAACACACAAATATATATATTTATTACATTTAAGAGTGACTTTATGGGTAAAAGTCATTTTCTGTAGGGGCTTTCTGTTTCAAAGTCCAGAGTGTGTTTGTGTGTGTGTGTTGGAATGTTGCGACCCTGTTATCTCATGCATAGGGCTGGATGAGCTTGGTGGTCAAATTTTATGACCTGCCAATGAGCTCGGGTTACGGGATGCGATTCTACTGGGAGAACATTCTTCAAAAATACATTTCAGATCCGAACACTCGAAGATCATAACTATATGATCAAAACAACATTAATCACACATGCATACAGGAAGTTCAGATACAAGTCTGAGTTACATACATTAAAGGATGTTGGTGTGTGTGTGTGTGTGTGTGTGTGTGTGTGTGTGTGTGTGTGTGTGTGTGTGTGTGTGTGTGTGTGTATGTGTGTGTGTGTGTGTGCCTGCGTTGGAATGTCATGAGGCTGTAAAGTCACAGGGAGTCCATGCTAAAATGGGGGTTTTAGAGGGTATTCTCCAAAACAGGGTTCCCTGTGTGAGTCAAATGTCCCTCGGGGGAGCCACAAAGATGCAATTTTGACCGTTCAAGCAGACTTGGAGGCGCCATGAACAAACTCGTTGTCTAAGGAGACAACGAAGGATGTGTTTGGAGATCCGGATTTACTAATTTGAACAGCATGTGACCGCATGTCATAGTCATTGTCGTTACAGGTATTTTATAATACAGCATAAATAAAAACAAACACACGTAATATGCCTATAGGCAAAACACCACAGTTTTTTGGTTTTGTTTGTGTGAACTTTTATCCCCAACCATATTTCTTCATGGGCTCCACGCCAGGGGTCACGCTCAGCACCCCTACTTCCCATGGTACTAACTGTAATTAACAGTATGCTGACCCAGTTTATGTAAAATCTTTGGTATATGTAATCTATGTAATATCTAAAAACACTTTACAGTGTGATGGAAATAAACACCCTTCTATCTGTGTTGTATACTGTAATAGACAATTGTCCTGCAGAATGATGAAGTTTTTTGTAAGAAAAACATTGCGAGCAAATGTCGAATTGTTGTTTGAAATATATATCATTGGTCAGTGAGCCTCGCTTCACCACACAGATTTAACTCCGCACAGCTAAATAAAACAGGCTGGTGGCAGACTAATAATTAATATTTCTGATGTAAAGATTTCTGTGAAACCTGTAAAGTTGCACAGAAGAAAGCCCAATAGGACCTGCCCTGTACAGTTTAAGAATCTGTAGCCATAGTAGAGGACTATTATTTTGTTGAACAGACCTGAGCGACAACTGATGACGTCACATGCTCAGACTTGCTTGACCAATCGGCGGAAGGGGGCATGTCAGGCCGCCCACATGTGGAAAACGAATTTTGAAGTCATTTATTCGTTTTTTGCCTGTGAACTAAAAAACTAAAAATCAAGCCGAAATCTTGTTTTTCCGTTTTTTTGAAAAAACGAATAAAGGGGTGACTTACGTTTTTGGTTTATAAACGAAAAACGAATTGACTGAAGTTCAAAGACTCTCTTCATTCTTTGTTCAAAAAGGAATAACGATAAAATGATCGCCAAAAACGAAAAACGGGCCGATTTTAATTGTTTTTTCGTTTTTTGATTCTGACACCAAAAACGGTTATTTGGTTTTTCGTTTTGAAACCAAAAACAGAAAAACGTACTCGGTTACTAACGTAACCTCGGTTCTGGCGAATCTGACGCTATCTGTATTTGAAAATACGCGTCTTTCAGATCTATTGACACAAACCAATCTCCTCGGCGAATCTGCGCGAGGATTTTTCTGGTCATGAGCATTCTGAACTGTCGCTTCGCAAGCACTCTGTTCAGTTGCCTTAGATCTAGTATGGGTCTGAGACCCCCATCTTTTTTCGGTACCAGGAAGTATCTGCTGTATAGCCCTCCTTCGCTCTGAGCTTGAGATAAGGGCTCTATGGCCCCTTTGCTCAACAGTTTCGAAATTTCGGCTCGAAGTAGGTGTGCTACTTCTGTTTTTACCGTGGTTTCGACGCGCGTCGCATAGCGGCGAGGGCGTCGGCGAGACTGTAGCGAATAGCCTCTTCCTATAATGTCTAGCACCCACTTCGAAACCCCGGGTAGCCTTGCCCATGCATCTGCACGAATGGCTAGGGGTTGAATGCGAAGCGCGCTCTGGTCACTCAGCGACAGAGGGGCTTTGGTGTGCTGCAACATAAGCGTCGCGCTTATGACATTTGAGGCAGGGGGCGCGCTGATAACAGCGGGCAGATTGCCCGCGCTCGACTCCTCTGCGGTGGTCAACCGAAAGGGGGAGGGCTGGGCGAGTCCCGTAAGACCTGTCATGTCTATGTGTGAATGTGGGCGCGGGATAGCGGGCACATTTACAACACTGAAAGCATTGTCCGCCTGAGCAGAGCAAATGCACGTTGGTTTCGTTTTTACAGAAACCTTGAGACATGCAGAACGTAGTGTTTGTGGGCACTGGGCAGTGGGCACATTTACCACGTTTAATGCGCAATCGATCCGGGTCGATTTCATGTGCGCAAGCCCTGTGTGACGGGCTGTGTTTGTGTGTAGGAATGAGCACTGGGCAGTGGGCATTTTGTCTACACTCATAACACCATCGGCCGTGGCCGGGACACCAGAAAATACACTTTTTCTGGGTAGCCGTAAAAGCGGCGTTTTGTGTGCAGGCAAGCGGGCTGTGTCGCCGACTTGTTTACTGCAGAATACACTGGAACAGTCGCATTTACTGGAACTGAACAAGCAAGAAGTTGCCATAGAAACAGAGAGCGTCAACATGCTGGCGTTTGTTTGCAGGCGTGCGTGTATTACAACAGGCTCGTCCACTGCAATATTGACATTTCCGTTCGCCGGGAATGAGAAATGTGTTTGAAATGGAGATCGGTCCAGCCGCAGCTGGACTAGGAACACTCTTTTCTCCTTTCGCCAGTGACGCACGGAAACCATAGAAACGGTGTTTGGGTGCAGGCGAGCGGGTTGTACAACGCGCTCGTTGGCTGCAAAATACACATCTGCAGTCGCCTTTTCAGGGAACTGACAGAGCGAGCATTGACTGCATAATTTTATCTGCCGGTAGACCCGGGATTCGAACACGGGTCTCTCGCGCAAAAGCCTGAGAATCTGCCACTGGGCCACAGGGGGAGACACATAGGCATTTCAGTTAGTGCTAGTATTATCAGAGAGCGTCAACATGCTGGCGTTTGTTTGCAGGCGTGCGTGTATTACAACAGGCTCGCTCACTGCAATATTGACATTTTCAGTCGCCTGAACTTCAGAGGGGAATGAGAAATGTGTGAGGAATGGAGGTCGGCCCGGCCGCAGCGGGACATAAAACACTCTTTTCTGTTTTGCCAGTGACGCACAGGAACCATAGAAACGGTGTTTGGGTGCAGGCGAGCGGGTTGTACAATGCGCTCGTTGGCTGCAAAATGCTCATCTGCAGTCGCCTTCAGGGAACTGACAGAGCGAAGCATTTGCGGCATCATTTATCTGCCGTTAGACCGGGATTCGAACACCGGTCTCTCGTGCGAAAAACCTAAGAGTCCACCACTGAGCCACAGGGGGGAACACAAAGGCATTCAGATGCACAAGCATATAAGAGCGTCAACATGTTTTCTTCGGCGTTTGCTTGCAGGCGTGCGTGTATTATAACAGGCTCGTATTCTGCAATAATGACATTTCCAGTCGCCTGATCAGGGAACTGAGAAATGTGTGAGAAATTTGAGGTAAGGCCTTGGCGGGACTATAAACACTCTTTTCTCCTTTCGCCGGTGAGTGACGCATGAATGGGGTGCAGGGGCAGAGTAGCTTTCTTGTACGTAAAGAAAAACTAACCCCGACCGTCCGCTTCCCGCCTCCCTTGTGAACGGCGCAGTTTGCGCGGCTCGAACAGAGGGAGAGAGAAAGCTAGCCCCGTGACCGTCCGCTCCTGACATCCCCTGTGAACGGCGCGGTTTGCGCGGCTCGAACAGAGGGAGAGCAGGTATCATCCCCCAAGCAGGCAAGGCAAGCGGGCGAACCGGCGAGCTTTGCGGGTTGGGAGGAGCAGTCTCGGAGAAGGATGCCAGGTGAGTCCTCAGAGTCCCCATAGGCAGTAACTAGCTCGCAGTGAGGGCAGTCGCCGTCCGCGAGCGCGAGAGCTGCGTGATCCTCTTGAAAAAGACGCCGGCTCTTTTAGTGCAATGAGAGTGTGTGTTGCGGCAGCGAGCACACACACATACACAAAACACAGAAGCAGAGAAAGGATATAACGCCGGATAGCGCAGCAGGAAGGCGACTGAAGGCGGCGCGGCCAGCGGCTTCAGAGTGTCGACTCGTCTGAAAGGCTTCTTCAGACGGCGCGGCTTCTCTCCGGATCCAGCGATGCGAGAGCTTCGCTGAAGAGATGAAAAATCAGATATCAGCTGCCTGCGAGCCGGATTTATAGGCCTAAGCCACGCCCGTTTCGGCGGGACGTGACGCAGTGGGCGCGAAGCACCCTCATTGGGTCTGATGTCACACTAGGCCTCGCTCGATAGGCTGCTGCAGTTGCCGCAGAACAGCCAATAGGCACGCGAGCTGTCTTGCCTATGTCTGTATGCTGCCGCAACGCGTTTTACAATAATACAAATTAAGGATAATTTTTTGGCTTCAATATCTCGCCGAAAAGGGATTTTCCCCTAGCGTAAGATACTTACGCAGTACGAGAGACCTCTCGTTAGAGAACGGTATTTTCGTTTTATAATTACAAACGAATTACGGATTATCCAGAGATCCCCTGACCTTTTGTTCCCTGTCGTTTTGCTTTATTTGATGTTTGATTCATCGTGGGTTCCCTCATACATCATACTCCAAGGTTCCCGTATGCATTTATGCACGTGTACTCCTCAAAAACGTTGCTGACTGTTGACATGCTAAAATATATCAATTTAAACTACTACACACTACTAATGCAACTCAATCTGGCCCTGTCCCTTTATTTTGCGTATACCTTGTGTGGGAATTAATTAAATGTGGAATATTGTGACGTGTCTGTTCACAAAAGAAAAGTCAGGATTATAATTAAGGCATTTCAGGGAGTTAAACAGTGCTTGCTGATATAGAGAATAACTCCATTTGGAGTGAACTTTGTGCTTTGTAACTTTGCAGACATTTTCATGCTCAAACAAGAACATAACACACTAATGAAAGTTAAACGTGAACAAAAAAAGCACAATTTAAATGCTTTAAACAAGGTCTGTGGTGAACACAAGCTCAAGATATTTTCACGTTTCATTCTGACATAAAATACATCAGTAAAACCTCCTGTGACTAAAGAGGTTGTCTGACATTAAACATTATCATGGCGAACAGGTAAACTCTTCTATACACTAGTCGCTTTCACAGGCTCGGTGTGTTTATCATGCTCTTGCAAACTCAAGCTTTCAGGGATAATGTTTTTAAAAAGACTGTCAAATTTAAGCTTAAAAGCTCCAACCCTTGTTCACTAATATTGCATGGAAAGTTTAATGTATGAAAGAGAAATTTTTATTACTTTTGATTGTAAATCTAGGCTAGTGAATTAAAATTACGTGAGCTTTTGCTTAAAACAATAGAAAAAAAAAGCTGTCCATGATGTGAGAAAATTCAAACATTTTTCTTCATAAACAGATTTTTTTAAAGCATACATTTATTAAACATTTGTACTGAAAAATAAGACTTTAAGATTTAATATACTTGTATTGGAAAAGAAACACAAAATAGAAAATAAGGCTAAAACATGTAAAGAAATATATTTTTGAAGTGCATCTTAATTTTTTTACTGGAAAACAATACTGAAAACAACAGCACCTGAGACTGCTCACATACATTAGTGATGGGCATGCACTGCAATCTGGAGCTTCTTTTCGCAAACTAGTAACAGAAATATTAAACAAAAATATGTCACAAAAAATGCGACAAGATTCCGTCTTGTAGCGTGCACTATAAGCTTCAATGGACAAGAAACACTGCAGTGAAGAAGGTGCAAATGTGACGCTGCATGCTTAGGGCCTCGGGATGTGCCAGTAACACGCTGGATGACAAATGGCTGCTTAAGAGTGTTTTAAGAGGATTACTGCCCCTCCCAGGAGACGAGGGAGCGAGCGAGGAGGCCAAGCATCTCGTTCAGCCACATTATCCAGCTCCTGTTGATTTATCGTCTATGACGGCACGTGCCAGAAACATGCACCTCCGTGAAGCAGTGCTGCAGGAAGTCTCGCTTTTAATCCCGTCAGTTTCCTGAGGTCGTCAGTGGGAGTATCGCCAGTCAATTAAACACTTGCAAGAAGAAAAAAATGAAGACAGTAAAGCACGTATGAGCATATCGTCACATATATCTGCATCCTCAAAACGTGAGGGATGAAAGGGAATATTATGGCCACAAAACATCATGGGGTAATGTCTCAAAAACATGTTTGCAATGATACCACACTAGATGTATTCTCTTAGTTGTAAGTGGGATTGTATTTACCACTAAAACATACAAAACGTTAACAGTTGACAGTTTCTGAGCATCATTTGATGCATTATTACAAAGGTCTGTTATGAAAATATCAGATTTTTTTTTTTAAAGACAGCTTCAAACTCATCCAATGCGACTGTAGAGTCTGAACTCTCTGCTCTATCTGTTCATTTTTACTATTTTAAGTCTTTTAAACTCAAGTGTTTCATAATGAGAAGCTGTTCCAACAATGTCAAACTGATATCTGTTAAGAATCATCTGATCTTTTGAATCATTTGATCACCCGAGATTTATCCCAGTATAAAATATACTGGGAAATGCACCAATTCTGCGACGTTGAGAAGAGAACTGTTCTGGACTGGAGAGAATTCAAACAGCCCGCGCTCACTCAACCGTTGAGTTGTTGTCTTGTCAGAGGGTGGGGGAGGGGTGCATTGTTTTAATTGAGTAAACTTACTCAATTTCTTAAGAGTGTTAAATATATTAATAATATTGATTTGAATTAAGTTGAATTTCTTGAAACATCAGTTTAATTCTCCACTCTCAAATATTTTGATAGAAATTTCACAAATATATTAAGTGTATTATAAATAATTGGTTAGTCAAATACTAAATTCTTTTAGTGAAAAAAAACTTGCATATAACTGTAAATTTTTTATAAAATTAACTGTTGGATTTTTTGTCAATTATATTGGTATGTTTAACTCAAACAATCAAGTAAACGATATTCAGAGATTTTTATTAAATTAATGAAGTTAAATATTACTGTAATATTTACTAAGCCACAGAATTATTTTTTAGAGTGTATCTTACACCTGGCGCAATGCAGCGCCAAGCGCAACGCAAATGTTTTTTGCTAGTTTCAGTCCGACTCAGTTATCATTTTCACGTCCTGCGCCACGTTGTTTAAATAGCAAATGCATTTGCGCCCATTTGTGCGCCCATGGGCGTGCTGGTCTGAAAACGAGGTGTGTTCTGGCACGTTGCTATTTTGAGGCAATAGAATGCGCCATTGACCAACTGAAACCTGGCCTAACGTCAATAGACAATATATATTAGGGGTGTAACGATACACGTATTCGTATTGAACCGTTCGCAGTGGCGGATTTAGCAAATCGGGGGCCCAAGGCGAAGGTAGGTAGGCTATGGGCCCCTCCCCATCCAATCTTTAAAAGAGAACGAAAAAAATATGTACCGACTGAATGGTGGATAGGCAGGTAAAGCTAATCTACGGGGAAGTAAAGGTTTTTTGTTTTGTTTTTTTTTGCTTGACAAATTTCACCATTTCGATTCAATTCTTGTGATTTGATTCAATATTTACTCATTTGGATAAATATTAGGTAACGTTTCACAAGATAGGCGTTACTTTTTCTCAAGAAAAAAAAAGCTCTATCAGCTGGTATAATTTAAGGTTAAAATAAGTAATATACACATATTTAGCCAAATTCTCTCTGTAGCTCTTTTTTTTTTCTAGCCAATTAAATGGCTTTCCTGAGGTAAATGGTGTGTGACGATTGTTCTCCAGCTGTTTTACCTCTTTCCGCGGTTGAAAAACACTTATTGATCGATATTATGAATGAGGAATATACATTTCGGTAAGTTATACTGTATCTTTCAACATTGTTAATTCGTGTTTATTTACTATTAGCTAGAGATGATCAGTTCACGTGCCGCTATAGGAATCAGTATCACGTCACATTAAAATGGCAAAACGGTATTTATTGTTTGAATTTCGTAATAGAATTGACAGAATCTGAGAGCTGACATTTTTTTTAAATATCATGATTCATAAGTAAACTGCTCAGTTTTGTCTGTCGATCTCCGTGTCCTCTTTGCTTCACGATTTTTCTGTGCGTTGGACGTTGTTGTTCCTGATCTGTATCCCCAACAGTAGCCGTAAAAAAGTTTGTCATCTTTGGCAGCGTTCCCAAATACTTATCAGCGTCTTTTCACTTTTTTCTTTTATTTGAGCCGCTTGGGTAACTTCGAAACTTAAAATTTTCGCGTTTAGACTCGTCTTGCACTGTTTGTGTATTTCCCAGTCCTCCTGTTACTGCGTGTTGTTTAACTTTCGCGCCGCGCACCGTAAAGGACTTTTTGCTTTCCTCCCGCTTCCTCCTTTTTTCGGCACCGCTTGGGTAGCTAGCTTCGCTTCATTTTTACTCTGTCTACTACTCTGTACACTCTGTCTGTCACTCTGTACACTCTGTCTGTCAATCACTTATTTTTCTCCGTCAGTTTTTTGGCACAGCCTTGTCACTTTCGCAGATGCGCAGTAAATGAGATAATGGAATAGTCCAATGTAGTGAGGCGGGGGGCCCCCTCCTGTCTGCGACACGACACTAATGATTTGATGCCATTTTTCGCAAACGGAGTTTTAGAAATATATAATAAAAAAAAAATAATAATAATAAAAAATAATTAAGCATAAGTTAATAGGGCATTTTGGGGGCCCCTAGGTAGCTCGGGGCCCAAGGCAATTGCCGACCTTTGCCTAATGGTAAAGTCCGCCCCTGACCGTTCGGTACGAGGCTTTCGGTTCGGTGTTCGGTACGCATTTTCAAACCGAACGGTTCGTTGGACCATTTTTCCTGCCGACCAAAATTTTGTTATTTCAAATGTAAATGGCAAGTGCACTCATAATGTAAGAGACGCCGGCGCGACCACAACATTGCCCAACATCAAATGGCAAACGTAATGCAAGCGGAACGAAACTGCTCGTTATTGTGTGGTTGAAGGACCGTTTATCAGTTTGGACCAGTGCAGCGCGAGCCGATCGTGATCATGCGACACTGTTACTACACAGCGCTAATAAGAGATCCAGTAAAGAAAGCATTTGAATTTGCCACAGAAGTAATAACATCGCTGCGAGATCTAGTGAGAAACATTCAAATTTCTCCGTTATTAACGGATCAAACAGCACTGATGTGGAAACCAGCAAGAAACATTGTGCCATGAATTAACTATCCAGTGTCCACAGATCAGCAACATTCACCATGGATTTACTGTAGTAACACTAACTGCAACCATGGAAGTTTGGCAGGAATACTAGGCTATAATGCCTTCAAGTAACATTACGTCGGTTTTATTTTGACATTATGAATACAATTGCTGCCCTCAAATGTTAATTTGAACTAAAATAAACCTTTGTTTATAACTACTACAATATTACATTAAATTTTTTCCAAGGAGCTGTTTTGTTTTATATGCTCCTAAGAAGAGTCAATTATAGCTCTAGAATTGCTCAAAGTAAAAAAATATCATACTTTATGATACCATACCATACCACTTTATTTATATAGCACAATTTAAACAAACAACAAGGTTACCAAAGTGCTTTACAGAGATACAAAATAGAAAACAAAAAACAAACAAAAATAAATAAATAAAAACATCAACAATGACAACGACAACGAAGACCACAGCAGCTCTCATGGTGAATCAAAAGCCAGGGAATAAAAATATGTTTTTAAACGAGATTTAAAAGTGTGGAGGGTGGGCGCAACTTTAATGTGCGGCGGTAAATCATTCCACAATTTGGGAGCAACTGCTGAAAAAGAGCGGTTGCCTCTGGTCTTCAGCCTGGTCCTGGGCACGTTCAGCCGCAGCTGATCACCAGACTTCAGTGACCTTGACGCGGTGTAAATGTGCAGGAGCTCTGAAATGTACTGAGGTGCCAACCCATTTAGTGACTTAAAAACAAACCTTAAAATCTTAAAATGTATTCTAAAATATACAGGGAGCCAGTGGAGCGAGGCCAAAATAGGAGTAATGTGTTCATGTTTCCGAGTTCCTGTTAACAGACGAGCAGCTGCATTTTGGACTAACTGTAGGCGTGAAAGGGAAGTTTGGTTCACGCCAATGTAAAGTGCATTACAGTAGTCCAAGCGGGTCTAAATAAAAGCATGAATCACTTGCTCAAACATATTAGAAGATAAAACAGGTTTAATTTTGGCTAAAAGCCTCAATTGATAAAAACAGGATTTAACCACCATGTTTATCTGCTTGTCAAGCTTAAATTCACTGTAAATGTTAACGTCTAAATTGGTAACTACTGGCTTTACATATTGCTGCAGGGACCCAAGGTTTACGGGAGTGGAGTCACAAACCCGACTGGGTCCAAACACAATGATCTCAGTTTTTTCTTCATTTAAATAAAAAAATTTAAAGACATCCAGGTTTTAATATCCTTGAGACATTCAAGTAACGGAGTTAGGGAACCGTTTGCATCTCTTCTCAGTGGTAAGTAAATTTGCGAGTCATCCGCATAAAAATGGTAGGAAATACCATGTCTTTTAAAAATATTTCCAAGAGGGAGAAGGTACAAGGAGAACAATAGTGGTCCAAGGACCGAGCCTTGCGGGACTCCACAGAGAAGGGGGGCGATAGATGATGTAGAGTCACCTAGTTTTACAGAAAAAAATCGGTCAGATAAATACGATCTGAACCACTGCAGGGCAGTATCTCGGCTGCCTATACAGTGCTCTAAGCGCGAGATAAGAATGGCGTGATCAATTGTGTCGAAAGCAGCAGTAAGGTCTAAAAGCACAAGAATAACTGAGTCTCCACGGTCTGTAGTTAATAAAAGATCATTAAAAACTCTTAAAAGTGCAGTCTTAGTACTATGAAAAGCTTTAAAACCAGATTGAAAAATTTCTAAAATCCCATTTGTATCTAAATAGGATTGTAATTGTGCAAAAACAGTTTTTTCTAAGATTTTAGAAATAAAAGGAAGCTTTGATATCGGTTGGTAATTAGCTAAAATAGTAGTGTCCAGATTTTGCTTTTTAATTAGAGGTACAACAGTTGCCTCCTTGCAATAAGCTGGAACAATATCCTGAAGTCAGACTGCTGTTGATAATTTTTTGGACATGTGGCCCTATAGTGGTCCAGACCTCCTTAAAAAGGCGAGGGGGGACAATGTCAGTGGGACATACTGAGGGATTAAGCTGTAAAATTAATTTATTGAGGCAAGAAAGCGACACGGGCTCAAACTGGTCAAACACTGTTAAACAGGTCGGCATTTCAAAAGGGTCGGATACAGGTGGGAAATATGAGCTCTAATAAAGGCAATCTTGTCTAAAAAATAGTGTAAAAAGTTCTCACAGACTTCAGAAGAAGCTTCTAAACAAGTGGATTGGGGTGAATTTAAAATTGAATCAATACTTTTAAAAAGGACATGTGGTTTGTTTAAATTTTGGACTATTTTTTTCTTTTAGATATCAATTTTTTTCTTTTAGATATCAATTTTTTTCAGCTTTTACTATTTTTTGATAAGTTCTCCAGCTTTCCTTTAAAATTTCATAAAAGACATGAAGCTTGTCTTTCTTCCACCGACGCTCTGCTCTCCTGCACTCTCTCCTTGCTGCACGGGTAGTGTCATTAAACCATGGCTCAGATTTAGGTCTGGGGTGCAAAACTTTTAAAGGAGAAACAATGTCAAGAATGCTAGCACATGTGGAAAGAAAGGAAGAAGTTAATTTCTCTGTGTCAGCTACGAGACCAGTATCAAACTGAGACGACTTTTGAAAAACACAAGAAAACTGAGCAGCAGTGGTCGGCTTAAACACACGGCCTAGGCGTGCAGGGGCATTTGGTTTAGATTTAAGACAAGACAAGTTAAAATCAAATAAAACCGGCATGTGATCGGAAAATACAGCATCCTGTGTCTGAATATTCAAAATGGGCAAACCATAGGATAACACAAGATCTAACGTGTGCCCCTGTTCCTGTGTGGGTCCACTGACATGTTGAAAAAAGTTAAAAGTATCAATCATATCTAGAAAATCTTTAGTAAGTGGTTTGGAGTGACAGCAAACATGTACATTAAAATCACCAACAATTAAAACTCTGTCATAGTCTGTCATAATACTGGCCAAAAAGTCAGAGAACTCTTTTATAAAATGTTTGTTGTATTTCGGCGGGCGATATATCACCGCACACAGTACGGGATCCGATCGGCCTAAGACAAACGAGCTCAATTCAACTGATGAAAAAACAGATGGTGCCAAAAGCTTACAATGTAAGCTGCTCTTTAAGACAGTCGCTATTCCTCCTCCACGTCCAGTGGTCCTTGGGGAATTTAAAAAAGTACAGTCAGGAGGTAAGAGGTCTGTAAAAGCATCTGACTCACCCACGGCAATCCATGTTTCTGTTAAAAACAGTACATCCACAGCTTGTGTGATGAAGAAGTCCTTAAGGATGAAAGTTTTGTTCATTACCGACCTTGCATTTATCAGTGCACATTTGGTTGGTAGAGTCGAGATGTCAGCCGCAAGAGCTGACCGGCACAGCAGGAAGGTTGCTGTAGTTCCTTCCGCCAGGACTTCGGGAACGAGGCGCGCAGGTGCGCAGACCATGTCGCTCCTCGTACAGGCCTACAATAGGTATCAACCAGCTGCTAGTTGGAGCAAGGCCGCGACGAGCGACAAGGCATTGAAAACATCGTTGACATTCCGGTATCACCGGCAACAACTCAGAGGGTGAAGCCAGCCATGCCTTAATCCGGACTAGCCAGCTGCTACGCGCCCCTCTGCGTCTGCGTCTCCGGGGAGGTGGACCCTCGATGCAGATCAGATGAGCTGGGACATCCGTCAAGAGTGGAGGAGGAAATGTTTTTGAACCACCCTGGGAGTAGTTTGTTGTAAAGTCCACCGTACTTTTGATTTTAAGTAGCTCCAGACGATCATACACCAACAGAGAATGAATAGTCTTTGGGACAGACAGCACAAACCACACAAACAAAACAAAGACTGTCAGGGTAAGATGGCGAGCCAGACACACCGGCGCCATCTTGATACTCTAAAATATAAAAAGGTAAACAGAGCGTTACTGACAGACTGGGAACTAAACTAATGATGTTATTTTTAATAAAAAAAAAGAATTAAAAAAATTTAAATCAAGGAAATTTCTCTGCCATTTCTTTCTTTTTGCTGTATCAAAAACGTACCGAACCGTACTGAACCATGACACAAGTGTATCGTATCGAACCGAACAGTGAATTTTGTGAACCGTTACACCCCTAATATATATATATATATATATATATATATATATATATATATATATATATATGAAGAGTTCAGATGCAAAAGCCTCTAAGTGCCATCTCAAATTTTCTTCTAGAATGATCATTTTTATAAAGCTTGTATATTTAAGTTCAGTAATTTCACTTAAATGATAATTAATAGGTAATTTGCATTGCCATTTAAGTGAAATTATTGAACTTAAATATACGAGCTTGATAAAAATTATCATTCTAGAAGAAAATTTGAGATGGCACTTAGAGGCTTTTGCATCTGAACTCTTCATATATATATATATATACACTCACCTAAAGGATTATTAGGAACACCATACTAATACTGTGTTTGACCCCCTTTCGCCTTCAGAACTGCCTTAATTCTACGTGGCATTGATTCAACAAGGTGCTGAAAGCATTCTTTAGAAATGTTGGCCCATATTGATAGGATAGCATCTTGCAGTTGATGGAGATTTGTGGGATGCACACCCAGGGCACGAAGCTCCCGTTCCACCACATCCCAAAGATGCTCTATTGGGTTGAGATCTGGTGACTGTGGGGGCCATTTTAGTACAGTGAACTCATTGTCATGTTCAAGAAACCAATTTGAAATGATTCGAGCTTTGTGACATGGTGCATTATCCTGCTGGAAGTAGCCATCAGAGGATGGGTACATAGTGGTCATAAAGGGATGGACATGGTCAGAAACAATGCTCAGGTAGGCCGTGGCATTTAAACGATGCCCAATTGGCACTAAGAGGCCTAAAGTGGGCCAAGAAAACATCCCCCACACCATTACACCACCACCAGCAGCCTGCACAGTGGTAACAAGGCATGATGGATCCATGTTCTCATTCTGTTTACGCCAAATTCTGACTCTACCATCTGAATGTCTCAACAGAAATCGAGGGTCTTCTGCTGTTTTAGCTCATCCGCCTCAAGGTTGTGCGTGTTGTGGCTTCACAAATGCTTCGCTGCATACCTCGGTTGTAACGAGTGGTTATTTCAGTCAAAGTTGCTCTTCTATCAGCTTGAATCAGTCGGCCCATTCTCCTCTGACCTCTAGCATCAACAAGGCATTTTCGCCCACAGGACTGCCGCATACTGGATGTTTTTCCTTTTTCATTCTTTGTAAACCCTAGAAATGGTTGTGCGTGAAAATCCCAGTAACTGAGCAGATTGTGAAATACTCAGACCGGCCCGTCTGGCACCAACAACCATGCCACGCTCAAAATTGCTTAAATCACCTTTCTTTCCCATTCTGACATTCAGTTTGGAGTTCAGGAGATTGTCTTGACCAGGACCACACCCCTAAAAGCATTGAAGCAACTGCCATGTGATTGGTTGATTAGATAATTGCATTAATGAGAAATTGAACAGGTATTCCTAATAATCCTTTAGTTGAATGTATATATATATATATATATATATATCGTCGCTGTCCGATGAAAACCGCGTATGTCCATTTTGCCGATTTTGAGATTTTTCGACGGATAGAATGTCCAGGTTCATTTCCGTATACAGTATGCTTCACATATCTAAATGACCAATGAAAAGTTGTGAAATCATGTCATCTGATTTTCACGTATATCCATTTGGTGTCAAAGCTGTCAATCACGCCGCGTATCTCCCGCCGGTCTAAGCGTCTCTGGAAGCTCAGCATTGGATTGCCGAATAACTCTGTGAGGTAAAGTATCAGCAAACGTTTGTTTTTGACAACTGTTCAAGTTTATTATATATTCGCAATATATTCACAACTGTTATTTACCGGTAAATGGTCTAGACGAAGTAATTGTCACTTTTTATTGTGGAGATGTTCACGCACGGGTCTGTTAACTTAAGCAATACTTTTAAGGTAGTCTAATATTTTCCTGACTAATAAATTACTGACACAGTAAAGGGTAGATTTAAATAAAGAATAACGAATTTTAAATAAAGAAAAACTAAATTTAAATAAAGAAAAAAACGAAATTTAAAAAACAAAAAATGAAATTTAAATAAAGAAAAAACGAAATTTAAATACAGAAAAATGACATTTAAATAAAGAAAAAACGAAAATTAAATAAAGAAAAACCCGAAATTTAAATAAAGAAAAACTAAATTTAAATAAAGAAAAACTAAATTAAGTTAAATTAAAAACGAGATTAATTTAGATTGATAATGGGTAAAAAGGCTAATAGCCTACATGTTGGGTCCGTGTACTTTTTCGTTCATTCATTATTCTATTTCGGAATGAAAGATGAAATGTAAAAAAAAGGGTGCAGCTTGTTTTTTTGTTTTAAAGAAAAAAACAGAAATGGCTGTATTTTTTTTGTACATAGCATAGCCTACTTTGTTATGATTTTAGTATCATAATGATTAATAAATGCACGCACAATTATCCGTGAACTTGATTTGAAGCCTTTCAACTTGTGTGTGCAAAATGCAGAATTAAATGAATGTGCAGCAATTTGTACAAATAGAGTCTGTAGGTCTACTATACTGTTAAAAGTATGAAAAGTGAACAGCACGAGTAGGATGCACAATTTGAGACGGGTCAAACATGATTTTGACCACTTCATTAAGTTTGGTTTTGTAGAAAACCTTTCTTTAAAGTGAATTTCGTTTTGTATAAATTGTATCTTAATTTTAATACATTTTTCATCAACCAATTGCCTGGAGTGGATTTAATAAATAAGAAGCAAATATATAGCAGACAATATAATCATGGAGGCGCCCGCGCGGTCACTTGCATTGCACGTTAACTGGAGCGCATCTCATCCTAACTTAACGAAACTCAGTGTATGCCTCACACAGACATGAGAAATACATCAAATACACAAAGCTTGAAAAGTCTTTAAACGAAATAATTCAAAACGAAAAGAAAAAGGCTCTCTGATTATGTATGATTATATGATCATATAGCCTAGCCTATTTTGTGAATTGTTCATTCCCGGTTGGCACACATTTTGCTGCCCTTACAAAAGTGCCGCTCTAGGCAATTGCCTAGTTCGCCTATATGGACGCGCCGGCCCAGCAATGAGTGTTGATTCATTGTCCCTTCATAGTTTGCAAGAGACATTTAATAAACTGAGACGTAGGCTATTTAATAAACTGAGCGTAGCCTATTCATCTGTCAATATGAAACGCGACTTGGCCATTCTAATTAATGATCGGAAGAACGCGTATCGACCACCGTTACTGTAAAATATGCACGTATGTCCATTTAAACTCGATTTTGGTCAAATGTGGATTATATCATTACACTGGCAAGAATATGGTTACATTTAAAGATGCCGTACCAAGTATGACAATGCTACGTTCAACTGCTTTTGAAATTACGGTGTTTTTTTCACTTCCTGAAAAGTAACCGTTTTGGACATACGTGAGTTTCATCGGGCAGCGACGATATTTTTTTTTTTTTTTTTTTTTTTTTTTACAGAGCACGTTAGTAATGTGCGCCTATAGGCAGGTCCACAACGCGCGTACACTCTGCTTATTAAACACACAGGGACGCACAGCAGCACACAAACATGCCAAATATTTAAAATAAAAGGTTTACAATGTAAAAGATTATTATTGTGTACATAAAGATATGGTGGAATCCGGGTTGTCCCGTAGATGATCTGCTTGCGCACTTTTACCTCACGCATGAGCAGTTCCGTTTGCGCTCTGGAGATGGCTTCGGTCTTTCCACTATCAAATTTCGTCATGTAAATAGCGAATCTGCCATGGCGCGAGTGCAACTGGCATTTAAAGGGAATTGGAGATGAGACTCTGATTGATTTAACACACGTAGACCATGCGCTTAGATTGTTAAAATAGGGCCCAATATATTATAACATTTCTATAAAGATACTTATTTACTGTTGTGGTATGAATAATAAAACAAACACTTAAACTGCAAGCATAAGTTACACATATTATAGAAATAAATGATGAAAATTAAAAGGACCTAAAGATAAATGCTTCAGAAAGTTTTGAGCTGCAAATGATATCTTTACATTCATTTGAAATTGTCATCCTATGACATTTGATTAATCTAAATTTAAATGTTGAATATAAGTCCACATATATTACACCACATAGGCCTATATTATGATTATGAGTAAACATTTTTAGAGAGGTATTTTTGACTAAATAAATCAAACAGTAAAAAGGTGTGATTTTGACACCTGTGTGTTGCTGTAACCCGTTTCATCAAACCTTACTTTCAGTGAAGATTCAAGATGGACTTTGCTGTAAAACAACATCATTAGATTAATTTCAGTTGGATCGCTAATCATCCACAGGGGCCATTGGTGCTTGGACCCCAATGATTGCTGCCTACAGTTACAGCGGGGGAAATAATTATTGAACACATCATCATTTTTCTCAGTAAATATATTTCCAAAGGTGCTATTGACATGAATTTTTCACCAGATGTTGGTAACAACCCAAGTTAGCCATACATACAAATAAACAAACAAAAATAAGTTCAGAAATTAAGTTATGTGTAATAATGTGAAATGACACAGGGAAAAAGTATTGAACACATGAAGAAAGGGAGGCGCAAAAAGGCATGGAAACCTAATTGTTGCAAAACATAATGATGACATTGGTTATAGGCGCCATTCTAAGCTTCTGAATGGTCCAGTGAGCACTTTTGGGGCCATAATACGGAAGTGGAAAGACAATAATTTCACCATAAATTTGCCTCGACCAGTGCTCCTCGCAAGATTTCTGATAGAGGAGTGAAAAGAATAATCAGAAGAGTTGTCCAAGAGCCAAGGATCACTTGTGGAGAGCTTCAAAAAGACCTGCAGATAGCAGGTACTGTTGTCTCAAAGAAAACAGTAAGTAATGCACTCCACCGCCATGGCCTGTGTGCACGCTCACCACGCAAGACTCCATTACTGAAGCAACAAACTACATATGTTGAAGCTCATTTAAAGTTTGCTGCACAACATTTGGAAAAGCCAGTGAAATACTGGGAGAATATAGTGTGGTCACATGAGAGCAAAATTGAACTGTTTGGATGCCATTATACACACCATATTTGGAGGAGAAATGGCAGTGCACATTACCCTAAAAACACCATACAACTTGATGTTGGCTCTTGGACAACTCTTTTGATTATTCTTTTCACTCCTCTATCAGAAATCTTGCGACAAGCACTGGTCGAGGTCATTGTGTCAAATGTCATTGTGAAAACAAAAAAAACAATGACTGTTGTAAGTAAATCAGACCTTTCAGTATAGCCTAACGCTAATAAGCTTAAACGAAAATAACGAGATAATTGTGTAGTTAAGTTTTTTTTTGCAGTGCCGCGAACAATCAATCACAATCAATCACTCCTTTACGCGTGCAGCAGTGACTGTCCTCGCGGCTGCAGCAACTTGCGCTCTAATAATAGGCAAAATAGGCTACAGAATAAGAATATTTCGTTCTGTATTGACAGGTGCAATATTTGAAAATCGATCATATATATATTTTTGTTACATTTATATCTGCATTTATGTAAAAACTTAAACTTTCAAACATCAAAATGTCATTTATTAATATGTTTTCATGTCAAAATGACATACAAACATCTTTTCCTATTCTATTTTGCCTGGAAACGCTTCCAACACGCTTGCGTGTCGCGTGAAAAATAGGCGTCGGTTCTATTTCGCGCGTGTCACGCAGGCAGTGTGCAACCTGTTAACAGGGGAGCCGAAATAAAAACGGACACACCACGCAGTGTGTCGCCGGCCTCAACCTCCGCACGTTTTTAATGTTTATCAGACAATAACTACTCAAGATTTTGCTTTAGTATAATTTTCGGGACAATTAGGGCCAGATTCGGGATTCGGGACAACAGTTTAGATTTCGGGACTGTCCCGAATTTTTCGGGACGTCTGGTCACCCTAGTGACACCTTGGCAATGAGACCTTTTTGTAGGCCATCATTTGGGACTGAATCAGCTGTTATTAATTTCCACTGACAGGGGGCTGGATTGCTTTTTAATTACTGTAAGTTTTCAGCAGTTGTCTTGGCTTTCCATGCCTTTTTGCGCCTCCCTTTCTTCATGTGTTCAATACTTTTTCCCTGTGTCATTTCACATTATTACACATAACTTAATTTCTGAACTTATTTTTGTTTGTTTCTTTGTATGTATGGCTTACTTGGGTTGTTACCAACATTGAACATTTCATGTCAATAGCACCTTTGGAAATATATTTACTGAGAAAAATGATGACGTGTTCAATACTTATTTCCCCCGCTGTATATTTTGTATGATTTAGGCTTAGTAGTATAGATGATTGCATGCTTGTTTGCACTGGTGTTGCCACCCCACACAGTCCTCATGCCACCCCCTTGCCACCTTATAAATAATGAAAATAATCAAATGAGATGAAGCACATTTCATTCAATGGTTTACAGAGATATTATCATTAACTAAATCTAAAACCATATAAAAACAAAACATTCTAAGTACTTGAAAATAAACATTAACCAATGCCAAAGTAGCCATTGCCACATTATTTAATACTTTTTTTTTCAGCTAAAATGTGATATACTATTATGATGACATACAATTACTCATACTGTCCATGATATAGATAATATAATGCTTATCCAAACCTAGAGGGAGCTGATTTACAGAAGAACATGCTGATTCTCGCCTAACCATATTGATGGATAATCGCCGGTGGATTCGTAAATTACACCTAAGCGAGCAGGATGCTGATGAATCTTATGATAGCGATGCCATTTTCTGACTGTCCGATATTATACTGTGACAACAATCATTTGTCAAGATTTCACAGTGAACTTATTGATCAGCACTGGTGAGATATGGCTGCAAGAAAAACTCGGATGACAGTATGAATCTAATGAGGTTAGTTTTTCTACACTGATCTACTCTCTATATTCGAGCTTGTCCTGAAAATAAGAAATTAAAGGTAGGGTAGGTAATCCTGTTCAGAAACACTTTTTTTTATACTGGGTGAAATGGTCATCCATCCTGATAGTAGTCAATACATTATGTGTTTAGAAAAAGGAATGAAAAAAATCAGACCTCTGTAGCAGCTGCAGGACAGTAAAAACTCTGACCAATCACTGCCATTCGGTGCGAATGTAAAGAACCAATCAGATGCCTTCACGTCTCGTGCCCGCCCCGAGCCCCACTGCGCGCGCTGCCCTGCGTGCACTCATCACATGTCACCGTTCCCGGAAATATTCAGCTCAAAGCACCTGCATATGCAGTCAGCGAAGGCAAACAAGGCAAAAACTACTTCCTCGGACCCTGCCCGCGCTCTTGAACGACCTCCTCTGCTTCGCCCTCAACCCCGGACCTGTCCTCGAGCCGACGATGCGGTACTTTTCTCCGGACTCGGAGTGTACGTTAGTCTTCATTAGAGTCAACAATGTTTTCATCATGGAAACTCTTACATGCAAAACACCGTATATGTTATGAATCTTACACGAAATTCATCTTCATCACAGTGTAACTGATGGTAATGGAAAAACGTGTATCAATGCAACCTGTTTTTAGTTTTGCCTTATAAATATAGCTCGTTACCGAATGAAACTTTACCATTATCGATATGCTAGCTTGATAGTGAGTACTAAAATAAATCTTATTTGTTTATATTCATAGTGATAAAGTTAGGTATTTTATTACATGTGATTCTGACATGATGTCACTGTATGTACTGCGCTCCTTCCTCTCCACTCGTCTCAGGTAATAAATGCGTCTTGTTCCAGCCTGAGCGTTTGGCGTCGCGCGTTCATGTATTTTGGGGGCGTGGCTTTGGAAGGAGCTCAGAAGGGAGGGGGTGGAGTGAATGGAAATAATGAGCTGTGTTTATTGCAGATTAAAAGGTCTACAGTCACTCGATTTTTAAATTTTATTTTTCAGAGTACTTACATTTTAATTATGTATTGGTATATAAAGACAGTTTAAACAAATTTGGAATGTTTTTTTTTTAGAAAAATGATTACCTACCCTACCTTTAAAAGTTAATGTTTCCTCCCTGAACACACAGTCTCTCAGCATGCAATTTTCTGCTTGTTTCCACAGACCAACAGCATTTTCTGCCAACTCGCATGGAGACTTCAAAGCTAACTCTAGCATTTGATCTCTCACACTAACACACATTCCTACAACATCCACATAGTGGGGGCCTGAACATGTGGGAAATTGTGCTGCTCGTGATAGAATGAAGGGCCACAGAGTTATCACAGAATATTTGTCCCATTTCAATTAGCCTGAGAAGATTTCTGGTTTAGCTCTACAATTGTGGTCTACTGGTCAGAAGTATCTTATGTCAGTTCATTGCTGCCCACAGACTCCCTGAAGGTTCCCTCAACAAATATCATACAGGTTTTAGTCTGGGGTCTTCAGAGTTCAGATGAGTTAGTTTTGGAATTGCCGTGTGAGAAAGAAGTGTGCTAATTGTACTGAATGTGCACTTGAAGTGTACTTCAAATCTTAAAAAAAAAAATCTGGTAAAACTTTATTTTACAGTGTCCTTGTTACATATTACATGTACTTACCATAGTAACAACAGTAAAGTATGCATAACTACATGCAACTAACCCTCAACCAAATCACACAATACTCAATACTTAAATATATAATTACCAGGGTATCTGCACAATTTTTTAAGTCAAATTTAAGGCTTTTTAAGACCTTTTTAAGACCTGAAGAAATCAAAATTAATACCGTACATTAGGGGTGCGCAATATTGACGAAAATATGTCTAGATATTTTCAACGTTTTGTTGATAATAATTAGATGATATTTTACTGATTGTGTTTTTGTACTGGTACCCTGGCTGGTTTAGGCCTGTTGTTGACAGAAGACTCACGAAGATATTCATATTTTTTTATATTCTATGCAGTGGTCAGTTCACAGTAGTGACCAAAATTAAAAATTTTATTAAGGGGTATTATTTGCCACCTTAAATTGATTTCCAGGGGCATTTTCACCTACATATGGACATTGTTTCTAAACGTATTTGGAGGTATGCATCACCTTTTATGTCAAATTCTAACATTCAAATGAAATTATATTAGAATAACACAGTACCAGTGTCAAAATAAATCATTAAATTAAAATCCATCCTTGCAGTGCCGAGGTGACACAGAAGCGGCATCAAAACTGGCATTAGCCTACTATATTTACACTTCATTTACAATTGCATAAATAAAGCTATTCAATATTTAAATATTAAATGATTTATAATTTTAACGTTTTAATTAAAGGATACTTTAAATATGAAACTAAAACCACCAGTAGGTGGCAGCAAGTCACTGTCTTAATAAGCGAGTTGTTGGAGTCATTTATTCACCCGATTTGTTCAAACGGCTGATTCATTCAAAAAAACAAGTGATTGTTCATTGAATCGTTAAAATGATTCGTTCAAAACGCGGATTTCAGTTAAAAAAAATAAAAAAAAATATAAAAAAAATCATCGCTGTCTGTTGGACCACTTCATTATGAAATTCTCGTCGGCGATATAAAGTGAAAATTGACAATATTGTGTCCAAAAAGTAACTCACAATGTTAACTTTGTTAATTTAACTGTTGTATAAAATAGATAGCACATTTGCAATTGTGCAAAGGAAAACGGCACTCTTGATCATGTGATATTCTAATATAACAACATAATATGATATAAATATAAGACAAAAACTAATTTGGGGATATCTATAACTGCACCGACACATCACGCAGTGAAAGCAAGCCTGAGAGACAAACGCGATGTCAGCTCGCACTCGCAGTGCCTCGTACATAGTTAAAACAATGATTACAAGATCATCATAGTGCATAGACAATATCGCACACTCCTAAGCACATAAAGAATGAACTAACAATTGAACTGACATTTACTCGTTTTCTTCTCTCCTCTCGCGTGCAGGAGACAGACGTAGGCTAATATACTGTCGTAAGTGACGCGAATTGTCACGTGAACAAGCAAATCCACCAAGATAGAATTAAAAAAATAATACGTAGGGCTACGCTAATTAGATTTTAGAATTTCGAAAGCATTTAGATAAGTCTAAGTCAAAGTGTCATCTAAAATTTAAGACCTTTCATAAGTAAAAATAAGACATTTTTTTTTAAAAAATGTATTTTTAAGACTTTTTATGGCCTTAAATTTAAAAAATCTAATTTAAGACCTTTTAAGACTTTTTAAGGATCCGCGGGGACCCTGAATTACACTGTAACAATGACACCTTAAAATAAAGTGTAACCAAAATTCTTGTATTTAAAAAAAAAAGTGTACTTAAAGATAATATAATACAAATAAAATAAAATAAAATAAAATAAAATAAAATAAAAGGCCACTTATATACTTAAAGAGAGTACACTATCATGACTATGTTTCTTAACACACTTCTGTGCACTTTTAAAAAGTGCACTTAGTAATATCAAATGTTTACTTTAAAGTACATTTTAAATCGTTTTAATCTTTTGTCGGGTTTTAAAGAAAAATACTTATTGATGTGTTGACATGTAAAGTACTTGATTAAAATTTGAACTGTAGTGTGTGATTTGATATTACATTTAAAGTTAATATATTTAAAAACTTCATCATTACAAATGGATTTAATTACATGACACATACAAGTTTCAAAAGAAATAACATTAAGTATATTTTCGTGATATATGTAATGCTAAAATAGCATATAAAGATCTACTCAAGTCCTACTTCAGCTGGTCAAGCACTCTTAAAGGGATAGTTTACCCAAAAATGAAAATTAGCCCATGAATTATTCACCCTCAAGTCTTCCTAGGTGTATATGACATTCTTCTTTCAGACGAATACAATCGGAGTTATATTAAAAATGTCCTAGCTCTTTCAAGCTTTATAAGGGCAGTGAATGGCCGTTTCTGTTTTTAAGTCCATAAAAGTGCATCTATCCACCATAAAAGTGCTCCACACGGCTCCGGGAGGTTAATAAAGGCCTTCTGAAGCGAAGCGATGCGTTTGTGTAAGAAAAATATCCATATTTAAAACTTTTTAAAGTAAAATAACTAGTTTCCGGCCAAACGAACATACGGATTCCACTTACACCTAAAGCGCAACTTACACAGCTTGTGACGTCGGAAGTAGCGTAGTGCGTCATGGCAGCGTAAATATCAGCAGTACGTTGCATTACTTGCATAAGTTGCGCTTTACACTTAAGTGGAATCCGTATGTTCGTTTGGCCAGAAGTTAGTTATTTTACTTTATAAAGATTTAAATATGGATATTTTTCTTACACAAACTAATGGCTTCACTTCAGAAGGCCTTAATTAACCCCCCAGAGCCGTGTGGAGCACTTTTATGATGGATTGATGCACTTTTATAGACTTCATAACAGTCATTCACTGCAATTATAAAGCTTGGAAGAGCCAGGATTTTTTTTTATATAACTCAGATTGTATTCGTCTGAAAGAAGAATGTCATATACTGTACACCTAGGATGACTTGAGGGTGAGTAAATCATGGGCTAATTAAAATTTTTGGGTGAACTATCCCTTTAAGCATATTATTTCCATTTTTTCAGTACCATTTTTAAAAGTATGCTAAACACTTTAGCATACTTTGAGTTTAGCATACTTTAGCTTTGAGTTTTGTTCATTTTAGTAATGAACTCTAGTTGTTAAGCTGAACAAGTTTGCGTTCATATTGTACTCATAGATTAAGTTTTTTTTGTTCTTTTTTTATATTTATTTGAATTAAAATTAATTATTTCACAGCTATACAGCTTTAAAATAGTTTTACTTAATAATAGAAATAACCCTGATTTGCAAGTGACTATAAGAGTAATTACTGTATAATATCAATTACTTCTCATAAAAAGTGGTCATAGTGAAAAGTCCTGTCATAACAGAAGCAGTAGTGAAATATTAAATGTTAAAGTTTTTACATAGATCAAAGGAAGGACTGTAGTGAACAGGAATATGTTTGGGTAACACTTTAGATTACAGCCCGGAAAGTACGGCGTAATTAAAACGATTTTAAAGTGTAACTTTTGTTAATTATAGTGTACCTATAAAGTACTTACATGTAAGTATAAGGGACCTCTATGTAATAGTTTGGAGAATAAAGGGGTAACAACCAGGAGAATAAAAAAAATATTTATACTGTATGTATTATAGAACTAAGGGGTACTTATTCTACTATTATGATACAACAATCTTACATTTGGGAGCAATTCAGCAAGAACGTACATCAGTACCTTTTTGTAATAATGGTTATTTAAAAAATTACACGGTACTATCTATGCATTTATACAGTATTTTTTTTAACAAAAGTGCACTGAAATATATAAATATTGGGGAAAGATACTCTTGTTTCATGTAGTGGTGCTTGTTACCATTTTGTTACTTGTAGTTACAGGGTAATGGTACGTACACACCGCCGCCGACTTGAGCTTCCAAAGTTACCGGAAGTCATTAATTTTCAATGGAAGCTGGCTTCTCTCAGCTGCAAGGAGCGTCAAATCCATCGGCATCGCGTTTTGAGCGACCAGAGCGTCAATCAGAAAGTTGAAAGTAGCTCAACTTTATGGTAATGAGCTATGACGTGGTTCAGCGGCAAGCAGCGGCAAAACGCCAGCAACCAATTGGAATATAGACGTCCTTCACGCTGGCTGATTCCGGAGAAACATACAATGTAAACTTTCGTTCCTACCAAAACAAATTAGTTCCGAGAAAATGGAGGAGAAGCTGATCATCGCCGTTGCTGGGTTTCCTATCATTTATGATATGACGTTGTTTGCATATAGGGACCAGTTACAAAAGAACGAGGCATGGGATAAAATAGCTGGGATAGTTGGTGTCTCCGGTGAGTTGGTTAAGTGCGTGCTGATGATTTATAATATTTTTAACTAGTAGTGATAGATACTCAAATTTGTGTCACGATTCACACCCACACAGGAAACAAGAGAGATCCAATTTGCAGTATTTTATTGGGGTAATCCGTACTCACAAAACCAGTCCAGGCAAAAGGTCAAAATCCATAAAAGTAATCCATAAACAAGAACAAAACAGGAACCAGGCAGAAACAAACATCAGAAGTGGTGTGAAATGTTGCAAGGACTCAGTGACAAACACTGACACAAACAGGATATATATACACAGACACTAACAAGGTGAGGGGAAACAGCTGAGTGCAATGATGATGGGGAACACCTGAGAGCAATGATCAGTGGTAGCCAGACAGGATGATGGGAAACGTAGTTCATGATGTGAGTGACACCGGGGAAGGAGGACATCTAGTGGTGACCCAGGGAACACAACCCAGACACTGTGACATATGGTGCGTTCAAGTCCTCCTGGGAATTTCGTACGTACGAGGTGGGAAGTCGTGTTGACGACGTGAGGTGCGTTCAAGTCAGTTTCGTCGGAGCAAGATGGTGGTGTACCTTCTTTTAATGAATAACACGAAAATATAGCAAGTTTTGTTAACTCTGCTTATAGAAAATGAAGAACAAAGAATGCGCATCGGGTGTGTTTTTCTTTTTATGTTTTTAATTAACTTATGAGGCCAATGTAAATTAACTGTATCATTATATAATTAGTTAATTGTTATATTACAAGTAGGCTATATCATATTTTGTGCAGAGAGCTTACTTTGTTATAAATGAAAAAGCCTTACAATGTCACTGCTAAACCTGTAAGTGATAGGCTATATTTTACTATCACTTTGCTCAACTACAGACGTTGCATTCATTGATTCCGCCATGCTTCTCACTGACACGCCCCCAACTCGTACAGATCGGGGCTTAAAGAAAATCCCGAGCTCCCCACTGGTATTTACGACATTGTGGTGGCGTTCATGTGCATTCAACTCGTAAATACGATCTATACGAGATGACTTGAACGCACCAATAACCCCCCCTCTACGGAGCGGCTACCAGACGCTCCAAGACGTGACAGACAAAACAAACGTTCAAGCTCGGGGCCAGGGCGGAGATTTTCCCTCGGGCGGCCAGGGCGGAGATTTTCCCTCGGGCGGCCAGGGCGGAGACTTTCCCTCGGGCGGCCAGGGCGGAGACTTTCCCTCGGGCGGCCAGGGCGGAGACTTTCCCTCGGGCGGCCAGGGCGGAGACTTTCCCTCGGGCGGCCAGGGCGGAGACTTTCCCTCGGGCGGCCAGGGCGGAGACTTTCCCTCGGGCGGCCAGGGCAAAGCAAACAGTCCATCGGGCGGCCACGGCACTGGAACCGACACCACCGGCTCAGGAACTGGAACCGGCACCACCGGCTCAGGCACTGGAACCGGCACCACCGGCTCAGGCACTGGAACCGGCACCACCGGCTCAGGCACTGGAACCGGCACCACCGGCTCAGGCACTGGAACCGGCACCACCGACTCAGGCACTGGAACCGGCACCACCGACTCAGGCACTGGAACCGGCACCACCGACTCAGGCACTGGAACCGGCACCACCGACTCAGGCACTGGAACCGGCACCACCGACTCAGGCACTGGAACCGGCACCACCGACTCAGGCACTGGAACCGGCACCACCGACTCAGGCACTGGAACCGGCACCACCGACTCAGGCACTGGAACCGGCACCACCGGAACTGGCACTGGAACCGGCACCACCGACTCAGGCACTGGAACCGGCACCACCGGCTCAGGCACCACCGGCTCAGGCTCAGGAACAGACATCACCGGCTCAGGAACAGACACCCCCGGCTCAGGTTCAGAAACAGACACAGGCTCGACGGCGGCCATCTTGTCAGGGGACACCTGCTCGGCAGGCGTGACGTGAAAAGGCTAGGCGGCAGCCATCTTGTCCGAAGACACAGGCTCGGCAGGCGTGACGTGAACAGTCTCTGGCTGGGTAGACGTGACGGATCGCTGGGGTGGTGCAGGCAGTGAGAGCAGCTCGGGCGGGGCCAGTAGAGCATGACGCCTGGGCGGCGCGGGCAGAGCAAGACGGCAGTCACCTCCGGGACGGTCTCCGTGTTAGGAGCCACCGGACTCGGGACCACCGGACTCGGGACCACCGGACTCGGGACCACCGGACTCGGGACCACCGGACTCGGGACCACCAGACTCGGGACCACCAGACTCGGGACCACCAGACTCGGGACCACCGGAAGAGTTACGGAGGGAGCCTTTCTCCTCCTCCTGTGTTTCGGGACCACCGGAACTGGGACCATCGGACTCGGGACCACCGGAACTGGGATCACCGGACTCGGGACCACCGGAACTGGGATCACCGGAACAGGGACCACTGGAACAGGGACCACCGGACTCGGGATCGGAGTATCCCACTGACTCCGATGCTCAAGGTATCTGGTAAAACCCCAAAAGTCCAAGACTTCCAGACCCTTCATAAAACGATTTTAAAGTGTAACTTTTGTTAATTATAGTGTACCTATAAAGTACTTACATGTAAGTATAAGGGACCTCTATGTAATAGTTTGGAGAATAAAGGGGTAACAACCAGGAGAATAAAAAAAATATTTATACTGTATGTATTATAGAACTAAGGGGTACTTATTCTACTATTATGATACAACAATCTTACATTTGGGAGCAATTCAGCAAGAACGTACATCAGTACCTTTTTGTAATAATGGTTATTTAAAAAATTACACGGTACTATCTATGCATTTATACAGTATTTTTTTTAACAAAAGTGCACTGAAATATATAAATATTGGGGAAAGATACTCTTGTTTCATGTAGTGGTGCTTGTTACCATTTTGTTACTTGTAGTTACAGGGTAATGGTACGTACACACCGCCGCCGACTTGAGCTTCCAAAGTTACCGGAAGTCATTAATTTTCAATGGAAGCTGGCTTCTCTCAGCTGCAAGGAGCGTCAAATCCATCGGCATCGCGTTTTGAGCGACCAGAGCGTCAATCAGAAAGTTGAAAGTAGCTCAACTTTATGGTAATGAGCTATGACGTGGTTCAGCGGCAAGCAGCGGCAAAACGCCAGCAACCAATTGGAATATAGACGTCCTTCACGCTGGCTGATTCCGGAGAAACATACAATGTAAACTTTCGTTCCTACCAAAACAAATTAGTTCCGAGAAAATGGAGGAGAAGCTGATCATCGCCGTTGCTGGGTTTCCTATCATTTATGATATGACGTTGTTTGCATATAGGGACCAGTTACAAAAGAACGAGGCATGGGATAAAATAGCTTGGATAGTTGGTGTCTCCGGTGAGTTGGTTAAGTGCGTGCTGATGATTTATAATATTTTTAACTAGTAGTGATAGATACTCAAATTTGTGTCACGATTCACACCCACACAGGAAACAAGAGAGATCCAATTTGCAGTATTTTATTGGGGTAATCCGTACTCACAAAACCAGTCCAGGCAAAAGGTCAAAATCCATAAAAGTAATCCATAAACAAGAACAAAACAGGAACCAGGCAGAAACAAACATCAGAAGTGGTGTGAAATGTTGCAAGGACTCAGTGACAAACACTGACACAAACAGGATATATATACACAGACACTAACAAGGTGAGGGGAAACAGCTGAGTGCAATGATGATGGGGAACACCTGAGAGCAATGATCAGTGGTAGCCAGACAGGATGATGGGAAACGTAGTTCATGATGTGAGTGACACCGGGGAAGGAGGACATCTAGTGGTGACCCAGGGAACACAACCCAGACACTGTGACATAACCCCCCCTCTACGGAGCGGCTACCAGACGCTCCAAGACGTGACAGACAAAACAAACGTTCAAGCTCGGGGCCAGGGCGGAGATTTTCCCTCGGGCGGCCAGGGCGGAGATTTTCCCTCGGGCGGCCAGGGCGGAGACTTTCCCTCGGGCGGCCAGGGCGGAGACTTTCCCTCGGGCGGCCAGGGCGGAGACTTTCCCTCGGGCGGCCAGGGCGGAGACTTTCCCTCGGGCGGCCAGGGCGGAGACTTTCCCTCGGGCGGCCAGGGCGGAGACTTTCCCTCGGGCGGCCAGGGCGGAGACTTTCCCTCGGGCGGCCAGGGCGGAGACTTTCCCTCGGGCGGCCAGGGCAAAGCAAACAGTCCATCGGGCGGCCACGGCACTGGAACCGACAACACCGGCTCAGGAACTGGAACCGGCACCACCGGCTCAGGCACTGGAACCGGCACCACCGGCTCAGGCACTGGAACCGGCACCACCGGCTCAGGCACTGGAACCGGCACCACCGGCTCAGGCACTGGAACCGGCACCACCGACTCAGGCACTGGAACCGGCACCACCGACTCAGGCACTGGAACCGGCACCACCGACTCAGGCACTGGAACCGGCACCACCGACTCAGGCACTGGAACCGGCACCACCGACTCAGGCACTGGAACCGGCACCACCGACTCAGGCACTGGAACCGGCACCACCGACTCAGGCACTGGAACCGGCACCACCGGAACTGGCACTGGAACCGGCACCACCGACTCAGGCACTGGAACCGGCACCACCGGCTCAGGCACCACCGGCTCAGGCTCAGGAACAGACATCACCGGCTCAGGAACAGACACCCCCGGCTCAGGTTCAGAAACAGACACAGGCTCGACGGCGGCCATCTTGTCAGGGGACACCTGCTCGGCAGGCGTGACGTGAAAAGGCTAGGCGGCAGCCATCTTGTCCGAAGACACAGGCTCGGCAGGCGTGACGTGAACAGTCTCTGGCTGGGTAGACGTGACGGATCGCTGGGGTGGTGCAGGCAGTGAGAGCAGCTCGGGCGGGGCCAGTAGAGCATGACGCCTGGGCGGCGCGGGCAGAGCAAGACGGCAGTCACCTCCGGGACGGTCTCCGTGTTAGGAGCCACCGGACTCGGGACCACCGGACTCGGGACCACCGGACTCGGGACCACCGGACTCGGGACCACCGGACTCGGGACCACCAGACTCGGGACCACCAGACTCGGGACCACCAGACTCGGGACCACCGGAAGAGTTACGGAGGGAGCCTTTCTCCTCCTCCTGTGTTTCGGGACCACCGGAACTGGGACCATCGGACTCGGGACCACCGGAACTGGGATCACCGGACTCGGGACCACCGGAACTGGGATCACCGGAACAGGGACCACTGGAACAGGGACCACCGGACTCGGGATCGGAGTATCCCACTGACTCCGATGCTCAAGGTATCTGGTAAAACCCCAAAAGTCCAAGACTTCCAGACCCTTCATAAAACGATTTTAAAGTGTAACTTTTGTTAATTATAGTGTACCTATAAAGTACTTACATGTAAGTATAAGGGACCTCTATGTAATAGTTTGGAGAATAAAGGGGTAACAACCAGGAGAATAAAAAAAATATTTATACTGTATGTATTATAGAACTAAGGGGTACTTATTCTACTATTATGATACAACAATCTTACATTTGGGAGCAATTCAGCAAGAACGTACATCAGTACCTTTTTGTAATAATGGTTATTTAAAAAATTACACGGTACTATCTATGCATTTATACAGTATTTTTTTTAACAAAAGTGCACTGAAATATATAAATATTGGGGAAAGATACTCTTGTTTCATGTAGTGGTGCTTGTTACCATTTTGTTACTTGTAGTTACAGGGTAATGGTACGTACACACCGCCGCCGACTTGAGCTTCCAAAGTTACCGGAAGTCATTAATTTTCAATGGAAGCTGGCTTCTCTCAGCTGCAAGGAGCGTCAAATCCATCGGCATCGCGTTTTGAGCGACCAGAGCGTCAATCAGAAAGTTGAAAGTAGCTCAACTTTATGGTAATGAGCTATGACGTGGTTCAGCGGCAAGCAGCGGCAAAACGCCAGCAACCAATTGGAATATAGACGTCCTTCACGCTGGCTGATTCCGGAGAAACATACAATGTAAACTTTCGTTCCTACCAAAACAAATTAGTTCCGAGAAAATGGAGGAGAAGCTGATCATCGCCGTTGCTGGGTTTCCTATCATTTATGATATGACGTTGTTTGCATATAGGGACCAGTTACAAAAGAACGAGGCATGGGATAAAATAGCTGGGATAGTTGGTGTCTCCGGTGAGTTGGTTAAGTGCGTGCTGATGATTTATAATATTTTTAACTAGTAGTGATAGATACTCAAATTTGTGTCACGATTCACACCCACACAGGAAACAAGAGAGATCCAATTTGCAGTATTTTATTGGGGTAATCCGTACTCACAAAACCAGTCCAGGCAAAAGGTCAAAATCCATAAAAGTAATCCATAAACAAGAACAAAACAGGAACCAGGCAGAAACAAACATCAGAAGTGGTGTGAAATGTTGCAAGGACTCAGTGACAAACACTGACACAAACAGGATATATATACACAGACACTAACAAGGTGAGGGGAAACAGCTGAGTGCAATGATGATGGGGAACACCTGAGAGCAATGATCAGTGGTAGCCAGACAGGATGATGGGAAACGTAGTTCATGATGTGAGTGACACCGGGGAAGGAGGACATCTAGTGGTGACCCAGGGAACACAACCCAGACACTGTGACATAACCCCCCCTCTACGGAGCGGCTACCAGACGCTCCAAGACGTGACAGACAAAACAAACGTTCAAGCTCGGGGCCAGGGCGGAGATTTTCCCTCGGGCGGCCAGGGCGGAGATTTTCCCTCGGGCGGCCAGGGCGGAGACTTTCCCTCGGGCGGCCAGGGCGGAGACTTTCCCTCGGGCGGCCAGGGCGGAGACTTTCCCTCGGGCGGCCAGGGCGGAGACTTTCCCTCGGGCGGCCAGGGCGGAGACTTTCCCTCGGGCGGCCAGGGCGGAGACTTTCCCTCGGGCGGCCAGGGCGGAGACTTTCCCTCGGGCGGCCAGGGCGGAGACTTTCCCTCGGGCGGCCAGGGCGGAGACTTTCCCTCGGGCGGCCAGGGCGGAGACTTTCCCTCGGGCGGCCAGGGCGGAGACTTTCCCTCGGGCGGCCAGGGCAAAGCAAACAGTCCATCGGGCGGCCACGGCACTGGAACCGACACCACCGACTCAGGCACTGGAACCGGCACCACCGACTCAGGCACTGGAACCGGCACCACCGGAACTGGCACTGGAACCGGCACCACCGACTCAGGCACTGGAACCGGCACCACCGGCTCAGGCACCACCGGCTCAGGCTCAGGAACAGACATCACCGGCTCAGGAACAGACACCCCCGGCTCAGGTTCAGAAACAGACACAGGCTCGACGGCGGCCATCTTGTCAGGGGACACCTGCTCGGCAGGCGTGACGTGAAAAGGCTAGGCGGCAGCCATCTTGTCCGAAGACACAGGCTCGGCAGGCGTGACGTGAACAGTCTCTGGCTGGGTAGACGTGACGGATCGCTGGGGTGGTGCAGGCAGTGAGAGCAGCTCGGGCGGGGCCAGTAGAGCATGACGCCTGGGCGGCGCGGGCAGAGCAAGACGGCAGTCACCTCCGGGACGGTCTCCGTGTTAGGAGCCACCGGACTCGGGACCACCGGACTCGGGACCACCGGACTCGGGACCACCGGACTCGGGACCACCGGACTCGGGACCACCAGACTCGGGACCACCAGACTCGGGACCACCAGACTCGGGACCACCGGAAGAGTTACGGAGGGAGCCTTTCTCCTCCTCCTGTGTTTCGGGACCACCGGAACTGGGACCATCGGACTCGGGACCACCGGAACTGGGATCACCGGACTCGGGACCACCGGAACTGGGATCACCGGAACAGGGACCACTGGAACAGGGACCACCGGACTCGGGATCGGAGTATCCCACTGACTCCGATGCTCAAGGTATCTGGTAAAACCCCAAAAGTCCAAGACTTCCAGACCCTTCATTTCCCACCCCGGCAATGGGTCATCAAGACAGGTATTAAACATTTCTTTTAATGCTGCCTCATTGTATCCCATTCCTCTCGAAAGCGTCCAAAATGACTGAGCTATGCAACCCACCGGCTGGCCCTGCTGACGAAAGCTCATCAAATTTTGGACACGCCCCATCCTCTCTTTCTCAGTGGTAGGAGGGAGGATACGGAACCCCATCATGCTGGATCTCTTAGGTGACTGAGTCCTTCTGTCACGATTCACACCCACACAGGAAACAAGAGAAATCCAATTTGCAGTATTTTATTGGGGTAATCCGTACTCACAAAACCAGTCCAGGCAAAAGGTCAAAATCCATAAAGGCAATCCATAAACAAGAACAAAACAGGAACCAGGCAGAAACAAACATCAGAAGTGGTGTGAAATGTTGCAAGGACTCAGTGACAAACACTGACACAAACAGGATATATATACACAGACACTAACAAGGTGAGGGGAAACAGCTGAGTGCAATGATGATGGGGAACACCTGAGTGCAATGATCAGTGGTAGCCAGACAGGATGATGGGAAACGTAGTTCATGATGTGAGTGACACCGGGGAAGGAGGACATCTAGTGGTGACCCAGGGAACACAACCCAGACACTGTGACAATTTGTCTCTGTCTTGCTCTCTCTTCCTCGCGCATATAATATTTATATTATTATATTCTAGTGTCAATGTATTGCTTGTTTTTTTGTTTACATTTCATGGTGTGACACTTCTCTTCTCCCATGATCGAACATAGAATGCTGCTACGTCAGAGTGGCCAAAGCGTCAACAAGCTTTCCCGTACTTTTTGACAAGCGTCCTTGACAGGGTGGCCAGAGCTTCTTTGCAGCTCAAGTCGGCGGCGGTGTGTACGTACAGTAAGTGTGACATTTCGGGCCGTAAACTAAAGTGGTGCTTGTTACCCTTTTGTTCCATGTAGTTACAGGGTAAGTACAATAAAAATACATACACGCAATCTTATATCACTGACTCGGAAACCTTTATTTGAAAAACAATTTAATTCAAAACAGATTTACAACACTACTTTTTCGTTTAAAAGTACTCTATCAACAATTCTTTTCAAATGCTTAAGTCTTGACAGTAAGTAGCACGTTTTGTCCCCCCTTTTTTCTCTTTTTCCTTTTGTTCCTCTTCTTCTTTTTATTTCTTTCCACTGATGAATCTGAAGAAGAAATAGTCTCTTGCTATGCTTAAAAGAAAATGCAATACAACCAGAAATACATCATCACCATTTACTCCTCTTTTGCCCTCATGCCATCCAAGATGCATACGACGTTCTTTCCTCAGATTAACACAAATGAAGGTTGTTAGAAAAAAAAAAATACATCTCTGGGAATACATATAATTCAAGCTCATGTGTTCCTAGTTAAGCATCAAACAGCACATACTGCAATAACTTGTAGTAATCCATACGACCCAATGGATGCATCAATGTCTTCTGAAGTAAAACGACAGGTGTTTGTAAGAAAAAATACAATATTTTAAACTTTTTAAACTGTAGACTATCGCTTCAGACCAACTGTAATTAGGGCTGCAACAAACGATTATTTTGATAGTCGATTAATCTAACGATTATTAGAACGATTAATCGACTAATCATCGATTATTTTGCAGGCTAATCAGTAAGTTTGGAACGATTATTCAGCTTTTTCAATTAGTTAAAATACTGAGTTATACATATTCTAACTATAATATAAAAAAAAAAGAAAATCACTTCAGCTTTTGAAATGGTTGTTTTAATGAACTTTGAGCCAAACAGGTCATTCTCTTTAAGTTCCCAGATTTCTGTCCAACTCAAATCACACACAAATGCTCTCTAAGCATTGGTTAAATATTCTGTTCTCTTTCAATAGAAAAAAATAAACAAAAATTAATCAGCTGCACTACAGAAAAACTTAATCTGCAAACAATTATAAGAATAAAAAAATAAAAAAATTGACAATTGAGCTGACAGAGACACTCTCATTCACCTTTTAATTTACAGTATGAAAAAGTAACTGACATGATATTCTTCATAACATCTCCTTTTGTAAGTCTTCATGAATATGGAACAAAATAAAGGCAAGTGATAAGCCTGTTTTACCTAACGTTAATAGTGTTACAATAATAAAAACAGCCCTGACTCCTAAGCTCGATCAAGCTTTATTCTATGCAAAAATAAATCATCATATTACTGTAATTATATTATTATTGTTAATATTGTTGCTATTATTAGTAGTATTGCATTGTCTAATAAAGAGATTTACTGCTAGTTATTTAGCTCCAGCTGGAGAACATTCACCTCTCATCTTGTTTCCTCTTTAAGTGCTTTAACATGCATTTTGTGCTCCCGTGAAAAGCAAGTTACGCCTAGCATGTATTGCACACGACAGCATTCTTGGTTTGAAGTTTTGTGAAACTTTACACACCTTGCTAGTTCGGATTCGTTTGCACTCCGTCAGGTCATAATTTGCGCTGTGTTTTCTTCTACCGCAATAGCATTTGTAACATTACTCTCTAGCGCTACAGCGCCGTAGCGGTCAAATCGCGATATTGCAGGCCCTTACATTAGGTCACGTGAGCTCAAACTCGACAACAAGATATTATGTCGACAATTTTTTATTGTCGACTTCGTTTCAGCCCTAACTGTAATAAGTTGTTTTTCATATAAAGGTTTCCGAGTTAGTGATATTAGATTGTGTATGTATTTTTATTGTACTTACCCTGTAATTACATGTAACAAGAGGGTAACAAGGACCACTTAATTTAAGGCCCGCAATGTCACACTTACCCTGTAACTACATGAAACAAGAGGGTAACAAGCACCACTTACCCTGTAACTACATTGAACAAATGTATATTTCCCAGTATTTAAAAACAAAAAAAAATTGCAATAGTTTTATCTTTACTTGCCTTGAAACATGTAAGCCCAAACTTAAACATCTGCACTTTTGCTATAAAAAAAAAAACCCTGTATAAATGCATAGATATGTAAAATGTAAAAAGCCTATACACTATTGTACAGTATTGTTACACCATTATTTCAAAAAGGTTCCTAAATTGCTCCCAAATGTAAGATTGTTGTATCATAAGTACCTCTTAGTTCTATAATACTTATATTTTTTAATTCTCCTGGTCGTTACCTCTTTATTCCCCAAACTTTACATATGGTTCCCTTATACTTACATGCAAATACTTTATATGTACACTATAATTACCGAAAGTTACGCTGTAAATTCATCTTAATTACGCAGTACTTTCCGGGTTGTAATCTAAAGCGTTACCGATGTTTGGAGATGCTTTTGTCCAATTGGATTCACTGGATCATCTCTATATGCTGAGTAAGGGTGTAATGGTTCAAATTTCTCACAGTTTGGTTGAACTCATTGCATTATGTCAGCTAATTATTTATTTCAGTGTAAGAATACTCTATTTGGTATCAGTAACTTTTGTTTTATATACATGGATTAATGTGCAGTCATCCTGTTGTTATTGTAAATTATTGCACAACTCAATATTTGATTCTGATTGGTTCTAAGCCATTTTATTTTCTGATTATTATGACTGATATTACTGTATATTCATGTACCATGAATGGCTTTTACATGTCCTCCAAAAACAATACTACTATACTATACTGTATAAAATAGAATATACTTTTCTGCTTGTATTCATTTTATTGTATTTGTACAAAATTCTTTTGTTATTAGAGAAATGCACAGGATGTGATTTTACATTTCCCTTAATGCTGCTAATCAAACTCATCTTTATTAGTTTTCAATATCTCTTTCTCTATCATTACTGGCCTCAAATTTTCTCAGAGGTAAAAGATCAAGGGAAGGTTATCCTTCCTCAGCCATTAGCATCTAACATCTAAATGTTCTTCATTATCACACTGCAGTGATCTTGCGGTGAGTCAGTGGAACCCATTGCTCAGACGTCCATAAAGGTTAATGAACTTTGCTGACTGGAGCCTCTAAATGCGTTTTGTGGCTTTTTCATATAGAAGATTGCATGGAAACATAATGAAAACCAGAAAACAACATCTGAATTATACACACACAAACACATGAATTTTATTATTTGTTTACTACTGTTTTTTTATAAGATTGTATTTTTAATGTAAACGAAATATAAACACATATTAATTTATTAATGGTAAGTTTCTTTACTATATACAGTGAAAAACAAATAATTATAACAGAGCATTTCTTGTAATTTTGTAGTAAACGTACTTGGTTACTTACGTAACCTCGGTTCCCTTAGAGATAAGGGAACGAGAACTGCGTTGCAAACGCTGTGGGAAAACTCCTTTTCTCGAGAATATTGAAGCCTTTATTTTAAAACGCATTGCTGCAGCACAGGCGAGAGCATCAGGCTCGCACGAGCATGCTGATAGGGTCGTGGTGGCGCAATGAATAAGACACATGCCTTTGGTGTGAGAGACCCGGGTTCGAATCCACTGTGAGACACCAATGTGTCCCTGAGCAAGACACTTAACCCCTAGTTGCTCCAGAGGCGTGCGACCTCTGACATATATAGCAATTGTAAGTCGCTTTGTATAAAAGCGTCAGCTAAATGAATAAATGTAAATGTAAATGTAACCAATGGCGGATAGGCAGAGGCGCGCGAACCAATCAGGGCGCTTGGCACACTGCCAAAGTCAAGCGCGCGAAAATACACGTGACCATAGAATATAAATACAGATAAAATCCGCCATTTGACAGGTATAATCGACTGAAGCGAAAAAACACCTGACACAAGATAAACAGCACGGCAAGGCAACGCAGTACTCGTTCCCTTATCTCTAAGGGAACCGAGGTTACGTAAGTAACCAAGTACGTTCCCTTACGAGAACGTTCTCTCGTACTGCGTTGCAAACGCTGTGGGAACGCTATTTAAAACGCCGTGCTATAATCTTGTGGCCGCTCTGACTCACCAAGTACCGGGAAGTTACAGAATTGGCCAAGATAAACGAGACCGAAACATCGGGCCCAGAAATTTAAACCATAAGAAATGGCCAAGGGCCAGTCTTACGTAACCCACAACTCAAGGTGACAACCGTGTGTCTGAGTCAAAAACTAGTCTGGATCCACAGAGCCAGGGTCTAGATAGAAAGCACTCGTGCCTGCAGAGCAGGGACATCCAAGTTGTAAAATCTCACAAATGTGGACGGAGCGGACCAACCGGCCGCCGCACAAATGTCCTCGATAGGAACACCACTCGACCAAGCCCACGAAGAGGCGACACCTCTCGTAGAGTGAGCTCTAACACCTATGGGACAGGATAGGCCCAGTGAGGTGTAAGCCAGAGCAATGGCATCAACTATCCATCTGGACAGCGTGAGCTTAGTGACCGGAAGGCCTTTGGTTCGGCCCCCGAAACAAACAAAGAGCTGTTCAGACTGTCTGAAAGAGGCCGAACGCTCTAGATAAATTCTCAAAGCTCTGACAGGGCAGAGCGTGAGAGAATCACTGTCCTCCTCAGTGGGAAGAGCTGACAGAGAAATAACCTGGGCTCTGAACGGAGTTGAGAGCACCTTAGGAACATATCCATGTCTTGGCCTAAGAATGACCTTGGAGTCATTAGGGCCAAACTCCAGACAGGAGGCGCTAGTAGAAAGCGCCTGCAGGTCCCCTACTCTCTTCACTGACGCCAGTGCCAGGAGCAGGGCGGTTTTCAGAGAGAGGGGCTTAAGATCAGCTGACTGAAGTGGTTCAAAGGGAGGCCCCTTAAGAGCCCGCAGGACCAGTGAAAGGTCCCAGGCCGGTACAGACGGCGGCCGAGGCGGGTTAAGCCTTCTGGCGCCCTTAAGGAAACGAACTATAAGGTCGCTTTTACCTAAGGAGGCTCCGGCTTCCAATACGTGATAAGCAGCAATGGCTGCCACATACACTTTGAGAGTGGAGGGGGAACGACCCGCGTCCAACATCTCCTGCAGAAAAGAAAGCACTTTTGGTACTTCACACGTGTGTGGGTCGAGGCCTCGAGCTAAACACCAGCTGGAGAACACTGACCATTTAAGGTGATAGAGGCGTCTGGTAGACGGAGCTCTAGCCTCCTTAATAGTGTTCAGGACACCTTCTGGGAGATCCTGGGGTACCCGTTGAGTGGCCATACATGTAGGGCCCACAAGTCGGGACGGGGATGCCAGATTGTCCCGTTGGCCTGAGTCAGAAGGTCGCACCTCACTGGGATTGGCCATGGGTCTGTTACAGACAGTTGCATCAGCTCTGGAAACCAAATCTGGGTTCGCCAGAGAGGAGCTACTAAGAGAACTGCGCTTCTCGTATTCCTGATCCGTTCGATGACCTGAGGGAGCATCGAGACCGGAGGAAACGCATAGAGAGGAAGGTTGGGCCAATCGTGGGCCAACGCATCCCTGCTCTTTGAAAAGAAGATTGGGCAGTGACAGTTGTCTTCTGAGGCGAAAAGATCTACTTCTGCCTTCCCGAAGACCTCCCAAAGCAGGAGAACTGTCTGAGGGTGGAGAGACCATTCCTCTGGGGGGACTCTGCCCCGAGAGAGCATGTCTGCTCCTATGTTCATCGTGCCTGGCACGTGAGCTGCCCTGAGCGAGCGCAGGTTGGTGTGAGCCCATAGCAGGAGCTGAGAGGCTATGGCAAACAGGTTGCGAGACCTGATGCCGCCCTGGCGATTTATGTAAGAGACCACCGACATATTGTCCGTCCGGACCAACACGTGGTGACCAGCCAGGTATGGGAGGAAGGCTTTCAGGGCTAGAAAAACTGCTCTCATTTCGAGGCAGTTGATGAGTAGGCGTTTCTCCGAGCTCGACCAGAGGCCGGAGATAGGCCTGCCCTCGTACAGAGCTCCCCAACCCAGGTTGGAAGCGTCTGTTGAAATTATCCTCCTCTCCGAAACCACCCCCATGCTTACGCCCTGCTGGTACCAGCTGGCGTCTTTCCAAGGGGCCAGGGCTTGAACACAGCGCTGGTCCACCTTGATAATCAAGTGGCCTGAGTGCCAGGCGTGGGGTGGCACCAGAGGTGCTAGCCACAGCTGAAGAGGACGCATACGCAGTAGGCCTAGTTGGAGTACTGATGATGCAGAGGCCATCAGGCCAAGGATCCTCTGAAACGTTCTGAGGGGTACATGAGAGCCCTTTAAGAACGATGCTGCGAGCTGCTGAATCGTTAAAGCACGGGCCGGTGTGGGCCATGCTTTCATAAGTACGGAGTCGAGAACTGTTCCCAGGAACGTGATGCGTTGGCTGGGCAACAGAATACTCTTGGAAAAATTGACCCTGAGCCCCAGACCTTCCAAATGGCTGAGGAGCCAGGCTCTGTGAGTATGTGACTCCGCCTCTGACTGAGTCAGTATGAGCCAGTCGTCGAGGTAGTTTAGGATGCGCATGCCCCGCTGCCTCAGGGGGGAGAGAGCTGCATCCATGCACTTCGTGAAAGTGCGAGGTGCCAGTGCCAGTCCAAATGGTAGAACTGTGTACTGGTATGTCTGCCCCTCGAAGGCGAATCTCAAGAATGGCCTGTGGTGGGGGTTCACTTGAATGTGAAAGTAAGCGTTTTTCAGATCTACTGAGAAAAACCAATCGCCTGGGCGAATTTGCGCCAGGATATGTTTGGTCGTGAGCATTCTGAACGGCCGTGACATGAGAGCCTTGTTCAGATGTCTGAGATCTAAAATGGGTCTCAGGCCGCCGTCTTTCTTTGGAACAAGAAAGTAACGGCTGTAAAAACCTGACTCGCTCTGAGAAGGGGGGATCTTCTCGATGGCCCCTTTTGCCAGCAGACTTAACACTTCGGTGCGGAGGACATGACTCAATGTGCTCCTTACCGTGGTTTGTATAACCGCGCGAAAACGCGGTGGTCTGCGGGCGAACTGAAGCGAGTAACCGCGCTTTATGATGTTCATCACCCAATCTGAGATTCCGGGGATAGCTTGCCAAGCTAGAGCCCGCAGAGCCAGAGGTATTATCATATCTGGAACGCCCAGTATCGGGGGCTCGGACTGACATGTATGTAGGTGAGAAATTTTGCTCGATTTGTGCTTTTTGTGGGTCGCTGTTAAAACAGCGTTTGTGTGCAGGGGTGCGTGACAGGTGACGGGCCCATGTACTGCATTTAAAACTGCTCCAACCGCCTGAACTGAAGAGGGGGCTGCGAGTAGCACTCGAGCGACTTTTGGGGCTGGTCCGGCCGCGGCGGGACAATGACCCCTCTTTAAGCTGGTTAGGACGGCTTCTTGGGCTCGTGATCGAGCGTGAGCTTAGGCCGTGGGCCCTGGCGCTTCGGGAACGGGAACCGTTTAGCAGGCTTCGGGTGCTGGCTGGTCTCAGCCGCTGGGCGGGGCTGGAGGACCTGTGAAACTACCCTCTCAGGTCGCGCCGTGCTCTTGGGGCGCCGTTGGACTGAGCTAGAGCGTTTGGGCAGAAAGTGCTTCATAGCGCTGGAAGCTTTCTGAGCCTCAGTGAAGCGTTCTGCGAAGCCGCTGACAGACGGGCCGAAGAGACCGGATGGTGTAACTGGAGAGTCGAGGAAGGCGGTCTTATCTGCGTCCCTGATCTCAGTTAAATTCAGCCACAGGTGGCGCTCTAAAACCACCAGGCTGGCCATGTTGCGGCCCAGGGCTTGAGCAGTGGTCTTAGTGGCCCGCAGCGCCAAATCCGTTGCACTTCTGAGGTCCTTAAAGGTGTCTGGGTCAGGGCCTGACTCATCCATGGAGCGGAGGAGCTTAGCCTGGAAGACTTGAAGGGTCGCCATGGCGTGAAGTGCAGAGGCGGATTGACCAGCGGCAGCATAAGCGCGGCTGGCGATGGCCGATGTGGTCCTGCACGGCTTAGATGGGTGCACAGTCTTAGACCTCCAACTACCTGCAGTGGGAGGGCATAAGTGTGCGGCGACCGCTTCCTCCAGTGGAGGGAGAGACATATAGCCTTTTTCTTCAGCGCCGTCAACAGTGGAGAGCGTTGAAGAAGCAGATGAGCGCGTTCGCGCTGAAAAGGGCGCGCGCCAGCTCTTAGTGAGCTCTTCGTGGACCTCAGGCAGAAAGGGGGGCGGCGCGCTGACGAGGGGCCTGATGGCGCCCCGGCAGGAACCATTCGTCGAGGCGGCTTCTGGGCGGTTCAACAGGAGAAACCCATTCGAGTCCCAGCTCGTTGACAGCGCGAGACATGACACGGAAGAGTTCGGCGTCGATGTTCGCTCGAGTGTCGGAAGAAACCAACTGAGAGGGGGGGACGGGGTCCGCGGAGCCCGACCAATCCTCGCTCTCAGATGCCGCCACGGAAACTGCGTCATCATTTTCTTCAGCAGATCCGCCAAAAGAGACAAGTCCCGCCGCATCAGATGAGGGGCGTTGGTCGCTCCGAGAAAATAGAACTGGAGAAGGGGGCGTGGGCGAAGCACGTGGAGAAAGGCCCGGCGTGCATTCGCTAAACTCACTGCATTCAGGACGCCTCTGCTCGCGTCGCTTCTTCCTACGGGGCTCGCGGGGCGCCGAAGACGGAAGATGGGCGGGATCACTCACCGACGAAGCGAGGGCGAGTCTCGAGCGTAGAGTAGAAACAGGCATCCCGTCGCAGAAAAGGCAGCCGCCTTTGGTGAGCGCTGACTCGGCGTGCTCAGGGCCGAGACAGGCAGCGCACTGTGTGTGTCTGTCAGACACATGCAGGGGAACCCCGCAAGATAGACAGAGAGAGGGAGGCATTTGAAGCAACGCCTATGCGCTGTGAAAACAGCGATTTTGCTCTTTTAGATAGAGAAAAAGGATACTCGTCGGATGCCACAGGGAAACGCTTGGCTGGCAGGTGCCGAGATGCGAAGCTGTTCCGCTGGAAGGCTTTTCAGACGACGAGCGGCTTCTATCCGGAGATGATCAGCGACGAGGTGAGTCGAGCTGAAGGAGATTAAATCTGTCAAATGGCGGATTTTATCTGTATTTATATTCTATGGTCACGTGTATTTTCGCGCGCTTGACTTTGGCAGTGTGCCAAGCGCCCTGATTGGTTCGCGCGCCTCTGCCTATCCGCCATTGGTTCGTGCAGTTGCCACAGCACAGCCTATCAGCATGCTCGCGCGAGCCTGATGCTCTCGCCTGTGCTGCAGCAATGCGTTTTAAAATAAAGGCTTCAATATTCTCGAGAAAAGGAGTTTTCCCACAGCGTTTGCAACGCAGTACGAGAGAACGTTCTCGTAAGGGAACTACTGTTATATGTACTGTTACAAATAAAAAAGATTGAGTAATCTTATAAATATAATTAATACAATGGAAAACTTGTAAATTGTCATTCCTAGATATCCCTTTGTGACACTTCACATTAGATGGTTTTTCATGTTAATAATTATGTTTCTTCTAAGTTTTTTGTTTGTCATCAGTTATGTACATTAGGGTTCCCTTTCATAGGTACAGTTGATGCTGTGTCAGTAGCTGACGCTATTCTATCCAGACAGTGTTAAACTTGTCTGGTTGGTCATTAAGCTCTCTGAGTTAAATGCTGAATAAGCATCAGTCTTTGAGGAGTTTTAGATGTTATATTATTTTAATTTATATATACTGTATACACACACACACACACACATACTGTATATATATATATATATATATATATATATATATATATATATATATATATTAGGGGTGTAACGGTTCACAAAATTCACGGTTCGGTTCGATACGATACACTTGTGTCACGGTTCGGTACGGTTCGGTTCGGTACGTTTTCCATAGGCTACAGCAAAAATAAATAAATGGCAGAGAAATTCCTTGAATTCATTTTTTTTCAATTATTATTTTATTTAATGAAACTAACATCATAAAGTATGATTTTTTTGTTGTTGTTGTTTTTTTTACAGAGCAATAATGGAGCTATACTTGACTCTTCTTATGAGCATATAAAACAAAACAGCTCCTTGGACAAAATTAAATGTAATATTGTAGTAGTAGGCTAGTTATAAACAAAGGTTTATTTTAGTTCAGATTAACATTTGAGGGCAGCAATTGTATTCATAATGTCAAAATAAAACAGACGTAATGTTACTTGAAAGTATTATAGCCCACTATTCCTGACAAACTTCCATACCTTGCAGTTAGTGTTACTACAGTAAATCCATGGTGAATGTTGCTGATCTGTGGACACCGGCCAGTTCATTCATGGCACGATGTTTCTTCCTGGTTTCCACGTCAGCGCTGTTTGATCCGTTAATAACATAGAAATGTGCATATTTCTCACTAGATCTTGCAGCGATGTTATTACTTCAGTGGCGAATTCAAAAAAGCATTTGAAATTCAAATGCTTTCTTTACTGGTCTGGATCTCTTAGCGCTGAGTGGTATTGCTTGGTCAGGCTCGCGCATAGGGCTCCCGCTTCACAGCGAGTCCCGCTTCACAGGTCAAAACTGATAAACGGTCCACACAAACACAATAAGAGTAGCTCAGTTTCGTTCCTTACATTGCATTTGCCAGTTGATGTTGTCGTCGCGCCAGGCTCTATGAGCGCGCTTGCCACCCGCGACGTGCCTTCATTTGAAATAACGAAATTTTGGTCGGCAGAAAAAATGGTCCAACGAACCATTCGGTACGTAATGCGTACCAAAAACCGAACCGAAAGCCTCGTACCGAACGGTTCGATACGAATACGCGTATCGTTACACCCCTAATATATATATATATATATATATATATATATATATATATATATATCATTCAAAACATGTTACAAATTAAGAGTTTGGTTCCAAAACGCGATAAACAGCATTTAAAAAAAAAATGATTGAGTTCCCGCAAAAATCAGTATTGTATCTGGTCGCGTGACATCGCTTAGAGCACCTTTTAAGTAGTGGAGAGCTATATGGAATCAGTAATGTCATGCAGCTCCCATTCACTGCTCTTACTGAAGAGTTTATGGTGGCATGTACGAGAGAATCCCTACAGTTCAAAGATTCAAGGAACCCAAAGTTGTCGTCAGCCAGTATAGAGGTGAGAAAAATGGAGGGTGGAGCTGGCGGAGTCCCCCCTAAGGCAGAATGCATTGGTGGGAAATTTGGAAAATGGCAGAGCATGTTTGTGATATTTCCCAAAGGTCCAAGTTCGTAAGGCTTGGGGCGAAGATCGTCACCACCTGATCCATCAGGAAGTCAGATCCAGTGTGGAAGTTGAGCGAGTTAGTAGGATGGTTGGGTTAAGGCAACAGGGAGCATGGGCGAAATGGATAGGCATATCTGCATATCATGCAGGCAGACTACTTTCATGTCAAGTTCCTTGTCCAGGCTGTGTATGGCACACTACCAAGTAAGGCTCATTGGAACATCTTCTCAACAACTGCCCAAAGGCCTTTTGGAAAGGCCGTTATCACTGGTGCCATGATCAGGTGCATAGGGCAGTTGCTGATAGTATAGCTAAGGCCATAAATATCAGCAAAAAAGAATGTGCCCCCATATAGTCCATCAGTTGAAGTCCCAACCGCACACTGTAATAAAATCTCTCCAGCCAGACATGATCATTAGCTCTGAGGTCACAAAACAGCTGATCAAAATGAGCATCTTGGACGGAAGCCTGTTGAAGGGATCAGTTCAAGACACACAGGTCCAGGATTGACAGACCCAGAGAGCGCTGTTCCGAAGGGGGGGGGGCAGAATCTGTCATGATTCTGCCTTGTCCTTGATTTTCTCTAGTCTTGAGGCAGGATCATGACAGACCCATGTTTTGTGTGCCTTTTGTTTTGGCCATGTGCTTGTGTTGTCTCGTTACCTTGCCCCACCCCCTTGTTATCCTCGTTTTGTCAATATTGCTTTACCTGTGTCACCTGCCGTCATTATTAGTTTCTCCCTATTTAATCCCCTTGTGTTTGCTGTCCTGTGCCGGTTCATTGTCATTCATTGTGTGAATCTATCTGTGAGTAACCTGTTGAAAGTCTTTTCTAGAAAGAAGAGTTTGATCCTGTCTTAGATGTTAGTTTATTGTCTAGTTTATTGTCTGAGTCTTAGTCTAGTGTTGTCAGTCTAAAATAGTCTATCCTGTCTTGTTTTGCCCCTTTGTGGGTTTTGTTTTCTGTTTTTGTCGTTAATAAACCCTGTGTGAAGTATTTACTGTCTGCAATTGGGTTCACCCTCCGCATCCTCATAACATTTTGGTTGTGTCTAATGGTCTACATAGATTATGAATTGATCTTAAGTAGTACAGTTGTAGTAGCAAAGGTGGTAATAATTGTTATACTTATAGGGTGTATTCTGCCATAATTTCATACAGCGTTCTGATTATTTTGTTGCGTACTTTTGGAATTGTGTGACACGGTTCCTTGGTGTCAAGTCTCGCCTGGACATCTTTGGGAAAAGTTGGAATGACAGTCACAAGGGGTAGTCCCCTGTTAGCTGCTTCACCACTGCAATACAACATCAATACATCAGTTACCAATTGACCGTTCGCAAAGACCCGCCCCCTTTAGGTACTGTTGCTATGTCCGACAAGCCACGCCACACCATGTTCTCACGCAGTGAAAAATACATCACGGAGCAGAGAGGACACTGACAACGTGCTGACAGTCAGGACAGACCAGGTTACTTTAGATCAGGCATTCTCAACCCTGGTCCTCGAGGGCCACTGACCTGCAGAGTTTAGCTCTAACCCTAAATCAAACACACCTGAGCCAGCTAATTAAGCTAATTAAGCCTTTCAGGATTACTGGAAAGCTACAGGCAGGTGAGTTTGATCAAGGTTGGACCTAAACTCTGCAGGACAGTGGCCCTCCAGGACCAGGGTTGAGAACCCTTGCTTTAGATATTAAACAAAGTCGCAACTTTCAAATTTGGGTAATTTTTTTAAATTAATTTAAACAATAAATACCGTTTTGTGGCTCTTTAATGTGTCTGACAAATCGCTGTAGAGCCTCTGTTAAAGCTGCTTGTGAACTGATCGTTAGTGGTGGGCAGATCGAGGCTTTGTGAAGCAATGAAACAGTTGAACCAAATGGTCCATATCCGACACCCGTCTCAACGGTGACACCTAGTGGTCACTTGCAGGTGTTGATCTGAAACAACCTTGACGAGCCATTAAATATTTTTTTTATTATTGTATTTTTCTAATATGTGAAGCTTGTAACCTATAGGCTCCTCACTGTGCATAATGTTATTTTGGTCCTGCAAAATGAATATTAATAAAAGATATCAAGCCACAATGTCTCACTTTTTTAGAGATTTTTATTAAAAAATATTAATTTCTCTGCTGTGGGAGGACTTAGCCTACTTCTTTTTTTACAGATAATTTCTCCAGCCTTTGAAAAAATCCTCTCACAAGGGACACTTGTTGCTGGCATGCAAAGATATTTTTTAGCTAGGACATACAAATGAGGAAAGATTACTGCTCTCTCTTTCCAGTAAGTTATGGATCATGAGTTCAGGGCAAATACACAAATTTCAAATTCTCCTCAAATGGCGCATCATGGATGATGTATTGTTGCAGTAGGCTAGCAGCCGATCACAATACACACATCTCACTTTATTTGGGGTTTCTAAACGGATATGCTCCCACACCACAGATGTACGGCATCTCTTCTGGGGAGCCTCCATTTTATCTATCTATCCAAATCTATGTATCTATCTATATGAATCTATCTATGTATCTAGATATATATCTATAATCTATATATGTATCTATCTATAATCTATCTATGTATTTATATATGTATCTATAATCTATCTATATATGTATCTATCTATTAATCTATCTTGCTATATATATTTATATCTATGTATCTATTAATGTGTCACTATATGTATACTCTGTCTGTCTCTAGCCTATCAGTCAATGTGTTGTGTAAATTTAAATGTAAGCCTAAATAGCCTATAACTAATCAAATCGCACTATGTCACTATATCACCAAAAATCTGCTATCTCAAAATCAAACTCCTCTCACAAAAACCCACGAGGTCAATATGCGTTGATTTCACTTTTATACAGATGCGCGATTGTGTGGTCTGTTCCCGACCCTGTCAATCAAACGCTGATTCGGCGGACCACACCTGATGAAACACTTAGTGAAACACTTCGAGGCTTCGTTTGGCCATAGTCACGTGACATGGGTGTTTTGAATCACGCTTCAGATCAGTGTTTCGAAACATCTGCGCTTCGGGATCTCGCAAAGCTTCGGAACGACTGTTTCGCGTCAGCCATCCCTACTGATCGTCTCTTCCTTCTAATTAATTTATAGCATCAAATAAACATGAACATAAGGAGGAGTGTTGTTTTAACTGCGGAAAGACGTCAGTACACTCCGTTTTTTCAAGTTTAAATCCTCCAAAGTTAATCTACTAACTCTCCTGATTGCTTTGTCGGACAAAAATGGCGGATTCGGCAGGTGGCGGATTATGATTGGTCAGATCGCCTGCCAATCAAACTCCCTGCAAAGGGTCAATTGTGGGTGGATTCTATTGCATAAAAAGAGATCAAATTCACCATCCAGCAAAAGCCCAAATGAGCAGACAAACTCTTGTTAAATACATTTACACATTTATCTTGTTGAACACATTTACCAAAACGGGACCCTCATAATGCGACTTCAACTGGTACCGGCTCTAATACAATAGGAGTCTCAGACTCCTTGTATTGGCGTACAAATTGTTGAAATTTTAGTTGCTTTTTGAAGGAACCATCAAACAGGTAGCCAACCATGGCTTCAGTGAGTCCACAGTCCACTGATTCTCCATCCACTTCATTTTCTGAACAAAAGCAAAATTACAACAGTTATAGACTAATATGCTATCAGTTTCTGTTTGCATTGCGTATTTGCAATTTGCATTGCGTAACTCCGCCCCACCCTGGGGGTATATAAGGAAGTACGCTGCAACATGCAGATATGTTTTTGCTTCGGAGCCAAGAGTTTTCTTCACTCCTACAAGACATTCTGTATCATCTTCACTCTACGAGACGAGCGGCTCTTCAGTGTGTTTGTGTGACGGCGTGTTCCAGCGAGATCGCATTGCCTGCTGCTGATCTGTGCAGTGATCTGCCGACAGTGTGTGTGTTTCTCCCTGGGCGCTTCAGCACTCTGCTGAGCTTTTCTTCTCTCTAAAAGAGCTGCACGCGGCACGTCTTTTTCAAGACGGTTCGCCCGTGTATTTACTGGATGTGGGCGCGTGATTCATCCGCCTAACGGTCACGAGCGCTGTCTCGCGTGTTGGGCTTATTCACGCTCGGCAGCGCTCGTGGATGAGTCACATTTTCTTTGCGGGAACGTGACCATCGCGATGTTTATAGATCGAGACTCAATGATCTCCGTGTGGGTAGAGTCCCCTCTGCCACACCCCAATCTATCTCTTCCTCGAGAGGGGATACTTTGGCTGGTGGCCAGGGTGATCTGAGGGTTACAGTGTGGCATAATACCGACGAGCATTCCTCGGGCCACGCCCCCCTCCACATCGCAAACCGTGGGGCTTCCGTGTGTGCCTGGTTTCTCTCGGGGACCCAGTGTTTTCATTCGGGGCTCCAGCAGGTGGTGTCATGTCACTCACAGCATCACAAGGCGGGCTTGATTCCTCTGGAAATGAGGATTCGACTGCGTTGCCTCCCTCTGGAGTGTCAGCGTTAGTCGGGTCAGATCCAGAGCTGATGGCCATGCTTTCCCGGGCAGCTGAAAGCATCGGCAGGAGTGGCGCCGCCCTCCCCCCGAGCGCTGTAGGCTTCCCGGATGTGCATCAGGACGCTTCCGGCCCGCGGGAGTCCACATGACTTTTCGCGGCCCGCGGGCGTCCTCCGCCTTCGCTGCACTCGATCGCGTGGCGATCATGGGCTGTATGTTCTCTGTCACTATCGTGGCACAGGCATGCAGTGCTGTGTGTCGCCTTCGCGGCAGTGCTGACTCGGGAGTTCTCTCAGACCAGGCCGCCGTGGAACGCTGGTCCTTCCCTGGCCAACACTGACAGAACGCGGAAACTCGACCACGTCCCCACGCAGGGACGCTATGCCTCCCATGTCTGGGCTGGTCGATCCGCCACGCACACTACTGACCTCGCTCTACGGGCGACATCGGTACCCGCGTGATCCCGGGGCCAGGTGATGTCCACAGCTGTGGTCCAGGAATGGGCTCAGCCAGGTTGATGTGAGGGGGTCTGAGAATTCATTTTCTCAGCTCCCCCATGTCCCAGGCTGGGCTCCTCGGCGGTGTGGTTGAGGACTGTACCCTACAGTCTTTGACCCCCCCAGAAGCAGACTGAGGCCTTCTGCACCGACGGTCATCCGTCCGTGCAGTCTCCTTAGTCTGCTTCCCGCCGAGGCCGCCTCCCTGCGGCCCCTCCCCTCGAGCCTTCACTGGCCCCGAGCAGGAGAGGGTTGCAGGAGGGCGGCACCGCCCGTCTCTGCCCCTTAGCCGGCCAAACGCCAGGCTAAGCAGCATTCTCGAGACGGGTGGCTTGCTCGGCGGTGTGATTGAGGACTGCGCCCAACAGTCTTCGATCCTCCCCTGAAGTGGACTGAGGCCTTCTGCACCAATGGTCATCCTTCCGTGCGGTCTCCTTAGTCTGCTTCCCGCCGAGGCCACCTCCCTGCGGCTCCTCCCCTCGAGCCTTCACCGGCCCCGGGCTGGAGGGGGATGCAGCTGGCCAGACACCAGGCTAAGCAGCACTTTCGAGACGGGCAGCTTGGAGTTAGGGCTCAGTTCTTTTCAGAAGTTGGTAGCAGGGCCACTCCGTCCCCCGGTGGAGGGCCGCGGGAGAATCTCTTATTTCAAGAACTGATGCCCCTTCCTCCGAGCCCCAAGAGGCTGTGGATGACAGTGCGCGCCGCTCACGAGCCTCGCCACTCTCGTCCCCTTCTGTCGCCAGACCCCTGCCAGAGTATGCCCCCGTGGGACGCTGGTCCTCCCCTGGCCTCCTCTGGCAGGGCGCGGCTAATGACCGTGCCCCCACACCGGGCCGCTATGCCACCCACGTCCGGGCCGGTCATTCCGCTTCGCTGCACCACCAGTGTACGTCTGGCTCGCTTGACCCCGCTGGTACGGCTTTTGGGAGCTTCCCAGACTGTCCCGTTGGGTCGCGAGAACCATCAGGCTCGGCTACGTGATTCAGTTCGCACGGTCTCCTCCCCGCTTCAGGGGAGTCCGCTTCACTATGGTCGGTGGCAATGCCCCTGTCATGAGAGTGGAGGTCGCCACCCTACTGGCGAAGGGTGCGATCGAGATTGTCCCTCCAGCCGAAATGAAGTCCGGCTTTTACAGCCCCTACTTCATTGTACCGAAGGCAGCGATCGACCTGAAGGACGCCTACTTCCATGTCTCCATTCTTCCTCGACACAGACCGTTCTTACGGTTTGCTTTCGAGGGGCAGGCATACCAGTACGCGGTTCTCCCCTTCGGGCTAGCCCTGTCTCCTCGCGTCTTTACGAAGGTCGTCGAGGCAGCCCTTGTTCCCCTACGCGAACACGGGGTTCGCATCCTGAACTATCTCGACGACTGGCTGAGCTCACTCTCGAGATCAGGTTTGCGAACACAGGGACCTGGTGCTTCGGCACGTAGCTCGTCTGGGCCTTCGGGTCAACTGGGAGAAGAGCAAACTCTGCCCCGTGCAGAGGATCTCTTTTCTCGGTATGGATATCGACTCGGTCGCCATGTGCGCGCAGCTTACGAGCGAGCGCGCGCAGTCACTGCTGACTTGCCTTCGTCAGTTCGAGGGCAAGAGTGCGGTTCCACTGAAATTATTTCAGAGGCTCCTGGGGCATATGGCATCCGCAGCCGCAGTAACGCCGCTCGGATTGCTTCATATGAGACCGCTTCAGCTTTGGCTTCGCGATCGAGTCCCGAGGTGGGCATGGCAACACGGCACGCTCCGAGTCCCAGTGACTCCGACCTGCCGTCAGACCTTCACCCCGTGGTCGAACCTCAGTTTTCTTCCGGCTGGTGTGCCCTTAGAACGAGCTTCCAGGCATGTTGTTGTATCAACAGATGCCTCCACCACGGGCTGGGGCGCCATGTGCAACGGACATGCTGCCGCGGGTTCCTGGACAGGTCCCCAACGCCTTTGGCATGTCAATTGCCTCGAGTTGCTGGCTGTACGCCTTGCCCTGCACCGCTTCCGGGCGTTGCTCAGGGGTCAACACGTACTAGTCCGGTCAGACAATACCGCCACAGTAGCGTACATCAACCGACAAGGTGGTCTACGCTCCCGCCGTATGTCGCAACTCGCCCGCCACCTCCTCATATGGAGTCAGAAGCATCTGAGGTCGCTTCGAGCCATTATATCCCGGGAGACCTGAACCGTGCGGCCGACGAGCTGTCTCGGCTTCGGCCTCTTCCTGGAGAATGGGTCAGACTTTGCGCAAGATCAGGGAGGACGAGGAGCAGGTGATATTGGTTGCCCCGTATTGGCCCAACCGCACCTGGTTCCCAGAACTAGTACTCCTCGCGACAGCACCTCCCTGGCCTATCCCTCTGAGGAAGGACCTGCTTTCTCAGGGACGGGGCACCCTGTGGCACCCTCATCCCGATCTTTGGAACCTCCACGTGTGGCTCCTGGGCGGGACGAGGTAGGTTTGAGTACCCCACCACCAGTGGTGGTGGCTACCATCACTTCCGCTAGAGCATCTTCCACGAGACATGTCTATGCGTTGAAGTGGAACCTCTTCGTCAAATGGTGTTCTTCTAAACATCAAGAACCCTCGAAATGCCCGATCAGTGTCGTGCTTTCCTTCCTGCAAGAAGGGTTGGAGCAAAGGCTGTCTCCCTCCACCCTGAAAGTGTATGTTGCCGCCATTGCCGCACATCACGACGCAGTTGAAGGTAAGTCTCTAGGAAAGCACGACCTGATCATCAGGTTCCTGAGGGGAGCGAGGAGACTGAATCCTCCTCGTCCTCCCCTCATGCCCTCTTGGGACCTCTCAGTGGTTTAACTGCCCTGCAGAGTGCTCCCTTTGAGCCTCTGCAATCAGTGGAGCTTAAGTTCCTGTCTATGAAGACAGCGCTCCTGGTTGCATTGGCCTCCATCAAGAGGGTAGGGGACCTGCAGGCATTTTCGGTTGACGAAGCGTGCCTGGAGTTCGGACCGGCTCTCTCACGTGATCCTGAGACCCCGGCCTGGATATGTGCCCAAGGTTCCCACCACACCCTTTCGAGACCAGGTGGTGAACCTGCAAGCACTGCCTTTGGAGGAGGCAGACCCAGCCTTGGCACTGCTCTGTCCAGTACGCGCCCTCCATGCTTACGTAGACAGAACGCAGTGTTTCAGGACCTCTGACCAGCTCTTTGTCTGTCATGGTGGGAAGCTGAAGGGAAAGGCTCTCTCCAAGCAAAGGTTGTCTCACTGGATAGTGGACGATATTGCTTGGCTTACCAGCAGCAAGGTCGACCATGCCCCCTTGGTGTGACGGCCCACTCCACCCAGAGTGTGGCATCCTCTTGGGCTCTAGCGCATGGCGCCTCGCTAACAGACATCTGCCGAGCTGCAGGCTGGGCGACACCTAACACATTCGCGAGATTCTATAATCTCCAAGTGGAGCCAGTTTCTTCTCACGTACTCGCTTCAACTAGCCGGTAATAGATTCTGCTCATGTGTATTCGCTTGCTCGCCATTCCTCTCCACGGACGGGATTCGTGCGATGTTTTCTCAGGTGAGCCTAATAAGCCATGAGTCTCCTACAGCACTGACGACGTCAACGCCAGAGTCATGCCACCGGCAGCTTTCGCGCTTGGCTAGGTGCCTCCATGTGCATGGTTCCCCCTCTGGGCGACCCCCACATGTGTATTTCCACTGTAAGCCTCTTCGAGCATGTGTCTTTCCCTTGGCAAGCCACCCTGCCACCCCTGGGGTTGAAATATTCCACCTGCGGTTGGACACCCCAGTGTTTCTCCGTATGTAGCCATCCGGGGTCATATGTGTATTCCAAGTCCCCCCCTTCGGGTTCGGCATGATTGCATATTCCACTGAGATATGCTTCCCAGTGTACCTTGGTATTCCTGTGTTAAGTAGGAGTCCTTCGTCCCTGCCAGTCTCACGACAGGGAGCTCAGACTTACGCAGGGCACTGGAAGACAGACGAGAGGTGGCGTGATTTCACTGGGAACCCCATTCGTCGTCATCCGACGTAACTCGGAGTTACGTATATACGTATGTAACCCTCGTTCCCTGAGTAGGGAACGGAGACGTTACGTCTCCCTGCCACTTCCGCTGTACCGCTGGAACGCCTGAGTTCAGTCTCGGCTCCTCAGCGAAGACATATCTGCATGTTGCAGCGTACTTCCTTATATACCCCCAGGGTGGGGCGGAGTTACGCAATGCAAATTCCGCAGACCCATGGCATTTCATTGCCATAGGCTCGTTTTATATACTCGAAGATGACAGGCTTTCTAAGCGAAACCCCATTCGTCGTCATCCGACGTAACGTCTCCGTTCCCTACTCAGGGAACGAGGGTTGCATACGTAACCGAGACGTTCATGCATTCATGACCTCGAGACTGGATTACTGTAATGCTTTATTAGCTGGTTGTCCTGCATCCTCAATAAACAAGCTACAGTTAGTCCAAAATGCCGCCGCTAGAGTTCTTACGAGATCAAGAAAATATGATCATATAACACCGATTTTATCATCACTGCATTGGTTACCTATAAAGCTCTGTATTAATTATAAGATATTGCTACTGACTTATAAAGCCCTAAACGGCTTAGCTCCAGTCTATTTAACGGATCTTCTATCACCCTATAATCCATCGCGCTCTTTAAGATCACTAAATTCAAGGCTTTTGGTCATACCTAGGATATCCAGAACCACCAAAGGAGGGAGAGCATTTTCACATTTGGCTCCAAAACTCTGGAATAGTCTTCCTGATACTGTTCGTTGCTCAGACTCGCTCTCCCAGTTTAAAACTAGATTAAAGTCGCATCTCTTCAGCCAGGCATTTATATAATCCTACAGTTCAAACTACAATCCGGCCTCTAGCTCATAAATGCCAGAGGAGAACTGGCCCCCGACTGAGCCTGGGTTCTCCCAAGGTTTTTTTTTCTCCATTAGGTCACCTGATGGAGTTTTAGGACACCATTAGGTCACTTGATGGAGTTTTTCGGTTCCTTGCCACTGTTGCCTTTGGCTTGCTCAGTTGGGGATATTTTGGGGATATTTAATTAAATTTTATCAATCAATAAATTCCTCTTGAAACAAACTTTGTTGTATTATTTTAATTTAATACTGTGAAGCTGCTTTGATACAATCTGTTTTGTGAAAAGCGCTATACAAATAAACTTGACTTGACTTGACTTGACTAATAACGTCTCAGTTACATATGGTAACCCTCGTTTCCTGAGTGAGGGAACAGAGACGTACGTCATGGTGACCGACGAATAGGACGTACAGTACTGTATACTTAAAAAGTCTTAGGCATGTTAATATCCGAAGAAGGAAGGTTTCTTCAAGCATCTTGGAGACGTTCCCGCAGTTCTTCTGGATTTAGTTTGTCTCAGTTTTTTCTGTTTCTTCATGTAATCACAGATGGACTCGATGATGGTAAGATCAGATCATCCTGGCTGTTGTCAGATTCCTTGTGCATACAGAAATCTCACTGGATTATTACAATTAATGGCAAAAAGAATGTTTGGAAATGTAAACTGATATTTCCTACTGACACACTACAGCAAAAGATATAAATAACTGACTTAACTGAAGTGCAATCATCACCAGCTGCTTATTATACCTGCGCTGCGAGGCTGCACAGCTGATGCAAATGATTGCACGGCAATGTGTATTGGCTTGTTTTAGTTTCACTCGAAGTAGATTGGCCTCTCTAGCGAGATTCCTATTCGTCGGTCACCACGACGTACGTCATAGTGACCGGACGATAGGGAACGTCTCGGTTACATATGGTAACCCTCGTTCCCTGAGGGAGGGAACGGAGACGTACGTCCTATTCGTCGGTCACCACGACGTACGTCATAGTGACCGGACGATAGGGAACTGTAAAACACACACAGACTTAAGTACGTCCAAATGTGTGGAAAACGAGAATCGACAGAAAATGGCAGTTTAGCTTACTCTATGAACTGCTAAACTGAGCTAAACCAAATACGGTGCACTTATATTACTTATGAATGGGAGAAAGTGCAAAATAGGGCCAAGTAAGTTTAAGTCCAAACAGTTTAAATAAATACCCATCCATGACTGATGAAGTTATCATTCACTGCCGCTGCCACTGAAGCTCTGGTGCTATACTGCCCAGCAAAGGCAAAATACCTTAACTCGCTAGAGTGTGAAACTGAGAAAAATGACTTTAAAGTTTCTGTTTTGTCCAGACAAAAGTATTATAGGTAGGACTCCCAAAATTTGACAACTAGTTGCTATAATGAAGAAATGTTTGTATGCAAAAAATCTTGAGCTCAAAAATTGACCTTTGACCCTTGTTTGGCTGTTACTGTACTCTGCCTTTGTATCATATGCCAAAAATAAGGAGTCGTGCAAAGGCAAAAGGCAGTAACTGACATATAATCAATATTTGCTTGCTGTCCCCCATACTTACATCCATTATAAGAACACCTAACCAAGGTCTAGTCATCATGGTATGTGTTTTAAATTATATAGAAGACCTTTGGTTGTTCCTATTTAGTGCTATAATGATCAGGATAGTGCAGCAACACTAACAAAGTTAAACAGTATGACAGTTACAGATAAACAGATAAGTTACTTTGCAGTACAGTATGTACAGTATGAATAAATGCAAGAAATATTTTCACAATAAAGATCATTTAATTATAATTGAACACAACTGTTAAAATAAATTACAGAGGACCAGTAATTTATCAATTTGCAACAAGAATATTTCATATTCATTAGGCGTGTTTAGGCCTTTATTTTGAAATAGCAATAAACATGAAAAATCATGAAAGATTGGTAGAAAGCTCAGTTTGTTTTTATACCAAGAGTTCAAAAAATAACACCAATTCAATTTTATTAAACAAAAAAAAAGTCAGATTTTTAAAAAATATATAAACAAAAATATGATGGATTCTCGATTTGTGATGCGGCTGCCAGCTATAACGCACATATATGCTCTTTTTATGCGTTTATTAGAGGTTGAATTATAATGACGGTGACAGTTAAAGGGTTAAGGGCCACCAAACTGCTCAAGATGCAGTCAACGAACTCGACTTGGATTACTGCTTTTTAATTCTGAGATAATATAGACAGAGTCAACCGAAAAAAAGTTGGAATTACTTTTACCATTTAGGTTAGCCTACTTTGTACGGACGTTAGCGATGACTAGCTTAGTGCTATATGGATTTGTGTAAGATCTGACATGAACACCTGCAAGAAGGAAATATGGCTCAAACACGTATGGATTGTTGTGGATACAGCAGATGACGTGCATTGCTATGGATTATGGATTATGCATCTTCCATGGATTATATCGGATTGCATGGAAAGGTAGGATGCCTGTGTATTTAATAATTGGTTTTCGGCGTCTGATGTGAGGCGAGTGTCAGCGTCAACGTTAGCGCTAATTTACGTGACACAGATTAAATTTAGCTAGCTCCGGGCTGTCACTGACATCAAGATCTGAACCATCGCCCTGAACAAAAATAACAACATTTATGACAACCTATTAGCTTGCATAACATCTAAGTATGGCTTGTTCACCTTGCTTTGTTTCTGATTGCATGGTTAGCAGTTTGTCTGGCCAAAGATGTGTTGTGTCATGTGTATGTTACGTGGTTTGGTGACAATTAAAGAGCGGCAAACTTTGACAGTATGACAAAGCCAGAGTACAGTAACATCACAGCGGCACCGTAACATCTCTCTTGATGCCAGGCTAAACAAAGTCAGAACACCTTAACTCAACTTCAGCGTGCTGGAACAAAGGCAAAGAGCCGTAACAACTGTTACGGCGTTCTGCTGTGGTTTCTCGTATGGTTTTGGAAGTTACGGTTGTCATAGCCCTTTATTTTCTCGTTAAAACAATCAAATTGACTCACGATATTTATTCACATGATAAAGGAGGTCTCAAATACCACAAAAATGACACTAACTCATTTTTGACCAAACATGATGTTACGGCGTTTTGCCTTTGTTGGGCAGTATAGAAGAAGTGTTCGTAATGGGCCGTTCACACAGAATGCTTCTTTGCGTCTAAAATACGCGATCTTAATGCTCATAAACCTCGACTTAGATTGTAGACTGAACAGAGATTGTTGAAAAGGTGCAAAGGAATAGAAAAACGCGTTCTGTGTAAAGATTTCACATGCGCATTGGCTGGTCTAGCCTGAATAATATTTTTTATCGCGGTTTGAAACAACATCTATGGGACAGGTCATGTCAGATTTTGTTGCTGAATTGATAAATGTTATTTAATTTGAGCAGTTTTTGAGATTTCAGGATTCCCTCGTCCTGTGAGGTCATTCGACAGCAGACTGCGGGAAAAAAATGGGTTGCACTGCCTAAGACTGCAGGGGCCCTTGCTTAAATAAAACAATTAAATGGCGATGACAACCCAGTTCGATTGCGCATTAAACGTAGCAGATGTGCCCACTGCCCAGTGCCCACAATCACTACGTTCTGCATGTCTCACGGTTTCTGTAAAAACGAAACCAACATGCATTCGCTCTGCTCAGGCGGACAATGCTCTCGGTGTGGTAAATGTGCCCGCTATCCGACGCCCACATCCACACATAGGCATGACAAGTCCTACGGGACTCGCCCAGCCCTCCCCCTCTTGGTTAACCACCGCAGAGGAGTTGAGCGCGGGCAATCTGCCCGCTGTTATCAGCGCGCCCTCTGCCCCGAATGTCATAAGCGCGACGCTTATGTTGCAGCACACCGAAGCCCCTCTGTCGCTGAGCGACCAGAGCACGCTTAACATTCAACCCCTAGCCATTCATGCAGATGCATGGGCGAGGCTACCCGGGGTTTCGAAGTGGGTGCTAGACATTATAGAAAGAGGCTATTCGCTACAGTTTCGTTATCTCAAGCTCAGAGCGAAGGAGGGCTATACACCAGATACTTCCTGGTACCGAAAAAAGACGGGGGTCTCAGACCCATACTAGATCTAAGGCAACTGAACAGAGTGCTTGCAAAGCGACAGTTCAGAATGCTCACGACCAGAAAAATCCTCGGGCAGATTCGCCGAGGAGATTGGTTTGTGTCAATAGATCTGAAAGACGCGTATTTTCAAATACAGATAGCGTCACGTCACAGGCGATATTTGAGATTCGCCTTCGAGGGCCAGGCATATCAGTACACAGTCCTACCGTTCGGCTTGTCCCTAGCACCCCGTACATTTACGATGTGCATGGACGCAGCGCTCGCACCCCTCAGACTACAGGGCATGCGAGTATTGAACTACTTGGACGATTGGCTGATTCTAGCTCAATCTCACTCGGTGCTCATAGATCACAGGACCATTTTACTCGATCACCTCGAGAATCTGGGTCTCAGAGTCAATTGGGCGAAGAGTTCTCTGTCCCCCAGACAGATAATATCTTTTCTGGGCACAGAACTGGACTCGCTGTCTATGATAGCGCGTCTGTCACCACAGCGCGTACTAGACATTCAGCGCACAGCGAGTTCTTTCCGCTGTGGCGCATCTGTCCCGCTCAAGAAATTTCAGAGGATACTAGGTCTCATGGCCTCAGCATCATCACTACTTCAGCTGGGCTTGCTTCACATGCGCCCGCTACAGTTCTGGCTGAAAGCGCGAGTGCCGCGCCGAGCGTGGGCTTCCGGTCTGCTTCGTCTCAAGGTCAATCAGAAATGCATCGCAGCTCTGAAACCTTGGAAAGCAACCGACTGGTACCAATCAGGTGTAAGCCTGGGGACTTCCTCGAGTGTGAAGGTAGTGTCTACGGACGCATCCACCTCGGGATGGGGAGCGCTGCTCGAGGGCAGACCGTTATTCGGCCAATGGTCAGAACGGGAGAAGCTTCTACACATAAACTGCCTCGAAATGCTGGCAGTAGACAACGCGCTGACGCGTTTTTGTCCCCAAATACGAGGACACCACGTCCTGGTCCACTCGGACAACATGTCAGTGGTGTCCTACATAAATCGCCAGGGCGGCCTCAGGTCCCGAAACCTGCACAGGCTGACAGAACGCCTCCTGGTGTGGGCTCAGCGCAACCTGCTCTCGCTGAGAGCAGCGCATGTGCCAGGGCTCCTAAACGTAGGACCGGACAGACTGTCCAGGAACAATGTTCCGACAGGCGAGTGGTCTCTACACCCACAGACAGTCCAGCTGCTGTGGAAGAAATTCGGCAGAGCGGAAGTAGACCTGTTCGCGTCTCAAGAAAACGCTCACTGTCTGGAATTTTTCTCCAAGAGCAGGGACGCGCTGGCTCATGTATGGCCCCGCCGCCCGCTCTATGCCTTTCCTCCCGTCTCTCCCCTGCCTCATGTGATAGAACGGATCAGGGAAGAAGGATGCTCAGTGCTACTCGTAGCGCCGTTCTGGAAAAACCAACCCTGGTTCCCAGTTCTGATGCAGCTAGCGAGCACTGCCCCATGGCCAGTGCCAGTGAGGAGGGACCTCCTCTCTCAGGCCAAGGGCTCGATTTGGCATCCGCGCCCAGAGCTGTGGTCCCTTCATGTTTGGGCCATCAACGGGTACCCGCTGACCTCCCAAGCGGAGTGTTAAACATGATCACGCAGGCTAGAGCTCCGTCTACGTGACGTCTCTATTCCTCGAAATGGTCAGTGTTCTCCAGCTGGTGCACAGCTCGTGGCGTGTCGCCCCCAGACTGTGGGGTGATGGAGGTTCTCTCCTTCCTACAAGAGCTGTTGGACAAGGGCAGGACCCCTTCCACACTCAAGGTTTATGTGGCGGCCATAGCAGCGTTCTCAAAAACAAAGCTTGGTCAGTCAATAGGAAGGAACAATTTAGTCATCCGTTTCCTTAGAGGAGCTAAGAGACTGAATCCTCCCAGACCTCCCTCAGTCCCTGTATGGGACCTTTCTACGGTGCTGGAAGCCATGAAAGGTGACCCATTCGAGCCTTTACAGACGATTGATCTTAAACACCTGTCTTTCAAGACAGTGTTTCTTCTGGCTCTCGCTTCAGTGAAGCGCATAGGGGACTTACACGCGCTCTCAGTAAGCGCGACGTGCATGGAGTTTGGGCCTAATGACTCAAGAGTTATACTCAAACCTAAGCACGGTTATGTTCCAAAATCCCTCAACACACCGTTTAGGGCGCAGGTCATTTCCCTGTCAGCCCTACCGGTCTTTGACGAGGAAGGAGACGCGAGCTTCCTTTGTCCAATCAGGGCATTAAGAGCTTATGTGTCTCGCTCATCTGTCTTCAGACAGACGGAGCAGCTCTTCGTTTCGTTCAGCGGACGTTCCAAGGGACTAGCCGCGTCGAAACAGAGCCTATCCAGATGGATAGTTGACGCCATTGCGCTGGCGTACACTTCCAAGGGTATTCAGTGCCCGTTGGGTGTCAGAGCGCACTCCACGAGAAGCATGGCTTCATCGTGGGCCTGGTCAAGTAGGATTGCCTTGCAAGATATATGTATGGCGGCAGGCTGGGCCTCCCCGTCTACATTTATAAGGTTTTATAACCTAGAGGTTCCCGCCTTACAGGCCAGGCTGTTGTCGGTCTAAATATACCAGTACTGTCTGTTCTGATGCTATCGGTTCAGAATACTGTGTCTGCTGAGCACTGCTCGCTGATCGACCGCAAAATGCTTATGGGCAAATGAATAAGACCCACAATTTCGCCCTTGGGTCTTTGGTGTCAGATCCCAGCACGCACAGCGTTTTACATTGGGTCCCCTAGCGTAAGATACTTACGCAGTACGAGAGACCTCTCGTAAGAGAACGTACTCAGTTACTAACGTAACCTCGGTTCGCTCTAGAAGAGGGAACGAGTACTGCGTATCTTGCCGTGCATGCACACCAGTGATGCGCGGGTCAATGTATAAACAACCCGCACCCGACCGACGTTTTCAACTAACCCGCCCGCAACTCGGACCGCAAAAAAAAAAGAAGAAAATATTGTACCCGACCCGCTTCCTGACCCGCATTTTTTTAAAGTAGTAAAAATGCATAGCAAGAAGTACACATGACAAAGCCAGCACTTTGGTCATCATCTTTCATTATTTCGGCAAATGTCTCCCACACTTTGCTCTTTCTTTTTGTGTATTTGCGGAGCTTCCACTCCCCAGTCTTCACCTTTTCTCTTGCCGCCTCCATCTCTACCTGCAGACTGAGCTTGTGCGTCATCTTCGCGCCAGTTATTCAGCCAATAAAGTGTAGGCCTATGTATTTCATATAAAATTGCATGTGAGCGGAGTGGAGCGGGAGCGATCGGGCGGATCTTGGACAGAGCGCAGAGCGGCATTTTTAAAAGGATGGAGCGTCGCCCTATTTCCCGCTCCAATTTCGCTCCGCGCACACCACGATTCTGAAGCATGCTCAGTCAAGCCTGACTCAGTCTACTGTTGATGACTGCAAGATGGATTCTATTTTCAGTCAAAACTCGGCTCAGTAATGGAGTTCAAAAAGTAAGCTACTTCAAAAAGGAAAATAAGAAGTCATACAGGTGTACTATAATATAAAACTAACTATAATGTGGTAGAAGAAAACGAATGTTGAGACATTGTTTCAGTCAGTAAAGATTAATTTTGGAATCTAAAAAGACACATCTCTCGAAAACATGCAGTGTGCTATGTGAACACGCTGGGAAGAAAGCAAAAGGTTAGCAAAATTAATACGGTAACTTGTAACAAAGTGTAAATTAAATTTAGCGTAATATTCAAACAATTGATACAAGCCCATTTAAATTTTAATCCTGCGCGCTGCGCAAAAGTTCAGTTATAAGAATGTTGGCCTAATAGTTCATTTAGCCTACTTTTAAAACGTTTATGTATATATTTTTTTATATTTGTGTTTATATAAATTTTATTTATATTATTAGGCCCATTTATTCGTTTTATTTTACAGCAGTTTGTGTGTACAATGGATATAAGCCCATTTAAATTTGAATCGTGCGCGTTGCGCAAAAGTTAACTTATCAAAATTCTGGCCTAATAGTAAATTTACTTTAAACATTTTTATGTAGGCTATATCTTTGTTTATATAATTGTTATTTATATTATTAGGCCCATTTATTCGTTTAATTTTACAGGACTTTGTGTAGGCTATATTCCTTCTTACATAGGCCTAATTTGTAATTTGAAATAAAACATTTCTATTTGAAAAATGTTGTTGTTGCTCATTAGTTCTTTAGGAGGTAAGGCTGTGGTCTAAGCTAACAGTGATATACATGTAGATTTTTTTTCCTTTTTTAGAGCGAGCGGGGGCGATTTGAGTGGAGCGCGGAGCAAACTGCGTTGAGCGCTGAGCGATAATGAGCGGAGCGGCCTGACGTAGCTTTGAGCGGGGGAGCGGACAGTTCCGTGAGCAATGAGCGGAGATTCTCACCGCTCCACTCCGCTCATATGCTCTCTAGAGTACTATATAAATTACAAAGGTTTAATTGGCATCTTTATTTCAAACGACCCGACCGACCGCGACCCGAATATCATTAAAAATATTTTTGGATGACTCGTAACCGCAGGTGACCACAGGCACCCGCTCATTTCGGATCAACCCGCGCATCACTGATGCACACGCTCTGGTTAGCTTCGGCAATGAAAAACCAGATATCAGCTGTCTGCGAGCTGGATTTATAGGCCTAAGCCACGCCCGTTTCGGCGGGACGTGACCAAGCGGGAAGGAAGTCGACCGGAAGTTGAAGCCGGCCGCGTGCCACCATCTTGTAGCAGAACTTCACCTGCTGTTAGCATCCCATTGACTCCCATTCATTTTGACTTTGACAGCGAATAACTTTACATCTGAGGCGTTTGAATACTCCATTTGTCCATTATTTATTTCTAAAGAAACACGACAATGTATAAAATGCTCCATTACCTTGTAGCTTACGTTATGGCCCCGTAAAAGCAGTTTTTGTAAAAGTAGGCTAACGATTGCGTCATAACCACGCGACTCTCTGTCGCACATTAGAGAGATTACCGTATGGACGGGAGGAGAAGCTCGCGAGCAATCGGGGAGACGTGGAGGCAAAATTACATTAATTAATTAATTAGAATACCTAGCAAAAGTTTCTCCTGCTCCTAGCTCATGGACAGCTCCAACTCACGCTCTCCGTCTCTGCAAGATTCGGAAGGGAATGATTCAGATTTCTCATGCCACAGCCACTAGAAGACAGACGGGTTGCTCACGTCACATCTACGTCGTCAAGCTCTGTTTGAGTCTGCGCGTCAGGAACGGAAGTCCTAAGAAATCGCTGAAAATGGGCTTCACTTGTCTCAATTGAGTTCCAATGAGATGGCTCTGTCCGTGACGCAGTGGGCGCGAAGCACCCTCATTGGGTCTGACGTCACGCTAGGCTCGATAGGCTGCTGCAGTTGCCGCAGAACAGCCAATAGGCACACGAGCCGTCTTGCCTATGTCTCTATGCTGCCGCAACGCGTTTTACAATAATACAAAATTAAGGATAATTTTTTGGCTTCAATATCTCGCGGAAAAGGGATTTTCCCCTAGCGTAAGATACTTACGCAGTACTCGTTCCCTCTTCTAGAGAGAACCGTGGTTACGTTAGTAACTGAGTACGTTTTTTGTAGTAACTATGTTTTTTTTGTAGTTACCATGGTTTAACTATGGTTTGTGTGGTAAAACCATAGTAACTACAAAATGATCCATAGTTTAACTATGGTTTTTGCAGTAAAACCATAGTAACTACAAATTAACCATGGTTTTACTACAATAACCGTGGTTTAACCATGTTTTTTTGTTTTTTTTTACCATGGTTTAACTATGGTTTTTGTAGTAAAACGTACTCGGTTACTAACGTAACCTCGGTTCTCTCTAGAAGAGGGAACGAGTACTGCGTAAGATATCTTACGCTAGGGGAAAATCCTTTTTCCGCGAGATATTGAAGCCAAAAATTATCCTTAATTTTGTAATAATGGAAAACGCGTTGCGGCAGCATGCAGACATAGGCGAGGCAGCTCGCGCGCCTATTGGCTGCTCTGCGGCAACTGCAGCAGCCTATCGAGCGAGGCCTGGCGTGACGCCAGACCCAATCAGGGCACTTCGCGCCCGCTGCGTCACGTCCCGCCGAAATGGGCGTGGTCTAGGCCTATAAATACCGCTCGCAGGCAGCTATTATCTGGTTTTTCATCATCGAAGCAACCAGAGCGTGTGCATGTACGGCAAGATACGCAGTACTCGTTCCCTCTTCTAGAGAGAACCGAGGTTACGTTAGTAACCGTGTACGTTCTCTTACGAGAGGTCTCTCGTACTGCGTAATATATCTTACGCTAGGGGACCCAATGCAAAACGCCGTGCATGCTGAGATCTGACACCAAAGACCCAAGGGCGAAAGCCCGGGGTACATATAGTGCACAATCACTCAGGGAACTCACAGGGAGTCCGGGAAGAGGGAGGGGCGAAGCCGCACTCTTCCACATATGGCAGCGTCGCTGAGACGCGAATTTCATACAGACAGGGCGGGGTACGGCCTGAACTGATGGGGGAATGTGGGTCTTACACAGTCTGCCCAGGCACATCTCGTGCTGCTACTTTTTACTGTCGAACATTGAGCTGTGCTCAGTAGACGCAGCATTCTGAGCTAATAGCATCAGGTCAGATAATACTGGTAAACTTAGACCGACAGCAGCCTGGCCTGCAGGGCGGGAACCTCTAGGTTATAAAACCTTATAAATGTAGACGGGGAGGCCCAGCCTGCCGCCATACAAATATCTTGCAAGGCAATCCCACTTGACCAGGCCCACGAAGAGGCCATGCCTCTCGTGGAGTGCGCTCTGACACCCAACTGCATGCCCTTGGAGGCGTATGCCAGCGCTATAGCATCAACTATCCATCTGGATAGGCTCTGTTTCGACGCGGCTAGTCCCTTAGAACGCCCGCTAAATGAAACAAAGAGCTGCTCCGTCTGTCTGAAAACAGACGAGCGAGACACATAAGCTCGTAATGCCCTGACTGGGCAAAGGAGGCTCGCGTCTCTTTCCTCATCAGGGACCGGTAGGGCTGACAGGGAGATAACCTGCGCCCTAAACAGTGTGTTGAGGGATTTTGGAACATAACCGTGCTTAGGTTTGAGTATAACTTTTGAGTCATTAGGCCCAAACTCCATGCACGCCGCGCTCACAGAGAGCGCGTGTAGATCCCCTATGCGCTTCACTGAAGCGAGAGCCAGCAAAAACACTGTCTTGAAAGACAGGTGTTTCAAATCAATTGACTGTAAAGGCTCAAATGGCGCACCTTTCATGGCTTCCAGAACCGTAGAAAGGTCCCATACGGGGACTGAGGGAGGTCTCAGTTAACCCTTCCCTGAGTGTTTAAAATAACCATTCTGATCTGTGAAAGGTTTCACAGTTCAGTTTGGGTCAGTTAAACCTTCCCTGAGTGTTAAAATTAACCATTCTGATTTGTGAAAGGTTCCACAGTTAAGTTTGGGTAAGTTAACCCTTCCCTGAGTGTTTAACCCCCTGAGGTCTACGGTATCGCCGGCGATACCAGCTCGCTTTTTTTTTATCAATGTAAAAGAAACTCATAAATACTCTGTTGACTTTGATTTTCCATAGGAGTTTCATACATCAATCGATTCTGTTAAATGTGTATTATTTTTGTGTATACTCACAATAAAAACAAAGTGTTGTGCTTTTTGCCAAATAAAGAAAAATAAACACGAAGCGAGTTCTGCCTTCTCTCTGCCAGTGAAGTCCATTCTGAAACGCGTCCGAAAATGAACAATAACTGAGCGAATACTCAGTCAAACAGGCATACAGACACACAGGCATGAAGCTTGAATTCTCTTCTTTTAAATGAAGTAATTTATATAAAAAACAAATATTCTCATCTTGTGAAATCTGTATTAAAAGAGAGCGATTCCAGTCGAGCTCATCTCATCTCATTACGTTTTAATCGGCCCCGCCCACGGAGAGCGCGCGCTATTCAAACGCAAATGACTGAGACGATCCCATACAAACTGTGAACGCCCACAACACATATCAGCTCGAGAAAACACATCAAGTTTATTCAGATAAGTGTAGTTGTCTACACTGTCTCGCAGCGCTGTGAGGAATAATAATAATGGAAAACTTACCTCAGAAGTGCTGGTATTTCGAGGAGCAACGGATGGAATAATGTAGTAAGTTTTTTTTTTTCATTCTCAAGTAAATCGCGTTTCTGTGTGAATGAATGAACGGCAGAGATGCGCTGTTTACCACAACTCGCAAAAAGACGGTTTAAATTTGAATTGCGTTTCTGTGTGTGAATAAATGATCTGCTTTTAGCAAACTATTTTGCTATACTGAGTAAAATCGATTGAAATATGTTGAAATAAAATGTATTTGTATAAGCAACGTATTAAACTGCAAATTAACATTTATATTCCTTATAATAAAAACGAAAGACCTATGTTACAGACATATGAAAGACAACATTTCGTTGATTAGTTTTGGATAGATTACACATTTTTACTGTAAAATATCTGCCACCTCAAATAAGCTTTTGTTTGCCAATTTTTGCTAATATGTTAAATATAGTATGTTTTGTCAATGTAGGCTATATTCGAAGTTTGAAATATGTATGATAAAATGTATACTTTAGTTTTTACAAAGAAAGATTACACTTCAATTGTTGTTGTAATTGTAACCTTTTTAATAAAAAAATATATATTTACAAGGTAGATGTAAACAAATTTTAAAAGGTAAATATAAGCATTTTCTTTAAATAATTTTTATTGTGTTTTATTATTGACAAATTTGGGGAGAGGATACATATTCCAAAACTGAAAATACAGTATGAGAATTAACTGCACAATTAATAGACATGTTTTCCTTGGATATTATACAATTTGCAAGCAAAATTTGTAAAAAAAATAAAAAATTGACATGCTTCCAACTGTGAACCAATTTGGTAGAATATATATATATATATATATATATATATATATATATATATACTGTATATATATTGCTCTTGCATTCTTTCTTGTGGCTATAGGTGACACACCTGAATGAATGGCTCATTAAGTATGCGGGCCCCATTGTCTCCTGAGGTGTGAACCACTACATATGCATGATGCTGTTGAATGGTTGACGCCCCTTGCGCATATTGCCTTTACAAACAAAAAGTGTTTTACAAGATTTAAATCAATGTATTGTGTTATGTGAATGATAAGGGCAGGATGATTTTCACATCATTTTGAAGAAAAAACTCTAGGCAAAGACATCAATTAGTCAACAGTCTTATTGACACGTATTTAGTATGTGTTTTGTGGCCTTATTTCAGAAACTTTAGTTTTTAGTTTTTTCAATAACCATGCATAAACATTATTCTCTCAAAAATACAAACATGTACATGCATGTTGCTCACATATTATGGTAGCCCTGTTTGTGCTAAATAGAGTGTAATTATACCTTTGCCATTAATATGTTTATAAGCAACTGAAAAAAGCACAAATGTCAGGGCATGTCAGAACATCTCAAGGACCCCAAAAACCCCTCAGACCTCAGAGGGTTAAGCGGGTATGGTTATGTATATATTGATTTACTTTAGTATTTGTTATCCAAGTGGATGCTGCACACTGGTGGTGGTTGAGGAGAGATCCCCTGATATGATTGTAAAGCGCTTTGGGTGTACAGTAGTACATATGAAAGCGCTATATAATTACGAATCAAATTTCACGTTGAATGCTACCGCATCTGGGGCAGCCGATGCGCCAGCATTGGGGAACCTGGATGCTGGTGAGAAATATGCTACTGGCCGAAGAAATCAAAGAAAGATCGTCACGCCGAAAATGGAAATTCGAATTGCTGCATGGAATGTACAAACGGTCCTAAGCCCGGCTGAAAAAGGAGGAAGGTGGTCGCCCTGCCGAGGTGGCCAGAACTGGGAAACCAGGGAAACTAGGCACGAAACCGATGGAAAATTACGAATCAAATTTCACGTTGAATGCTACCGCATCCGGGGCAGCCGATGCGCCAGCATTGGGGAACCTGGATGCTGGTGAGAAATATGCTACTGGCCGAAGAAATCAAAGAAAGATCGTCACGCCGAAAATGGAAATTCGAATTGCTGCATGGAATGTACAAACGGTCCTAAGCCCGGCTGAAAAAGGAGGAAGGTGGTCGCCCTGCCGAGGTGGCCAGAACTGGGAAACCAGGGAAACTAGGCACGAAACCGATGGAAAATTACGAATCAAATTTCACGTTGAATGCTACCGCATCCGGGGCAGCCGATGCGCCAGCATTGGGGAACCTGGATGCTGGTGAGATATATGCTACTGGCCGAAGAAATCAAAGAAAGATCGTCACGCCGAAAATGGAAATTCGAATTGCTGCATGGAATGTACAAACGGTCCTAAGCCCGGCTGAAAAAGGAGGAAGGTGGTCGCCCTGCCGAGGTGGCCAGAACTGGGAAACCAGGGAAACTAGGCACGAAACCGATGGAAAATTACGAATCAAATTTCACGTTGAATGCTACCGCATCCGGGGCAGCCGATGTGCCAGCATTGGGGAACCTGGATGCTGGTGAGAAATATGCTACTGGCCGAAGAAATCAAAGAAAGATCGTCACGCCGAAAATGGAAATTCGAATTGCTGCATGGAATGTACGAACTGGTCACCATGTTGGCCAAAAAGAAATCATTGCTAAGGAGCTGCTGAGCTGCAAAATCGACATCGCAGCGCTATCGGAAGTACGGCTCACTGGATCAGGGCAGATGGTCGTTGAACCGCCATCTATCGACGACCAGATGACACTATACTACTCAGGTGGCGACAAACGAGAGGCGGGAGTTGGATTCATGGTTGCCCGCCGCACAGTCGGGAGTGTCGTCTCGTTCCAGCCGATCTCTGATCGACTTGCGGTCCTTACCATCAATGGCACCACCAAAACCCACCTTGTCGCCGTCTATGCACCGACCGAGACAAACCCGGAACCGACAAAAAATGATTTCTACAACCAACTGCAACTTACGTTGGACTCGATTCCGCAGACCGAACTGATCATATTGGCTGGAGATTTCAATGCCCACATTGGCACTGATCGATCTGGCTGGGAGAATACAATGGGTTGTTTTGGACACGGTGTGATCAACGACAATGGTCTGCACCTCTTGTCCTTCGCCAGTGCCAACAGCTACATCATTGGGAATAGCCACTTTCAACATCCAAAGAAACACCAACTTACGTGGCGTAATCCAGCTGGCAATGACTCCGCGATGTTGGATTACATCCTGATCAACTCTCGTTTCCGATCATCACTCAAGGACGTCCGTTCGATGCGCGGCCCAGACTGTGGATCGGATCATTACCTCGTGCGCGCTGTGATCAAGCTTCGACTACATAGAACCAAAAGCAAATCGCGTCCATTAGCCAAGCTAGATTGGAAATGCTTGTTGGATCCCGTTCGCAAGACTGAATTCCAAATAGCACTATCCAACCGTTCCGCAGCACTGGCTCCATCCGAAGATGTCAACGTCGAAGAACAACAGCTTTCAAACGCCATCATGAAATGCACAAAGGAATTGTGCCCTCCCGCTCGTCGCCGAACACAGCCGTGGATATCGGATGAGTGTCTCAGTACGGTAGACGAACGGAAGTGAGTGAAGCTGGTCGACTTCGAGCGATACCGCCAGCTTAATAAGGACATCCGATGCCAAATGAAAGAAGAACGAGAGGCTTACTGGAACCAAATAGCAGCTGACTTGGAGGTTGCGGCCTCAAAGCACGAGTACCACATGCTTTATCGAACCCTTCGACGACTGAGCGGAAAGGCTAAATCAACGAACGACAACATCCGGAAAGCCGAGGGCACCTTCGTACGATCATCGACGGAGCGTCTACAACGTTGGAGGGATTTTTTCGAAACGTTGTACAATCACGACCCACCACAAGGAACTCCGGCGGAGCCGCCACAAATTGAGCCACCAGAGGCCGTGATGTCCGATGCCGAACCGACGCTCGTAGAGGTAAAGGCGGCCATCCGGACTTTGAAAAATGGCAAAGCGCCTGGTGTGGACGCGATTACAAATGTTTGTGAGGCGGCTTTACTCTATGTATGTGTGCAGAGAAAAAAAAAAAACATCTCTCAGACAGCGCAATTACCGAATAGTTTAAAATCGCGTGAATGTTTAAACTGGTAAGACTTAAAAAGACGTGCAAATGGTAAACTTTAGTTACTCATGATGCAATGCTGGCCCGATTATGCAAGTGACAATTCCGTCTATCCCGACTCCCGAAACGCGAGAGTGTATTATCGCCGCCTGCAGCGTGCTTAACGATTACCTTGTGCAACCCATTTTGAGAGACGAGAGATAGAAGACGCAGCACCGCTGAATCACTCATGCTGTTTGTGAAATTGCGTCTCGCAGACAGTTTTAAAATGACTGATTTGATTTTATAAGATGTGTGGATTAATTTACCAATACAACCTACATTCTAAAGTGAATCAATGTTTGCGGGAATTTCCCGCATTATAAGTGGGAGACCTGCGGGAATGATTCAAATTATGCGCAATACCCGCAATCCCACGCTGAAATTCGAGCCCTGAGTAACCTTTTTACTTAAACACAACTCTCTATTTAAATTAAGATTTTGTGATCTCTGATTTGCTGCATAATTTGCCTGTACCTTAAGCGTGTTAAAAGTACATTTATGTACCCTTTGCTGTCAACTGATTTTGTACCTTTAAATTAAGACAACATTTGTCACCTTAAGGACCATTCCCTGTACCTTACAGGGTACTTTCGTGGCAAATCTACTTTAAGGTACAGAAACGATACCCCTATTTTTCTGTGTGTACAGACCATGATCGCCGCACCAACGAGGGCAGTGGAGGATGCCCACGGGCCGCAATAAGTCACGGGAACTCTCGCAACCCTGAGGCTTTCTGATGCACGTCCAGGAAGAAAGGCCCTTGGGGCGAGTGCTGGTAGTGCAGCACGCGCCGCGCCTAGGAACCAATCGTCCAGCCTACAGCGCTCAGGGGAGGGCGGCGCCACTCCAACCGATGCTTTCAGCTGCCCAGGAAAGCATGGCCATCAGCTCTGGATCTGACTCGGCTAACGATGACACTCCCGAGGGAGGTAACACAGCCGAATCCTCATTTCTAGAGGAATCAAGCCCACCCTGTGATGTTGTGAGTGACATGACATCAACTGGAGCCCTGAAAGAAAACACCGGATTGAATACACACAATAAAAATGTAATGGATTTGAAGAATTTTGTGGTTGAACTTTAAAAAAGTAACAAATCCTTTCCTCGCGGGTAAATTTTAACCCCTTAGGAATAAATGTAATGCGTAGAATGCTTCAGTACACATAGAAAAACCTAAAAATGCTCAAAATTCAAACTAAAAATGCAAGGGAAGGATGAGGGATAATCAATTGAGAAAAAAAACAGAGAAAAAAAAAACAGGGCTAGGAAGCAATGCAATTTAATTACTCACACTGGTTTTATGAACTGGATTGACAGATTCATTGATTCCTCTCTTTTGGCTCTCTAGCAGCTTGTAGCAGCTGTGTGTATTTCACGAGTTCACACTTACGAATGATCAGAGAGTAAATGGTTATGCGTATTTGGCGTGCTGTCCGGTGGGAGGGCTCCGAGCTCGGAAATTGGGCCCGAACCCAGAGTACCCCCCCCCCCCCCCCCCGTCTCTGGTTAGGAAAATAACCATGCAAGTGTGAGGGGATGGAGGGATGCTGAAAACTGTCGAGGAATATGGGTGAGTCGACTGCATATATTTATAGGTTTAACTGATTGAGTGGACCTGTTGATTACTGATTGATGACAGCTGGTTGGAATGACTTGATTGCTTGATCATTAGAACGTGTTCCTCCCGAACCTTGTTAATAAAACATCATTTGTGTTCGCAGAACTAGTACGACCTGAACCTTCTTATACAATTCAACACACAGTATTTCTGTCATATACAGCTGTTTTCATGCACATCAACCCTGATCATAAGCACAAAACGTTCTATCTCTGTTTCATCAGTAAAGTTTGATTGCGTCCATGTTCTCATATTGGCCACACGCAAATTTCCTAAAGTGCTGTTTTAAAACAGACAGACAGCTTACAGTCATGAGGTGTCCATTAGCCCCAATGAAAGAGCAGGAAGCTCTTCATAATTATCAGTCTCCCTCATTCTCTCTGATCTATGGCCTGTCAGGAAAGATATGTACAGAAATATTTTTTCCATGTGCAGAGGGGCAGAGGTCTGATGTGCCATGATCAGAGGAAACAATCCCTCCATCTGACGCTGAAACTGAACGTGAGAGAAAGCAGACAGATGGCGCAGTTTTTTCACTCCTTTTTGTAGCTAGACAGCCATGGTCACTATGAACTGTTGTTATAGCAATAACTACTTAAAAATTATTTTTTGACCTGCATGTCATATGACCAATAACTGATATCAACTGTGAACATGTGAATGTGTTGTTAAATTATTGAAATATTAACTTAAAATCTCAGGTAGACTTCAAGAAAATATTATACTGTATGTCTTTATTAAGAGCTTCGGCTGACAAAAAAGTTTGGGAATCAGTGATCTGCAGAATGGGGCATTTATTTGTTGCTAGGCACTAAAGGGCTCTGAAACTCATCAATGGTCCAGCCAAACATAAATAAGAAACCAACCAAAATGTTTAACAGAGCAATCTGTACATCACTTGGATGGACAGTATACGGTTATATTTTTGGCAAATGTAAAGGCCCTTTTGCACCAAAAGTGAAACAAATAGGCCTCAGTGTAAAGGAAATACAAATTCACGCCTGCACAACAGAGGGCGCAGCTCAAACAAACCTTTTATCTTTGCTGCCATTCTGGATTGCATAATATTCAGAGTTTGAATTTCACTGTTTTATTCATTTTGAGGAATACTGAATCTGAGATGAGTAAATGCATGTCACATTTAGTCTAGAACATATATTTGTGATTCATTATAGTATGCATTTTCTTTTTGGGTTAAATATTATATTTCTGAAGAAAATTTGAAAAGAAAGTTAGAAAAACAATGCCGCCATCCCAAAGAGGCACAACATCACTTTCACTGACCTTTACCTTGACTGTTCCATGCTGTTGGAATGATAGCCTAAAACAAACCGAGCTTTTCAAGAAACGGATAAAGACGCATCTTTTTTCGTCCACACTTGACCAATTAATACTAACATTTATAAAAAAAAAAAATCTTGCTACATAGGGCTGGGAGAAAAAAACGATTCACCTAGGTATTGCAATTTTTTTTATTTTTTTTTTATTACAGAATCGATATTAATTCAAATTAAATTGCTTTATTTTTGCCCTTGCTTATAGATGAGGTTGACAGAAGTTAGCCACTTTCGTTTCAACAGAGGATGAAATGTGTCGTTATCTTTGAGTGTTGAGTGACGTAATTCAAGTTTTCCCAAAACTTTGTGAGAGAGATAAGACAGTAGAGCTGCACGATTCATCTTTAAAAGACTGTGATCTCGATTCAAACACCCACGCAATCTTCTTCCATTTCGTCTGTCTATTAAACCTTTGACAAAATCATATCGCAACATTAAAATCTGTGTTGGCGCTGCCGCTGACCCAGAGAGAGTTGTCATGAAACAGCAGTCTTTTCCTCATAGTATCATTATTTCTGTGATACAATAGTTTAAATTATCATAGAAGTACTGGGATAAAAGTTTAAAGTTCAAATATAAACACTGATGTCTACAATAGCAATATTCAGCTTATATTCAGCAATATTCAGCAATATTCAGCAAAAATCAGTTTTTGATAAAAACTTTAATAACGCATTTATCAATTACATTGTTTCGCCACAAGGTGGTGACAAGTGACTGTTAAAAAATTTATTTGTTATTGAATCATTTATTAAAGAGAATGTAGTACTGTATGAGTATGATGCTTCTAAAATAAGTCAGAAAAATGTGATGAATTGTTTTTGTAATGACTCATCTTATACATCATATACAGTCTGTATAAGTGTATGATTTAACTTTTCCCCATGGTCTAGTGTTAAAAAATAAATAAATAAAAAATCGCAATACTTGTAGAATCGCACTTCTTAAAAAAATTGCAATACATATCGTATCGGCACCCAAGTATCGTGATAATATGTAATCGGGAGATAGGTGTATCATCCCAGCCCTACTACATATACTGTGCTAGACTAACTGGTACTAGTGCACAGACAGAACTTGTATATTGTTGGTTTGATTGCTTATTGTTCTCCTCAATTGTAAGTTGCTTAAAACCGTGTGCTAAATGATTAAATGTAAACATAAACATTTAAATTATCATCAATGGACATGAAATTTACCCCCTAAATTATACTGTAGAATGTTACATATGTTACATAACAGCATGTTGATGGTTAGTGTGTTTCCATCTGTACACTCTGAATTCAAAGTAGCTTCTTTTCCACTATCAAATCGCTAGAGACTATATGAAGAGGCGTTTACTATGAGGAAACTAATAAAGCGATTCAGTAATATTCTCAACAAGTCGCCTGAGGGAAGAACCATCCGTTCAAACGCTTCTAACAAAAGACACACACGTCTGGCTGCTTCTTTCCTCCCGACAGATGCGCGAGACATGCATGCTACGGCGGCGCCGTGGGCAACGATTTCCTCTGACGTGCGTGATCTTTGACCCTCCACCTCTGCCTTTCGCAGCTGGCAGCGATGACAAGCTCCTGGTTCTGGAGCAATGGAGGCTTTGGCTCAAAAGGTAGCGCTGAAGTTGTAGCAAAACTAAGGCGCCACATGTGTCTGTCGCCGCAGGGCTGAGAGTGTCTCGCTGTCACTCTGGCCAGGTGCCTGTCTGTCTATCAGGTTCACACAGATGGTGCATGTTTACAGACAAGTGCGGTTGTTGTGCTAAATGATGAATTGTTTATAAGATCAAAAGTCACCGGTGAAATATAACGTGCCTGGAGTGCAAAGGGACAGACAGATATAGTAGTAGACAAAACTGAGAAGATACACCGTCAGAATGAACAAGTTGTGTGTGGGCGTCTGACTGGTTTTGACAACAAAATTCATCTTATGAATATTAATGAGGCTAGGAATAATAATATAGCATTTGCTGAGAACTAATGTCAACCGTTCATAACGAATTACTATTAGAAACAAAAAGGTAACACTTTACAAGGTCTCATTTGTTAACAATAACAATGCATTAATTATTATGAACTAACAATGTACAATACATTTTTTACAGCATTTATTAACCTTTGATAATGTTAGTTAATAAAAAAAAATCATGAATCATGACAAATAAACCTTATTGTTACCAATAAAAATGTAAACATTTCAAAGGTCAATAACAAGTTGATTGACAAATTAAATTAGTCATTTAAATGTGTTCTTGATTATTTATCTGTTATAATTTCTGCTAATCGCCTATTAAGGTAAGATATGGTAACACTTTAGAATACGGCCCATTAGGTAATTTTTGTTAATGTATTAACTAACATCACTAACAATGAGCAATATATTTGTTACAGTATTTATTAATCTGTTAATTTTAGTTAATGAAAGTACAATTGCAAATTCATTGTTAGTTCATGTTAGTTCAAAATCCGTTAAATAATATTAACAGATTAATAATATATTAACAACTTGTAATAATGTATTAGTACATTTAGACTATTGTTTTTACTAGAAATATATGCAAAATATTACTGCAAATAAATGCAGTCTGGTTCATGAACGAAATGTTCAGACCGATTTTTGTGAACTGGATTGCTGAATGATTGAAAAGACGTTCATGAACCCGGCACCACTACACTATAATTCTGCCTGCACTGACACGCACACACATGTTTGGTTTCCATGTTTTATGGAGACATTCCATAAACACAATGATTTGTTTGCTGTACATATTCTATCCCCTATAATCTCTACCCCTAAACACAATCATCACAGAAAACACTGCGTTTTTACATAAAAATAAATAAATAATAATAATACATAAAAATATAAATTATGATTTATAAGCTGAACCAAAAAAATATTGTATTACTATTCTTGGATGCATATATGAAGCATACTATCCGTAACACAGGGTTCACCAGGACACACACAAATACATACACAATCATAATAGACCAAGTTCATAATTATGTGTTCCTTAGTTTCTTTGTCTTCTATTGCATTTTTACTGAGCTAATTATATTTTCTTTCCCCCAAATCAAAGCCTGAAAACCTTTTTGCATTTTATTATTTTCATAAGAATTATAATATACTTATAATATAACATCAAATAATACTAGTAACTCCTAAACAACATCCTCTCATTCTCTTTCTCTCTAAAATTATTTTCTTTTCCACATTCAGTTGTCTATTTGCTCTTTCATTCCTTCCTCCTGATATTTCCACTTTTCATTTTCATCTTTGTCCTGTTCTTTTCTTCTTCCCTTTATCACCCCCCCACACCCCCACCCCCCCACTCCTCCCTCCTCCCCCTCCTCTCTCTCTCTCTCTCTCTCATGCTGTTATCCCTCTTTAGTGGAAGGGCAAAAATCTAATCAAGTTGCATTTGAATATGGCATGGGGCTAAACGAGAGACAGAGCAGACGGTGAGAGAGATGAGGAGATACAGGACAACACTGCCCCCTAGCTACAACAAACCACACACAGAAACACTCACTGATATATTGGGGACAAATTGAGCTAAACCTGACAACATCTCTCAAAACCTCCTTTTGGGGACGTCTTCATTTGTAAAAAAGGGTTAGGTAATAGTGTTTATAACTAGTTGTAAATAAAAACAATAAAAGTCTAGGACTTTATCCCCATCATTTAGATAGCTGTGTGTGTGTGGAGAGAGGATAACTTGTATTATATTATATTATATTATATTATATTATATTATATTATATTATATTGTATTGTATTGTATTATATATTTAGTAGTTAGTACTGGTCCTCAAATCTGATTGGCTGAGATGCTTTCCAGGAGTGCCATATTGCACCAGTATCAGCATGGTGACTCTTCACCGTTTGTATCACTTCTCTTGTTATTTGAAGACATTTGAAAGTTTGCTCCGACGTTGTCAGATTGTGAGGTTCTGGCAATCTAGTAAGCGCTCATGTACCCTGCCCAGAACAGCCTTACCTTGGCAAGTCCTTCTGACATTTGCCGCTGACATTGATGCCTCTGTAGTGGTTAAACAAGGTATATAATTAGTTTTAGTTATATTTAATGGACAATCTTTGATCTTCCTGGGCAAATCATTTTGACAGGGGTCAAAGTTATGTTTTTATAACTAATTTTAACACTTAAACGCATACCTCATTCACTACCCTCCTCCTCATTATTTTTTTTTTTTTACCTGTTAACCTTTGCCAGTGCGCCGGAGCACTGAAACTTTTTTTTTTATTTTTTTATATAGTTCAAAGTTTCTATCAGATTTAATGTTATACCTTGACAAACTATACATCATTAAAAAGATATAAGACTCAAGTTTCAGTATTTGACCACTATTGTATTCTGAGAAACTAATAGTGACAGTTATGTCTTAATTTGTGTCAGGAGATATGAAAGGAAAAAAATGAGTCGATACCTTTAATATGAATTATGAGTGTCAGCCGCTCCCATTCAGAAAAAAACTCCTGTGCTGTAGTCATGACAGCGGTTGACAAAACAACGTCCCTCAGGGCTTTTAGCTAAAAAATTTGCAGATTTGGAGAAATATTGATAGATTCTCATAGGTTTACATCAGATTTCTATAGACAGGAATAATATTTATTGAATTTATACCCAAATGCGTCGATGTAATAATTATGAGCGCTGGAAACTCTGATGTACTGTGTTTTCAATCCATACCAGCAGCCTGAGGGCGCCCTATGTGCAAAGTATAGTCCATATATGGAAGACATGAAGAAGTGCCATAATCATGTGACATTCCAGGAAGTCCCTGACACTTACAAAGCTAACAGAGATCGCTGTAACATGCAGATAAAGACATTTTGAAGACAATAGAATAGAAGAATGAATGAATAGAATGAGGCATTTATATAGCGCTTTCATATGTACTACTGTACACCCAAAGCGCTTTACAATCATATCTGGGGATCTCTCCTCAACCACCACCAGTGTGCAGCATCCACTTGGATGATGCGACGGCAGCCACAGTACAACGGCGCCAGTGCGCTCACCACACACCAGCTATAGGTGGAGAGAGGAGAGAGAGTGATAGAGCCAATTCAATGTAAGGGGATTATTAGGAGGCCATGATTGGTAAGGGCCAATGGGTAGAATGTGGCCAGGACACCGGGGTTACACCCCTACTCTTTACGAGAAATGCCATGGGATTTTTAATGACCACAGAGAGTCAGGACCTCGGTTTTACGTCTCATCCGAATAAACATGATTACAATGATATTTGATTTACCTGTGTTCTTCGAGCCATGTCAGGTATTTTCATAATAATAGATTATATGTAATGGTAATCGATATAGACTTTGGATGCTTTCACACTTGGTTCGATTGCCTGTTCCGAACCCGAGTTCGATTGCTCCCCCCTCCCCCTGCCCCCGATGGACTGTGTTCACATTATATTATTTGTATCCGAACCGCGGTACGCTTACGTCATCAAGCTGCAGCTGGCGGTACTCGTGTTGCTTGGTAACCGCTATGAAAAGGCATCAAAATGGATAGAATTGCTCGCTTCACATTTGTTCTTCTTTTTTTGAACCTATGGTTTTGTTTTCAAAGAAAAGATACAGAAACACACTTGCATCTGTCTGCCGCAAAAGTATTAAAACCGTTCCAAAGACAGCGGGATGTCCGCCCGCCCGCCGAAGACAATTTTTGTGGAGGCAAGCAGAAATCATCTCTCTGCTTGCAGTGCGTCAATCCCGCTTTTCGTCAAGGTAAGTGTATACACACACACACACACGCACGCACGCACCAGATTATACGTCATCAATAGCGGTTCACTTCCGCGATTTGGTACGATTGCGTTCATATCAGCAGCGAACCGTACCCGAGTTCACATGAACCGTACCCCAGACCACCTTTTTAAGCGGACTCGAGTACGGTTCGCGGGTGCGCACCCGAGTTCGGAAAACAGCGTTCACATCATCCAAACGAACCGAACTCTGACGTCATTCGAACCCGGGTGCGCACCAAAAGTGCTAGTGTGAAAGCGCCCTTTATCATCGTGCAGAATACTATAAAATATTATATTTTCTGTCTGATTTTTTTAAAAATCTGAAGCCAAATTAGATCACAAAAGATTATTTTAAACACTCGACTTGCGTTATAAAGTAAGTTTGGAGCACAAACATGGTTTTAATCTCATACATTGTCGTGTATTGATGGTGTGCTAAGCTAACATGCTAGCTAGCCCTAGGTGCACCTGCCACCTAGCAGTTATTCTTTTATGTTTTTTTTCTAAATAGGAATGCTTACTGAAATGTTTCTTTATTCAATAAGGGCATTTGATACAGTTTCAAATGTGAAGTGAGAACTTTGATAAAATAAATTAGGGATTTAAACTGAATAGCATGTGAATAGCCAGTCGTTAGTATTTATAATGCAGACAAAATAAATGCATATTTAGAGCCATAACCTGGCCGGGGAGGTGTGAATGTGTGCAGGGGAGACTGAGACTGAATGGGGCTCGTTTGCACCACAAAACAATAGAGACAATAGACTGAATGCTGGATGCTTAGAAGATGACTAAACATCAGTTGCATTTTAGAGTCTAATCAAAATAAAGTCATATGACATGATCTTGAAAAACATTTTTAGATTTTATCATCTTCAGATTTTAAATATAACATGGTCAGGCATGTGGCTTTAGCTGCAGTGTATTTCTAGATTGATACAATGCCAACTTCAATTTTATTTTCATGAAGATGTTTCTAATAACTTTACAAAACTTTGAAGCTATTTATAACGATTTTTTTCATTATGACAATAATTAATTCTACATTTACAATAAACTGCCAGGTGTCAGCTTTCAAATGAGATCATACTTGTGCTTTTAGTACCAAGGGTTCATGAACTGTATCTGTTTCAGTTTGGGTATGCCATTTCTGTGGATTTTTCAAAAGTGGGGTTACAGCTTAACAGTTTTTTTTTTAAGTTAGACATCAGCCTTCTTAGTATTATAAACAATATAACTATGGACAATTATAAAAGAATGCCTGTTTTCCCATTCATTTTTTGTAAAAAATAAAGGGTCCTAGGCCATTGAATGATTTATATACCAGTAATAATACTTTAAAATCAATCCTAAATCTAACTGGGAGCCAGTGTAAAGACCTGAGGACTGGTGTGATATGTTCATATTTTCTGGTTCTGCTCAGAATCCTGGCGGCAGCGTTCTTTATGAGCTGCAACTGTCTTATGGTCTTTTTGGGAAGGCCAGTGAGGAGTCCATTACAATAATCCACCCTGCTGGTGATGAAAGCATGCACAAGTTTCTCCAAGTCTTGTCTGGAAACAAATCATCTAATTCTTTTTTTATTATTTTTTTTTTATTTTTTATTATTATTTTCAATAAGTGTTATACAAATATTGGCAACACCACACACATGATACAAAACCCAAACAAAGTGTAAAAGACAAAGCGTACAGCATACAATGATTATTTGATGTTATAAAAAATATATATATAGAGAAAGCCTGTATCACACATTCAACATGAAACAAATAAGAACAGTAATTGACAAGACACAAAAAAAACCCAAACAATTTTATATAAATACATTTGGGGATAGATTACCATGAGGGTGGAGAAGGAAGGTTGTGTGTATGTGTGTGTGTGTGTGTGTGTGCGCATGCTAGAATAAACATTATCGTGCGTATAAGTTTGTGTATGATTGAGTGTTTTGTGTTTGAATGTTGAAATCAGCAGGATTGGTATAGTATGAATTGATGTAAGTACTGTGCCCTAGTTATAAGAGGGGGTGGGATGGGATGGGTTGGGTTGGGTTGGGTCAGGCTCAACGGATCTTTCCTCTGACTGCTCCAGCCCTCACCGGGGCTGAGAAGCATATTAATCCTAGGATGTAGGGGGAGTGGGGCTCTCAGGGAACCAGGGTTACATACGTAACCTGAGACGTTCCCTTTCAAGGGAACTCGAGCTGCGTCGACATATACCCACTACGCCATATGACAAATGCCTGTTCTGTATGAAGACCATGCGCACACTAGGAAACAAGCACCCTAGGCCCTGGAGTGGAGCCTAGGTCCAAGTCATAAATCTAACAAATGTAAGCGGTGAGGACCAGCCTGCCGCATTACAGATGTCATAGAGTGAAACTCCTGATAATAAAGCCTTAGAGGCAGCCATACTCCTGGTAGAATGGGCCGGGACAGCCAAAGGTGAAGGCTGTCCGGCCGTTTCATAAGCAAGTGAGATAGCCTCAACTACTCACTTGCTCATTATCTGTTTAGATGCAGGGCAACCTATCTTAGGTAACCTGAAGCAGACAAATAACTGCTCTTATATATATGCCACAGGGCAGCTCTGTGGACATAAGCATCCAAGAGCCCGGACAGGGCAAAACAGATTAAGTTCTTCCTGATCTGGCTTGTATTAAGGTGGAGGACAGAAGGCCTGCAGCACAAATTACCCACAAATTAGTAGGAATACAGCCCGGCAAGGGGTGAGGAAAGACTATCACCATACCAGGTGCAAATCCAAGTACGTGCAGGCCTCAGCCTCAAGTACCACGGAGAAGATGAAATAAGGATCTCTCCTCAGAGATAACCCAGCAAAGAAACATTCATTGCAGAAATCAAGTACTGTACCATAGGGCAGATAGCAAGATTCAGAAGGCATTCTCCGCACCAGGCAGAGAACGGTTTCCATTTCAATGCATATTCAGTCTTCTCGTGGAGGGAGCTCTAGACTGGAGTATGGTCTCCACGACCTCAGTCGAAAGACCTGAATCTATGAGCTGGGCCCCCTCAGAGACCGAGCCCACAGTATCCATAACTCTAGATGAGAGTAACCCCCGGGAGCAAAGATATCGGGAAATGCGTACAGGTGTAGCCTCAACCACACCTAATATGTTGCATCCAGTTCAAGCAGAGCTGGATGCATCAGGGAGAACCAAATGGGCAATGCGTTGTATAAACGATGTGAAAGGTAGACTTGAGTTTTGACCAAAGTTCTCCTAAAGGAGCTCCACCACCTTGGGGTGAAGTCCCCATTCCCCGGGCCCCTGCCTCAACAGGATATCTGCTCTGATATACGAGACCATCAGTGTGTTGTCCGGAAGGACAAGCACATGGTGACCTCTCAGGTCTGGCAGGAAGTATTTGAGAGCTCGAAATACCGCCATCATTTCTAGCCGATTTATGTGCCAAGAATGTTGATGGTCCTGCAAAAGACCTTTCGCCGAGCGGCCACTCATGACCGCCCCCCATCCCGTGAGGGAAGCATCCGTCGAAAGCGTTACGCGACGACAAGAAGCCCCCAGCACTGGGCCCTGGGCGAGGAACCAAGGTTTCTTCCACATGACCAAGGCACGAAGGCATCGCCGCGTGACCTTGATCGTGCGAAATGGATTTCCCCTCGGAGAAAACCCCTTGATCCTGAGCCACCACTGCAAAGGTCTCATGTACAAAAGGCCAAAAGTGATTACGTTGGACGCAGCTGCCATGAGCCCCAACAGTCTCTGAAACTGTTTCACAGTGAGTGACTGGCCTAGTTTTACCCCCTTTACGGCTGTGAGAATCGCAGAAATACGTGCAGGAGACAGACGTGCTTGCATTATTGTCGAATCCCATAAAACACCCAGAAAAGTGGTCCTCTGAGCTGGGAGGAGCACACTCTTCTTGGCGTTGAGCCACAACCCCAACCTCTTTATGTGAGACAGAACGACATCTCGATGCCGAACTGCCAACTGCTCGGACTGAGCTAAAATCAACCAATCGTCGATAAAGTATAATACGCGAATGCCCTGGAGTCTCAGAGGAGCCAGAGCTGCATCCACGCATTTTGTAAAGATGCGGGGTGATAAACCTAGGCCGAAGGGAAGAACCCAATACTGGTATGCTTCGCCCCCGAAAGCAACCCTCAGGAACCTCCTGTGATGAGGATGGATAGATAAGTAAGCGTCCTTCAAGTCTATTGTGACAAACCAGTCCTCGGACTGAATCTGTGACACAATCATTTTAGCGTAAGCATACTTTGAACTTGAGATTCTGAAACCTGCTGTTTAACCCTTAAAGACCGATACGGCCGCCCGCGGCATAAAATAACTATCGTTCTAAAATGTTTAATAACTTTTGAGTCGCTAATCCAATCTGTATGCTTTAAAATGCACCGTAAAGATGAGATTCTCAGCTTCCCTGTGTTATCACGGGTGTCTCTATTGGTCATTCAGTGGCTCCGTAGTGCCGGTGATTGCGTCATCAAAATCTGCAGCAGTGATTCGTCAAGGAAACACATGTGGTTTCTTTCTCTGAGCCAAACAGGAACGATTGTTGTTGCTTAGTCCCACCCCCATGCCCAGATTCGTCCAAACGGTCATCGACTCAACCAACAAACATAGTGATTGGTGATTTTAACAACCAATCACATTTCTTTATACATTTTTAACAAACGCAATGCATTGAAAACTACGCATGAAAACTAACGGATGCAAAGTTTTTGACCATAGCGCAAAACACGAAAGAGCGCAAAACATGAAAGAGCATAAAACACGAAAGAGCATGAGTATGTAAAAAAAACAGCAGTACAAATCGGAGGATGTGTTAGAATTTATTTTTTATACGAGTTTTTTAAACGTTAGTTCCTGGTGGAACCTTCCGATTCAGAAGATTGTTTGAATCATTTGCACTGTTTATTTATATTTAGTTTGTGAAGATTATTTGCACTATTTGTTCATTAGCACTCAGTATATTACCCTCAATGAACCATTTCTTCATTTGCACTGTTTATTTCTTTTTGTATTTAGTTTGTGAAGATTATTTGAACCATTTGTTCATTTACACTCTGTATATTGTATTGTTAGTATTTATATTGCACAGTTGTCACTACTTGTTATATTGTTTGCATTTGTTGTTCATGTTCAAATTATAATATAATTTTCTGAAGAAAAATGTTTGCTTCAGTGTTCTGTTGTAATATAACAACTTTTCTATTTACTTTACTTTCTGAACTTATTTGGACACATCTACATTGTCAGTAAATGTAATACACCTGTTTTTACTCAAAAACGCCTAGAATAATATTATAATAAATGGCTATAACTTGCTGAGGGATTGTTACATGTAGACAAAATTTCATCTGGAAGTCTAAAACAACCAAGTCTAACTTTCTAAAAGAAAAAAACAAAACTTCAGGAAGTTCTGTTTGAGTTCACACTGAAAACACCAAATTTTTTGCTGCCGTTTTTCTTAAAATCCTGTTAATTTCATAAATTCTCTGACAAAAGAAATGTAAAACTGGGACTTTAAATGAGCTAGCTGGAAACTTTAGGTTCTCCTGTTTAAAATGATATATGGCACTTGATGCTTGCTGCTAGAATGGGTTAGAAAAACAAAAAAAATTGCAGGTGAGTCAGGCGCCCCAAAAATGTTCTAGGTCTTTAAGGGTTAATTGACGCAGGTCTAGAATAGGACGCAACCCCTCATCCTCTTTCGGAACAATGAAGTAACGGCTGTAAAACCCTGACTGTCTGCTGGGAGGAGAAACCCCTTCTATAGCTCCTTTTGCAGAAGTGTCAGTACTTCCTGCTCCATAACCAGAGCCTGCTCGGGGTCCACCACTGTGGGGAGGACCTCTAGAAATCTGGGCGGACGAGAACCGAACTGAATTCTGAAACCCTTTTCTGTAGTGTGCAGGACCCACTGAGAAATATGTGGCAGTAGTTTCCACGCTGCCAGAAATTCTACTAGGGGAACCAGTCTCTCGAGACTGGCCTCTGGATTTGGTTGAACAGTCACTTTGGTGCCCTGAAGCGGCGAACCGGCAGGGAACAACCGAACTGACCATTCTACGCCCCTCCTCGGAGGATCGTATGGGGACGCTGACACCTCGGTGCCCTGAACGGAGAACCGGCAGGGAACAACCGAACTGGCAGCGCTGCGACCCTCCTCAGAGAGTCGCACCCCAGAGGGTGCCGAGGAGAAACGATTTCTCAAAACCGTCCCTGCGTCGGAGGAACCTTCAGAAGCCTGATAGCCTCAGCGTCAGGACTTCTTGTCTAAGTTTTATTAGAGATAACGACAGTCCTCAGATCCTGCATATCTCTAACTGGCTAGACTGTGACCGCCACCCAGGTCCCCATCGATTGTGGATGAGCCCGAATGGCGAATCTTTGTTTTGCCGCACTCTATGCTGCGAGGAGCTTAAGTATGCTGAGACTGCTCCCGCCTAGCAGTCTCAGGAACGTTAGATCGGTGAGGAAGAAACCTTTGGAACGCCGCTGAAGAGTTTATTTCTTCGTTTTTTTTAAAGCGGAGCGTCCAGAAGAAAATACATATTTTATCTTAATTTATCTTTACATCAGAAAAACTATATATATATATATATATATAAATATAACACTCCGTGGCCACCAGCAGGAAACAACCGAACTGGCAGCGCTGCGACCCTCCTCAGAGAGTCGCCACCCAGAGGACGCAGAGGAGAAATTATTTCTCGAAACCGTCCCTCCCCGGTATAGTTTATCTGTTGCGCGACGCAATTCTCGAATAGCGTCAGTGCTGTTACATCCTCACATTCATCCATGCTTATATACTTTACCTACCAGTGCTGCCTAATAATATTTATCTATTATTTATGGTGGCTGGTGGGTAACGTCGGGGTTATGATGACGCCAACACGGGAGAGAGATAGCTCGCAAGCGTCTCTTTAACCCGAGGCACTGTCATACCATGATACTTAATACCCATAACATTACTATAGTAGAAGTTTAGGGATAAAACACATAAACAGAAACCGGTTTATTCCACGATCTCGACACCTCAGTGTGGAGATAGGGAAAAAACGGCACTCCCCGACGAGGAGGCTGAGATATAGAGTTTTCCTTATATTTTCACTCTCATATATATTCAGCTGGCCAGTAATATTTAACTTAGCAACAGCATTATATAAAACCTCCTTTTATAAGCTCCTCTTTATTCAACAGAGTTATGAGCTGACTTATTTATTTATTTATTGAAAACTCATAAACATCTGCCTTATTTTGATATTTTTTTCTTTTATTTATTTATTTTTTAAACAAAAACACTAACGATACCAATTCCTCGGAACTGGAAATCGCAGCATGAGTGCCTCATCCCGGGGAGGAGAAACCGCAGAGCGTGCTTCTCCCCGAGATAAGGCACGTGGATCGAACAGGTGTTTGTTAGAACCATTTGCGATCCCCAAGATGCGTGTCGACGCCGTGCCTCGGCAGCAGCGGGACCTGCGCCTCGGGGCGCGCGCACCGAACCGTCCTCCTCGAAGAACGGCCGGTGGGAGCGGAGCGTCCTAACGGACAGCTTCTCGCAATGCTCACAGTCAGCCCCCTCGAGAACTGACTGTTGGCATGCTCCACTCCCAAACAAGCAACACAAAGCTGAAGTGTGTGTCCCCACCCGTGATATAACGTGGGGAGGGAACAACACAACGCTTGCTTGCTCTCTTTTGCCATAATATATATATATATTGCAACTTGACAGACAACAATAAATATGACAAGGACAGAATACACAGATCGCTTGCTGAAGGCACAGAAGCTGCCGCGGTCTGTCGCAGGGGTGCTTTATAGCTTCCTGGTCGATGACGTCACCCGCCTATGACGTCTCGTCTTTCCATTGGACTGATTATACACGTGCTTCACGACGCAATCACGCAGGGCGTTCCCACCGCGTCTCGACGCAGCTCGAGTTCCCTTGAAAGGGAATCTACAGTTTAAGGCAGTAACTTGTAAGCACACAGCACAAGACGCTTGTATGTAAAATCAACCAAGACTTTATTGAACTACCCTAATACACACAAACTAAACTAACGAAAACACAAAAACATTTATTCAAACAGTGACAGAGAAAAGTGATGTTATTAACGGAGGGTGAATGCATGAAGTCCCAAATGTCTAGCGTTAGACATTATTTCTTGACCGCAACCTGAGAGAATCAATCTACTAGCACTTTAATCTTAGTTCGTTTTCTTAATAAGATTTGCACCAGTTCAGCCAGAATTTAGGAGATTGTGTACTTGCGTTTGGATGCTCCTGTGAGCGCGTGCGTTCCCTTCTGTGACGACGTTGCTGGAGGGAATCTCTTCGGCGCTGATTGGCTGGCAGTTGGTCGATGATGCGTTCTGAGGGACAGCACTCGATGGTGAGTGGTTGGTTGGCTTTGCCGGGTGGCGCTTCGTTTGCGGGATTTCCTGGATTGCGGGTTGCTATGCAACGGAGTTTCCTCTGAGTCTGGAGGAGCTGCTGGAGCGACTCTGAGAGGGTTTTCTTTGACGAAAATCAACGAAGGATCTTACGGAAGAGTTGATGAGTTTTGAGTGAGCTCTTGGTGGTTTGAAGAGTAAGTAAGCATACACGCTGGACGATGGAAAGGTCAGCATACACATAAGCAAGAGCAAAAGTCACTGCAAAAGCAAGGCAAAAAGCAACGCATAGCTGCTTGTCATTGGGTTATAAGCGTGTCCATCCGACCCGTCCTTCCGAGTGCGACAGCCAATCAGATATTGTCTTGGGCGGGACCTACGCCCCGTTCTCCGGTTCCTGCATGTAATTAGCGTAATGTCCACGTGATCGCGTGTGCCCAAACTCCTGAGAGTTTAGTTAAACGCTTTAATAAGCCAATTTAATAGTTTAAATATGGTGCATCCTACACACATCTACTTTATATAAAAATTCTAGAAATCATTTACCCATCAAGTAGGTACCAAAATACATATATTTCCCATAGTTGAGGTGGAAGTAAATAAGGATTTAGCTGTGAGAAGTGTTTAACACACAAAATTAACTTGGGTAATATAAAGCATACATAATACAGAGGATACACATGTATGAGGCAACTTCTGGTGATTAGTTCCTATAACTGAGGTAGAAAACCCTACGAATAGGCTGTAAAAAAAGGTTAAACACACAGAAAGAACTCCACAGGTTATATAAAACATACATGATACTTAAGATATATGTGAGGTAAATACTGGTGATCAAATTCAGCTTATTGGAAGCAATTTTGAGACCGTTGTTTGTATTAAACCACAAGTGGGTTAATTTCAGTCTATTGGTTTTGGAGACAAAAGTCTCTGGAATTTACGGCTGCAGAAAGGAGGTGTCCCTGGTTGGGTTTGTGGTGATTCCGGGCCATGGGAATGCCTTAGCATCCTTCGTTTCCTGATAAGGCTGTGGATTTATGCATTGGGGTCACCACAGGGTTTCTTGACCATTTGGTCTTAAGTTTGGGGAACAAAGAGAAATATTTTCCTGCTGTCCTGGCATCGCTGGTATGAGATTAGACAGGCGCAAAAAGGGAAAGGGGGGTGACATCTCCTTTAGCCATCTCGGCACCATGACTGTGTTTTATGACTTACTAATGGTTCGATGGGGAATCTTTCCGAAGTGTGGAATGCGGTGTTGGGTTCATTTAATGAAATTTAATCCTACATGAGTTAGATGTCTGTATTAATATACTATTCAGCTTTTTCATCCAGACCGTGTTTACTTCTCTGGTTGATAGTTGGCTGCATTTAAGTTTTGAGAAAATTAAATATGTACTCATATGATCTTTGTGGAGTCATTTAATTCTGAGGAAATAAATGGTGAATTCCCGGGAGGAAATGGAGAACACCTCATTATACGGCGCGCATCTCCCTTCGGTGCCCTCAGGGGCCGTTTTGCCAACCCCACAACCTTGTGTGCTTTGGGACGCAGCGGTCTCCAGTGAGTTCTAGTCTCAGTCTCTGATTCGCAGAAGGAGGGTTTAAGAGGGGTCAGTTTGGTTGTTTCCTGGCGGTCATCCGTTTCAGGACACTGGATTGTCTTCTCGAGCTATACTAGAGACCAGTCTCAAGAGGCTGGTTCCTTTAGTAGTCTCAACCATTGTCATCTTGGGATAAGACCGATCTAAAGACAGTCATTATCTCGAAGAAGGCTTCGACTAAGAAGAAGTCCTGACGTCGAGGCCGTCAGACTTCTTTTTTTTCTTTTTTTCTTTTTTTTTTCTTTTTTTTTTACCACCACCAGTGCCTGTCTTTGGAGGTCAACTTTAGTTTTATTCATATAATGGTTTTAGAAAAAAAGAAAGACTGAAGGAGCTCCGAGTGTCCTTATCCCGGTGCATAAGATGATTGTGGGGGGTAGAGATGATTTGAGGGGGGGGGGGGTGGAGAGGGGGTGATAGGAATGCACATGGCTTACATTAACTGTTGAATTTGTAGAAAGGTTATGAGGGGATTCCAGGTTTCTTTAAAGGCGGATATATTGTTCTTTTTAATGAGCTATGGTTTCTTCTGTCAAAATGAAATCTGTGATTAGGTTAGTCCAATGGGTGAAATGGCAAGATGATTTTGATTTCCAGTTTTGAAAGACTATTTTCTTAGCGATAGTGTTGGTGGTCATAGTAAAGGTATTTCTGCAGATCTGTGTCCAGAAATCCGGGTCGGGAGATAGCGTGAGGTCACTTTCCCACTTCCCCTTGGGCAGGGTTATTGTGGGATTAGATGAAGCAATGAAGCTGTAGAATTTGGATATAAGTTTTCTTGAATGGTTGGCTACTTCTAATAACTGTTCACTGGTTTTAGAAGGCTGTAGGGTGTTAGTTAAAGTTATTTTGCTTTGGATTAAAGATTTAAGCTGTTGGTAGTGGAGAAATTGGCCTCTCCCGATCCCGAATTTCTGGACAATTGAGGTGAACGGCATAAATTTGTGATTTTCAAATACGTGGTGAAGGTGAGTGATGCCATTTTGTTGCCATTTGGGGAAATGGATCGGTTCATTGTGAAGACGGAAGTCAGGGTTGTGCCAGATGGGGGTATACCTATATGGTGCTAGGGGTGATTTGGTGATTTTGTTGGTTTTCCACCAGGCTGCCAAAGTTGTTGCTATTGTAATGTTATGATAGAAATCCATTTTTTTGATTGACTGTGGTAGAAAAGGGAGGTCTGCGATTGAGTTGGGGGAGCACAAGTATTGCTCAAGATCAAGCCATGGGTTGGAATGTGTCTGTTGTTGAGTCCATTTATATAAGTACTGTAATTGGTTTGCCAGGAAGTAGTGCATGCAATTTGGTGCTTCAAGTCCTCCTAAGTGTTTTGTGTTTTGGAGTGTTGTAAGTGCTATCCTTGGTTTTTTATTTTTCCAGTAGAAGTGAGTGGTGAGGGAATCAAATTTTTTTGAACCAATAGTCTGTCGGGGTAATCGGAATCATTGAAATAGTTAATTGATCTGGGGGAGTATCTTCATTTTGATTGTTGCAATGCGGCCTATGAGTGTGAGTGGGAGCTTGTTCCATCGTTTATAATCATCTTCTATTTTCTTGAGGAGTGAGGCATAGTTGAGGTTGTATAGCTCTGACAGCCTGGGGGAAATTGAGATACCTAAGTACTTGATGTTACCCGTGTTGAGGGGAAGGGAAGGGTCATGAGCTGCAGAGTCCACATCGTCTCCTGATAGCGGAAGTATGGTTGATTTATTCCAGTTGATTGTGTAGTGAGAGACTTTTGAGAATTTGTTGATGACATTGAGCACTTCATTGAGTGATTGGGATGGAGTTTGTAAGTATAATAGTAAATCATCTGCATATAGACTAATTTTGTGTTGAGAGTTGTTGACTTGGATTCCTTTAATTTTGTTGTTTGGGCGTATTGCTGCTGCAAGTGGTTCGATGAATATGGCAAAGAGGGATGGAGAGAGTGGGCATCCCTGTCTGGTTCCTTGGTGCAGAGTGAAGCTTGGTGAAGTGGTCCCATTTGTGACGACTGTGGCCCTTGGGGAAGTGTATAGTGTTATTATCCATTGGATGAACGACTCTCCAAAGCCAAATTTGCGGAGGGTGGTGAATAAGAATGTCCAGTTAACCTTGTCGAATGCTTTTTCTGCATCTAGTGATGCAACTATGTTTTTTTGTGGCTGTCCTTGTGCAATGCTGATGAGATTGAAAAGTCTGTGGATATGGTCTGTTGCGTTTCTGTTCTTAATGAAGCCTGTCTGGTCTGGGTGAATTAGTGAATGCTAATTAGTGAATGCAACCTGTTTCAATCCTGGTTGCTAGAGTCTTTGTATAATTTTCAGATCAGTGTTGATTAATGATAGTGGGCGGTAGCTAGAGGGTTGTTGGGTCCTTGTTGGATTTCAGAAAAACAGTAATGAGCGCTGTGTTCATACACTCACCTAAAGGATTATTAGGAACACCATACTATACTGTGTTTGACCCCCTTTCGCCTTCAGAACTACCTTAATTCTACGTGGCATTGATTCAACAAGGTGCTGAAAGCATTCTTTAGAAATGTTGGCCCATATTGATAGGATAGCATCTTGCAGTTGATGGAGATTTGTGGGATGCACATCCAGGGCACGAAGCTCCCGTTCCACCACATCCCAAAGATGCTCTATTGGGTTGAGATCTGGTGACTGTGGAGGCCATTTTAGTACAGTGAACTCATTGTCATGTTCAAGAAACCAATTTGAAATGATTCGAGCTTTGTGACATGGTGCATTATCCTGCTGGAAGTAGCCATCAGAGGATGGGTACATGGTGGTCATAAAGGGATGGACATGGTCAGAAACAATGCTCAGGTAGGCCGTGGCCTTTAAACGATGCCCAACTGGCACTAAGGGGCCTAAAGTGTGCCAAGAAAACATCCCCCACACCATTACACCACCACCACCAGCCTGCACAGTGGTAACAAGGCATGATGGATCCATGTTCTCATTCTGTTTACGCCAAATTCTGACTCTACCATCTGAATGTCTCAACAGAAATCGAGACTCATCAGACCAGGCAACATTTTTCCAGTCTTCAACTGTCCAATTTTGGTGAGCTCGTGCAAATTGTAGCCTCTTTTTCCTATTTGTAGTGGAGATGAGCGGTACCCGGTGGGGTCTTCTGCTGTTGTAGCCCATCCGCCTCAAGGTTGTGCGTGTTGTGGCTTCACAAATGCTTTGCTGCATACCTCGGTTGTAACGAGTGGTTATTTCAGTCAAAGTTGCTCTTCTATCAGCTTGAATCAGTCGGCCCATTCTCCTCTGACCTCTAGCATCAACAAGGCATTTTCGCCCACAGGACTGCCGCATACTGGATGTTTTTCCCTTTTCACACCATTCTTTGTAAACCCTAGAAATGGTTGTGCGTGAAAATCCCAGTAACTGAGCAGATTGTGAAATACTCAGACCGGCCCATCTGGCACCAACAACCATGCCACGCTCAAAATTGCTTAAATCACCTTTCTTTCCCATTCTGACATTCAGTTTGGAGTTCAGGAGATTGTCTTGACCAGGACCACACCCCTAAATGCATTGAAGCAACTGCCATGTGATTGGTTGATTAGATAATTGCATTAATGAGAAATTGAACAGGTGTTCCTAATAATCCTTTAGGTGAGTGTATGTGTGGGAATGGTACATGTGGTTTGGATTTCTGTGAGTAATTTGTTGAAGGTTGGTGATAAGATGTCCCAAAAGTGTTTGTAGAATTCTGCCGGTAGTCCGTCGGGTCCAGGTGATTTATTGTTTTGCATGCTTTGTAAGGCTTTGATGAGTTCTTCAGGGGTGATACATTCTAAAAAGTTTGATTCTTCTGTGGTTAATGAGGGAAGGTCCAGATTGTTAAGAAAAGAGTCAATTTCAGATTGTAGAGGTTGGATGCAGCTGAAGAACTGGCGAAAGGTGTTATTAATTTCTTGAGGGTCCTGCGTAGTTTTACCTGAAGTGTCCAGAATGGATGGGATGAGTGATTTGTCTTTTTTGTATTGTAACATGTTTGCCAGATACTTACCTGCTTTATTGCTGAGGTGAAACTGATCATATTTGAGTTGCTGCCCTGCAAAGGCAAAAGACCTTAACTCGCTAGAGTGTGAAACTGAGAAAAATGACTTTAAAGTTTCTGTTTTGTCCAGACAAAAGTATTATAGGTAGGACTCCCAAAATTTGACAACTAGTTGCTATAATGAAGAAATGTTTGTATGCAAAAAATCTTGATCTCAAAATTGACCTTTGACCCTTGTTTGGTAGTTACTGTACTCTGCCTTGGTATCATATGCCAAAAATAAGGAGTCGTGCAAAGGCAAAAGGCAGTAACTGACATATAATCAATATTTGCTTGCTGTCCCCCATACTTACATCCATTATAAGAACACCTAACCAAGGTCTAGTCATCATGGTATGTGTTTTAAATTATATAGAAGACCTTTGGTTGTTCCTATTTAGTGCTATAATGATCAGGATAGTGCGGCAACACTAACAAAGTTAACAGTATGACAGATAAGTTACTTTGCAGTACAGTAGGCCTATGTACAGTATGAATAAATACAATAAATATTTTCACAATAAAGAATTTAATTATAACTGAATACAAATGTTTTAAAAATAAATTACAGAGGAGCAGTAATTTATCAATTTGCAACAAGAATATTTCATATTCATTAGGCGTGTTTAGGCCTTTATTTTGAAATAGCAATAAACATGAAAAACCATGAAAGATTGGTAGAAAGCTCAGTTTGTTTTCATACCAAGAGTTCAAAAAATAACACCAATTAAATTTTTTTTTTTTTTTAAAGTCTGATTTTTAAAAATATATAAACAAAAATATTATGGATTCTCGATTTGTGATGCGGCTGCCAGCTATAAAGCACATATATGCTCTTTTTATGCGTTTATTAGAGGTTGAATTCAAATCAAATACTGCCAAACCACCCATACTACTTCTGAATAGGATGTCTACTTCATAAATTGTATGAAAATTATGGAAATACTTGGTTCAGATCACTCAAAACATATATGAAAATGGAGGCGCCCTTATATGGTCAGTAAGGAAGCTTGGCTGTCCATCTAGTGAATAAGTTTGTTACTGCGCCCAAACATGAACACCTGCAAGGAAATATGGCTCAAACACGTATGGATTGTTGTGGATACAGCAGATGACGTGCATTGCTATGGATTATGGATTATATCGGATTGCATGGAAAGGTAGGATGCCTGTGTATTTAATATTTGGTTTTCGGCGTATGATGTGAGGCGAGTGTCAACGTTAGCGCAAACTTACGTGACACAGATTAAATTTAGCTAGCTCCGGGCTGTCACTGACATTGACAGATCTGAACCATCACCCTGTACGAAAATAAAAAACATTTTTGACAATCTATTAGCTTGCATACCATCTAAGTATGGCTTGTTCACCTTGCTTTGTTTCTGTAATAATACAAACAAGCACTCGGCAGTCTACACTTTATTTCAAAGATGTGTCGTCGTGTGTATGTTACGTGGTTTGGTGACAATTAAAGAGCGGCAAACTTTGACACTATGACAAAGCCAGAGTACAGTAACATCACAGCGGCACCGTAACATCTCTCTTGATGCCAGGCTAAACAAAGTCAGAACACCGTAACTCAACTTCAGCGTGCTGGAACAAAGGCAAAGAGCCGTAACAACTGTTACGGTGTTCTGCTGTGGTTTCTCGTATGGTTTTGGAAGTTACGGTTGTCATAGACCTTTATTTTCTCGTTAAAACAATCAAATTGACTCACGATATTTATTCACATGATAAAGGAGGTCTCAAATACCACAAAAATGACACTAACTCATTTTTGACCAAACATGATGTTACGGCGTTTTGCCTTTGTAGGGCAGTATACAGAACTGTGTTTTTTTGTTTATGATACTATCCAATTGAATCCTAAGTTGCTTGAGTTCAGTTTGTATTTCTTCAGATGGGGCGGTAGACTGTGGATTGCTAAGCAGTTTATTTTCTGCTCAAGAGTGTTTTCCAATTGTTGTTGCTGTTTTTTCTTGTGTGATGAATATGATATAATTGTGCCCAGGGCTTGACATTAACTTTTTTGCTCACTAGCCAATGTGGCTAGTGGTTTTCCAAAGTTCCTAGCCACACAGCATTTTTACTAGCCACATTTTTGTTTTTGTGAAATAACCTTTTAAAAGTCGACTATGGCGTGCTAAAATTTACTTGAACTAGATTTACAACCCTTTTAAATGTAAAACCACTGTACACACCCAAATCAAGACTAGCTACACAAAACAGGTCATTATCATTAGCTCTGATAAGGTTGTGTGTAAAGCTCCTTTTTTTAAATAAAACCATGTATTATATTATACACTGTGTGCATGTAATACTCATTAGGGCTGTCAAAATTGCTCAAAAATGACGTTCGACTATTCTCTCTAAAAAAAACCACATAGCCTATATTCGAACTATTCGAAAATGGTTGCGCATTTTGTCAATGACTCGCATTACGTCAATAACAGGGCAAATTAATACAAAGAGACATAACTACTTGTATAGGTAGTTTATTTAAGTTTAAACACATTTGACAACCTATTACCTACACAAAAACAAGTAAATCAACTATTGGCCAAGACCGCAGACCTCACTCTCGCTCGCTCACTCGCAGGCACTCTTTCTCTCTCTCACCCTCACCCTCATGCTGCGTTCACACCAAAAGACCTTTTTACAGTCTATGGTAAAGACGCGTTTACGCGCGTCTGGAGGTCTTGCGGCGCGAATGAGGCGTCACGCTCTCTGCGCATAACGGTTTAAATGAACAACAACAATAAGCAAATGTTGAGTGCTGATCAAGAGTTTTGTGCAAGCAATTTAAGGTCGCGACTCTTATTTAGCAGGCTTCATTCAGTGATTGAAACAAATATTATTAACAATAATTTAAGTTTTTAGCCTATATAGAACCGACATTGAACGCTCCGAGCGAGCTGTGCTGTGGTAAACATGGAACTTTTCCTTGACATGAAACGGTAAATAATCAAACCAGTGGAAGCCTGCAGTGCATGAAACTGCTGTATCTAACCTACCTTATTCATGCAATATCTATTCAGTCATTACAGTAGCCTACACTTTAGTAATGTTTCTGTTTAACGTTAACGCTTCTTCTTGTTACCTGTCTTTTGAAAAGACTACAATTATTCAACCCGCCAAAGTGGCTAGTTGTAGTGACTATGTTACCCGCCACGAGCAAAATCCACCCGCATTTGGCGGGTTGGCGGGTGTTAATGTCAAGCCCTGATTGTGCCTCTCATGACTGCTTTGCCCGATTCCCAAAGTGTTGATGGTGAGATTTCTGGAGAGTCGTTCATCTCCAGAAAGGATGCCCACTCTCTTTTTATAAGAGTGGTAAAATTGGGGTCCTCTAGGAGAGAGGTGTTGAAGCACCATCTTGTAGGGGTTTTCTTCTGTGCTGGGATGTTTAATGTTCAGGATACAGGAGCATGGTCACTGATAATAATTTGGATAGTGTTTTCTGATATCTGTTGAATTAAGGAGTTGCTAACCAGAAAAAAATCTATTCTAGAGGAAGAACGGCGGGCTGAGGAGACATAGGTATATTCTCTTAGCCGTGGGTTCCTTGCTCTCCAGCTATCGCCAAGGCCATAGTCCGTCATGTATTGTTTAATTACTTCTGATGAGTGACAAGTTTGTGTGTTACTATGGTTGTGTGTACGGTCAAATGATGGATTGAGAACAGTATTGAAATCTCCGGCTACTATGAGATTGGTGGAATTGTACAACAGAGAAAAGAGATTATGAAAGAAAAGTGGGTCATCATTGTTTGGAGCGTAAATGTTATTGTGGTGCTAGAAGCAGATGCTAGATGTTATGTGGTACTAGAAGCAGACATGGCATTGTGGGAGTAGAAAAGAATAGGAAAGGAAAAAAAAGAGAAAAAAAGAAAAGAAAAGACATCAGGGTCTATAATCAGAGTTCAGTAATAGCTATTGGCGTGATGAATGAAATATGTAACAGATTATGGCAGTATGGCTATGTAGAATGCATTATGGAACAGTCAGTATTGAGATGGAGAATGAAAACTTAGTTAGACTACAGCCACGTAGTGATGTTTGGATCGCGGTAGAGTGTTCCATCCACGTAGAGTTTGTCTACCGATAATGTAGCTCGCTTTCCTTCTTCACGGAAGCGCTTCATCATCGGCACTAGTTTTCGTCTGCGGTCTTGAATTTGTTTGGGGAACTGATCGTACATCCCATATGTCGTGTTCTTCAGCTGATTTCCTCTGCTTTTAACGAGTTCTTTGTGTTTGTATTTTTCAAATTTAACGATTATTGGAGGTGGCTATTTGGGGTCTTTGGATGGAAGACGGTGAACTCGGTGGAAAGTTATCTCCTCAACTGTTGCTGCCGGCAGTTTAAGCGAGTCGTGCATGAACTCTCTTATTGCCTTCTCTGGATCGTCGGGTGTGTTTTGTGAAGGTATGTTTATTCCAGAAAATATGAGATTATCGCGCATGCTGCGGCACTGAATGTCCAATATGGTTTCTTGCATAATTTGATTTTCTTTGGTGAGTTTTGTGACTTGGGTAGAGAGGTGTGATACGGTTCCTTTTAGTTCGATGTTATCTTGCATTAGAGTTTCGATTTGGGTTTGGGAAAATTCGAGACTAGCTTTCAGGTCACGGATGTCTATATGGAGAAGTTCGACTATGGCAAGTTTGGAGTTTATGGATGCGAGTACACTGACCTCGACTGTGGTTTCCTCGTCTGTTTCGGTGGATGAATCCCGTTTGCGTATTTTCCTGTTTGGTTCTGACATAGTGTCCAGATTGTAGAAATAGCTGTCGATGAACTTGAACAGGTTATCCGGGTCTTGACAAGATTGGTTATCCAGTATAGTGAAGGTTGTTTGATGAATGAGTGAAGTTGATAGTAATCCGGTGTTTGCGTTTGCATTCAGAGCGCTGCCATGTTAGTTCTCACCCACAGTCTCGCGATAGTCTCAGTCTCGAAGCATCTCAGTTCTCACTCTCGCATCCGAGCTCACTCTCGCATCCGAGCTGGGTCTCACCGTCAGACTTCTGAGGGCAGACCCCTCCGGGGAGAAATGGATTCCACCTCATTACACGGTGCCCATTTCTCTTCGGCACCCTCTAGGCCAGGGGTGGGGAACCTTTTTCCTATAAAGGGCCATTTACAATTTTTTTACATTCTTTAAGGGCCATTGTAATGAGCAGGGGCGTTTCTAGGTTTTAAAAACATCAGGGGCTGAGTCCGAAACATCAGGGGCTGGGGGTGGGTAACAAGATAACATGATTCGATACAGAGAATAATGTATATTTTAGGCCTATATGCAGGGGGCAGACTGGTTAAAAAATTCAGTCCTGGCACTGTAGCCACACCAGAGGCATGCTCCCCCGAGAAAAATCTGATTTCTCGGACCTACATATGTGCATTTTAAGGTGTTTGAAGGCCAACATTTTTTGATAACAATAGCTTTAAAAGCATGTCAGTGGGCAGTAGCATAAATTATTTGTCAAGATAACAGATTCTTAAACATGAAAATGTTGAAATGAATGATCCACACTACAAAATGGAAATGCAAAATGTTTCTGCTTATTGTTGACAATACACAATCACATATTCCAAACAGGAATGGCCTTAAATGAGAAATCTTTCAAGGATTATTTTGCATAGATGTAAACTTTTTAGCATTAAAGATTGGTTTCAGCAACTTGTTTCTTTCTTGAGTTAATCAATGTTTTTGGCACTATTAAATCAGTTCAATAAAATTTCAATTGTTCACTCATAAAGACAGTCACTTGTCACCACCTACTGGCTTAATGATGCAAGTTGCGCAAACACAGACAAGCGGAGTGATACAAACTGTGAAAAGGCTGATGCTGGTGAAATATTCGAACACATTCGAGGACCTTATATATATATATAGGCTACATATCAGAGTTAAATAGGAATACATTGTAATAATTAGGGCTGTACTCAACCAAAGAAAATCTTGGTCGACTGAAGTCCTGAAATTTTCGACCAAAAATCGACTAAAATCGACTAAAAATTACGGTAAAAAAAAAAAAACAACGTTAAATTAATTAGATGCGCACTGTGCGCAGTACTTGGTAGCCTTGTTGTCCGCCTAAATGAATTATAAATAAACATAAAAAACTAGTAGGCTATTTGCAGTATATTAAATCGTTTTTGACCTAATTATTTTGATGAAATTATTTTTGAAATGAGTCTGACACTCGAGTCTGTCGGCTCTGACAGCGTTGCATCACGTGCACCTGCGCAATATCATAGCTTATGATTTCCGAAAATAGTACTATGTTGTCAACTAGTGATATCATCACAAGAACTGTTGAGGAATATGCAACATAATTTAGACAATTATTTTTGTCATATGTTATAATAATAAGTTATAACTGTCAGACACTATCATTTCACCCTGCATGTCCTCGCACCGAGCGAGGCTGAACATGAGCTCAGCTTCGCAGCTGAGACACGAATAGACTATTAACTTAAAGCTTTTACTCTTAATAAACACAAAAGGCACGTCCACTTTAATAAAAAAATAATATTTATTAAACAAACCAGATCAAGAGCAGAAACGAAATAAAGTGCATAACTGAAAAATAAAGCATCCTAGGCTCAAAACTAACACAACCAACAGCACAGCGCAATTGCGCATTAGGCTCCAAATAAAAAATAAAAAAGTTAGGTTATAACACTAAAACATTGAAATATGCAAATTCTGATATGTTCATATTGCCTACTCAAAACAGACAGGGCAAGCTAACGCAGACAAGTGAGCTTACCACTTTTAGATGATATGTCATGTTTGTCGTCGAGCTGTGGAAAACTGTTGCTTGCAAACTTTGCATTCGACCTTTTTCCTGTTATCAATTTTAACAAAATGCTGCCACACTGTCGATTTCTTTGTTGTTGACATGTTAGAAGAGGACTGACTATTAAACGCTCTCACAATTAAATAAATAATATTCAGCATCAAACCTTCTATAGTTATCGCTCTTTCTTGGGTTGGGCTAATCCAAAAAAGGTGAAAACAAGGGGGGTGTTCTGAAGACAGACTGTTACAGTGAAACAAGGGTACTCTGAAAACACCCCCATTAGCAGTTAGTGCTTTCCACCTGATGAAATGAGCGCGCCTCAGCGCGGCAAAACTGATGAAATAAACGCGGCAAAACTGATGAAATGAACGCGGCAAAAAATCGACCAATCAGAATTTTGGTCGAACCAGAACGTATCGACCAATTAATCGACTAATCGACTGGGACAGTACAGCCCTAGTAATAATGTTAATCAAGCAGACTAAATCACACGACTGCGCAGCAATATTTAAGCTCATCATACAAAGGAAATAATACAGATCTAGACAAATTGGGTTGCTTATAGTTAAAATATTTTTTTTTTAGTCGGCCACACATTCTACTTGCTGTCGGCCACTCATTCCACTTTAATACGCAAATGACAAAACGAAAGTAAAAGCATCAGCCCCTCGTGGACGACTACCACACACACGCACACGCAACACACGCACACGCAACACAGTCGTGTGATTTAGTCTGCACACACACACACACACACACACACACACACACACACACACACACACACACAAAGTCCATGTCTGGTCCTCCGCTGTCTTCGTTCCGATCCTTTTATGCGCCCCGAAGCTGATCAGTGAGAAACTTGAAACCGGTACGGCGCGCGCGCCCCCGAAGCTCATCCGTGAGAAACTTGAAACCGGTGCGGCCATGTCTGGTCCTCCGCTGTCTTCGTTCCGATCCTTTTATGCGCCCCGAAGCTGATCAGTGAGAAACTTGAAAACGGTACGGCGTGCGCCCCCCCCGAAGCTCATCCGTGAGAAACTTGAAACCGGTGCGGCGCGCAGGTGACTCATTAACACTCGCGCTACTGGCCTCGCCCTGCTCTCACGGCTCGTGGACTCGTGCTGCTTGCCACTTTGCCTATTTTGTGTTTTCTATCACAGGAAAAGTAATTGCTGAGATTTTTGTTTCTGAAGTATTTCTTTGGGGGGGGGGGGGGGGGTGGGGGGGAATTGACTCGCGAGCCGCATCAAACTGTTTTGCGGGCCGGTTACGGCCCGGGGGCCGGACGTTCCCCACCCCTGCTCTAGGGGGTGACCCTCCGAGGAGGGACACAGTGCTGTAGTTCGGTTGTTCCCTGCCGGTTCGCCGTTTCAGGGCACCAAGGTGTCAGCATTCCCTAACAATGCTCCGAGGAGGGTCGTAGAACAGTCAGTTTGGTTGTTCCCTGCCGGTTCGCTGCTTCAGGGTGTTGATGTGTCTGCATTCCCCAACGATCCTCTGAGGCTGTTCAACCAATACCAGAGGCCAGTCTTGAGAGACTGGTCCCCTTAGCAGATTTTCTGGCAGTGTGGAAACTACTGCCAAATATATCTCATTGGGTCCTGCTCACAATAGAAGAGGGTTACAGAATTCAGTTCGGTTCTCGTCTGCCTAGATTTCTAGGGGTCCTCCCTACAGTGGTGGACCCCGAGCAGGCTCTGGTAATGGAGCAAGAAGTACTGACTCTTCTGCGAAAAGAGGCTATAGAAAGGGTTCCTCCTCCCAGCAGGGAATCAGGGGTTTACAGCCGTTACTTCATTGTTCCAAAGAAGGATGGAGGCTTACACTTAAACAGATCGTGTCACAGATTCAGTCCGAGGACTGGTTTGTAACGATAGATTTGAAGGACGTGTACTTCCATGTAGCCATCCATCCTCATCACAGGAAGTTCCTAAGGTAAGCTTTCGGGGGCGACGTGTACCAATATCGGGTTCTTCCCTTCGGCCTAGGTTTATCACCCTGCACTTTCACGAAATGTGTGGATGCAGCTCTGGCTCAACTGAGACTCCAGGGCATTTGAGTGTTGAATTCCATCGACTACTGGTTGATTTGATCTCAATCAGAGCAGATGGCAGTTTGGCATCAAGATGTTGTTCTGTCTCACATGAGAAAGTTGGGGCTGAGGCTCAGCGCCAAAAGGAGTGTGCTCCTTCCATCTCAGAGGACCACTTTTCTAGGTGTGGTTTGGGATTCGACAGGCAGGCACAACTATCACCTGCTCGTATAGAATCAATTCTCTCAGCCGTAAATGGGGAAAAACTAGGCCAGTCACTCACTGTGAAACAGTTTCAGAGACTGTTGGGTCTCATGGCAGCTGCGTCCAACGTAATAACATTTGGCCTCCTGTACATGAGACCCTTGCAGTGGTGGCTCAGAACCAAGGGATTTTCTCCGCGAAGAAATCTGTTTCGCATGATCAAGGTCACACGGCGATGCCTACGTGCCTTAGTCATGTGGAAGAAACCTTGGTTCCTCGCCCAAGGTCCAGTGTTGGGGGCTTCTTGTCGTCGCGTAATGCTAAAGACAGATGCTTCCTTCACAGGTTGGGGGGCGATCATGAGTGGTCGTTCGGCGCAAGGTCTGTGACAGGACCATCTACTTTCTTGACAACACATCGTTGGTCTCTTACATCAACCATCAGAGAGGTCTGAGGTCACGTCACTTATACAAACTGGCTCACCAGATCTTCCTGTGGGCCCAAGGGAAATTTGCTCTCTCTAAAAGCAATTTACGTAAAATAAAGAAAATAAACATGATGCGCGTTCTGCCTTCACTCTCAATGTGAAGTTCATTCTGAAACGCGACAGAAAATGATCTGTAACTCAGCGAATGCTTGTCACTATGACATGAAACATGTTTTTACAAAGCTTGAAGTCTCCATTTTTAAATGATGTAAATCATATCAAAAACAAATATTCTCTGTTTAACCCTCTGGGGACTGCGTACTTTTACAAATGTGTAATTATCTTAAAAACTATTAATTATAGAGAGATGCGGTCTTTTTTACCATCTTCCTCAGATTCCGCTGAAAACAGTGGTATATGGTATACACACTTCCTTGTTGCATAATACCACTGCGTATAAGGCCAATGAAATCGATGTTGTTAGGAATATTCCACGCGCAAAGACCAATGGAAAAATTGCTGCTGGGAGGAATATTTTTCCAGAGGAAGGTTACCATGACGTATTCTAGCTAATCAGAGGACTCTGTAGCCTTGCAAGGGGTGGTACTATAGTAAGTGATATGACGCAAACAGCGTCGAGTGGAGAAGGAGACAGAGAGTGAACGGAGCGGAGTATTACACACAGAGATTTATATGAGAGACAGAACGATTATAATATTTTATATATATATAATTATTTATATATAGCATATTAGCAATTATAGCATTATTATTTTATTGTTTTAGCACTTTTATGATGGCAAGCAGTAAAATATTTACCACAGAACAAGCTCTGGAACAAGCTCTGGAACAATTAACGTTACTGGAAAGTGACGAGGAGAAAAAAAAACACGCCTGGGACTGTTTGTATATAAAGTTCATTATTTCATAGTTCTTTAAACTTTTGATTGAACAATTACAAATGTCTGTCAAGCAAAGGGTTTGAAAAATATATTTTTTTGTTCAAAAACTGTTCACTAATGTTGTGTGAGGTGTGATTTTCAGTAATAAATGACTAAAATAAAATTTTCGTTTTTAAAAATTCTCTAGTTTATTGTAAATGTTTTACTCATAATTCCTTTATAAAAACATTACATGCACTCTTATGTTAGCTTAGGGTCTTCTGAATCCATAGATACCAAACACATGGTGTTCCATCTCCATTACATATGGTTTATAAGCCCAAATGTAAAAATAGAGAAAACGGACCAAAAAGGGCTTAGTCCCCAGAGGGTTAAGTAATCCGTATGAAAGCAACATTTTACAACATAGTACAGTTTCTCCAGTCCGAGCTCATTAGCTCTAATGTGACCACACCCACGCACGCACAAGCAATTGACATGCAAATCATCCACATGAAGGAACGCAGACCTGTAAACGCCCTCATTACCTCAAAAACAAAGAATCAGAGACTTCAGTTGTCCTCTGCTTTTCATTGAGTTTGGAAGACTGTGTTTTTGCTGTGCTGTTTACCTCAGAAGAATTAGAAGAACACAATTTGATTATGAGAAAGATTTTTTAAGTAAGACGCTCATTATAGTTAGCATGTCATTGCTGCATAAACTTTACATTGTAGCTACTACTACTAAAATGTACGTTATGAAATGAGATTGGAGTAAAAACATGAAGCTTAATGCTAAATGTACAGTATATACATGTACGACACGAGGATGTTTTTATGTTCGATAAAAAAACAGCATGATATAAAAGTAGGCTAGTATGAGTGTTTATTCTAAGATAGCTGTATGCGAGGAGGCGTGAATCATCATGAATATTGATGTGTTTCACACCTGAAAAAGACAAATACCCTCCCATACTGGCCCTATCAGGTGGGGCTGTGAGAGAGCTATAAACAAAGAATTAGTAGAGATTTAAAAAATAATGGCTTTTTGATTGTTTGGATTTATTTACAGCACAACATAATACATAATCCAAAGGACAAAAAAGCACATTATTGAACACACTGATCTAAAGACAGAGACTTGAACAGTCACATAACTTTGTGCCATTCCTGAAACATAGTAAATGCCTGTCATTTCCAAGGTGTTTGATTTTTCATTTTACCATGATCATGTACAGAGACTCATGTGAATGTTGAAGTCAGCAGGACTCTTCAGTGGCACCTGTATAAAACGGCACCTTTTTTTTATTTTTTTACTGAACATATATTCCGTTTTTTTAAACTGAATATATATATATATATATATACATATACATGTATATGTATATGTATATGTATAACACTTTCCTGTATGACAAAAATCATTAGTTATTTGAATCCCTTTTGCACTGATAAGAAAAAAAGCGAGACAATCGCGCCGGCGCGATAGCCGACCCCAGGGGGTTAATAGCCCCGTCTTGGCAGGCCGAGTATGGTTCTCAGGCCTAGAGTCTCTCCTCGACAACTCTCCTCCGGGGATTCCGCTTAGGGGGAATCCTTTTCTCTCAGGCGAGCAGGTTCATCCTTCACCCCAGCCCAGAGAACTTTGGAGAACACACTCCAGGAGCGCAGGTGCTTTCGTCTTAGTGTGCGCAGACATTTCACACGGACAGGCACTTGTTACTATGGCATCGTGGGTATAGAGTTCCCACAGCGTCTTGACTAGGGGTGTGCAAAGCAGCCGGTATTTGTATCTGTATTTGTATTTGTTGAGAGGGGAAAAGTATTTGTATTTGTATTTGTATTCGAGTAAATTTCAAAATAGGTGTAAAAATCCATTTTTTTTGCGTTACACTTCTAATTTACGTTATAGTGTAAGTATTCTTTAATTATATCCATTATAATAATTATGGATATGCAATATTGGTTGATGTTTTTCCATAAATCCAGCAATGAACATGTAACAAGGAACGTCATTGAAAAGAAAATAACATAACAGCCATTACCTACGTTAATGTTACTCTGTCAACAGCCTATTGTCTAAATTACCAAGCTAACAGAGCTACTAGGGTTGTCACGGTGCCAAAATTTCAGTATTCGGTACCAATACCTGTGAAAATCCACGGTTCTCGGTAACAATTTCGGTAAAGCTTAATTTAGATTAAATTTACATATATTAAAGTTTATATCACGGTTACAAAGATGGAAACTGTAGTATTAAAAACACTACATTAATATTACATTTGTTAGATAACAATAGATAAAATGACCTAACAATAAACAATAGTTAGGCTATATACTGTCGCAATTATTCTCCTTGGGGTTCATTTAAAAATACATTTTTAAAATCAAAAGTTAACATTATTTATGTTAACATTATTTAATGCACAATGAATGAAGTGAACAAACATGACCAATCAAGTGTTTGTATTAAATAACATTCACAAACATTAATTAATGTTGTAAAAATATATTGTTCACTCAATGTGTTGATGTTAGATGCGCATTAAGTAATGTTAATGAATGGTATCTTATTGTAGTGTTACCAAACAGGAGATAAAACATGTTTTATTTGACTTGACTGTACTTATATTTAATCCAAAACTGCATTCATATTTAATTTTAAAAGAGCTTTTTAAACCTGCTAAGAGTTATCCAGCCAAGAATAAGCCTAGAACTGCTTTTCTGACGGACTGATATTAATGACAAAATGACGGCTTTTTTATTTCATTTCTCATCTCCATAAATATATCTAAAGCTAATGCAAGGGCTAGAAATCAATTAATTCTTTGCTGTAATCGTGAAGAGCGCAGTTCGCACGCTTTCTCCTTTCCACAAGCGCTTGCCCTCCCGTGGCGTCTGTCGTTGCTATGCAGCGCGCCGCTCGCTTCTATTATAAGCGCGATTGCCGCGCGCCTACATTTGAAATCTGCACGCGCAAAAAACGCGCTATGTGAACTACCCCTTATGACAACGTGACATTAGCCTAATCCAAAATATTTCAGCCACCACATCAGCAGCACCGCCGGTCGCCATGTCTCATGAGGAAACGCAGCTTTTTGATATAAAGTTTTTCTTGTTCCCGAATACAAATATTTTTCAAAGTATTTGTTCGAAATAAGTATTCGTAAAAAACACATTATTTGTGCTTTCCGAATACCGTATTCGGGTTCGGCTCCACCCCTAGTCTTGACGCAGCTCGAGTCCCCTTGAAAGGCTCTGTCGCCCTGCCATACTCCCTGCATAGTTACTGTTTGTTCCAGGCATGCTTTGTAGTTTCCTGGTCAATGACGTCACATGACTACACATGCAAAGTTCAACCAACATTAAATTAACCACCAACTATTTATGAGCCCTGGCGCAGGCTCTGTGTTAAACACAGCCCTAATAGAAAATATATGAAAAATCCAACACAAACACATGCTTTATGCAGATTTTGAATGGGAGTAATTGTTATTGTTATTATTGTAACGTAAACGACTCTGGGTCAATGCGAATTAGCTCAAGAATATAGGGAATTTGGGAAATATTACAAATCATAACTCATGGTCATAATTCATAAATCGCATATACATTACTTTATCAATTTTCGGAAATACCTCGTTCTGTAACTGGTCTCGTCATTAGTCATTCGTCCAGCGAATAAATGTAAGGTTATCAGTTAAGAAGGAGTATTTCTGTTTACAAACTCCAAGAAAGTTTATCTTCTGGCCACGAACATAAAACTTCCTGAGTTTATGAATTAAAACTACTCAAGGTAGTCAATATCGAGCTTGTAGCTTGGATCTTTGGTTTCATTGACTCATAAGGTGGGTTTTCAAACACAGAGACAGTTAAAAGTATAAATTGATTTTTTAATAAATGTAAACTAGAGATTATATGAGCTACAATATAAACGTACGTAAAAATGCAAACAGTGACACAAACAAACATTTAACCAAACAAAACATAAAACATCGCGTGGTCAGAATAAATGAAATGAAATGAAAGAAAGAAGAAAGAAATAGAGAGAAGAGATAGAGGGTAACTTAATTCACAGACCTAAGAACTGGACACCTGAAATCAGCGTTTAGAGAGAGTTACGTTACTTGCAAGATTCTGTGCTCTTTCAGTGTGGTGCTGAAGAGGGTGCGCGTGTGCGCGTGTCCGGCTGGTTTGCGTCTAGCTTCGTCTTCTGGGTCGTTTCGCAAGACGATGTAAAGGCTCACTTGAATTTAACGTTACCGAGAATGTTCAGATAATTTCCCTTGTGGCGGGGAAAGGCGAGTAGGAACTTAGTTGCAAAAGAACGGCAGCTTCTACATGACGCAGGCTTGCGTCCCAGAGGAGCTGGTCCCGCTGGTTGCGTTGGGAGGAGAAGCGCTGCGCGTAGAGGAGAGGAAGATGAGGGTTGAGAGCGTTGAGTTGAGAGAGTTGAGAGTTGAGACTGAAGGTTCGGACTTTTAACAGTGTCCCGTGTACGCCTCCTTTTGCGTGGAGGACGAATCGGATCTTCTGATCTGAAGCGGGAAGAGGTTTCTTTGTTTGTGAAGAAACCCCCACTTTGACTGTCATGTGAGAAATCGAAAACAACATTCATATTTAGAAATATGGTATTTCCTGGAATAAATGCATATTATTGTACTTTGCAGTCAAGATTCGACTCCGACATGTTTTTCCCATTACATTGACACCTCGAATGACGTTTTTGCATGAAAGAAATACAGGGTTACATAATTTCCTCATAATCACTAGCATAGTGATTTTGATTAACATAATAGCGTTGCATAGATACCTCAGACATTATCTGGCCAATTATACACACATAAAAATACATATCAAAAACATTGCTATTGGATCATATGTGTGGAAATGTCTGGAATGTTGGCTTGCAGAAGAACTGGATGAGCTGCAGCTTTGGAGTCATAAAGTTTATGACCAGGTCGAGGTCGGGTTACAAGACACTATTGAGGAACCTTCTTTCAGTGAACCTTTAGAATTCAAAATTATACTCTAGCAAACCACACCTCTATTATAAGGCAAACTAACCACACATGCATAATGGAATTGTACATATATTTAAAAGAAATATTGCTTATCCTGAGTTACACACAAAGGTTGGTCTCTTGGTGTGTGTGTGTGTGTGTGTGTGTGTGTGTGTGTGTGTGTGTGTGTGTGTGTGTGTGTGTGTGTGTGTGCGTGCGTTGGAATGTCATGAGGCTGTAAAGTCACAGGGAGTCCATGCTGAAATGGGGGTTTTAGAGGGGATTCTCCAAAACAGGGTTCCCTATGTGACTCAAATGTCCCTCTGGGGAGCCACAAAGAGGCCATTTTGACCGTTCAAGCAGACTTAGAGGCGCCATGAACAAACTCGTTGTCTAAGGAGACAACGAAGGATATGTTTGGAGATCAGGATTTACTAATTTGAACAGCATGTCACCGCATGTCATAGTCATTGTCGTTACATTATTATTATTATTTAGCTAACCATATTCCTTACCCATAACCTTCTAAAACAAAATTGTTTTTAGATCATTTGAAATGACTTAAAAAAAAATATTTCATAATTCCATGTAATTCCAGTAAACATGTTTACAAGCACATTTCTTATCTAAATGGGGAATTTTTAAACTAAATTTTTAGATGCAGCTAGATATAAATACAGAAACAGAAAACCTTCTGCATTTTTACAATTTAAAAATAACTGAATTTTACTTTATTTTTATGCTGTTTTATAAACGTCCCTAAAATGAGATTTTGGAAATTTTTGTTAGGTTTAGCTCTCTTCTGTGGACAAACTTGTCCCCAAAATATAGCAAGTTACACACACACACACACACACACACACACACACACACACACACACACACACACACACACACACACAAGACACATATTATTCTAAATGCACAGCTCTGGCTCATTGGCTGTGGTATCCACTTATCTGCTGTTTATTTCAGACAGGAATATTGAAGGAAGAGAAATAATGTGTACAGATGATAAATATTGAAAAAGTGGGGTTTTCAGGACAAAAGCACACGTACACCTTTTCACCTGTTCACTGAGCTGGTGCGTGACCTGTAAAACGTTTCTTAACTCTGCTGATAACCAAGAAATGGGCTCCTCACAAACTATAAATACGATGAGAGAGAGAGAGAGAGAGAGAGAGAGAGAGAGAGAGAGAGAGGGGACTTTTACGTGCTTTTCCCTAATCACTGAAGTGACCTCGACGTGCAGGTTAGCAGTAGCATTAGCCATCAGGCAAGTGTTATTTAAATAAACTCCTGATGTACTTACAAACTTTCCAATGCCTCGTTTTATGAGTACAGAACCTATTTGTACTACTGTAGAAGTTTGGTACCATTCCGGGCATTATTAGTGGGGTGATTTACGAGATACAGACTAGGATCCATTAGCGCCTGCACTAAGCCAAACGGCTGATATCTCTAAATAAGCTCTAACTTTAATAATGTTCGACCAAGGGGAAAAAGGCTTCTGGGAGGGTGTTTGGCTCGAGGTCATGGTGAAAAGAGGACCCTAGGTTGATTTTACTCCGAACCATCCCTTTAAGGTGGATGATGACGCAATTTTCTTCTAGAAACAAACTACCTCCTACTTTCAAAACCCCTTCTAGAAGAATTTGATCTAGTTTGTAGATAGAACTACTCTTTTTAACTGGAGCTTTATTGTTTTATAAAGTTGCAATTTCATCTGCATACTTTTCTTTTTGAGTGAAACGAATGAGCTCCATCTCAGCTCTCTCTAATTCATCCACAGTAAGAGTATTACTCCACCATGCTTCTTTGTGTTTTTACATCTTTTGTTTGAGAAGAATGTTGCGTTTATCAGGGTTACTTTCACTTTGTTGTATTGCATCCTTTAATTCCTTTCTCTTTTTTTTGCTTGCATAGCAGTAACTCTTTTAACCGCATAAACCAGGCTACTGAGTAATTGTTGATAAGCACGTTCACAGCATCAACACTCTTATCCACAGCTGTGACATTAACTGAAGTAGGTTTCTTGACCTCAGCATCATCATTAACAACCTTTCCAATGTCATTTGGTCTTTTTGGCCATTCATTTTCATCCTCCAACAAGTAATTTGGTCCTTGTATCCAATTCTCGCATCTGATTAATGCTTCTGTTCTCATGCCCCTGGAAGCATTATCTGCTGGATTCAGTGTTGTGTTGACGTGCCTCCATTGGTTTTCTGTAGTTGATTCTTGAATGACTGCTAGACGATTAGATACAAAGGTCTTAAACCGAGTATTCTGATTCTCAATGTACTTCAACACAGTCATGCTATCTGTCCAAAAGACTGATTCTTCAAGATTCAACCATAACTCGTCTCATCATTTTGTCAACTCTGACGGCAACAACAGCAGCAGTCAATTCCATTCTGGGTATTATGATCTGTTTTAAAGGTGCCACCCTTGATTTGGCCATTAGAAAAGAACAGTGTTTGTCACCCATTTCATTCTTCAGCAACATATAAGTCACAGTTCCTTATCCATTTTCAGTGGCATCAGCAAAGTGATGCATTTGAGCCAGTTTTGTGGATCGAACATTTTCTGATTTGACACATCTGTGCACTGCAAACTTAGAAAGTTGTTTTAAGTCTAAGCACCATTGTTGTTCTTGATCATCTTGTATCTTTTCATCCCAACTTTCATCCTTACATAGGTTCCTCAGTAGTTGTTTAGCTGGTAAGATGACAGGTGCCAGAAACCCAAGAAGGTTGTATATTGAGTTGACCACAGATATAATTCCTTGTCTGGCTGATTGTTTTGCTTGTCTCTTCACTTTAACCCCCTGAGGTCTACGGTATCGCCGGCGATACCAGCTCGCTTTTTTTTTATTAGTGTAAAAGAAACTCATAAATACTCTGTTGACTTTGATTTTCCATAGGAGTTTCATACATCAATCGATTCTGTTAAATGTGTATTATTTTTGTGTATACTCACAATAAAAACAAAGTGTTGTGCTTTTTGCCAAATAAAGAAAAATAAACACGAAGCGAGTTCTGCCTTCTCTCTGCCAGTGTAGTCCATTCTGAAACGCGTCCGAAAATTTACAATAACTCAGCGAATACTCAGTCAAACAGACATACAGACACACAGGCATGAAGATTGAATTCTCTTCTTTTAACCTGTTAACCCTCACCAGTGCGTCGGCGCACTGAAGCGTTTTTTTATTTATTTAGTTCAAAGTTACTATCAGATTAAATGTTATACTTTGACAAACTATACATCATTAAAAAGATATAAGACTCAAGTTTCAGTATTTGACCACTATTGTATACTGAGAAACTTATAGTGACAGTTATGTCTTAATTTGTGTCAGGAGTTATGAAATGAAAAAATGCATCGATTCCTTTAATATGAATTATGAGCGTCAGCTGGTCCATTCAGAAAAAAAAACTCTGTGCTGTTGTCATGACAGTGCTATACAAAACAACGTCCCTCAGGACTTTTAGCTCAAAAATTTGCAGACTTGGAGAAATATTGATATATTCTCATAGATTCACATCATATTTCTATAGACAGGAATAATATTTATTGAATTTATACCCAAATGCGTCGATGTAATCATTATGAGCGCTTCTTACTGAGATGTGCTGTGTTTTCAATTCATACCAATAGCCTGAGGGCGCTATATGCACAAAAATACTCCATATATGGAACATGAAGAAGAGCCATAATCATGTGACCTTCAACTTCAAGGACGTCACTGATAGCAGCTACACACAAAGCTAACACCGAGATCGCTGTAATATGCAGATACAGACGTTTTGAAGACAATAGAAATTATTGCAATGATATTTGATTTGCCTGTGTTCTTCAAGCAATGCCAGGTATTTTTATAATAATAGATTATATTTATAATGTATTGCTAATCGATATAGACTTTATCATTGTACATAATTCTATAAAAATATTTTCTGTCTGATTTTTTTTTATCTGAAGCCAAATTAGATCACAGAAGATTATTTAAAACACTCGAATTGCGTTATAAAGTACGTTTGTAGCACAAACATGGTTTTAATCTCATAAATGGTCGTGTATTGATGGTGTGCTAAGCTAACATGCTAGCTAGGCCCAAAATAAAGTAATTTGACATGATCTTGAAAAACATTTAACTAAATACAGAGTTTTAGACTTATCATTTTCAGATTTTAAATATAACATGGTCACACATATGGCTTTGGCTGCAGTGCATTTCTAGATTGCTACAGTGCCCACTTCAATTTTATTTTCATGAATATGTTTAATAAAAATACATTTCTAATAACTTTACAAAACTTTGAAGCTATTTAAAAAATGTTTTTTCATTATGACAATAATTAATTCTACATTTACAATAAACTACCAGGTGTCAGCTTTCAAATGAGATCATACTTGTGCTTTTAGTGCAAAGGGTTCATGAACTGTATCTGTTTCAGTTTGGGTATGTCATTTCTGGGGATTTTTCAAAAGTGGCGTTGCAGCTTAACAGGTTAAATGAAGTAATTTATATAAAAAAACAATTATTCTCATCTTGTGAAATCTGTATTAAAAGAGAGCGATTCCAGTCGAGCTCATCTCATCTCATTACGTTATAATCGGCCCCGCCCACGGAGAGCGCGCGCTATTCAAACGCAAATGGCTGAGGCAATCCTGTGAACGCCCCCATCAGCTCGAGAAAACACACAAGTTTATTTAGATCATTGTTTACACCGTCTTGCAGCGCTGTGAGGAATAATACTAATGGAAAATGTCCCTCAGAAGTGCGGGTATATCGAGGAGCGAGCTGAGGAATACAAGTAGGCCTAAGTTTTTTTCCTTCTCACGTGAATTTCTTCACGTGGGTTTCTGTTTATGAATGAATAAACGGCATGAATGCGCGCTGTTTACCACAGCTGGCAAAGACAGTTTAAATTTAAATCGCGTGTGTGAATGAATGATGATGTTTTAGCAAACTGTATTGCTATACTGAGATAAGTAAACATCGACTGAATGTTGAAATAAAATGTAGGCTATTTGTATAAGCAACGTATTAAACTGCAAATTAACAATATGCCCTAATATTTCATGAAAACAACGTTACAGTCAGACGAAATATGAAAGACAACATTTTGTTGACCAGATTTGGGTACAGTTTTTACTGTAGAATATACTGCCACATCAAATAAGCTTTTGTTTAGCCATTTCTATATATAAAATACAATTTTTGTCAAAAATAAAGTCATCAACTAAGATGTTAGCTGTTCCAATGTTGGTTATATTCAAACTAATGAATACATAGATAAAATGTAGGGCCTATAATCATTTTTTTTTACAAAGAAAGAGTACACTTGAAATATTGTTGAAATTGTAATTATTGTTGTAATTGTAACCGTTTTAATAAAATAGCAAAACATATTTACAAGATAGATGTAAGCAAAATCTTAAATGGTCAATATAAGTCTTCTTCTAAATATATCTTTTGTCCTTGCATTGTGGCTCAGTCAGTGTCACACCTGAGTGAATGGCTAATTATGCAGAGTGGGTGTATTCTAAGGTGTAAACCACTCCTCGTTCACGCCCCCTCGCATATTGGCTTTCCAAGCAAAACCTGTTTTACATCAATTTAAATCAATGTATGGTTTTATGTGAACGATAAAGCAAGACTATTTTCACATAATTTTGAAGAAAAAACTATAGGCGACGACATCCATAAGTCAAAAGTCTTATTGCCACATATTTAGTATGTGTTTTGTGGCCTTATTTCAAAAATTTTAATTTTTAGTTTTTTCGATAACCACGCATAAACATTATTCTCTCAAAAATGAAAACATGTACATACATGTGGCTCACATATTATTGTAGTCCTGTTTGTGCTATATAGAGTGAATTTACACCTTTGCCATTAATATGTTTATAAGCAACTGAAAAAAGCACAAATGTCAGAGCATGTCAGAACACCCCCAGGGCCCAAAAAAACGCTCAGACTCCAGAGGGTTAAATGTGAACATGTCCTTTTCAGTGGACCACTGGACTCCTAGAGCTCTTTCCATAGGTAAGACACTTTCATCCTTACATAGGTTCCTCAGTAGTTGTTTAGCTGGTAAGATGACAGGTGCCAGAAACCCAAGAGGGTCGTATATTGAGTTGACCACAGATAGAATTCCTCGTCTGGTTGATTGTTTTGCTTGTCTCTGCACTTTAAATGTGAACATGTCCTTTTCAGTGGACCACTGGACTCCTAGAGCTCTTTCCATAGGTAAGACATTGTGACTCAAGTCTAGGTCTTTGACTTCTTTAGCTCTGTCTTCTAAGGGAATGGAAGACAAGACTGCTCTGCTGTTACTAATCCACTTGGTCAAGCGGAATCCACCTTTGCTAAGACAATAGCATGGCTCTCTGTTGACACAGAATTCAGATAATCATCAACATTAAAGTTCTACAATACTGTGTCCACTACTTCCTGAGGTACTTTATTTCTAGCATATTCCGCCGTTCTCTTAAGAGCATAGGACGCACAACTTGGGGAAGATGTGGCCCCGAACAAATGCACCACCATTCTGTATTCCCAAGGGGTTTGTGTCAAATCACCCTCTGGCCACCATAAGAAACGTAGCAGATCTGCGTCTTTGTCTGAAACTTTTACTCTATAAAACATAGACTCTATGTCTTCCATTAGGGCCACTGGTTCTTGTCTGAACCTAATCAAAACTCCTACCAGAGAGTTAGTGAGATCAGGTCCCTGGAGCAGTTGTTTGTTTAATGAGGTTCCTTGAAAAGCTGCATTGCAATCAAAGACTACATGAATCTTGTGTTTTTTTAGGATGGTATACTCCATGGTGGGGAATATACCACACTCTGCCATCTTCTCGGTTTAGTTGCTCTTTTGGAACTTGGACTGCATAACCTTTTGTTATGATATAATTCATGAAGGTCTTGTAATCCTCATGCAAGTCTGGGTTCACACTCAGCCTTCTTTTCAAACTGTTAGCACGTTGTTCTGCAACACTGTGTTTATTTGGCATTTTCACAGTTTCATTTTTCATTGGTAAGCCAACGCAGTAGCGTCCCTCTACTAATTGTTTTGACTTCAACCTCATGAACTGCTGGTCCTCCTGTGACATCTCAGGCTTGTCTTCACTGCAGCGTTCTGCAAACTCTGTATTGTACTGCTGTACTAACAGATGTTCAATAATCTCTACAGAAATTCGGTTGACAGCAATAACTGGCTGCATTTCCTTTTCTACACAACAGCTATCAGTTTCTTCGCTGAGTCCATTTACTACCCAACCCAAGGCAGTGTTTAATGCATAGGGACCATTTCCTTTGCCATTAATGACCTGCCAAAGTTCCAGTGCTTTAGAAATGTTGGTTCCTATCAACAAGCCAATTTCTGCATTAATAGTGGGAAGGCACACTTTACTCAAGTAAGGCCACTTCTCTATGTGTCATTGTGAGGAAATGTTTTCTCTTCTTACTGGAATAATTTTCTCTGTGTAAACTCTTGGAAGATCTATATACTCTTTCTCCCAGTCTACATACTTCCAGATCAGACACAATATAACTATCCACTGGCCTTTCTTGTCCCATCTTTCGAAGCAGTATTTTTGTTTTCCTTCCTTTAACATTCAACTGTTTCATCAATGTCTCAGTGCAAAACGTAGCTGAGCTACCTGGATCCATAAAGGCATACATCTCCAAAGTTTTCTCACTCTTTATGGACTTGACTTTTACTGCCACAATTGCAAGTTTGGACTCACCTTCTCCGGCCCCAGTATCAGCGCATTATTCTTTTTCAAGTGCGACCAGAGCTGAGGATACACTTTTTTCCTCTGTGCTGACTTCTTTCTTTTGCTTGTGTAATTGATCATCCTTCTTATCACTGTGAAGTATGCTAGGATGTCTCTGTGAACATTGTTGACATATCATTCTTTTTCTATAGTCCTTACTAAGATGACCCAATGTCAGACATCCGAAGCATTTTGACTTCAAAAAGTCAATTATTTCTTTGGAAGAGCACTCTATAAATTTACCACAAGTCTCCAGTGTGTGGTTCTTCTGACAGAACAAACAGGGTTTCTCAAATGCACTGGCAGTTACTACTGAGGTTCTTTTTGCAGTAGAGTCAGATGCTTCCTTTTCAAAAGGATTAATGGCTGTGACAAAGCTGCTACCTTTTTGTGGAATTTTCTTTGGAACTTTAATATTGACAGATGTGGCCTTTCCTTTTCCTTCACTGCGTACAGAAAAGCTTTGAATTTCCCCATAAAATGGATCAGTGACTACCTTAGCTTCTCTGTCTATAAAGCCCACAAGGTCTGCAAATCTTGCTCTCCTTCCACATTGTTCTTGAATTTCAAAGGCACTACCTCTCCATTTCTCTTTCAATTTGAATGGAAGCTTTGAGATGACAATTCTGATATTTGTGGGATTGTCCATTTCATCCATATACTCAAGATCTTCCATTACATTTCGACATCCAATGAGAAAAAGTTCATAAGTTTTCAATGCCTTTCCAGCTCGTCGCCAAACCCCTTGTGCAAAAGGTCCCACATTTTTTTGTAGCCTTTGTCAGGTTCCATATGAACACAACTACGGACAAGATATTTGGCTTCTCCCCCAGTGTACTGTTCCAAATAGTACAATTTGTCTCTTGCACTCTCTGTTTTGGTGTCGATGGCATGTTCAAAAACTCTGACAAAGGTTCTGTATTCCATCAAATTTCCTGTGAATATTGGAATGTCTCTTTGTGGCAAATGAGACAAAATTTGCTGTTTAACAAACATCTCAGTGATCTCATTCTGTCATTGCATCACTTTATATAAATTACCTTAAAGTTCTCCAGAACTGCTATCTTTAACAAGTTATTTTCTAAATCTTGTACTGTGGGTTCTCTGAGAAGGTGGTAGTGTCACGTCTCTTTTACTATACTGTTCCACAAGGAAAGAGTTTTTCAGTTCCTTTTTACAATGTATATCTGCATGTTTTGATTGACATTAACTCTTATCGTCAAACAGGAGGTCATTGTCTTTAAATACTTTGAGTTTGGCAAAGGAAGCTGTAATTTCTGTGTCAAACTCCAACTGCTCTTGTTCTGCCTTCAATTTCGCCATCTCTTGCTCAATGGATTGCTTCTTTTTCAAAGATGCAGAACACACTAATAATGCTGTATGTTCTGCTTCTTGTTTAAGCGGAGCTGCAGAAATGAAAGCTTTAGCATAAGTTCTGCTGGGAAGACTCAATTATTACGTCACTTATTGCTTCACTTCTATCCAATCATATTATTATGCTTATTGTATAAAAGCACGGTACTTACACATGTTTGAGTTTGCAGATACTGAAGCGACGATTACCCCCATCCTCCCCACCACCACCAGGATGGTCCCGTCCATACCTCCCAGGAGGGGGGTCGGCTGCGCCCCTGCCTTCATCTTTAGGCAGGAATTGCAGATCCGATACTCTCGGACTATGCACTACGGACGGGGCCTACGCCAAATGACTTTGTAGATTATCAGCTTGCTGAGCTGTCAATAAATGTATGGTTTATTGAAATAACTCTCCCGAGTCTTTCTGGTAGAACTTGAACTGCGACTGGATACATTTGACATTCGTCCAGCAACGGACCCATTATTCTTTTTGTGTCTTTGTGATGAAGCAACGGAAATACTGTCTTCAGGTCCAATGTGAGCTTCTATCTTATCTCTGGTTGTAAGAATCCAAGTTTGAGTCTGTTTTACAAACTCCTCAATATATGCAGCTTTATGCTGTAACCAGTTCTCATGATCTGCCTTTCTTTCTTCCTCAGACAGAAGCACTCCTAATTCAGTATTGAGGCAATTGAAATCTTTATTCAACCCTGAAAAGTCATTTTGAAGCTTTTCCACAATATTTTTTAGATTCCTCTCATCATCTTTAAGACTATAAATTTTGTTAATTAACTTGGTAATTTTGCCATGTTTTGATCTTCTGTCCTTTATGAGATTGTGCAGCTTTAATTCTAATGCCTTTTCAGTTAAATGAAGTGTCCTTTTTGATCTGACGTCGGAAGCTTATTCCATTTGTAATGCAGTTGCTGCCACCTCATGGCAAAAATCAGTATTGCAATGTGTTGAAGTACGATGTGCAATCGTAATCCATTTTGCAGAATCAGTGCAAAAACAACTATATGAAACAGTCATCAAGCCTCTTAAAAATTAATAAGCACCGCAAATTGTTCAAATAGTACCTGTTCATGAACAATGTCCCTCAAACAGGATATCCCAACAGACTGAACCATGCGCATAAACTTTTAAATGTCTTGTGTGCTCCACACGCGTAGTTCCATAATGGACGTGCATCCACCAAGCGCATCCATACGATCACTTAATCCTTTGATGTTGACGATCATCAAGTAGTCCTTGTTAGTAAAAACAGTAGTCCCAAAAGTCTATAATCCGTTAAGCGATCGTCCTTCAAAAGCAAAGTTTTAGCGATCGTCCTTTGAGAGCTAGGTTTTTGACTAGATGTAACGCCACTCCTTCTAGAATATGTACCATTCGTCTGATGCGACAAACTCATCCAGGTCATTATATATTCCTTTTTCATTCTTGTTTATTTTGTACTTAAAAGCAAGAACAACCTTTTAACTTTATATAACAACACAATATGGAACGATGGTCAAAAACTGTATCGCTCCGTCACTTGCTACTGCCCACCACACGGATATGACGTCTTAATCTCCTCATCAGTTAGCAAGGACATAACAAAATCATAAATAATTATAGTATAAACATTATTAATCTTTATAAAAAATACAAGTACAATAAGTCATAATCTAACAACACTTCAATTTTATCAAATTTGCACAACGTATATAATGGCTTTAACAAACAGTCTACTAATACTCAAAGGTCCGGTTTCACAGATAGGGTTTAGTGAAAACAAGGCAGGTGTGAATACACCCTTAAGTAGCTTTCATAAACGTACCTTAGAAAAAAAAAAAAAAAAAAAAAAACCGTCTCGGTTACATATGGTAACCCTCGTTCCCTGAGGGAGGGAACGGAGACGTACGTCGTGGTGAACGACGAATAGGAATCTCGCTAGAGAGGCCAATCTACTTCGAGTGAAACTAAAACAAGCCAATACACATTGGCGTGCAATCATTTGCATCAGCTGCGCAGCCTCGCAGCGCGGGTATTTAACGAGCAGCTGGTGTGATTGCACTTCAGTTTTTTGCTGAGGAGCCCAGCCTGAAAAGCTGGTCGCCCCGGCGGGTAGCAGCAGATGTGGCGACGGGACGTACGTCTCCGTTCCCTCCCTCAGGGAACGAGGGTTACCATATGTAACCGAGACGTTCCCTATCGTCCGGTCACTACGACGTACGTCGTGGTGAACGACGAATAGGAATCCCTACCAAAGCGCCACAGCTGCTGCACCCCATCCAGCGCCCTGTGTAAGCCTCCACACCTTCTTGCCCGGAAGGACGATAGGAGAGGGCTTACACCGAGAGTATCCGTCACTGTTGTTCCGTGATAACCCATACAGTGAGATATTGGATAACACTGGGAAAGCGTGCCCGAACTGAGGGAGTGGAACGCTGCGGGAGCCACATTCTTAAGGAGATTTATGTGGGAATGGACATATGGACTAACCCGAGGGTTGTACTGCATATGAGTAATGGGTGACTTAGCCCAAGGGAAAGACACGGGCTTCCATTTAGGAGCAGCCGTGGAGAATATACACATATGGGATCCCCGTAGGGTCACACACATGGGACCCAGCCTAGACCCGGTTCTCAAGGATTCAGCGGACAAGGCCTGGCACCGGACACTCCGCCATGTCCGGGCCGAGGGTGTTTGGAGGACTCAACAGGTTTTGACTCTGGAGTAACGAGGGGGATTTAATCGTCTCGCCCCCCTAAGGAACCTGACGACCAGGTCGTGCTTTCCTACTGTTTTGCCATCTATGTGGTCATGATATGCTGAAATAGCAGCAGCATGTACTTTAAGGGTGGAGGGAGACAGCCTTCGCTCCAACCCTTGCTGCAAGAAGGAAAGCACTGACCCTATCGAACATCTTCGGGGGTCCTCTCTACGGGAGGAACACCAATCGACGAACAGGTTCCACTTCAAGGCGTACACACGTCTCGTAGACGGCGCTCGCGCAGAAGCGATGGTGTTAAGTACCTCTGGGGGTAAGTCACCTAGAACCTCCGCGTCCCGTCCAGGGACCAGACATGGAGTTTCCAGAGGTCCGGACGCGGGTGCCATAGGGTGCCCCGTCTCTGAGTCAGAAGATCCTTCCTCAGAGGAATGGGCCAGGGAGGGACTGTAACGAGGAGCATGAGTTCTGGGAACCAAGTCCGGGTGGGCCAATAGGGAGCCACCAGAAGGACCTGCTCCTCGTCCTCCCTGACTTTGCACAGGGTCTGTGCAAGTAGGCTCACTGGGGGAAATGCATATTTGCGGAGGCCCCGGGGCCAGCTGTGTGCCAGTGCATCCGTGCCGAGTGTTCCCTCGGTCAGGGAGTAAAACAACTGGCAGAGGGAGGTCTCTGAGGAGGAAAACAGGTCTACCTGAGCCTCTCCGAACTCTCTCCAGATCAGCTGAACCGCCTGGGGGTGGAGTCGCCATTCTCCCGGGAGCACAGCTCGTGATAGCTCGTCGGCCACACGGTTGAGCACACCGGGGACATACATGGCTCGAAGCGACCTCAGATGCTTCTGACTCCAAAGGAGGAGATGGCGGGCGAGTTGCGACATGCGACGGGAGCGCAGACCACCTTGACGGTTGATGTATGCAACGGTCACAGTGTTGTCTGTACGGACCAGCACGTCTCTGCCCTGAAACGGCCTTTTTAAGCAGCTCAGAGCGAGACGTACTGCAAGCAACTCGAGGCAGTTGATGTGCCAATGCAGTTGGGGGCCGGTCCACACCCCTGATACTGCATGCCCGTTGTACGTGGCACCCCAGCCGGTGGCAGAGGCATCTGTGAACACCACAGCATGCCTGGACACCTGTTCCAAGGGGACTCCTGCCCGAAGGAACGAGGGGTCTGACCACGGACTGAAGGTCTGGCGGCACTCCGGTGTGATCGCCACCCGGTGAGTGCCGTGATGCCACGCCCATCTCGGGACTCGGCCGTGAAGCCAGTGCTGAAGCGGTCTCATATGAAGCAGCCCGAGCGGAGTTACCGCTGCTGCCGCTGCCATATGCCCCAGGAGCCTCTGAAAGAATTTCAGTGGGACCGCCGTCCTGCCTTTGAACGTGTTCAAGCAGTTCAGCACCGACTGAGCGCGTTGCTCTGTGAGGCGCGCTGTCTGTGCGACCGAATCCAACTCCATACCGAGAAAAGAGATCCTCTGCACGGGGGCGAGTTTGCTCTTTTCCCAGTTGACCTGGAGGCCCAGCTGGCTGAGGTGCCTGAGCACGAGGTCCCTGTGTTCGCATAACTGATCTCGAGAGTGTGCTAGTATGAGCCAGTCGTCGAGATAGTTGAGAATGCGAACGCCCTGTTCTCTCATGGGAACAAGGGCCCCCTCCGTGACTTTCGTGAAGACACGGGGAGACAGGGCCAGCCCGAAGGGCAGGACCTTGTACTGATATGCTCGACCCTCGAACGCAAAGCGCAGAAACGGCCTGAGTCGAGGAAGAATCGAGATATGAAAGTACGCGTCCTTCAGGTCGATCGCTGCAAACCAATCTTGGGGACGGATGCATTCGAAAATGCGTTTCTGCGTGAACATTTTGAACGGTAGCTTGTGAAGGCTCTGATTCAAAACTCGCAGGTCCAAGATCGGTCGTAACCCACCACCTTTCTTGGGTACAATGAAGTAGGGACTGTAGTGCCCTGATCTCATATCGGCTGGAGGGACCGGCTCTATCGCGTCCTTCGCCAGTAGGACTGCGATCTCCGCGCGCAAGACATGGGCATCGGCTGCTCTCACTGTAGTGGAGTGGATGGCCCGAAACTTGGGGGGACGCCGGGCGAACTGAATCGCATAGCCGAGCCTGATGGTCCGAATGAGCCAGCGAGACGGACTGGGGAGCGCTAGCCAGGCTCGCAGAGACCGTACAAGCGGGACCAAAGGGACCGTAGGCGTACCCGGAGTGGGGCAGCGAGGTGGAACACAGGGGCTCGGCTCGGGAGGCTCTCTCTGGGAGGCGGCCCGTAGCGGAGTCTGCGTGTGCTGTGCAACACTTACCTGGTTCCACGAGGCCGGAGGTGCAGGAGGCGGCTTGGTTGCGTTCTCGAACTGCACACTGCTGCCTGCTGGCGATAGAAGAGGCGGATGAGAGTGGTGAGGATTCTCTCCCCCCACTGCTCTCCGGGCCCTCTTCGGACCCAGAGACGGAAGAAACTGCTCTTTTATTGAAAATTTGGGTACCGCTGGTTTTGAGGCCAGCGGCGGAACAAAAACAAGAGGAAACCAAGGATTTTCCACCCGGCCCTCTTCCGGGGGATGGAGCGATGCGGTCATCGTCTCCTGGAGAGCAGTCCCTGCCATCTCTGGGTCGCCCGTCCTAGGGCCGCTTGCTCCTGGCTTTGCCGCCCTTCTTAGCGGGGTCCTGGACGGGCGGGGCGGCCCGCCTGCGACTGGCTCCACGGCGCCGTTTAGATGGAGGCCGCTGCGGCGGCGCGGGAGCAGGGGCAGACGCAGGAGGCCGCCCTCGGCGACGAGCAGACTGAGGGGCCGCAGGCGGTGGGGTGGGGGCAGCAGCTGGCCGCCACGGCAGGATGTGCTTGATGGCCTCAGTCTGCTTTTGTACAGCCGAGAACTGCTGGGCGAAGTTCTCGACCGCGTCGCCGAAGAGGCCGGTCTGGGACACGGGGGAGTTAAGGAACCGGAGCTTGTCGGTCTCCCTCATGTCGGCCAGACACAGCCAGAGATGGCGTTCCTGGACCACCAAGGTGGACATCGCACGAGCCACCGACCGCGCGGTCACCTTCGTCGCACGAAGCGCGAGGTCCGTCGCGATGCGAAGTTCCTGAAGAACTTGGGGATCGTGACCACCCTCGTGCAGGTCCTTCAGTGCCTTGGCCTGATGGATCTGCAGCAACGCCATAGCGTGCATGGCAGAGGCAGCTTCCCCACAGGCCTTGTAAGCCTTGCCGGTTAACCCTCTGGAGTCTGAGCGGTTTTTTGGGCCCTGGGGGTGTTCTGACATGCTCTGACATTTGTGCTTTTTTCAGTTGCTTATAAACATATTAATGGCAAAGGTGTAAATTCACTCTATATAGTACAAACAGAACTACAATAATATGTGAGCCACATGTATGTACATGTTTTCATTTTTGAGAGAATAATGTTTATGCGTGGTTATCGAAAAAACTAAAAATTTAAGTTTTTGAAATAAGGCCACAAAACACATACTAAATATGTGGCAATAAGACTTTTGACTAATGGATGTCGTCGCCTATAGTTTTTTCTTCAAAATTATGTGAAAATAGTCTTGCTTTATCGTTCACATAAAACCATACATTGATTTAAATTGATGTAAAACAGGTTTTGCTTGGAAAGCCAATATGCGAGGGGGGCGTGAACGAGGAGTGGTTTACACCTTAGAATACAATGTCCCACCCACTCTGCATAATGATGAGCCATTCACTCAGGTGTGACACAGTGACTGAGCCACAATGCAAGGACAAAATATATATTTAGAAGAAGACTTATATTGACCATTTAAGATTTTGCTTACATCTATCTTGTAAATATGTTTTGCTATTTTATTAAAACGGTTACAATTACAACAATAATTACAATTTCAACAATATTTCAAGTGTACTCTTTCTATGTAAAAAAAATTATTATAGGCCTACATTTTATCTATGTATACATTAGTTTGAATATAGCCAACATTGGAACAGCTAACATCTTAGTTGATGACTTTATTTTTGACAAAAATAGTATTTTATATATAGAAATTGCTAAACAAAAGCTTATTTGATGTGGCAGTATATTCTACAGTAAAAACTGTACCCAAATCTAGTCAACAAAATGTTGTCTTTCATATTTCATCTGACTGTAACGTTGTTTTCATGAAATATTAGGGCATATTGTTAATTTGCAGTTTAATACGTTGCTTATACAAATAGCCTACATTTTATTTCAACATTCAGTCGATTTTTTACTCATCTCAGTATAGCAATACAGTTTGCTAAAACATCATCATTAATTCACACACGCGATTTAAATTTAAACTCTCTTTGCCAGCTGTGGTAAACAGCGCGCATCTCTGCCGTTTATTCATTCATAGACAGAAACCCACGTGAAGAAATTCACGTGAGAAGGAAAAAACTTAGTAGTATTCCTCAGCTCGCTCCTCGATATACCCGCACTTCTGAGGGACATTTTCCATTAGTATTATTCCTCACAGCGCTGCAAGACGGTGTAAACAAGTAGCCTAATGATCTAAATAAACTTGTGTGTTTTCTCGAGCTGATGGGGGCGTTCACAGGATTGCCTCAGCCATTTGCGTTTGAATAGCGCGCGCTCTCCGTGGGCGGAGTCACATTACATCTGAATGAGCTGTAATGAGGTCGACTGGAATCGCTCTCTTTTAATACAGATTTCACAAGATGAGAATATTTGTTTTTTATATAAATTACTTCATTTAAAAGAAGAGAATTCAAGCTTCATGCCTGTGTGTCTGTATGCCTGTTTGACTGAGTATTCGCCGAGTTATTGTTAATTTTCGGACGCGTCAGAATGGACTTCACTGGCAGAGAGAAGGCAGATCTCGCTTCATGTTTATTTTTCTTTATTTGGCAAAAAGCACAACACTTTGTTTTTATTGTGAGTATACACAAAAATAATACACATTTAACAGAATAGATTGATGTATGAAACTCCTATGGAAAATCAAAGTCAACAGAGTATTTATGAGTTTCTTTTACACTAATAAAAAAAAAGCGAGCTGGTATCGCCGGCGATACCGTAGACCTCAGGGGGTTAAATCCGACGAGTACTTACTGGCCCGGGAAGGAAGACACGGTTCTCCACGCCAAGTGGAGTTAGGGCACAGTTGCATCGCAACGGCCCGTTCCACTGGCGGGATACGCGTGTATCCCTTAGCCGCCCCGCCATCAAGGGTGGTGAGGGAGGAGGAGCCACCGGGACGGTTTCTGGCAGTGAAAGGTGCCGTCCATGTCCCCGTAAGCTCCTCATGCACTTCCGGGTAGAAAGGCACTGGGGTGGGTTGCTGAGAACCAGCACGCGCCACCCCGAGATACCAATCGTCCAACCTCGAGGGTTCGGGACACGGTGGAGGATTCCACACGAGCCCGACCCCTTTGGCGGCCCGGGAAAGCATGGTCATCATCTCCGGGTCCGTCTCAGGCACCACTGGCACACCCGAAGGAGGCAGCGGTGCCGAGTCGTCGTCCGCAGAGACGTCTGACCCACCCTCCGATGCAGCGATCGACATCTGGTCTTCAGGGGGAGCCCCAAAGGAGACAACCGGTACACACCGCGAGGATGGTCCAGCTCTCTCCAGTGGGGGCTCAGCTGGCTGCGGAGCGTGAGAGGGTTGAGGGTTCCTAGGGGGTTGGTTCCCCGAAGGAGACGCGCTCACCGTAATCCTCAGGTCACCCGTGTCACTGCCCGAAGCAACCCTCTGAGGAGGATTGGATCGAGGCAGAGGCACGGGGACTCCGCCCCTTTGCAGGAACATGAGTCTCGACCGCAGCTCCGCGATGGTCATCTTCCCACAATGGGTACATGACTCATCCACCAACGCTGCCTCAGCGTGTTTAATGCCCAGACACACGAGGCAGCGTTGGTGACCATCCCGTGAACCCAGGTAACGACCGCATCCAGAAACACACAGATAGAAAGTCATCTTTAAAAAGACGCTGTCTATCTGTGTAAGCTCTTTTAGGGACTGCTCTCACTGGTGCTGAAACACGCAGGGGAACAGTCACTGCGAACACAGACAGGAATGTGCACCTGTCTGTGCGCTGTCTCTCTCTCTCTTGCTGGCAGGTCTTACCAGCTGTAAGAACAGCTCTTTAGCGCTCTAATGGCGCACCTTACCAGCTGTTATAACAGCCTTTTTTGTTTGCTCAGTTTGAAAAACAAAAAAGACAGAGAAAAGAGGAGAGAAAGAAAAAAGACTGCTCGCGCTGCCGTGCTGTCACGCCCGCACCGGGAAGGAGAGGTCCAAAAAGGCTCGTCTTGAAGTCACTCTGTTTTGTAGACTGCATCGAAGTGCTTGGCTCCGAAGCAAAAAGCTGAAGTGCAATCACACCAGCTGCTCGTTAAATACCCGCGCTGCGAGGCTGCGCAGCTGATGCAAATGATTGCACGCCAATGTGTATTGGCTTGTTTTAGTTTCACTCTAAGTAGATTGGCCTCTCTAGCGAGATTCCTATTCGTCGTTCACCACGACGTACGTCGTAGTGACCGGACGATAGGGAACATTACTTGTGTGCATCTTGAGACAAAACAATGGCACTGACATATTTTAAGACACGTCAGTGCAAGTGGTTTTTAATTAAAACAGCTCAAAAATAACACAAAGTAGTTATTACATAGTGTTATAAACCTGCATTAAATGTTATATTTATTTGTATTTATTTGCTAGATTTACAATGTCAATAACTGTGAAACAGTTATTTTCCATTCTTCAACTCATGGGCGTTGTGGAAATGTTGCCAGGATGTGTGGATAATAATGTGATCTGAGAGGCTATGTGGCTGCTATGGTGTTCTGGGTGGTATAGGATGCGAGGACTAAACTTCCAACGAAGTTTATGTTGTCAAAATACTAATCCTACCCATATAATCGATAGAGTGATGCTTTTCTTATCAAGCAGAAGTAATAATGAAATAATAATAATATATAACCTTGACTGAGAACAGGGCAGATTTCAGTACCAAACCTTCTGAAACACCTGCTTTTCCTGCATGACCTGAGCAGAGCAGAGAAGAGAACGACTGATGGAGAGAGGGAGGCAGTCAGTTTGTGGGGGATATAAAGCAGATCGTTATCGGCCAGAGAAAAGATGACAGTTCCATTACCTTTGAGAGGAAAGAAGCCGGTTTGATCCAGCACAAAAGTGACATTTCCCTCTTCCTTCTCACAGGCAGTTCATCAGCTCCACCGAGCGTCAGTTCTTCATAGCGCAGTAGACATGTTGACATCGACCCTTGTCTCCAGGTAATAACAGGTCAGAGACATCCAGATCAACAGTACCCCGTCAACAGAGCATTGTTCAGAAAGAACCAAATTAGATCTGGTTCTTCAGGGTCAGTGTCAGCCACTGCTCGTCTGTATGGGCAACATATGAATCCAAACATAGACCTCTATATGAATTGAATTAATGATAAATTATAAATGTGTTCAGCATTCTGCAACAAATATTTTTTCGGATGTTCTAGAGACTATTTTAAAGGGATAATCCATCGTTTTTTCATATTAAACTACGTTATTCCCTTAACTAAGACGAGTTGATACATACCTCTCTCATCTCAGTGCGTGCACTTAATCGCTCTGGCGTGCGGTGACACTTTGATAGCACTTAGCTTAGCCCAGTATATTCAATGGTCTCTAACAGCAATGAATTTAGAAGTGACCAAACACATCAACGTTTTCCCTATTTAAAAACAGCTACACGAGTAGTTATACGACCAAGTATGGTGACACAAAATAAATCGTGGCGCTTTTCTAAGCAGGTTAAAAAGGATAACTATAATGTATGGCGGAATAGCACTTTTGGGAATACTTCGACTCGGCGCAGTAAAAAGTCACGCCTGAGAGGAAGTGAGAGGAAGAGGATCAGGTGTGACTTTTTACTGCGCCGCGTGCCAGAGCACGCACTGAGATTAAGTGCACGCACTGAGATGAGAGAGGTATGTATCGACTCGTCTTAGTTAAGGGAATAACATAGTTTAATATGAAAAAACGGTGGAGTATCCCTTTAAGTCGTAAAGTAAGCAGGGTATATTAAACATGGATTCGGAAGGCATGTATTTATGATACTAGTGGGGCAACCGGTCTCAGAGCTCTCCCTAGCTCTACAGTGCCCCACAAATTTCCAATGTAAATCTGTGGTGAAAAAATGGAACTGCAGCGCGTTCTCATAGAGTAATTTGGGAAGATTTCTGGCTGTCCCGCTTATTTCCACGCGACCTTATGTAAACCTCGCTACAGAACAAGGTGCTCTCAGTCCTCTTCAGCTATGTGTCTGCATCAGGTCAGTAATGTCTGTTTCTCCCCTTCTGAAAAATCTCCAGTGTTGAAACCCTGGTGTTAAGGACTCTTAGAGTAAAGAGTTCATTTTCTGGTGTTGAATTTCAAGGGATTAACACTGCTAGTGTAAACCGCACCCTCTGGCTGGTGAAAATATGTAGAGTTAAATCTAACAGAGAGTGTGTAATTAGTTACATCCGGGACATTTACGACATTTTATCTAATTTACAATATGTATTTTATAACATATTGATTTATAGCGATATTTAAATGCTCTGCGCGCATAAACAAGCTGAAACTTTTCTCAAAGGCGACATCTTTAACTCGATATGGAGCTGACGACGAGGAGGTTTGCTTTTAACGTTAACAGGGAAAACATAGAAAGTAAGTGTTTTTAACCTAATTTACAACATGTATTTCGTGGAATTCTATTGTTTTGTAATGATATTTATGTGATGTGCACGCCTAAACCTTTCTCACAGACTAGGCCCTACATCTTCTTTGACTTGTGACGTAGTGCAGACATGGAGTTTGCTTTTAACAGTGAAAACACAGAGTAAGTGTTTTAACTCATTTACAATACGTGTTTTATAATGTTATATAGTTTAATGACAATATTTGTGATGTGGAAATATCATAAAGAATGTATCTATCCTCAAACCAACTTTTACTCTCGTTTGCCTGCACACCTGATCTAGCGTATAACTGAAAAACAGAAGAACAACTCCACAAACTGTTGGCCAACAATGCACGTGAAATTGTCACTTTATTTACTTATTTGGAGGACCAATTTTCTTAGAATGGGTAAGTAATTCTTTCAGATTAAATATTTATGCAAAATGTATTTATCAGATTAACTTTTGGTTGATGTTTGGATATGCTTTCATGTTTAAATGTATTGATTTTGCTATTTGTGTTTGCTAGGAGCATTTCTATGATGCACCAATTGGCTAAGGGTACCGGGCTAAAAACAGACTAAAACCTGGTTATGGTAAGATTTAACAGATAGCATATGATAGAACATAAAAAATAATCATAGCTTTGTTGCTATTTGGTATAACTAGATTTTCTGTGTTTCATAACACTCATTTTGAATTTGTCCAGTCAAACTACTTTACAAAAGTAATCCTTCTGTCATTAATTACTCACCCTCATGTCATTCCAAACATGTAAGACTTTCTTCATCTTCACAACACAAAGAAGATATTTTTAATGGAATCTGAGAGGTTCCTGTCCCTCTATTGAAAGTCCATGCAACAACCACTTTCAAGCCCCAGAAAGGTATAAAGGTACATCTTTAAAGGCGGGCATACACTGTGCGATGTCTGTGCGATTTCAGCAAGGTACCTACTCACACTGAACGAGTAGATCGCGTGTGATGTAAAGCCAAAGCTCAGGATTTATGTGCTCACACTAGTGTTGCTTTCGTCAACGAAAATTATGACTAAATATCGTCGTCAACGAACCTTTATCACGTGACGAAAACGAGACGAGACGCAACGTAAATGCTGGTCATGTGACGATAACTATAATTAAATGTATAATGCAATATTGTTGATGAATAAAAATGAGACTAAATGTGGTTTACAAAATAAAAACTATGCTAAAATGTCTCTTCATTTTCGTTGACCAAAACGAGACGAGACGAAATGTTATGACGTTATTTCATCTCGTTTAGTCGCATTATTATTATTTTGCAGTATTTCTGTTTCCTGTTGCTCACTTCATCTGCAATCAGGTCGCTGCATCAGGTCGCACTGCGCAGATGCAGGGGACGTCACTTCCTCAAGCCCCACTCGCGCCATTATTTAGAAGATGCAGCTGCGGTGAGTTAGCGTAAACTACAACAAACAAAGTTAAGTCTGACGCCCGTTTCACACATATTCCGTGTGCGGTGCAGGAGCAGCACACGCTATAGTGCTTTCACATATGCTGCGTTTGCAGTACGTAATTGATCCACGGCTGTACCACAAACACATACTCACTATTTTTATTTCAAATCCAGAAGTTATCAGCTTTTATTTAACAAAAAGTTTTGTCAGCATTGCGATTCTCTTTATACACATATACACTCTTTAATAGACGTAATTCTCTTTTAACCCTCTGAGGTCTGAGCTGTTTTCTGGGCCCTGGAGGTGGTCTGACATGCTCTGACATTTGTGTTTTTTTTCTGTTACTAGTGACATTTTCATGGCTAATGTCTAATTACACTGTATTCAGCACAAACTCTGCTACAATAATATATCAGCAGCATGTATGTAAAAGTTTGTAGTTTTGAGATAATGACATTTATGTGTGGTTTGTGAAAATACAAAAAAAAATTCTCACTGAAATAAGGCCATGAAACCCATACTGATTATTTCTTCACAAGACTTTTGAAAATTGTATGACATAGCCTAGAATATTTGCTCCAAAACTATGTGAAAATCACCCTGACTGCTCATTCAGATAAGACAATATATTGATTAAAAATTTCTAAGACGTGTTTTGTGTGACAAAGCCATATGCGAAGAGGCGTGATCATCTCATGAATATGTAAGCTTTTCACACCTGAGAAAGACAAAAACACTCCCCTAACTGCCCTATTAGGAGCGATCAGGCCCTGTCATTCAGAGCAACCTTGCACAAAGAATGAGGAGATTTAAAAAAGAATGGCTTTTAGATTGTTTGGATTTATTTACAACACAACACAATCCAAAAATACAAATGACAAAAGAGCACATTGAAAACAATGATCCAAAGACAGAGACCTTTGTGCCATTCCTAAAAACATTGTACATACCTTTCATTTCCAAGGTGTTTGATTTTCACTTTACCATGTTCATGTACAGAGACTCATGTGAATGTTGAAGTCAGCAGGACTCAGTTGCATCTGGTCCCTGAAAGAAAAAAAAAAAAGAAAAAAATGTGAACATACTGATATCAAGAGAAACTATAGGGCTGCACGATTTTGGGAATAGATTTTAGATTTTTCTGGTTAAAATTTATTTTTAAAATTCACAGAATACACACACACACACACGTTTCCAACAATTTATAATGAACACCAGGTTTGTTGTGCTTTGTAGGCATAGGCTATACGCAGTGCTGCATAAAATAATAATAACAATAAATTAAATCTTCCAAAAGATTTCAAGAACAACTACGCTAGAGAAAAATATATTGATTATCATATGTTACTTCAAATGTTTCCATTCGTTATGATGATATGAAATGAGATAATAGTAAAAACATAAAGCCTAATGTTTGGTGCATTTTTCCTTTCAAACGCAATCGCGCTCCAAAATATGATACATTAAAACCCACAGCGCGCTCCAAAATATGATACATTCAAACGCCATCGCGCTCCAAAATATTAAACATTATGGTTATACATATCTATGTTTGAGCAGATATCCACAAACAGTATTTAACAGGAAACACGGGTCTAAATAGTATAATATTCACCATATATCTAGCAACAGTTCAACTGCAATGTGACGTTTATGCAACAATACCATAAACTAATAAGTAAGAATTTCTTACCTTACATCTTTCTTGTCTTCAAATCGCGTTCTTCTTCTTCTGGGGGTAAATCCAATGTAAGCTCAGACGTGTCTTCCAAACTCTACGAAAAGCAGAGACTTGTGAAGTGTTTTGGTGTTTTGTGTTTGAGGTAAGGAGGGCGTTCGCGTCCCATGTGGAGATTTGCATGTGAATCTCTTTTGCGCGAGTGGGCGTGTCGAATTAAAAAGTAATTAGCAAGCGTTTGAGATACTGGACATCCTGTTGGTTTTATACAAATTACTTAAACAGAGAATATTTGTTTTCAGTTTGAATCCGATCATTTAAAAGTACACACTTAAATGTGTATAAAGGTATATGGCTCATAAATGTGTGAGAAGTATTCGCTGAGTTATGTTTCAGTTTATAGACGTGCTCAAGAAAAAAAAGTTCACCGCGACGGAGAGGCAGAACGCACACCCTGTTTATTTTCTTTATTTTACAAAAGCACAATGTTTTGATTTGATTGTAAGTGGACACATACAAAAGTAGAAATATCACAGATTATTTTTTTTTATATTTCTTTTTTCTGTATAACCATAAATGAAGTAATTTAAGTTTATGTTGCTGCTATGTGAAAAAAATCCAGCAAAACGCGTCGTTTCTCGACCTCAGAGGGTTAAGCACAATTTAAACAATGTATTATTCAATGCACTACTTCTATCTAGATTTATAAGCAAGTGGTAAAATATTTAGCCATGTAGTTATATTAAAATCGCAAACATTTTAAATTAAAACTTAAAATTTACAAAAACAGCCAACTCTCATGCCTTTTCTTTTGCATTTAAATTTTAATACAATAAATCTTGGATGTCACAAAGAACTTGTTTTTCAACCTCCACGAATGAGACGAGTGTTACTTTTCTGTTCGCTATTTTTCCATAGTGGTACACTATATTGACTGGGTTAAATAGAATTGCATTACTAAAAAGAGACTAAAATACATTTTTCATTGACTAAAACTAGACTAAATGTCATCAGTTTTTGTCGACTAAAACTAGATGAAAATAGTCATGGATAATTCTGACTAAAATAAGACTAAAATGCTCAGACTTTTAGTCGACTGAAACTTGACTAGACTAAAAAGCGTATGAACGTGACTAAAACTAATAAAAACTCAAATGACAGCTTGACACAAAGACTAAAACTAAAATTAAAACAGGCCGCCAAAAACAACACTAGCTCACACTATACGGTCCGAACGTCGAGCTGTGACTTCACTGCTCACACTATACGTGTGAAATATGCACGAATCAGCGTGATAAACCCTCGTGCCGGGGGTTATTATTATTATTATTATTAGGGAAGGCCTAGGCTACTTTTATTATTAAATTGATAGGCTATTATAATTAAATTGCCACGCAATAATTTCATAGCGCATCACCGCATAACCAACGCGCTGTGAGCAGGCGCACTGGAAGTTGTTTCATGCGAGGGGGGCTGGGGGCTGAGGGCTGAGGGCTGGGTTGGAAAATATGTGACGTCATTATGTTGTGGCTGACGACAAGACATTGAATTTCTCTGTACTGTATATGTGTTGTAGCCATTAAAGAAAACATTTAGTTTCATATTAATGTTTAAATATTATAGGCTAATGTTATTTTTTTATTTAATCAATGTTGATTATGAAAGTGAGCATATGCAGCATGAGAAAGATAAAGATACATCATGAGATGCGCAATATGACTGGAGACATGGAGTGGGTAAGACATGATTTTGACCACTTCATTGAGTTTTGTTTTGTAGAAAGACTATTTTTAAAATATTTTCGTTTTGTATAAATTGTATCTTAATTTTAATCAATGTTTTATCAACCAATTGCCTGTATTTAATAAATAAGAAGCAAATATATAGCAGACAATGTAATAAGGTGCCGGCACGCCGCACAATCACTTGCATTGCACGTGAACTGGAGGGCGCCGAAACTCAGCTTGTGCATCACAGATTTGAGAAATATAGGTTATAGAAAGCTTGAAATGTCTACTTTTATACTAAACTATTTAAAACGAAAAGAAATAGGCTACTCTCTGATTATGTAATCCATATGAAATGTGCATTTCACATGCATTTCTCTCTGGCGTTTATTAATAAACAATTAAATGTCTCCTTGCTATTTTTGACACATTCATACTTTTGCCAGTTCTTTGTGGCAATCTTTATGCGTGCGGTCGTGCGCCTGAGTGCGGCTATATTATGTACACGCTCATTATCCTGTATATAGCCTATTTAAGTAATACAATTAATATAAAGGGGCGATTTGTCCACTAATGGCTTAAATGAACAACTACTAGTAGTCGACTAGAAAAAAACTTTAGTCGGAGGCAGGCCTTATTCCACATATTTTCGAACCAGCAGGCCATTCTGGGTTGAGCGAGCGACCCTGAGCGGAATGAGCGAGGGAGCGGAATATTCAGAAATGCGCTCTCCGCTCACGTGCTCTGATCGGAACAAAGCATGACAAATTCAAACTTTATTTCATTTTCTCCGTAGCTTGAACAATCACTACATTAGGCATAAGAGAGTTAGTTAACGCTGTCCATTTATTTATTTTAAATTTCACCTTTTTAAAGTACAATATTATGTTAGTCCACAGCCCCCCACTTGCGGGCCTTCCTGCGCTACTGGCTGTGAGGATAATAAAATATTACATAGAAGCTTACTCCTCCTCATTGAAAATTGTCTAAAACATTTAGGTCGATTACAATGAACTATAGGCATATCATTAATTATTAACAGTCTATAATATGTCCGAACACTGCAATAATTCATAAATGAAAATTAAAAACAGCTTTATTTCAAAAACATTGTTTAACAAATTAATAAAAGAGGCTAAGTGTACATCGCAGGTGGCTTGGAAGATGTGGGTAATGGTTAATCCATTTTGCAACACGAACTGGAGGTAAGCAAAAGTAATTTGTAGCTAGTTTGAACTCTGCAGCTTTTTTGTTGCTGCAGATGAAACTTCTGTTTTCGCGCAGGCGTAGTGAGGGAAAAAACACTGAGTTTAGGGCAATCGGTTCATAGCTCTGCTTCAACTGTGCGATATAGTCACGAGGAGCGACACAAATTTCTAACATGCCAGAAATTCATCCGACCATCCGATTGCCGGTCGGGAGAGGTTAATCGCCTCTCGTTTCCCCTGTACACTGCATGAACACTGAACGACAAACGACGCACGACAAAGCTGAAAATCGGCCTGACCTGAAAAAGAGTCGCAAGAGTCAGAATTTGGCTCAAAATCGGACGAAAATCGCACAGTGTATGCCCGCCTTAAGTTATGTTAACATAGACATCTATATAAATGGTAACCAACAATACATAATAATAATAAAACATATGAATAACAATACATAAGAGGATTTAAATCTATATGACTACATACCTTTGGGGAGATCTTCGATTAGAAACCATTCTATATTATGTCCTTATTTAGAAATCTAAATAGATGTGTGCTAATTTATTTCCAACAGCCTCAGTTTGTATCTTCAGATAATTTTTTAAAATAAAACCTCAACTGCCCAGAACTGCTGCAGTACATCAGCCAATAGGAGACAGTTAGAGAAAGTTAAATGTACAATTTGAATATGACTAATCTACTTTTGGATTTGAGTGAAACAAATTCAGACTGCTATACCATTTAAAACAAACATACACAAGTAGTCACTTGATTATATATATATATATATATATATATATATATATATATATATATATATATATACAGTATAATATAATTATTAATTATATTATAGAATAAACAAGCTTGATAAAAATTATCATTCTAGAGGAAAATTTCAGGTGGCACTTACAGGTTTTTGCATCTGAACTCTTCATATATATATATATAGTGTTCGAATTTGATACCATAGCGAGTCCGACTGGTAACCCAAAGGTTGCTGGTTCGATTCCAGTACCTGAAGGAAATGACTGAGGTGCCCTTAAGCAAGGCACTCCTCGGGCACCACAACATAATAGCTGCCCACTGCTCCTGTGTCACGGTTTGCAGTGTGTGTGTGTTCACTAATCACTACTCTGCTCCTAATGTGTGTGCACTAACTTAGCTGGGTTAAATGCAGAGGACAAATTCCGAGTATGGGTTACCATACTTGGCCTTCACATGTCACTTTCACTTTACTTCATATAGTCATGATTGTTGTTGGTCTGAAAACAACAATTGTCTCACAGTCTGTTTAAAGGGGTCCTATTGAGCGTATACGTGTTTTCTTTTTTCATGTTTTTACAAGTGTCATACAACTTTCTTTAGAGTGTAAAGTTGCTGTTTGAGCATGAAAAAAGTCTGCAAAGATACAAAGCACAAAGTCTCTCCAAAGGGAGCTATTCTCTATATCAGCAAGCACTGTTTCTAAACTCCCTGAAATGTGGGGAGTCTAGAGTAGATTGTAGTCTAGAGCTTTCTTCTGGGAAAATACACATCACAATATTCCTTATTTAAATAATTCCCACTCAGGGCATACGCAAAATAAAGGGGCGGGCCCTGATTGAGTTGAGTTAGAGTGTTGAAACTGGTAGTTATGGTATGGTGTTTTCAAAACACGCTCAAAGCAGTTGACCAATCACAACACACTGGTCCAGCCGACCAATCAGAGCACATTGTGCTTTTCAGAAGGAGGGGCTTCATAGAGGCCCTAAACAGAGTTGACAGACTGGGAAGGGAGGTGCTGCATGTCAAAAATGGGGGAAATAATGTATTTATTGAACAATCAAGCATGAAACCCTATTCTAGTTTTTATTTCAGAATTTCTCAGAATCCTCTATTTCCAACTCATCAATTTCATGTCTTCCTTTTTTATTTTGTCTAAAGTTTATCAAACTCCTCCCAAATTTAGCAACTGCAAGTCAGTCAAGTATTGATGAAATTGATAAATTGATCAAAATCAAGTATATAACAAAAATTATAGTATCTGAATTGCAATGCAACCAAAAAAAAAAATGACTGAAATTTCAAATCACGGACTTCAGAAAATTTGGAATAGTGTGAAGAGCTCATATTTACATTATACAATATACATATGATACATTATGTTGTTTTTTAACTGAACAAATTAATACATAAAGAATAAATATTCATGTTTACACTATTCACCTGATGCTACATAGAAAACAAATATTCTAAAAGGCCATGGTTTCAGTTTCCAAGCACATATATTGATGAAATGTTCATCAGATGCATGTGTTGCGTTATGCTCTGACCCTGCAGCTCCGTCAGCAGTAGCCGTTGTGTGATTATTTTCTTGTATGAAACTATTTGTGCGGTCATTCAGAATCTTAAGGAAAAGCAGCCATCTCAATGTCCAAGACATGCGTCTGAACAAGCAATGCTGAAATTGTACTTTTAACATACTGTATTCAATTACAGTAAACATGAATTGGCTCTCAATTCAACCGTGACAACATTCCTTGAAGGTTTGTGAAATGCAAATCAGTGGCCTGGTTCAAAAATAAAAATTGAATTTGCCCGTAAAGATGCTAACATTGCACTTTGTCAGTAAGTGTGTCTGTAAAGAAAAGAAAGAGGAAGTATATTTGTAAAAAAAAAAGAAAAAAAAAAGTATATCATTTAAATTACAGCATTGCTGGTACGTCTGTGTAAAATTGACATGTTACACCCTGCTGTCACACCCAGATAAATGCTTTTCCTCAGCAAAGGCAAGGGAGACCAATTAATATCACACAAACATTTTTTTTCCAATAAACCTATTACGGTGAAACTATGTTCATAATTAAACTAAAATTAATCATTTGCATTTATGCATTTGTTAGACGCTTTTATCAAAAGCAACATGCATTTCATTTGATCAGTTCATGCATTTCCTGGGAATCAAACCAGTATTGCTAGTTGCTCTATACATGCTCTAAAAAAATACTGACTAAGAAAGTGTTTTCTGTCCTGAGAGTTCAAGCTTTGATTCGAGCATCAGGAGTGAATGGTGCAACTCATGAGGGCATGATTACAGACGTGGCAGAGATAGACAGAATGAATGAACACAGAAGATAGATGGAAAGTGTATTTTGTGTGTCAGATGTCAGACTCCGCTCAGATCACAGGTGTGTGTGGGGGGAATAATTGGTTATTAGACACTCAGTGTATGAGCACACATGAAGACCCATCAACCCATACCACTCACATCGTACAAACAAGGTAGACAATAAATGTGTCTGTTACCATCATATAGATTCAGTATCTGAACACAATTTTATTCTATTAAACCGTGCACACTTACTCGACCAGCAAAAACCAACACAATTATATCATGCATAGGTGCTATATGTCAATGTTATTGTTACAAAGTGGGGGACGCAGTAAGATCCATTTGCAGCTTTATTAGAATAATCAACAGGCAGGGTAAATCAGGGGCAGTCAGAACAATGAAGATAATCTCAAAGCAGAAACAGATAACAGGCAAGGGTCGAGGCAGGCGGCAGGAATCACAGTCCAAAGAACAATCCGGGTCGAGACAGGCAGCAGAAGAATCAGAAGTCAGTATAAACAATCCAAGGTCAGTAACAGTTCAGCAAACACAGGGAAAACGCTCAGAGATTGTACACCGGGGCAATGCAATACTTCGCAGTGAACTGAAGAGTGACAGGTTTATATGGGTGTATGTGAATGAGCTGCAGGTGTATGAGATGAGTGTGGATGAGCTGCAGGTGTATGTGCAATCAGTCCCAGGTAAGCAGCATGATGGGAAGTTGAGTTTGTGATGTGATCAGTCTGGTGTGGAGTGCCCTCTGGAGACTCTCAGATGCACTCCAGCTGGTGATCGTTACATAGCCCCTCCCCAAAGAGCGGCTTCCAGACGCTCCAAAAACAGTCCAGGAGGGAGGTGGAGCGGAGGCGGATCCGGGGGCGGGATGGAGGGCCAGGTCCGTGGGGCAGAAAAGGACCTGTAGATTGCAGCAGAACGGATGTCCAGGGCGGATCAGGCTGTGCAGGCGACCAGGGCGGAGCAGTTCGTTCAGGAGGCCAGGGAGGAGATGACCCTTCGAACGGCCACGGCGGAGACGACCCCTCGAACGGCCACGGCGGAGACGACCCCTCGGGCGGCCAGGGCGGAGACGACCCCTCGGGCGGCCACGGCGGAGACGACCCCTCGGGCGGCCACGGCGGAGACGACCCCTCGGGCGGCCACGGCGGAGACGACCCCTCGGGCGGCCACGGCGGAGACGACCCCCTCGGGCGGCCGCGGCACAGGAACAGACACCGGCTCAGGAACTGGAACCGGCTCAGCGGCGGCCATCTTGTCCGAAGACACTGGCTCGGCGGAGACCATCTTGTCCTGAGACACCGGCTCAGCGGTGACCATCTTGTCCTGAGACACTGGCTCGGCGGAGACGATCTTGTCCTGAGACACTGGCTCAGCGGTGACCATCTTGTCCTGAGACACTGGCTCGGCGGAGACCATCTTGTCCTGAGACACTGGCTCGGCAGTGGCCATCTTGTCCTGAGACACTGGCTCGGCGGTGGCCATCTTGTCCGTAGACACAGGCGTGGTTTCGGCCATCTTGTCCGGAGACACTGGCGTGGAGTCGGCCATCTTGTCCGAAGACACAGGCGTGGAGTCGGCCATCTTGTCCGAAGACACAGGCGTGGAGTCGGCCATCTTGTCCGAAGACACAGGCGTGGAGTCGGCCATCTTGTCCGAAGACACAGGCGTGGAGTCGGCCATCTTGTCCGAAGACACAGGCGTGGAGTCGGCCATCTTGTCCGAAGACACAGGCGCAGAAAGAGGAAGAGGAACAGATACAGGCTCAGTATCAGGATCAGATTCAGTCTCGGCGGGACGAGACTCTTGACGGGCGGACGTAACGTGAGGCTTAGTCTCTGGATCGGCTGACGTGACGTGAAGCTCAGTCTCTGGATCGGCAGAAGTGACGTGAAGCTCAGTCTCTGGATCAGGATCAGCGCGCTCTGAGCTTGACGGGACCAGCGGCGGCAAGGGCTTTGAGCTGGGCAGGACCAGCGGCGAAGAAGGCTGAGCGCTGGGCAGGACCAGCGGTGAGGAGGACTCTGAGCTGGCTAGGACCAGCGGCGAAGACGACTCTGAACTGGACGGAACCAGCGGTGAAGGCTCTGTGCTGGACGGAACCAGTGGCGAAGAAGACTGAGCGCTGGACGGGACCAGCGGTGAAGAGGGCTCTGTGCTGGACGGAACTAGCGGTGAAGACTGAGCGCTGGACGGGACCAGCGGTGAAGAGGGCTCTGTGCTGGACGGGACCAGCGGTGAAGAGGGCTCTAGCTTGGCGGGCATGTTGCTTGCTGTCTCAGGCGCAGCGGGCATGACGCTCTCAGTCTCAGGGGCGGCGGGCATGACGCATACTGCCTTGGCTTCGGCAGATCTGGCGTGAAGTGCGGGCTCGGCTGGACTGGCGTGAAGTGCGGGCTCGGCTGGACTGGCGTGAAGTGCAGGCTCGGTTGGACTGGCGTGAAGTGCAGGCTCGGCTGGACTGGCGTGAAGTGCAGGCTCGGCTGGACTGGCGTGAAGTGCAGGCGGTGACATGGCGTGCCACGGAAGGAAGCTCTCCAGACATCTGGAGAGTGCCTCTCTCCAATCCAGGCCGGAGAGATCGGGGAGCTCCCTCGGGTCGACCTCCTTAGCCCCCAGCCGGTAACACAACTTAATTGCCTCGTCACCCAGAGAGCAAGAGGCAGCGAGAGGAACAAACCCCCAGGTGTACTGCAACAGATCGAGGCTATCCAGGGCCAAGGCCGCGATCTGTCCAGCGAACTCCCGGCTCATGCTGGGAAGATCAGGCGAGATCCGTACTGCTGGATTCCTGGAGGTCATAGCTGCTGGATCTGGGTGTGGCGAAGTATTCTGTTACAAAGTGGGGGACGCAGTAAGATCCATTTGCAGCTTTATTAGAATAATCAACAGGCAGGGTAAATCAGGGGCAGTCAGAACAATGAAGATAATCTCAAAGCAGAAACAGATAACAATCAAGGGTCGAGGCAGGTGGCAGGAATCACAGTCCAAAGAACAATCCGGGTCGAGACAGGCAGCAGAAGAATCAGAAGTCAGTATAAACAATCCAAGGTCAGTAACAGTTCGGGAAACCGCTCAGAGATTGTACACCGGGGCAATGCAATACTTCGCAGTGAACTGAAGAGTGACAGAGGTTTGTATGGGTGTATGTGAATGAGCTGCAGGTGTATGAGATGAGTGTGGATGAGCTGCAGGTGTATGTGCAATCAGTCCCAGGTAAGCGGCATGATGGGAAGTTGAGTTTGTGATGTGATCAGTCTGGTGTGGAGTGCCCTCTGGAGACTCTCAGAGGCACTCCAGCTGGTGATCGTTACAGTTATGGCCGCAAGTGTTTGCCAATTGTGATTAACATCAAATATGAGAGTTCAGTGCTCTATTATTTAAATATGTGTGTAACCTAAATGTTGAATGACATTACTCTCATATGTTTCACAACTTTTCTTACACAACAACGGCAATTTAAAAATATTGAGCTGATTTAATTTGACTCTGCATAATCTTGCTTGTACACTTGTAGGTAAAACGTCATCATGAAGATCCATATCGGCACCTAACGGTTGAAAACAGCTGTGTCCCAATTCAGAGGCTGCATATTTCAAAGGATGCGGACTTCAAAGTCCAAGCCATGAAGGCTGAATTGAGCGTTATCAAATGGGATGGTCTAGCCTAAGTAAGATTGCTCTTATCGCTTAGAAACTGTGACAGCTGCCGTTGAAGAGCAGCAGTAACGTTTGTACTGGACTATTTTATTATTATATTTAGCTGTAAACAAAACAGGGTTCACAACCTGTCTGAATATTTTCACTTTGATTATTTAGGTACATAATAAAGAGTATAACCTATCTATAAAATCTCATTTTATTAAGATATGTCAACATTTGGACAGCTGTAAAGTTTTTTTTTTTTTTTTTTTTACCTTATAAAATAATACTAAAAATGTAATCCAGTGGTTACTGGCGCGCAATAAATATTGGGATAGGCTAGGCTGTGGAGGATCCAGTCGTTCTATCCTTCGTGTCCCGGAAAACAAAGGACACATTTGCCTTCGTCACACCGCTGTGACGCATTCGATCTTCGAATGCAGCCTTTGAAATAGGGCACAGATAACATCTCTTTCATTTGCAAGATTGAAATAATATTGTCGGAAAGTTTATATCGTCGCTACACATCCTGTCTACTATCCTGTTGCCCAGAAGGGACTGGTATTTTCTTATCAGAAATTGACTGGATGATGAAAAGTTGGTGATGAACACTAGAATGGAAGGAATACAAATGTGAATTTGCCAAACGTCTCAGGTTACGTATGTAACCCTGGTTCCCTGAGAGGGAACGAGACGCTGCGTCGAGACGCGGTGGGAACGCCCTGCGTGATTGCGTCGTGAAGCACGTGTACAGAGCCGATCAGCCCTATACGCACACTACGCAAGGTGCGTAGGGCCCCGCAAATTACTCAAGGCCCCGCCTCCCCTCGTGTCAAAGTGCGTCAATCAATGTTTACAATATCGATGAGAAAATGAAGCGGAACTGTCTTTCTGGTCACGAAAAGAGAGAGAAAAAAACACCATGAGAGTTAATTGCGGCAACAGTTATCATGTAGACTTGTGTGCTCTCCTCTCAAAGTTTGATGTCAGCAAAGAACAGTAGGCTAAAGTTAAAGTCCCTGTAAAGTCAAAATTAAGTATGTGTTCTGAGTTTGTCATACCACCGAAAAATGTGTTATTAGCCACCCAGCCCAATTTGAATGATTAAAAAAGCCGCCAAGTAAATAAAATAAGCTATCAAAATCTCGAAAAAATTAGCAGTAGTCTCAGCTCTCAAACGCTGCTGGCTGCGCTGAAACCACGCCCATTCGCGGGAAATATGACTCATGTCGGTGCATGTCGGCGCCACGGGAGGATGAAGGCCGAGGCGGACAGCGGGAGATAGTCGGTTCGGCCCCATTCACCAGTAACAGCGGATTATCAGTGAATTCCAGTTGTCTCCGACGAAAGTAAACTATCCTTATCTCTACAGAGGCGGGTGTGGTGGTGATCATCAGCTCTCCATCAAGGTAACGTTAGCTCTTCACAAGATTAATCCACCTCTTCTTGATATGATCATTTTTCGGAAATTTAAATAAGGACACCGATCTATTTTCTAAGTGATTGCATCCAGGAAATACGCATTTACATGACGAAGGCATAGCCAGAGCCGTGGGCATAGTAGCTAGCAAACTGTAGGCTGTCTATAGTAACTCGCGATTGAGCGGCGATAGGCTTAGTGACTCCGTGCGTCATCAAGTAGCGGCCCAATCAAGCTCAGGGGGTCGCAGTGCGTCATCAATCCCCCGTTTTAGCCCCGCCCAAAAAATCCGGCTCACAGCAATGGTGAAAAACTGTTTTACGGTCTAACTCCACAATTTAGTACTTCACAGTTCCCAGTCTTTGTAATATGTTTTAGCAATACATTTCTAGCACTTATAATGTGTTTAGAATTATTTTGTAGAATTGCCTTTACAGGGACTTTAAGTTGATGTGAGTTGATTTATTATGTTTAATAAACGACAAAGGACAACGGTGTTTGTTTATAAACTGCAGCTCGGAAAAGATAACCGCGTCGAGCGTTAACATGCGATAATATGCACGTGCATGAAATGAAACGCGCACTTTCCAGCAGAAACATCTGTTGTGAGTTGGGACCAGTACAATATGGGCGTGATGGCACTCCTCATTATAGTTTTAAAACAAGACGATAATTATCTAGTTGCTAAGTCAAGGTCTAGGCTAGTTACAACTCTGCACTAATGCATTATGGAAAGCAATGTATTGACATTGACTATTGATAGGCTCCATTGAATTTAAAATGTTGATTGGCTGGAGATTCTGGTCAATATGGATGCACATCCCTCAGTAAATAATAACCATCAAGAATCAAGAGTATCAAGAGTATCAAGAATTACTTTTATCATTTAAAAACACAGTGACATGCTATGGCGCCATTTTAGCTTTTATTCATTCACAGGATATGCATTTTTGATATCAATAATTCAATTTGTACTATTTAAAATGGGAATTCTTGATATTAAGAATGAACTTTTTACTAGTAACAATGTCTTCTGATATCAGGAATTACATTTTCACTAGAACTAGTTAAAGGAGGGATTGTAGTGGGAACACTGGGGTGTCAGGTGTGACTGTGTGGCAATGGCAAATAGTTCATGGCTCACGGGTCAGGTATGAGGGCCCCTAAACAGAATTTTGCTTAGGGCCCCAGGGAGGTCAGGATCGGCTCTGCACGTGTATAATCAGTCCAATGGAAAGACGAGACGTCATAGGCGAGTGACGTCATCGACCAGGAAACTATAAGGCAAACCCGCTGACACAGATCGCGTTAGCTTCTGAAAAGCCGAAGCAAGTCGATCACAGGCATGCAGGGAGTATGGCAAGGCGACGCAGCGTCTCGTTCCCTCTCAGGGAACCAGGGTTACATACGTAACCTGAGACGTTCCATTTCAAGGGAACTTCGAGCTGCGTCGAGACGCGGTGGGAACCCTATACCCACGACGCCATATGACAAATGCCTGTTCTGTATGAAGACCATGCGCATACTAGGAAACAAGCACCCTAGACCCTGGAGTGGAGCCTAGGTCCAAGTCATAAAAACTAACAAATGTATGCGGTGAGGACCTGCCTGCCGCATTACAGATGTCAGAGTGAAACTCCTGATAATAAAGCCTTAGAGGCAGCCATACTCCTGGTAGAACAGGCCGGGACAGCCAAAGGTGAAGGCTGTCCGGCTGCTTCATAAGCAAGTGAGATAGCCTCAACTACTCACTTGCTCATTATCTGTTTAGATGCAGGGCAACCTATCTTAGGTAACCCGAAGCAGACAAATAACTGCTCTTATATATACGCCACAGGCAGCTCTGTGGACATAAGCATCCAAAGCCCAGACAGGGCATAACAGATTAAGTTTTTCCTGATCTGGAGGTGGAGGACAAAAGGCCTGCAGCACAAATGACCCGCAAATTTAGTAGGGACCTAGGAATACAACCCGGCAAGGGGTGAAGAAAGACTATCACCATACCAGGTGCAAATCCAAGTACGTGCAGGCCTCAGCCTCATGTACCACGGAGAAGACGAAATAAGAATCTCTCCTCAGAGATAACCCAGCAAAGAAACATTCATTGCAGAAATCAAGTACTGTACCATAGGGCAGATAGCAAGATTCAGATATTGAGTCTTCTCGTGGAGGGAGCTCTAGACTGGAGTATGGTCTCCACGACCTCAGTCGAGAGACCTGAATCTATGAGCTGGGCCCCCTCAGAGGCCGAGCCCATAGTATCCATAACTCTAGATGAGAGTAACTCCCAGGAGCAAAGATATCAGGAAATGCGTACAGGTGTAGCCTCAACCACACCTAATACGTTGCATCCAGTTCAAGCAGAGCTGGATGTGTCAGGGAGAACCACATAGGGCAATGCGTTGTATAAAACGATGCGAAACGTAGACTTGAGTTTTGACCGAAGTTCTCCCAAAGGAGCTCCACCACCTTGGGGTGAAGTCTCCATTCCCCGGGCCTCAGCCCCTGCCTCAACAGGATATCTGCTCTGATATACGAGACCATCAGTGTGTTGTCCGGAAGGACAAGCACATGGTGACCTCTCAGGTCTGGCAGGAAGTATTTGAGAGCTCGAAATACCGCCATCATTTCTAGCCGATTTATGTGCCAAGAACGTTGATGGTCCTGCAAAAGACCTTTCGCCGAGCGGCCACTCATGACCGCCCCCCATCCCGTGAGGGAAGCATCCGTCGAAAGCGTTACGCGTCGACAAGAAGCCCCCAGCACTGGGCCCTGGGCGAGGAACCAAGGTTTCTTCCACATAACCAAGGTTTCTTCCACATGACCAAGGCACGAAGGCATCGCCGCGTGACCTTGATCGTGCGAAATGGATTTCCCCTCGGAGAAAACCCCTTGATCCTGAGCCACCACTGCAAAGGTCTCATGTACAAAAGGCCAAAAGTGATTACGTTGGACGCAGCTGCCATGAGCACCAACAGTCTCTGAAACTGTTTCACAGTGAGTGACTGGCCTAGTTTTACCCCCTTTACGGCTGTGAGAATCGCAGAAATACGTGCAGGAGACAGACGTGCTTGCATTATTGTTGAATCCCATAAAACACCCAGAAAAGTGGTCCTCTGAGCTGGGAGGAGCACACTCTTCTTGGCGTTGAGCCACAACCCCAACCTCTTTATGTGAGACAGAACGACATCTCGATGCCGAACTGCCAACTGCTCGGACTGAGCTAAAATCAACCAATCGTCGAGATAATTTAATACGCGAATGCCCTGGAGTCTCAGAGGAGCCAGAGCTGCATCCACGCATTTTGTAAAGATGCGGGGTGATAAACCTAGGCCGAAGGGAAGAACCCAATACTGGTATGCTTCGCCCCCGAAAGCAAACCTCAGGAACCTCCTGTGATGAGGATGGATAGATAAGTAAGCGTCCTTCAAGTCTATTGTGACAAACCAGTCCTCGGACTGAATCTGTGACAATCATTTTAGCGTATAGCATACTTTGAACTTGAGATTCTGAAACCTGCTGTTGAATTGACGCAGGTCTAGAATAGGACGCAACCCCTCATCCTCTTTCGGAACAATGAAGTAACGGCTGTAAAACCCTGACTGTCTGCTGGGAGGAGAAACCCCTTCTATAGCTCCTTTTGCAGAAGTTTCAGTACTTCCTGCTCCATAACCAGAGCCTGCTCGGGGTCCACCACTGTGGGGAGGACCTCTAGAAATCTGTGCGGACGAGAACCGAACTGAATTCTGAAACCCTTTTCTAAAGTGTGCAGGACCCACTGAGAAATATATGGCAGTAGTTTCCACGCTGCCAGAAATTCTACTAGGAGAACCAGTCTCTCGAGACTGGCCTCTGGATTTGGTTGAACAGTCACTTTGGTGCCCTGAAGCGGCGAACCGGCAGGGAACAACCAAACTGACCGTTCTACGCCCCTCCTCGGAGGATCGTATGGGGACGCTGACACCTCGGTGCCCTGAACGGAGAACCGGCAGGGAATAACCGAACTGGCAGCGCTGCGACCCTCCTCAGAGAGTCGCACCCCAGAGGGTGCCGAGGAGAAACGATTTCTCAAAACCGTCCCTGCCCCGGGGGAACCTTCAGAAGCCTGATAGCCTCAGCGTCAGGACTTCTTGTCTAAGTTTTAATAGAGATAACGACAGTCCTCAGATCTTGCATACCTCTAACTAGCTTTGTTCCTACGACCCTCCTCGGAGGATCGCTGGAAAAAAGCAGGCACCTCGGCGCCCTGAAACGGCGAACTGGCAGGGAAACCGAACTGACTGCTCTACGTCCCTCCTCGGAGGATCGTTTGGGGACGCTGACACCTCGGTGTCCTGAAACGGCGAACCGGCAGGAAAACCGAACAGTCAGCGTTGCGACCCTCCTCAGAGAGTCGCACCCCAGAGGGCGCCGAGGAGAAACGATTTCTCAAAACCGTCCCTACCCCGGAGGGGACCACCCTCAGAAGCCTGCAGCCTCGGCGTCAGGGCTTCTTCCATTTTTAGCTATTTTAGAGATAAAACAGTCCTCTTTTCTTATTTCAGATCTTGCATATCTCTAGACTGTGACCGCCACCCAGGTCTCCATCGATTGTGGATGAGCCCGAATGGCGAATCTTTGTTTTGCCGCACTCTATGCTGCGAGGAGCTTAAGTATGCTGAGACTGCTCCCGCCCAGCAGTCTCAGGAACGTTAGATCGGTGAGGAAGAACCTTTGGAACGCCGCTGAAGAGTTTATTTCTTCGTTTTTTTTTTTTTTTTTAAGCGGAGCGTCCAGAAGAAAAGACATATTTTATCTTAATTTTTCTTTACATCAGAAAAACTATATATATATATATATATATATATATATATATATATATATATATATATAAAACACTCCGTGGCCACCAGCAGGAAACAACTGAACTGGCAGCGCTGCGACCCTCCTCAGAGAGTCGAGAAACGATTTCTCGAAACCGTCCCTCCCCGGTATAGTTTATCTGTTGCGCGACGCAATTCTCGAATAGCGTCAGTGCTGTACATCCTCACATTCATCCATGCTTATATATTTTACCTACCAGTGCTGCCTAATAATATTTATCTATTATTTATGGTGGCTGGTGGGTAACGTCGGGGTTATGATGACACCAACACGGGAGAGAGATAGCTCGCAAGCGTCTCTTTAACCCGAGGCACTGTCATACCATGATACTTAATACCCATAACATTACTATAGTAGAAGTTTAGGGATAAAACACAAACAGAAACCGGTTTATTCCACGATCTCGACACCTCAGTGTGGAGATAGGGAAAAAACGGCACTCCCCGACGAGGAGGCTGAGATATAGAGTTTCCTTAAACTTTCACTCTCATATATGTTCGGCTGGCCAGTAATATTTAACTTAGCAACAGCATTATATAAAACCTCCTTTTATAAGCTCCTCTTTATTCAACAGAGTTATGAGCTGACTTATTTATTTATTTATTGAAAACTCATAAACATCTGCCTTATTTTCTTTTATTTATTTATTTTTAAAACAAAAAACACTAACGATACCAATTCCTCGGAACTGGAAATCGCAGCATGAGTGCCTCATCCCGGGGAGGAGAAACCGCAGAGCGTGCTTCTCCCCGAGATAAGGCACGTGGATCGAACAGGTGTTTGTTAGAACCATTTGCGATCCCCAAGATGCGCGTCGACGCCGTGCCTCGGCAGCAGCGGGACCCGCGCCTCGGGGCGCGCGCACCGAACCGTCCTCCTCGAAGAACGGCCGGCGGGAGCGGAGCGTCCTCACGGACAGCTTCTCGCAATGCTCACAGTCAGCCCCCTCGAGAACTGACTGTTGGCATGCTCCACTCCCAAACAAGCAACACAAAGCTGAAGTGTGTGTCCCCACCCGTGATATAACGTGGGGAGGGAACAACACAACGCTTGCTTGCTCTCTTTTGCCATAATAAATATATATATTGCAACTTGACAGACAACAATAAATATGACAAGGACAGAATACACAGATCGCTTGCTGAAGGCACAGAAGCTAACGCGATCTGTGTCAGCGGGGCTGCCTTATAGTTTCCTGGTCGATGACGTCACCCGCCTATGACGTCTCGTCTTTCTATTGGACTGATTATACACGTGCTTCACGACGCAATCACGCAGGGCGTTCCCACCGCGTCTCGACGCAGCTCGAAGTTCCCTTGAAAGGGAATCAATGTTACACTTTGGTCAACTTTCTCTTCATGTTTACTTTCAAGGAAACTGTATGGAGGGATTGATGGTGGATGGATCCTTTACAGATTTGTATATATTGAAATCACCCAGATAGCAAAATTGCTGTGGCCCAGATCCAGCCCACACTTCACACTTTCATCTGGCCCACAGATGAAAATGGAATGATGGAATGGAATAATGGAATGATGCCCTTGAGCGGTCCGCTCCTGCTATCCAGATTTGGGCCACAAGCAAGCCATAGCAATGCCGGATCTCAGCCATGAACAAAACAAATGAAGCAGAACTGGACCACATCTGGGCAACAGTTCGTTTTAATTCTGGCCCAGATCCAATACCTTTCTCTGGCCCACCAACCACATGGAATCCCAGATAGCAAATGACATCTGGCCAAGTTGTGGCCCACATATCCCACATTCTTCTGGCCCACATACCACATGGAATGATGGCGATGACTCAACCTGAGTTTGGCTGGCAATGGCATACATATCCAGGCCATATCTGGGCCACACACAGCAAGCCACAACTCACACTAAAACTGACTTGATGTGTGTTGGCCAGACAACGCCCATATGATATTTGCCGCTGCCAGAACTGAGCCATATGTGCCATAGTTGGCCCAGATGAGGCCTGGATATGTATGCCATCTGGTACATTTGGGTCGTAAATTTGGGTCGTAAAAATGTAGGGCCCTATGATTTCCGTGATATGGAAAACGCGGACGGAATCACGGAATTTACACATGAAAACGGAATTATATTATACGCACGGAATCGCACGGAATTTGCATATATTTTGTTGACATATTAAAGCTGCAGTAGGTAACTTTTGTAAAAATGTATTGTTTACATATTTGTTAAAACTGTCATTATGTCCTGACAGTAGAATATGAGACAGATAATCTGTGAAAAAAATCAAGCTCCTCTGGCTCCTCCCAGTGGTCCTATTGCCATTTGCAACCAATCAGAGCCAGGAGGAATGTCTTAGCAGTGTCAATCAAGCTCATGTACGCGCTGATCACACCCCTCTCTTGCACAGCGCGTACCGTCGTTCAAAATCAAGATTGCCGATGTGCCGCAGCTGTGCTAATGGCGGACAAACATCCAAAATTGCCAATTTCTCGAGTGGCACCTGCTCATACAACAAAGACAGATAAACGGAAAAAGACCGATGACGATAAACAAGCCTGTCGGAGCCCATTGACTCAGTGTCAAAACTAGGGATGTCCCGATCAGGTTTTTTTGCCCTCGAGTCCGAGTCCGAGTCATTTGATTTTGAGTATCTACCGATACCGAGTCCCGATCCGATACTTCTATAATACATAAAAAAAGAATAAAGAAGAGCGAAAAAACAGATCCAGGATGTTCCTTATTTTTTATTTAATTCACCTTATTTTAACATTCAACGGTAGCTTGAACAATCAAGTAATAAATAACATAAATTCTTCACTTTTGGACTTTAGTGCAACAGTAAATATAAAAAAAGTCTAATATATAAACAAATAGCACCTCAACTTAAAATACCCGGCAGGCATGTAAAAAATAAAATATAAAAGTGCCACAGTGTTTGCAAAGCCAGTAATGTGCTTTTAGGAACTGCACTCGTTTCACACTGCACGCGTTAGCAGAGCGTGCAGCGCGTATTTTTTTCGCCGCCCATGTTAACAGATTAGAGCATTCACACCGCATGCAGAGGTGGCGCGGCAGTGCGTAGCAGAGCAGAGCAGCAGTGCCGCGATCGTTTCGGCGCCGAGTCTATTTTTGCTGCGCCGCTTACGCTGAATTAAAGTGACAATGCATTGATCATAGCCAAAATACACCGCAGTTTTATCCAAAAAGTGCATTGATGATATCTATTGTGTTTTAAACAGTCAATCAAATGACCAACAGCAATTTAAAAAGAAAACAAATGTCCAAAAACAAACTTGTTGCCAGAACAATAAAAACAAAGATGAACCAAAAGTTATATAAATGAAATTATTAATAAAATAAGCTTCTTGACAAGTCTTTTCTCTTAAATGTATTTGAAAACGAAATAAAGCAATGCCAACTTATCCATTATAGAGTACTCTGTCTGTACAAAACCCGCGGTTCAGCCAAACGCTGCCAGTGTGAAAGCAAAACGCGCGTGTCCTGCTCCTGCTCACCATACGCACTGCTCCTGCGCTGCTTACGCTCTGCTCGCGTGCAGTGTGAAACCGGCGTAACTCTGTGGCACCGCATAACTATAGATGTGTTAAAAAATAATGAGAATATATATACATATATATCCGAGTCCTGATCGGGAGGTAACGTCCGATTCCGATCGAGTCTGAAAACACGTGATCGGGCCCGATTTCCGATCACGTGATCGGATCGGGACATCCCTAGTCAAAACTCTAACCGCATAACATACAGATAAAATGTCACGCACTGTGCAAAGCAACAATTTAAACCTGCTAATTCACTGGCTTGTCATGTTGCTGAAATAATGTACTAGCAAACCTTATTTAGCATTACAAATCCCTAGAATAATTACTTACATACTGTAACGTTAGTTACCGTTATATTATCTTACTAGCTATTTATAACTTATAGAAAGAGTGCAACATTATAAAGTTACATTACATGTATTGCAAAATACGTAATGATATGAGGACCAAGTTTGTAGTCAAAGTATGGGCAGGTCATAGTCAATGTAAAGCATATTGTTGATGTTTCGTCCCTACCAGTGAATGTGCCATAACTGAAATCCGCCGTCATCGATGGCCCTGCTTACTAGCCTGCGCATTCACGGCAGGCTCCGTTGTGGGGGAGGAGCTGTGGAGGGAGGGCTGTAGCGCAGCAGAGAGCAAGGGGGAGTGACCTGTAGGTTGTGCTTGTTCAAATTTTCAGGCTAAGTCAATGTTTTCTAAAAACTCCCTACTGCAGCTTTAAATAAACGTTTATTTTTTACTTCCTTCTCATTTTTTCAGTTTAAAACAAACGTAGAAAGGTCTCTACCTAAACCGTGGCCAAATGGCATTGTTAAACATGTTGCCTAGTAACCATACGTCCTTACGTTCCCGCGTAAGGAAAAAAAAATTCAAAGCGAGCTCGTCAAGGGGCCGTTCACATGTTGTGTTTTTGCGCGCTCAAGTTCGTTATTTCAAATGTAGGCGCGCGGCAAGCACGCTCATAATTGAAGCGACGCGCTCATTTTTTCCAGGCGCAGCGAGATGAAAACACCTCAACTTTTCAGAATGCCGTAGGGGAGAGTGGGGTGATTTGTGCCAGGGGGGGAAGTAGTTCCACCCTTGTTTCTGGAAAACCATAGAAGAAATTGGTCATGTGACCACATCATTTTGAAAAGCAATCACTTTTACTCGTCCTCCAAAGAAGAGAGACACATGGCATGAGAGTTAAGCATATTTTAGTGCAAAAAACTGTTTTTTCCCTTTCAAAGTAAAATTTCTATGATTAAGGTTTTTTGATTGTAGTTTCTGAACAATTATAGACAAGTTTGAAAACATTTCACACATGATTTAGTGCTTTAGTAGGCTACACAATGAGTCTATACAGTTAGCATGATGTTAGCTCTTAACTGCTGGATCATGCTAGTTTTTCAAACTTGTGGGTCCGGGGTGATTTGTGCCAAAGGGCCTGGGTTAAGTTGTGCCAGATCCAGACCACCTAGACCAACATTCTCAGAGGGGATAATCTTGACAAGTGAGGAGATGGGCATGCCTCATCATTGTTTTACTTGGGCCTGCCTGTTATTTGTTTAATTTAGCTAACACTGATTTCTGTTTTGAGGTTGCACTATGTTATTAAAGAGAAGTTTTATTCCATTTTTAAGTGGCCTATGTCACAATAGGATGTTTAGAAATTAACCTAGTCACTTTATTCTTATGTTACATAATTGACAGACAGCGCTATGTCAACAGGCATCTATTGCCAAAGCCTTTTTGCCTGAAATGATTCACAAATATCATATATTGTGTTGCTATGGTGCTCTAAATGGTTGCTAGGGCGTAGCTTCATAGCTTCACAATGATCCTGAGAGACTTATTGGTCGTCTGAGTTAAATGAGCCCGCCCCCTTGTCTCTATGACACTGTGATCCAGAGTTATGTTCAATACAAAATCCCTATGCAATTGACCATAGTAGGAAAAACGCATGCTATGGTATTTCAGGGTGACAATATCTAAATAAACCTTAAATTAGTAATTTTGTATTGAATTTATCTTGCTTTCATATAGCAGTATGGTTCATAACATTAAAATGTTCTGTTTTACTTCAGAAATCACTGGCACAATTTACCCCCAATGTATTCCCCCAAAGGCACAACTTCCCCCGCACCAGGGGCAAGTTGTGCCATGAGACCACTTTTTTTCCAAGAGCTATATTTCTGAAACAATTTATTTCAGATCCAAAGTTATTGTTCTCAGGGATGCACCACATCCTGAAATATATGTACATCCTTAAGTTGAAGGCATTACTGCCATGGCCTCACTTTAAAGTCACTTTGAGTAAAAACTGGCACAACTCACCCCACTCTCCCCTAAGCGCACCGCAGTTCATGTGACAAGAACCAACATATCAACTTCACCCTTTCCATAACAACATTGAAAGCTCAGTCAACATAAAGGATGGGGGTGCACCACAAACACTACAGGTGTTTTTCTCTTCTCTGTAAATAAATCTTGTAGCAGAGCTACAGCAAGCGTTTTTCGGTGGTGGAAATCTATTAGCTACTAAAAGTTCTTTGTCTTTGTGGAGAGCGCAGTGCATGGTTGCATAGCAACGACAGACGCCACGGGAAAATCGGACCGAATTTTACTATTAATAATAAAAGATAAGCTAATAATAAGATAAGCCAGTCCATAACTTTTTTTGGTTCAAAATTTACAAAATGTATATAATAAGCGAGTACATCATGAAAACATTTTCCAAACAGTGTTATTGTCTTATCCTGAATCACTACATTACACCTGTAATAAGTGTTTATTCTGACTATTTTAGACTGGTACGACCCGAACCACTGCGGAGTAGCCCAGTATCTGCGTGACTCATCATAGACATAAACAGAGAGAAGTAGCTGCAGCTAGAATGTTTTTCTATCCCCCCCCGTGCCATGTGTGCCCGTCCGCTACGCTGCTGAATATGTACAGTACCATGTCATAGCCTATTTCATGAATGCCTCTTATCAGCAGCTGTCTGAATGTTTTGCATCCTTCGTTTTCTTGAGTTGTGTGGTTTGGCCGCTGTTATTTGTAAAGAGGACAGCTTCTGTCCCGCCTGTGCTGCAGCAAATTCATTTTAATTAGATGTTTAGGACGTCACTCCCAGACAACATGCATTTTCATTTAATCTAATTATCTCCCACAGCAGCTCCTCCATTACTGTCGCTCCAGTCATTGGAGAGAGAAGCGTGAATAGAGCTTACTGACGTTCAGCACCTGTAGACTGCAGCTGCCAATATAACGCAGTAGCCTACATGCGTTCTGCTATTATGCATTTATGCAGAAGTTATGTAATTGTGTCGTGTATTTGAGTGCTTATTTTGTCTTTGTATGCATTTCTGAGTTTAAAAAAAAATATACTATATATGTTTATAAAATATTAATGTTAGAAGGAAAAACAAGTAATAAAACTATAATAGAACATTTCAGGGGAACAACAGAATGTGTGGTGGAGCAGCGGCCGGAGACAAACACAAAGCGTCGTGTTTGACTGCAGCATGTTGTGTTTCTGTAATCCTGCGAGAGCAGCGAACGACACACAGCGCTCCCAAAATCTGAAGGCAAATTTTCATTTTACGGCCCGTCAGCTTTCTGATCCACGGCAAATGAATGGCCACAAACAAATCTATCAAATCCAGCATCAAAACACGGTACACTCCCTATCAGAGACAGAGAGAGAGAGAAACAGAGAGAGAGAGAGAGAGAGAGAGAGAGAGAGAGAGAGAGAGAGAGAGAGAGAGAGAGAGAGAGAGAAGGCCTAAATACTCATCCATGATCACACTCAGACACACACATGAGAAGAGGATTACAAGTTAAATTTTTGTGAAAATGAATCTCTGTATGGTTTAAAGGGTGCTTAACATTTGTAGCCTATGTATACAATAGGCACTGTATTATTTTTAAGATCATATTTGAAAATAATATTTAAGCAGTTTCTCATTTTCTCTAAAATAAAAAATCACTTATATTAGGCCTATAGTTTCCTCACTCGTCATTTTTCTGTAAAACACATTTTTGAAAAATCTTTTTGCAGCTCTTTTCATTAAGCTCCATAAAAGAAGTAAAATAACACTAACAAGCACCATAAAAGTACCCCAACGATACTCCCACACTATCTAAACTAAACAAGTATTTTGATGTCATGATGCTTTGCATGAGGAGCAGACCAAATTTACATCGCCATTGAGGCTACTGATAATCTGCGTCCAGCCTATATTTGTCTAAATTAACATAATAATAATAATGGTAATAAATAATTAAATAATTGTGTGTCACATTTTTAATACATGCGCATACATCAATGTGCCATTTTTGATTCTGGTCCATGAACAAGATGTAAGCTACGGAAGCTCTGAACCGCACGGTAAAAAAAAATTTTTTATCATAATTAAAAAAAAATCTTAAAACTGAACTCGTTATTTTGAGATATTAAGTCGTTATTTTGACATAATAACTCGTTATTTCTACATAATATCTCGTTATTTCAACATAAATATCCCGTTATTTCGATATAACTTGTTATTTCGACATATCTCATTATTTCGACATCATAACTTGTTATTTCAACATAATATCTTGTTATTTCGACATAATAAAGGGACATTCATGCATTAAGCCACATTTAGCGTTCTTATAATGGTGTTCTATGGGAGGAAAATGCTTAACGTGAAATTAAACGAGTCGCGTTCATATTTTGGACTCATCTGATTTTTTGTAGTATACTTTATTATGATTTTAGTATCATAGTGATTAATAAATGCACGCACAATTATCCGTGAACTTGATAAATGTTGCAGATATGTTTTACTATCCACGAACAAATTGCTTTCAACTTGTGTGTGCAAAATTCTGAATTCAACGAACGTGCAGCATTTTGTACAAATAGAGACATTTTTGTGAATAAAATGTTTTATTTTGTATTAGTGATCATAATTTGCATGCAACAAAGAAGATGTACAGGTGACTGGCGTGCATTTATTGACATCTTTTCTGAGTCGATCTCATTTGAGTGTATTCGGCAATGCTTAACGTGTAATTAAACGCGAGTTTATATTCTGGGCTCATCAGATTTTTTTGTACATAGTATACTTTATTAGTATGATTTTTACTGTGTTTGGTCTGTTAATAACACTGTCCATCTCTTTATGTTAAGGTTTGCAATAATTTTGATATGCCACTAAGGGGGCAGAATAAGATAGGGAATTAAAGAACGCATTGATTGTAGTTATGTTTTGTTGACCTACTGTTATGCACTTTTACAAGTTGGTGCTCCAAGATCCCAGAGGTTTATCATGAGAATTTACATTCATGCCAGGGATATGCATTCATTCCCTTCCAGGCTAACCTTTATTGAGGTTAAATTTATGTAGCCCATCAATGCTACAGCCTATATTGCCGTAGTATCCCTGTAGACCTACCGTTACGATCATAGACAGTAAAAGAAATGTACACAGCGACCCCATAGACGCATGTTTTAAAGAGAGAAACCCGTATTTTAGAGCGTAAATGGAAACAAACAAATTTAGAAGTCTTTAGAATCGCGTGGAAAGACAGTATGTCACGTTATAAAAAGGCCCTAAAAGCGGCCAGGGCTGAGCACCTCCGCAAACTAATAGAAAACAACCAAAACAATCAAAGGTTTTTATTTAACACCGTGGCTAGACTAACAAATAAACAGACGTCACCCGAACAAAATATCCCGTTACAGTTCAGTAGTAATGATTTCATGAACTTCTTCACTGAGAAAATAGAAAGCATCAGAACCACAATTGTAAACGTTCAATCTTCAATTGCGCCTTATAATTCAGCTTCAATTATCACCCCGCAAGAACAATTACAGTGCTTTACAACTATAGAACAAAGAGAGTTAAATAAACGTATCACTTCATCCAAAACAACAACATGTTTATTAGATCCTATACCAACTAAACTATTGAAAGAAGTGTTACCTGTAGTGGAAGAGCCTCTCCTCAATATTATTAACTCGTCTTTATCTTTAGGTCATGTTCCAAGAACATTTAAACTGGCAGTTATAAAACCTCTCATTAAGAAACCACAATTAGATCATAATAACCTAGCAAATTATAGACCCATTTCAAATCTTCCATTTATGTCTAAAATATTAGAAAAAGTGGTGTCCGCTCAACTGGGCTCTTTCTTGCAACAAAATGATATCTATGAAAAGTTTCAGTCTGGATTCAGACCGCATCATAGCACTGAAACTGTGCTCGTTAAAATCACAAATGATTTACTTTTAGCTTCTGACCAAGGCTGTATCTCAATACTAGTTTTACTTGATCTTAGTGCTGCGTTCAATACTATAGATCACACAATACTCTTAGATTGACTACAAAATTATACTGGTGTTCAAGGACAAGCATTAAGCTGGTTCAAATCATACCTATCTGACCGCTACCATTTTGTCTATTTAAATGGAGAAAAATCATAACTCCAGTAAACTATGGAGTGCCGCAGGGATCTGTGTTAGGCCCTCTGTTATTCTCAATATATATGATGCCACTTGGAAATATTATAAGGAAACATGGAATTAGTTTCCATTGTTATGCTGATGACACTCAAATATATATTTCATCACGGCCGGATGAAAACGCTAAATTTTCCAAATTGACAGAGTGTGTTAAAGATATAAAAGATTGGATGACGTGTAATTTTCTTTTATTAAATCCAGACAAGACAGAGGTAATACTTATCGGTTCAAAAAAACGCCCACAAAACCTCGCACAATACAACTTTAACATCATAGGATGTCCTGTTACTTTATCCTCTACAGTAAAAGACCTGGGTGGTATACTTGATTGCAACCTGTCTTTTGAAAATCATATTTCATATGTTACAAAAACTGCCTTTCTCCAACTTAGAAACATTGCTAAGCTACGTAATATGCTATCAGTTTCTGATGCAGAAAAGTTAGTTCATGCATTCATGACCTCGAGACTAGATTACTGTAATGCTTTATTAGCTGGTTGTCCTGCATCCTCAATAAACAAGCTACAGTTAGTCCAAAATGCCGCCGCTAGAGTTCTTACGAGATCAAGAAAATATGATCATATAACACAGATTTTATCATCATTGCATTGGTTACCTATAAAGTTCCGTATTAATCACAAGGTATTGCTACTGACTTATAAAGCCCTAAACGGCTTAGCTCCAGTCTATTTAACGGATCTTCTATCACCCAATAATCCATTGCGCTCTTTAACCCCCGCCGGCGGGACACACCCCCGCGAAAAAAATTCATAATCAATTTACTAAGCAACCACTGAATGGAACAATAAAAAATAGGTATCATTTTAAAGCTTAGAATCTCAGCTTTTTAATGCATCTAATCACTTTGATCAACTCCTAACGAATGCTGAGTACACCCCGTAGGCGCCACCTAGCTGCGAAATTAATAATCATAATATTTTTCAAAAATATTACCTTGATCAACTTAAAATAGATGTCATTTGAAAGCTTAGAGTCTGAAATTTACAATGAATGTAGCCAATTTGATAAACTCCTAAGTAGTGCAGAGTTATTTGCTGATAAATAGAAAGAAAAAAATCATAATTAAAAAAAAAAAAAAATTGTACTACATACTGCAATATGTCAAAAACATCATACAGCTCAGATAGTCCTGTGTCATATGTTATTTGAAAGGTCTCAATGAGTAGAATACAACAAGCATAATTGTTTCAGGCTTTTTACTAAACTTGAGCAAGGTTTTTGTAAAATAAGCCCCTCAAGAGACCCATGGGTAAACAATATGGATTCTGAATTTTAGACACATTTCTACTTGTAACTTCACGAAACATGCTCCGATTGTGGAAAATGACACATCATTATTTACAGCAGATGCTTACAATTAAAATGAGTCCAAACTCAACATAATCCATCACTCAGAACTAAAGATATTCCTCATTGAGTTCTAATACACAAAAAATCCACAGACTCACGTAGCCTAGCAAGGTAGCTTAGACTTGGCCTTTTTACTCGTATCTTCATGAAACATACATCGATCATGAAAAATGACACATCGTTATTTACAGCAGGAGCTCACGATTAAAAAGAGCCCAAACTCAATATATTCCATCAATCAGATCTAAAGATATTTCCTCATGGCGGTCTAACACAAAAATACCTCAGACGCGCCTATCCTAGTATATACTCATGAAGCATATACTCAGGTTTTCACTTATAACTTCACGAAGCATACACAGATCGTAGAAAAATGCACATCATTATTTTCAGCAGACTCGCACGATTAAAAAGAGCCCAAACTCAGCAAAATCCATCACTCAGATCTAAAGATATCCCTCGTAGAGTTGGAACACACGAACTCCCAAAGGCGCACATAGAACATTTATTATAGATGTAGCACTTGTCGCGTTTTAACTCATAACTCAATGAAGCATGCATCAATTGTGGAAAATGGCACAGCATTATTTACAGCAGATTGTTAAGATTAAAAAGAGCCCAAACTCACCATAATCCATCACTCAGATCTAAAGATATTCCTTATGGCGTTCTAACACAAAAAATGCCAGAGACGCACCTATGATGTAGCAATAGCAGTGATGCTATGTTGTTTTGATGTGACGTTTCAGCTCATAACTCAATGAAACATGCATGGATTGTGAAAAATCGAACATCTTTATTGACAGCAGATTCTCACGATTACAAAGAGCCCAAACACAACATAATCCATCGCTTTGATCACGAGATATTCCTCACGAAGTGATGCATACTTGTCTTAAAAAACAAGTCTCTCATCCTTCCGGGGTGCAAAGTGTTTTCCAGTTTTCCAGGAACCGTCCGTGCTTGTTCTCTTACGAGAGGTTCTCTCGTATTGCGTAAGTTTAGCTTACGCTACGGGTAAAGTCATCTTTTCTCGAGATATGAAGCAAAAAAATTATCCTTAATTTTAATATCTTGTCAACGCAGTGCGGCAGCAAGCTGACCTAGAGCAGGCAATCTAGCGTGCTCATAGGCTGCTCTGCGGCAACTGCAGCAGCCTATCACTGAGCCCTTGGCGTGACGTCACGTCCAATGAGCGCGAGCAGCGCGCCTACGCGTCACGGCCCGAGGCGGGGTGTGGCAGAGGGTATAAATACGGGCTGAGAGGCTGCTTTCACTGATTTTTTGTCTCTTCAGCGAAGCTCTTCGCATCGCTGATCTTTGAGGAAGCCGCCGTTGAAACCAGCGCTTTGCAAGCCGAGGATTCTGCCTGAGGAAGCCGGCCGCCTTCGCCGCCTTCAGCTATCCCTGCCTGCTTCGCTATCCGGCGAAACATATCCTTTCTATTATGCATTGTATCTCATGTAAAGCTCCGCTCAGCGACAGAGACCGCCATGTTATCTGCGCTCTCTGCCTGGGACCGGACCACGCTGCCCTCGCCCTCGCGGCGGGTGGCTGTGAAATGTGCGAAGAACTGCCGATGTCGACCCTGCGGGCTCGACTCGCCTTGTTCGACGCTCCAGCTGTCTCTCCGTCTGCCTCCACCGGGCCGCGCAAGAAGAAGCGCCGCTCTCAGAGGCCACCGGAACCCGCAGCAGCAGCTGAGCGCTCGCCGGAGCCCCTCCCGCGAGCCTCGCTATCTCCATCTCCTCCCCCCCTTCCCGACGCGCAGCGGCCGGCCTTTGCCCGCACTGCCGTCGCCTCGGGGGATGAAGCGGACGACGCTGTTTTAACGGACAGCTGCTCTATCCTGGCCTCGGAAAGCGAGGAGTGGTCTGGCTCCACCTCCTCTGCACAGGAGTCTAGCCGGTCCCGCGCCAGTGTCGACGCGGAACTGCTCCGCCTCCTCACCAAAGCGGTCGAACAATTGGGACTCGACTGGTCCCCACCGAGGGCGCCCGCGCCTAACCGACTTGACGGGTGTTTTCTGCCTAGCCGCCGCCCAGCGCCTGCCTCTAGGTCAGCACCCTTCCTGCCTGAGCTCCACACTGAGCTCTCTAAGTCGTGGAACGCCCCATTCTCCGCTAGACTCCGCTCACCAGTCTCCTCGACCCTCTCCCAAGTGGACGGGGCCGCCGAGAAGGGATATACTCAAATTCCCCCGGTGGAAGATGCTGTGGCAACGCACCTTTGCCCGCCATCCGCCAGATGGCGCTCAAAGTCTGCCCTGCCGTCCAAGGCCTGCAGGACCACATCAGCACTCGTCGGCCGCGCCTTCTCCGCCGCCGGCCAGGCTGCTTCCGCCCTGCATTCAATGGCTGTGCTCCAGATCCTCCAAGCCGATCTCCTCCGAGAGCTGGACGAGAAAGGCCCGGATCGCGCCGTTCTCACGGACCTGCGTAGCGCGACGGACCTCTCCCTTCGCGCCACAAAGTCCGCTGCACAAGCCATCGGGAGAGCTATGGCCTCGCTCACCGTCACCGAAAGGCACCTTTGGTTGACGTTGGCGGATATGAGCGAATCCGAGCGTTCAGTGTTCCTCAACGCACCGCTCTCTCCCACCGGCCTGTTCGGCCCAGCGGTCGCCGGGATCGTCGATCGCTTCTCGGAGTTGCAGAAGGCATCGCAGGCGATGAATCTCTTCCTGCCCCGCCGCTCGAGTTCGTCTGCAGGCCGCTCTCAGCAGCCTCCTGCACGGAACTCCTCTCAGCGCTCTGCCCAGCCTCCGTCTTCGCAGCGACGACAGGGCGGCCGCCCTAGGTCGCGCTCAACCAGCCGTCACAAACCGCCTCCCCCCCGGGGACCCCGGCCCAAGGTGACGCTCAAGCCTGAGCCCGCGAAGTCCTCCTAGCGGCTGCAAGGAGGAAAAGATGGCTGAGTCCCGCTGCGGCCGGACCGCCATCAAAGCGCCCAGCTCTGCCAGTCCCCTTAGAAAAGGCTACTGCAGCAGCTTACATCGCAGCCAACGAGCCAGTAATACAACTCTCTCGCCTGCACACAAACGCCGTTTTCACGGCGACCCAGAGAAATCTCATAAAGAGTATGGTTTCGGGTTTTCCGGCTCACGCCGAAGGTGTCATGAGTGTAGAATTTGTGCCCACGCCCCAGTGCTCACCACTACACACAAACACGATCTCCCCGGTAACGCTCACAGAGCGCACTCTCATAAAGCGGGCACGCGCCGCTCGAGTGCTAAAGGTAGAGAATGTGCCCGCTCTTCCAAGCCCACACCTACCCACTGCCCGCTCTGTCACACAGTTATCCCGGGACGCAGATCCTCTAAAGCTCCCTTACACTGGCCGTGTTGCATATGTAAGCCCTGTGCCCGCTCACGAGCGCGCGCACTTACTATCAAACACGTTAAACCTCATGCCGCTCTCGCGCCACGGGTTTCTAGCATCAAAATGTGCCCCGTCCCCAGTGACCGAGCCGTTATGTGCTGTACAGCCAGTCACCATTGTTCGCGAGCCCCCATATTCGAGCACCGGCAGCGCGCGCGCCGCCCCGTCCTCTCTGATAGAGGTTCCCCATCCCGCCCAGCGCGGCGATCCGAACCCAGAGATCATTCGACCCCTAGCTATGTGTGAGAAAGCATGGCAAGCTATCCAGGGCGTGTCAGAATGGGTGCTGAATACTATAATGCACGGCTATTCGCTTCAATTCGCTCGCCGTCCCCCGCGCTTTCTAGCACGGACAGAGACGAGAGTGAATACAGAAGTAGCGCATCTGCTTCAGGCAGAAATAGCAAAGCTGCTGCACAAAGGGGCTATAGAACAGGTGCATCCTTCTCAGAGCGAGTCGGGCTTTTACAGCCGTTATTTCCTCGTACCCAAGAAGGACGGAGCGCTGAGACCTATTTTAGATCTGAGACATTTGAACAAAGCTCTCATGAGACGGCCGTTCAAAATGATCACAACCAGACAAATCCTCGCGCAAATTCGCCCGGGAGACTGGTTCATCTCTCTCGATCTAAAGGACGCATATTTTCAGATTCAGATAATACCCCGTCACAGGCCATTCTTGAGATTCGCCTTCGACGGTCGGGTATATCAGTACACCGTCCTGCCGTTCGGTCTATCTTTAGCACCCCGTACATTTACGAAGTGCATGGACGCGGCTCTCTCTCCCCTGAGGAGACAAGGAATGCGGATACTGAATTATCTGGACGACTGGCTAGTCCTCGCGCAGTCAGAGGCAGAGCTTTTGTCTCACAGAACAGCGCTTCTCAGCCATCTGGAATGCTTGGGTCTCTCGGTCAACTGGACCAAGAGCTCATTACTGCCCCGCCAGTCGACTTCCTTTCTCGGAATAGAACTGGACTCGGTGGCTATGACGGCCAGATTGTCAGAGCAGCGCGCGCGCCGCATTCGACATCTCGCCGCGTCTTTCCAGACGGGCAGTCAGGTTCCGCTGAGGACATTCCAGCGAGTCCTGGGGCATATGGCCTCAGCTGCAGCAGTGCTCCAGCTGGGCTTACTGCGCATGCGCCCGCTTCAACGCTGGCTGAAAGCGCGAGTGCCTCACCGAGCCTGGACGGCCGGCCGCTTACGAGTCAGAGTGAATCATGGCTGTGTTTCAGCCCTGCAGCCCTGGCTAGCAGCCGAATGGTATCGTACGGGAGTGACGATGGGAGTTGTCTCGCACCGGAAAGTTGTCTCGACAGATGCGTCCAACCTAGGTTGGGGAGCGCTATTAGAGGGCAGACCGGTCTATGGCCCTTGGTCAGACCAGGAGAGTCACCTTCATATAAACTGTCTAGAGATGCTGGCGGTCGAGAAAGCGCTCAAGCACTTCCTCCCATACCTACAGGGCCACCATGTACTAGTCCGCACGGACAACATGTCAGTGGTAGCCTATGTGAACCGTCAGGGCGGTGTCAGATCCAAAACTCTCTGCGCCCTGGCGGAACGCCTCCTTGTATGGGCTCAGCACTCACTGCGCTCGCTGAGAGCCGCGCATGTGCCGGGTCTCCTGAACGAGGGTCCAGACAGACTGTCCAGGGACAATGTTCCCCTGGGGGAGTGGTCTTTGCATCCCCAAACAGTCCAGTCGCTGTGGCGCCGTTTCGGCAGAGCGGAAGTCGACCTCTTTGCGTCAAAAGACAACGCGCACTGCCCACGGTTCTTTTCCAAGAGCGAGGACGCGCTGGCCCAAACCTGGCCCAGCGGCCCGCTTTACGCTTTTCCCCCTGTCTCTCTGCTGCCACAAGTCATCGGGAGAATCAGGGAAGCGCGCCACACGGTGCTCCTCATAGCCCCGTATTGGGAGAATCAGACGTGGTTCCCAGATCTAATACGGCTGGCGGACACACCCCCCTGGCCGATACCGGTGAGAAGAGACCTTCTCTCTCAAGCCCGCGGCTCGATCTGGCATCCTCATCCAGAGCGCTGGTCTCTGCATGTATGGATAGTCAACGGATACCCGTTGACTTGCCAATAGGGGTTGTGAACACGATCACACAGTCTAGAGCTCCCTCTACGAGACGGCTCTACACATCTAAATGGTCTGTGTTTAATAAATGGTGCACCGCCCAAGGGCTGGATCCACAAACATGTGAGGTGTCGCGTGTGCTTTGTTTCCTCCAAGAGCTGTTGGACATGGGCAGGTCCCCCTCCACGCTCAAAGTATATGTTGCGGCCATATCAGCTTTTTCCGACTCGGCGCTGGGCCGCGCATTAGGGAGGAATGAGCTCATTATCCGCTTCCTTAGAGGAGCTAGGAGGATGAACCCCCCGCGACCCCCCTCGGTTCCTATTTGGGATCTTTCCCTGGTCTTAGAGGCCATGAAAGCGCATCCCTTTGAACCCATGGAAACTGTGGATATGAAATACCTCACGCTCAAAACCGTTTTTCTGATAGCCCTGTCTTCAGTCAAACGTGTGGGTGACCTGCATGCGTTATCAGTTAACGCGGCATGTCTCGAGTTCGGACCTAATGACTCTAAAGTTATTCTCAAACCGAGACACGGTTATGTCCCCAAGGTGTTGGGCACACCCTTCAGAGCACAGGTCATTTCTCTCTCAGCTTTGCCGGCTACCGGCAGCGAAGTTGACAGTAATCTCCTTTGCCCTGTCAGAGCGCTGAGAAATTACATTACGCGCTCCGCCGCCATGAGGCGCTCGGAGCAGCTTTTCGTTTCGTTTGGTGGGCGCACCAAGGGTCTCGCCGCCTCGAAACACACTCTGTCCAGATGGATAGTGGACGCTATTGCAGCTGCTTATGCGTCTAAAGACCTGCAATGCCCTTTGGGCATCAGAGCCCACTCTACTAGAGGCATGGCCTCGTCATGGGCTTGGACTAGCGGAATTTCTATTCATGACATTTGTACGGCGGCGGGCTGGGCCTCCCCGTCTACATTTGTTAGATTTTACAATCTAGAAGTTCCCGCCCTGCAGGCTAAACTTTTATCAGTCTAAATCTCGCGTAGGCCGGCCCACTTCTGTGCGCGGGCTACTGCTGTTTGATTTAGCCCTCCTGGTTGAGCTGTACAATATAAGGGTTGGTTAGTCAGACCGGCCGCGCCGTTCTGTTCCCCCTACTATGTGCTTATGTACTTGCGCTAGCCATATCATTGGCCGCCTGGCTCACACTCTCGTGTTCCCCGGGCTTCCCTGGGACTCATTCAGTGGATGCCGGGCGCGCACGGCGTTGACAAGGGAGTTCCCGTAGCGTAAGCTAAACTTACGCAATACGAGAGAACCTCTCGTAAGAGAACGTACTCGGTTACCTAACGTAACCTCTGTTCTCTCTAGAGAGGGAACGAGTATTGCGTAACCCGCCGTGCTCGCGCCACGAGCTCACTCGCTTCTGCGACAAAAACCAGTGAAAGCAGCCTCTCAGCCCGTATTTATACCCTCTGCCACGCCCCGCCTCGGGCCGTGACGCGTAGGCGCGCTGCTCGCGCTCATTGGACGTGACGTCACGCCAAGGGCTCAGTGATAGGCTGCTGCAGTTGCCGCAGAGCAGCCTATGAGCACGCTAGATTGCCTGCTCTAGGTCAGCTTGCTGCCGCACTGCGTTGACAAGATATTAAAATTAAGGATAATTTTTTTGCTTCATATCTCGAGAAAAGATGACTTTACCCGTAGCGTAAGCTAAACTTACGCAATACTCGTTCCCTCTCTAGAGAGAACAGAGGTTACGTTAGGTAACCGAGTACGTTTTCAAACGTGGAATAACACAAAATATGTATCATCTTCAAGCAGCTTATATGTAGAGGGACTTCCCCAAAAAAGAATTTTCCTCCTACCTTATTTCCTTCCTGAGTTATTCCATGTCAAATAAGAAAGATATGCATTATCATTATAAAAATTATATATATTTTTTGTCTTTTATCAGCAGTTTCTCGGCAGGAGAATGTCCAAATGTAATGTAATGTATATTTTCAAAAAAATTTAAAAGTGTTCTTTCAAACGATACCTACCTTTTGACTCTTCTTGCTATAGTTTTGAAGTTATGAGTCTTTAGTTTTGTGTATTTCACTCAGAAAACTATTTTTTTTTTATTGCCTTCCAAATGTGTGAGGACTAAACAAAAAGGCTACCTTTGTTCCAAATGCTGTAACTTTTGAGTACTTTATGCGATCACCACAAAATTTGATCCAGATGCAGCTAACATTTAGGGGTACTTCCCCAAAAAAGAATTTTTCCACCACCGTATTTCCTTCCCGAGTTGTTGCATGTCAAACAAGAGAGATATGCAAAATCATAATAAAAATTATACATATTTTTTTGTATTTATCAGCAGTTTCTCGGCAGGGGACTGTCCAAATGTAATGTAATTTATATTTTCAAAAAATTTGAAAAGAGTTCTATCAAACGATACCTACCTTTTGACGCTCCTTGTTATAGTTTTGGAGTTATGAGTCTTTAGTTTTTTGTGTGTCACTCAGACAAAACAACTCTAAAAATGCCTTCAGGGGTTAAGGGGTTAAGATCACTAAATTCAAGGCTTTTGGTCGTACCTAGGATATCCAGAACCACTAAAGGAGGAAGAGCATTTTCACATTTGGCTCCAAAACTCTGGAATAGTCTTCCTGATACTGTTCGTTGCTCAGACTCGCTCTCCCAGTTTAAAACTAGATTAAAGTCGCACCTCTTCAGCCAGGCATTCATATAATATTTGTAATCTTACAGTTCAAAATACAATCCGGTCTTTAGCTCATAAATGCCAGAGGAGAACTGGCCCCCGACTGAGCCTGGGTTCTCCAAAGTTTTTTTTTCTCCATTAGGTCACCTGATGGAGTTTTAGAACACCATAAGGTCACTTGATGGAGTTTTTCGGTTCCTTGCCACTGTTGCCTTTGGCTTGCTCAGTTGGGGATATTTTGGGGATATTTAATTTAATTTTATCACTCAATAAATTCCACTTGAAACAAACCTTGTTGTATTATTTTAATTTAATACTGTGAAGCTGCTTTGATACAATCTGTATTGTGAAAAGCGCTATACAAATATACTTGACTTGACTTGACTTCGACGGAGACCAGTGAAGTCAATTAGAAGCACTCTCTTCCTGATGGCTGAGCGTACTGCGCAGCCTCAAACTGAGCTTGACGACGTAGATGTGACGTGAGCAACCTGTCTGACAGTTGTAAGTCTTCTAGTAGCTGTGCCAAGATAAATCTGAATCATTCCCTTACGAATCTTGCAGAGACAGAGAGCGTGAGTAGGAGCTGTCTATGAGCTAGGAGCAGGAGCAACTTTTGATAAGTATTCTGATTCATTATTTTGCAATTTTGCCTCCACGTCCCCTCGATTGCCCGCAAGCTTCTCCTCCTGTCTATACAGTAAGTTATCTACTGTGCGACAGTGGGTCGTGTGATTATGCTGCAATCGTCAGCCTATTTTTACAAAAAACGGCTTCTACGGGGCCATAACGTAAGATACAAGGTAATGGAGCTTTTTATACATTGTTGTGTTTCTTTAGAAATAAACACTGGACAAATAGAGTAAAGATGTAAAGTTAAAGCACAGACCTGCCCACTATAGGAATAGGCCCACCCAGTTATTACAGAAATATTTAGGCTAATTTACTTAAGTATTATTATTTAATTGTGTTTAATATAATTACAAACATGATTTTGTCATCTCAAATCTTAAAATAAATGAAATGTGGTTTTGAATGATGCTTGACGAATATGATTAACATCTGTGTTAGGCAATTAACGGTTATCCTGCCTGAGCCAATTCATGCCTGTGAATTTGTGTTTCACACATCCCATTACTTTGCAGTTGTAACGGTCACCAGCTGGAGTGCCCTTGAGAGCCACCAGAGGGCACTCCACATCAGACACTCACATTCACTCTCAGACTACATTTCCCATACTCACTGCCCGGACTCATCATCTCTGATCACTCATCACAGTCACCTGTACCTCATCATCACTGACTGCATTCACCTGTGTCCCATCACCATGTTCATTCATTCACTCACCGCAAAGTCTTGTTTTAGTGTTACACTGCATTTCTGAGCGTTTATCCTGTGTTTTGTTTAGCTGGTTTTTGATCTTGGACTGTTTCCTCATTTGTATGATTGTTATCTGCCTGGCCTGACTTGGACTGTTCTTGGACTTTTGATTATTGCTGCCTGCCCCGAATTCTGCCTGTTATCTGGATTACCCTTGCTGGTTGATCTACATTGCTCTGTCTGCCCTGTTTGACCCCGCCTGTACGACCTTCCTTATTAAAAGCTGCATTTGGATCCTCTACTCTCGTGTCTTGGAGCAGTTTCGTAACAGCAGTTATGTTTACTAGCAGCGATGTCTAAACAAAATTCTATTAAAAATCTTTTTTTTCCGGAAAATATTCTGTTACTGGGGTCTGAGGTGTTTTTGGGGTCCTTGAGATGTTTTGACATGCCCTGACATTTGTGCTTTTTTCAGTTGCTTATAAACATATTAATGGCAAAGGTGTAATTACACTCTATTTAGCACAAACAGGGCTACCATAATATGTGAGCAACATGTATGTACATGTTTGTATTTTTGAGAGAATAATGTTTATGCATGGTTATTGAAAAAACTAAAAATGAAAGTTTCTGAAATAAGGCCACAAAACGTACTCGGTTACTAACGTAACCTCGGTTCTCTCTAGAAGAGGGAACGAGTACTTGCGTAAGTATCTTACGCTAGGGGAAAACCTCTTTTCCCTGAGATATTGAAGCCAAAAATTATCCTTAATTTTGCAATAATGTAAAACGCATTGCAGCAGCATGCAGACATGGGCGAGACAGCTTGCGCACCCATTGGCTGCTCTGCGGCAACTGCACCAGCCTATCGATAGAGGCCCCTCATGACGTCAGAACCAATGAGGGTGCTTCGCGCCCATTACGTCATGTCCCGCCGAAAGCGGGTGGGGCTAGGGCTATAAATACGGCCCAGAGAGGCTGGTTTGGTCAGTTTTTTCATCGCTGCAGCGAATCAGAACGTCACGCATGCACGGCAAGATACGCAAGTACTCGTTCCCTCTTCTAGAGAGAACCGAGGTTACGTTAGTAACCGAGTACGTTCTCTTACGAGAGGTTCTCTCGTACTTGCATAAGTATCTTACGCTAGGGGAACACAGTGTAAAACGCCGTGTGTGCTTGAGACATAACACTAAAGTCCCAAGGGCAGGTGCCCGGGGCTCATACAGTGCCTAATCACAAGGGACTCACAGAGAATCCGGGAAGAGGGGCTAGAATAGCATCATTCCTGTAATATAGAGCTCTGATAAGAGCATATTATATCAAGTGTTCCACACAGCCAGGGCGAACTCGGCCTGGACTGATAAATATGGGGGACTTACGCACTGCCCACAGAAGTATACAGACGATCAGTGATCGACGCTCTAGCAGTTTCAGCATCCTGAGCCGATAGCATCGGGCGGGCAATACTGAAAAATTAAACCGAGAGCAACCTAGCTTGTAAAGCGGGAACCTCGAGGTTATAAAACCTTATAAATGTAGACGGGGAGGCCCAGCCTGCCGCCATACAGATATCTTGCAAGGCAATCCCACTGGACCAAGCCCACGACGAGGCCATGCCTCTTGTGGAGTGCGCTTTGACACCTATCGGGCATTGCAGGCCCTTGGATGTGTAAGCTAGCGCTATAGTATCAACTATCCATCTGGATAGACTCTGTTTTGATGCAGCTAGTCCCTTAGAACATCCGCTGAACAAAACAAAGAGCTGCTCCGTCTGTCTGAAAACAGATGAGCGAGACACATAGGCTCTTAACGCCCTGACCGGGCAAAGGAAGCCTGCGTCCCCTTCCTCTTCAGATACCGGCAGGGCCTACAGGGAGATAACCTGTGCCCTAAACGGTGTATTGAGGGATTTAGGAACATATCCGTGCTTTGGTTTGAGTATGACTCTCGAGTCATTAGGCCCAAACTCCATACACGTCGCGCTCACTGAGAGCGCTTGCAAATCCCCTATGCGCTTCACTGAAGTGAGAGCCAGAAGAAACACTGTTTTGAAAGACAAGAGTTTCAGGTCTATTGACTGTATTGGCTCGAATGGGGCACCTTTCATGGCTTCCAGAACCGTGGAAAGGTCCCAAACGGGAACTGAGGGAGGTCTGGGAGGGTTCAGCCTCTTAGCTCCTCTAAGGAAGCGAATGACCAGATCGTTCCTTCCTAATGACTGGCCAAGCGGTGGTTCAGAGAACGCTGCTATGGCCGCCACATAAACTTTGAGCATGGATGGGGTTCTGCCCTTATCCAGAAGCTCTTGTAAAAAGGAGAGAACCTCCGGCACCCCACAGCGTGAGGGTGAAGTGCCACTCGCTGTACACCAGCTAGTGAACACAGACCATTTTGAGGAATAGAGCCGCCTCGTAGATGGAGCTCTAGCCTGTGTGATCGTGTTTAACACTCCCGCTGGGAGGTTAACGGGTACCCGTTGATGGCCCACACATGTAGGGACCAAAGCTCCGGGTAAGGATGCCAGATCGAGCCGTTTGCCTGCGAGAGGAGATCCCTCCTCACCGGTATCGGCCACGGGGCGGAACTCGTCAGCTGCATCAGGACTGGAAACCAGACTTGGTTTGTCCAAAAATGGGGCGACGAGTAGCACCGGGCATCCGCTCTCCCTGATTCGCTCTAACACCTGGGGTAGGAGCGTGACAGGGGGAAACGCATAGAGCGGGCAGCGGGGCCAGACGTGAGCCAGCGCATCCCTGCTCTTGGAGAAAAATTCCTGACAATGAGCGTTCTCTTGAGACGCAAATAGGTCTATTTTCGCTCTGCCAAATGTCTTCCATAGCAGTTTGACTGTCTGTGGGTGTAAAGACCATTATCCTGCCGGAAGATAGTTTCTGGACAGTCTGTCTGGTCCCACATTCAGATGGCCGGGCACATGCGCTGCCCTGAGCGAGCGCAGATTGTGCTGAGCCCAGACCAGGAGGCGTTCCGTCATCCTGTGAAGGATTCTGGATCTGATACCTCCTTGGTGATTTATATAAGCCACCACTGACATGTTGTCCGAACGGACCAAGACGTGGTGTCTTTTTATCTGGGGACAAAAAGCGCTTCAGCGCGTTGTCGACTGCCATCATTTCCAGGCAGTTTATATGCAGAAGCTTCTCCCGTTCCGACCACTGGCCGAATAACGGTCTGCCCTCGAGCAGCGCTCCCCATCCCGAGGTTGAGGCGTCCGTAGACACCACCTTCACACTCGAGGAAGTCCCCAGGCTTACTCCTGACCGGTACCAGTCGGTCACTGTCCAAGGTTTCAGAGCTGCGACGCATTTCTGATCGACCTTGAGGCGCGCGAGCCTGGAGGTCCAAGCTCTGCGCGGCGCGCGCGCTTTCAACCAATACTGCAGCGGGCGCATGCAAAGCAGACCCAGCTGAAGCACTGAGGATGCTGAAGCCATGAGACCCAGCATCCTTTGAAACTTTTGAGCGGGACTAAAGCGCCGTGGCGAAAAATCTCTGTCATGCGCTGAATACTTAGTCTGCGCTGCGGCGACAGCTGTGCTGTCATAGACAGCGAGTCCAGATCTGTGCCCAGAAAAGATATTTTCTGACTGGGAGACAGCAAACTCTTCGCCCAATTGACTGTGAGACCTAAATTCTCGAGGTGATCGAGTAATATGGTCCTGTGTTCTATGAGCTCCGACTGTGATCGAGCTAGAACCAGCCAATCGTCCAAATAATTCAGCACTCGTATGCCTCGGAGCCTGAGGGGTGCGAGCGCTGCATCCATGCACATCGTGAATACGCGAGGTGCCAGGGATAGGCCAAATGGCAGGACTGTGTACTGATATGCCTGACCCTCGAAGGCGAATCTCAAAAATCGCCTGTGACGTGACGCTATTTGTATTTGAAAATAAGCGTCTTTCAGATCTATCGACATGAACCAGTCCCCTTGGCAAATTTACGAGAGGATTTTCTTGGTCGTGAGCATTCTGAACCGTCGTTTCAGAAGTGCTTTGTTTAGTCGTCTTAGATCTAGAATGGGTCTGAGACCCCCGTCTTTTTTTGGGTACCAGAAAATATCTGCTGTACATGCCCTCTTCGGTCTGAGCTTGTGATAAGGGATCTATAGCCCCTTTGCTCAGTAACTTCGCTATTTCGGCTCGAAGTAGGTGTGCTACTTCCTTTTTCACCGTAGTATCGATTCGCGCCGCTTTGCGTTGCGGGCGTCGACCGAACTGTAGCGAATAGCCTCTTTCTATAATGTCTAGCACCCACTTCGAAACCCCGGGTAGCCTTGCCCATGCGTTTGCACGAATGGCTAGGGGTTGAATGCTCAGCGCGCTCTGGTCGCTCAGCGACAGAGGGGCTTCAGTGTGCTGCAACATAAGCGTCGCGCTTATGACATTTGAGGCAGGGGGCGCGCTGATAACAGCGGGCAGATTGCCCGCGCTCGACTCCTCTGCGGTGGTCAACCGAGAGGGGGAGGGCTGGGCGAGTCCCGTAAGACCTGTCATGTCTATGTGTGAATGTGGGCGTGGGATAGCGGGCACATTTACAACACTGAGAGCACTGTCCGCCTGAGCAGAGCGAATGCATGTTGGTTTCGTTTTACAGAAACCTTGAGACATGCAGAACGTAGTGTTTGTGGGCACTGGGCAGTGGGCACATTTACCACATTTAATGCGCAATCGATCTGGGTCGATTTCATGTGCGCTAGCCCTGTGTGACGGGCTGTGTTTCTGTGTGGGAATGAGCACTAGGCAGTGGGCATTTTGTCTACACTCATAACACCATCGGCCGTGGCCGGAACACCAGAAAATACACTCGTATGGGATTTATCTGGGTAGCCGTAAAAGCGGCGTTTGTGTGCAGGCAAGCGGGCTGTGTCGCCGACTTGTTTACTGCAGAATACACTGGAACAGTCGCATTTACTGGAACTGAACGAGCGAGAAGTTGCCATAGAAACAGAGAGCGTCAACATGCTGGCGTTTGTTTGCAGGCGTGCGTGTATTACAATAGGCTCGTCCACTGCAATATTGACATTTCCAGAGAAATGTGTGAGAATGGAGGTAGGTCCAGCCGCAGCTGGACTAGGAACACTCTCTTTTCTCCTTTCGCCAGTGACGCACGGAAACCATAGAAACGGTGCTTGGGTGCAGGCGAGCGGGTTGTACAATGCGCTCGTTGGCTGCAAAAATACACATCTGCAGTCGCCTTTTCAGGGAACTGACAGAGCGAGCATTGACGGCATAATTTTATCTGCCGGTAGACCCGGGATCGAACACGGGTCTCTCGCACGAAAGCCTGAGAATCTGCCACTGGGCCACAGGGGAAGACACATAGGCATTTAGTTAGCGCGAGTATTATCAGAGAGCGTCAACATGCTGGCGTTTGTTTGCAGGCGTGCGTGCATTACAACAGGCTCGCTCACTGCAGTATTGACATTTCCAGTCGCCTGAACTTCAGAGGGGAATGAGAAATGTGTGAGAAATAGAATTCGGCCCGGCCCGGCCGCAGCGGGACATAAACACTCTTTTCTCCTTTCGCCAGTGACACACGGGAACCATAGAAACGGTGTTTGGGTGCAGGCGAGCGGGTTGTACAACGCGCTCGTTGGCTGCAAAATGCACATCTGCAGTCGCCTTTCAGGGAACTGACAGAGCGAAGCATTGGAGGCATAATTTATCTGCCGTTAGACCGGGATTCGAACACCGGTCTCTCGTGCGAAAAACCAAAGATTCCGCCACTGAGCCACAGGGGGGGACACAAAGGCTTTCAGATGCACAAGCATATAAGTGCGTCAACATGTTTTCTTCGGCGTTTGCTTGCAGGCGCTGCAATATTTATATTTCCAGTCGCCTGATCAGGGAACTGAGAAATGTGTGAGAAAATTCAGGTCAGTCCAGCTTCGGCGGGACTATAAACACTCTTTTCTCCTTTCGCCGGTGAGTGACGTGTGAATGGGGCGCAGGGGCAGGGTAGCTTTCTTGTACGTAAAGAAAAACTAACCCCGACCGTCCGCTTCCAGCCTCCCCTGTGAACGGCGCAGTTTGCGCGGCTCGAACAGAGGGAGAGAGAAAGCTAGCCCCGTGACCGTCCGCTCCTGACATCCCCTGTGAACGGCGTGGTTTGCGCGGCTCAAACAGAGGGAGAGCAGGTATCATCCTCCAAGCAGGCAAGGCAAGCGGGCGCACCGGCGAGCTTTGCGGGTTGGGGGGGGCGGAGGAGCAGTCTCGGAGAAGGATGCCAGGTGAGTCCGCAGAGTCACCATAGGCAGTAACTAGCTCACAGTGAGGGCAGTCGCCGTCAGCGAGCGCGAGAGCGAGAGCTGCGCGTCCTCAGGAAAGGGGCGTCTTGAAAAAGACGCCCGGCTCTTTTAGTGCAATGAGAGTGTGTGTCGCGGCGGCGAACACACACATACACAAAACACAGTAGCAGAGAAAAGGATATGTACGCCGGAAAGCGTGAGCAGGAACGGCGACTGAAGGCGGCGAGTTGTCGACCGGCAGCTTCAGATGCAGAACTAATCCCGCTGAGTGCTTGAATCAGACGGCGCGGCTTCCTCTCAGGATCCAGCGATGCGTAGGCTCGCTGAAGAGATGAAAAACTGACCAAACCAGCCTCTCTGGGCCGTATTTATAGCCCTAGCCCCACCCGCTTTCGGCGGGACATGACGTAATGGGCGTGAAGCACCCTCATTGGTTCTATTGATAGGCTGGTGCAGTTGCCGCAGAGCAGCCAATGGGCGCGCGAGCTGTCTCGCCCATGTCTGCATGCTGCTGCAATGCGTTTTACATTATTGCAAAATTAAGGATAATTTTTGGCTTCAATATCTCGAGGAAAAGAGGTTTTCCCCTAGCGTAAGATACTTACGCAAGTACGAGAGAACCTCTCGTAAGAGAACACATACTAAATATGTGTCCACAAGACTTTTGAATAATGCATTTTGTCGCTTAGAGTTTTTTCTTCAAAATGATGTGAAAATCATCCTGCCTAATCATTCACATAAAACAATACATTGATTTAAATTTTGTAAGACTTTTTGGAAAGGCAACATGCGTAGGGACGTGATTCACACCTGAGAAGACAACGACCCGCATAATGAGCTTGCAGCGTTTATACGCCCACGTATAAATCTAATTAATTATTATTCATAACGAATTATGATCAATAATTAATAATTCAATTATTTTTAATTATCTTCAGAATTTACCGTAGCAGAATCAATAGTATGATCATTTTTTCAGTTCATCCAATGAACAGAAAGCATAAACAAGTATTAACTCTAGGAAATATAATATCTTACTGGCCAAGAAAGAATCAATCCCCAGCTAACAATAAATTAAGAAATAATCACGGGTAAAAGCATCGGTAGCTTAGATCGAAGTTTAAGACAATAAGATGTATAAGCAGATTAACACAAGTAATCTCTCTGTTAAAATACGAACAATACTTTATTGATTATATACTAACACATAAAAACAAATATCTAACACAAACACACACACACATTCATACGAGTTGCAGAAGGAAAAAGAGTAAAGAAAGATTAAGTTTCAAGAGTGAGTTTAAGAGTGAGATGATGAAATCTCAAGTTTATGCACTTATAAGACATGACCTGGACGTACGAACCATCAATCATTAAGGCGAGACACTACAGGTGAATAGGGTAAAATTGTTAACTAGCAGATATCACCATGAAACTTTCCCAGTTGATTACCTACATTAAGATGAGAAAAAAATGTATTACAAGTTTTCTATAATTTAATGTTTAAATTAGGCAATATGTAATTAAATATGTGCTATTTTGCATATATTTTAAAAAAACGAAATCTGAGTATTGGATAAAGCCAGGTTAAAAATAATTTTTTCATTGTGTTCACATATTAGATGGAAAAAAAATTACAGAGGGATTTATGGATATATACTTTAGTTATCCTGTAAATCAGAATATACTGTCAATAGCCTTAAAAAAAAAGATTTTCGCCATGTTTTTTGGAATAAAATGTTATATAAATCAGGCTAGGAATAATATATTTACAAATCCCTCTGTAAATGTCTTCATAATATAACTAGGTACAAGACTGGAAAGTTTGGTGTATATAGGTGCTACTGAAGTGGAGATTTCGTACTTGGAGTATGAGAGAAAGGTCATTATGAGAAAACGGGCTTTAAAGATTTATCATCAGCCAATGAGATTGCGCATTCAGCCCTATTACTTTCACGATTGGTTGCTGATAAAAAGGAAATGACCATATTTGGATCTGACAGCGTTGTAAAGGAGAGAGAGAGCTATCCAGCCGTGCGTGTGATGAAAGAGAGCAGACAGAGATCGCGGAGCAACGGGAGGATTAAGAACGCCAACTTTTGTTGAATTTATGAGAAATCTACTGACGCGAACAGACAAAGTGTAGTAAAATAAAGACCTTAATGTGTATTTCGGACTTTTTTTCACCACAAGTCTGAAAGAAGACATGTTATTGAAAACAAATATCCAAAAATCTCAAAATTGACCAGTAAAAAAAAAACGATGTTTTTGCCTGCCGTGTCTCGCCTTAATTTAACCCTTCTATCGTTTCTTAGACAGGTTATTAACTGTATATTAATACACCAGTTCAGCTCTTAGTCTGGAGGTAGCCTACTTGCTTGTCTTTGCTTTTGGGGATTCCCTTTTGTTGCGAAAAGGGGTTTTCCCGGTCCGTTGGTTGGCTGGTGTCCTCGTGCCTGATGTCTGGGGCGGCCAGTCACGTGGTGTGCTGGTGGAATGAAAGTCTTTGTTTGAAGCTGGCTTTGCAGGAGAAACGTGGCTCGAAATCTTGTCGCAAAACTTAACTTAGAACCGAGACTCACAACGGAAAATAAAGGAAAACTTAGAAAAGAAAAGACAACTTAGACGAGAGTAGTAAGATGGCTTGAATAAAGCTGTTGAACCCGTTCTTCTGATCTTAATTTGGGTTCTTTGTCTCTGCGTTTACATGGTTACTCGTCTGATTGAGATCTTCATCCTTCTTCTGCCCATCTCTCTTGAGAGTGGTTGCAGAGCGTTTCTTGGGGGTGAACCCAGAGAGCTAGAGTTAGAGAGCCGAGAGAGTTAAGAGAGTTAAGAGAGTGTTTTGTTTTTTGGTCTAAGATTTTAAACTCAAAGTTTGTCCCCCCCTCCTGAAGAGAGCGGACCAATTAGACACTGGCTTTGTTTGCCAAGTCATAAATCATGTCTTCCCTGGGGGTTCTCTATTTAAAACCAGACGCAACAGTTTAGACATGATCAGTATTATAAGAATACAAAACATTTTACACAGATTTCAATCAAGCCATCTTTTGAATCAAGAGCATAGGATCATACTGATATGAAACACAACACACTTTCATTCAAACATCTAACAGTTATAACATTACATGAGTTATATGGTATCTAAGCATATTAAACACACATATAAGTTGCAGACACAAAATAGAGTTATGTAGTTGCATGATGTTTGATGGTAAGTCCATTGAAAATTGTTCTTGAATGAGTTTTATGTATACTGCAGGAAAAATCTCAAGTTTTCTGGTTTGGAGAGAAACGGACTCTGTTCGTTCAGAGGTCTTAAGGGGGAAGGGGTCAGGAATGTTGTGGGGGAAAACAACATCTGCTGGTATCGATCCGTCTTGCAAACTATCTAAGTTGACCAGTTCTGCCTTCAGTTAACCAATAAAAGTCTTTGGTTACAGACTCTCTGGAGCCTGGGTGAGTTATGGCCCTGGGATGTGCGTGATGCCTTGGTCTCTGTCTTTCTCTTAACCAATAAGTAATTTGGCAACAAAGCTAGTCATTGACCAGTTATGTGTTAGTGCTGGGGGCTCTTTTAAATAGCCCGACTGGTTGGCGCCTGGATCCTGTGACAAGATGGATGAGGATGCAAAAGTCCTGACCAAATCTTCCTCTTTGTTCGGCAGTAAGTGGAAAGTTTGAATGAATCTTCTGGAAGAAGATTAGTCTGCGTTTGGTTCATACCCATTTTCGCTACATATCCCCCCTTCGGTCAACGATGTGTAGAGTAGAAGACATCGGTGAACGCTGGAGAAATGGGTAGAGGAAGCAAACACACACAGCAAACAACAAGACAACACCTCCATGACTGGTCACTTTACTGGTGCAGGGCATTAGATTACCTAGGCATAGACAGGTTCACTCTCTCAATATAGTTAATCACGTTGAATAAAGTTTAGTTCAATTTTAGGACCGTTATCCTAATTTGTTTTGGGACGGTGATTAATCAATGTTGTGACTAAATTTGATTTGTTTGTTTTATTCTCTTCTAAATTGTTCTAGGTTTAGACCAATTTACCTTTCAATTTGTGATACGAATGATGCAGGGAGTTCTCTGGCTCACATTCGTTTTGAGGTGACTTACAAATATTAGGCGTGGTGTGTCAATCCTATTATTGTGACCTATGACCCTTATGGGGCGGACAGGCATTTTACCTAACAAAAGAAGGAAAGGAAGGAAGGAAAAGGTAAAACAAAACAAAGCAGTTGAGTGTTCCTCCGGATATGACTTGTAACTACTGTTGCACAGCTAAGGTGTCAGGGATCATGATGTAATGAGAGGTGTTCTCAGGTGTACTTGTTGGATGGGTAGTTAGTTACCATGTTTCCTATGGTAAGTGTAGCTAAGTTGTTAAGCTAGTTTCTGAAGTTAGTTTCTACCTGTGGGGGAAAACATGTTGAATGTTTTGCACAGTAGGGGCGGTTAACTTCTGTATGTTAGTGAGTATGTTAGGGGTGTTGTGTAGTGCATGTATGCATGTATGTATGGTCAGATCTGTTTCAGTCTGTTTTGCAAAACTTGGTCTCCGTTGTTGCATTCCTTCGATGATGCCTTCTGGTTGTGACAGACTTTCTGACCTTCTGTGCTTACTGTTGTTGCTGTAGCACACATATGGTCCTTGAGTTTGGAGCTCGTTTGGTGGTTTCTTTATGAGTGACGGGTAGCCAGGATGGTGTTTCCTGGTACCTCTGGGTGTTTGTCAGTGATTGACTGTGAGAGACCACTTTGTTCTGTGTTGTTGTAGAACGAGTGGTCGTCATCTTCCTTATGAAGGTGTATCAGATGAATCAGTGGTCTTCCGTGTTCAGCCTGTTTTCTAGGAACACTTCCAGTCGCCTCATTAGTTGCTCCATGTCTTTTGAGGGTAAACTGTCTTGTTCTTGGGCATACTCAGTGCTGTGCTTAACTGAGTGGTGCCGAGGCGGGTTACTTGAGAAGCGTGGCTGGTCCCATGTCTTTTCCATGTGGTTGGTGTGGTATCTGTCATCAGCATGGGAATCACGTTCTCTGTGCTTCTTACGAAGGACTGTGGTGTTGTCATGCCACTGGTTGTCTTCCAGTGCAAGGCTTGTGTCTTGGCTGAAGGAGTTTGAAACTGTGGATGTTTTCAAACCTTTCTTTGAGGACATCTTCTGTTTGATGTGGGCCTTGTGTGTCAGGTCACGTAGCTGTTGGATTGTCATTGTGTCTGGACAGGCCATGAAATTAAGATGATGACCCAATCCGGGATGCAGGTTTCTCAGAAAGAGGGTTTTGAAGTTCACATCCTCTTCTTGTTCAGGTGAGTTATGTGCACCAAAGAAGGCTTGTCGAAAACGGTGGTAGTAGGCTTGGGGAGTCTCTTGTCGACCTTGTTTGGTTTCCAAGGCGATTAACACACCGTGTTCTGACTCTGGGCCTGTGAATTCTTTTATCAGTGTTTCACATAGCAGCTGGTAGTTTGACTTGACATGAGCAGGTTGTCGGTCTAGGCAGCTTCGTACCTCTGAACTGGATGTCGATCTGAGGAGGTAAAACCTGTCTCTGTCAGTCACATGTGGTCTCACCTCTAGGTGGAATTTGATATCTCGGATGTGGGCCTGGATGTCGGCGGCCTTCGTGGAGTTCGGGTTGAACTGAGTGATATTCTTAACCAGCTTGTTGAGATCTTTAAAGGTCATCCCCTGTGCAGCTCTGGAGTCTGCCTGGATGAGCTCTCTTTGTTTGTTGGCAGTGAACAGTTCTGAGGTGAAGGCTGGTGACATTTCGGGTTGTGGCCATTCACTTCTTTCACTGTATGCCAGTTCTTGGATGGAGGACTTTGTCCTGCTCAGCAGTGGTGAGGCTGAGGGCGGTCTCTCCCTTCTTGGCTCTGGTTCCTGTTGGAAAATGTGCTGGAGTTCATTTCTGACTGCATAGAGCTCGTCGTTGCCGTCATCTCGCTGTCGGGTCAGATGGTCGATTTCAGCACTGCACCTTTCCAGGTTGTCTTTCAGAGCATTGATTTCAGAGTTCTTATCTTTAATGTCAGCTTTAGCTTTCTCTAGCTGATTTTCAGCAGACTGGAGTTGGTTTACCAGGTGTTTCTGGACAGTCTTTAATTCTTGTTTGTCACGTTCAGTGACTGCAAGGGCTTCTTGGAGCTTGTCAACTTGGTTCTTTGTTTCTTGCTCCACTTTGTCAGGCACTTGAGTTTTCGCTTTGAGCTGGTCTGTGCAGTGTTGAGTGTGCATCAGCTCTCTCAGGAACTCAGTGGTCTGACGCTTGAAGTCGTCCTGGACTTTCACTTCCAGCTTGTCTATGCGGCTCTGGGCACATGTCAGCTCCTCCTGAAGGTGGGTGATGTGCTTGTCACTTAGTGTCAGCTGGGCTGTGAAGGCATTGCTTAGGGAACAGATAATCTTGGTTAGTTCCACTTGGTTGTGGTTCTGATTCTGGCTTGAATCATGTGTCAGGAATCTTCTCAGCGTTAGGATTATTATTAAAAATAATAACAGTTCAATTGTCTTTGGTGTGAGGCAGTCTGTAATGCCTCTGAGCCAGGCGTCCACGTCAGTGGGGTTCGTCGTCCATGGCATGTTGGTACGCTGGGGTGAAGAGACTGACACAGATCTGTGTGGGGTGTAAGCCTATGTGGTTGAACAGCTAAGTGTCGTTTCAGTGACTGTACAACAATAGTGAAGTGTTGTAATGTCTAAGTGTTGGTCTCAGTGTAGACAGGTAGGCTAGTGATGTGCAAACTTCGTCACTCAACTAAGTGAGGGAAAGAGAGAAAAAGGTTAAAACAAATCTCAATTGAAAGGAAAAGTTTTTCAATGGGAGAAATATTTTTATAAATATTTTCTATCAATGAAAAGCTGGTTTCAACTTGTGATGTGAGGACTATGTCACTCACTGAGTAAGGGAAAAAGAGAGAGAGGTTAAAAACAATTTCGATAAAACAAGAAAGAAAATTCTTAAGTAGGAGAAATATTATTTTTCTCGTAAATGCTTCCTATTGGTGAGAATCTGTTTCCAGCAAGGTAAACAATATTATTGTTTATGTTTACAAGGAAAAATAATACAATAATAATGCTGATACCTCTTTTCTGAGTTTTGACAACCTCAAATGGACCGCTTACAGCTGGGATGCTTTGAAGGCGACGGTTGCTCAACACTTGTCTCTGTTAATAGATCTCGGATAAGATGTCAAATTGTAAATTGCGTTTACAGATGCAGGAAGAGTATGGAGAACAGAGAGGGTTTGATTAAAAATCAACTACCTAATGATTGTTTTCTTTGGAAAGATTATCTTTCTCTTTCTTTAGACTCGATTAAATGGTTCTTCCATGTTTGTTCCCTACAAATGTGAAGAATGAGATGGGATAAAGCAGGACAGAACAGGAAAGATGTAAGAAGGAAAGGAGGGAAGGAGATTGGATCCACAAATGGCTCTGGAGCCTTTGTCGAACTACGAGTATAGAATTGATAGTTGCCAACAACTAAACATTCAAAAATAAAACTTTGTAAGAGAGGGTTATCTCTGATTTATTTGAAACTTGTAGTGAGATACCAATGTCTCCTATTGAGGCTCAGGTGTGTCGCTCCACAGCAACAATAAGAGGTAAGTTAATAAATGAAATAGAATGGTTAAGTTTATAACCATAACAAAAGAAAGGAGAAACGGAGGATACAACGCAAAAACAATAAATGAGCACGTATGAGTCTAACAATATTTGTAATAGGGAAATGTTGGTTGAATAAGTTTACTTACTTTCAAAGTTTAAGACTTATTCACCTGAAGTGATTAAATCTAAAAGAGAAATTTAGAAATTATGAAAATGATGAAATTAGATGTATTAAAAATAAATCTAGAAATCATTAGAAATTACCTGTTTAGGGTAATAAAACTTCAATCTTAATTTAGTATTTCCTTTTTTTAAATCAAATTAGAATTTGACAATTAATAATCATAAACCAGTATTTTCTTTTCCCAAGTAAAATGCAGGTAAATTAAATTAATAATTGTGAACCAAAATTTCCTTTTCACAGAAAAATATGGGTAAAGTATAATATGAGACAGGAAAAATAGGAAGAAGAAAAGACCAACAGGTGTAAAAATCAAGGTGTTTAAATGGTTAAATCACTTTAACGTTGTTCAAACAGACACTGTATTTAACCACTGATGTTAATGACAATGATAACCGTAAATAATGCTTAAGGCTTTAGTATATAAGTTAGGCCTCAATGTAAACAACTACCTAGCTTAGCTTTAGCTTAGCTTAGCCACAAGGGTTTGTTTCAGTTTGTTTACACTGTGGCCCCGATCATGCGAGGGGTCAGAGTTCCCCCGGAAGCGTTGGTTAAGACTTCCGTGTCACGATTGTAACTATGGCGACAAAACAAACACTAGTGGGCGAACTTGTGAATTGCAGTTCTGTAAACAGTTATGCGTGTTACATGAAATGTTGGCGCATTTCAACACTGTTTAAAGAATATTGCACGTACAGTCGATCATATTACGTGAAATGTCGGCGCATTTCAAAACTACAATTAAAAGGACAGACACCACTCGTAGCTGTTTTTACGACGTGGGGCTTAACTCGGTTGTTTAAGAGTGATTAACTTTAAAGGACAGCTCTGCGCTGTAATAGATGGAACAATAGCGATCTCGGCGGATCGTCTCTGTGCAATGTTATCTGAGCACACTAAAACAACAGGGTTTTTAACTGTTGGTTAGGTTTCCAATGTCAAGCTTTACTTGAACACGACTTTAAATGACTATTCAATTTAACCGTTACACTTGGACGCACAGTCGTGAGCTTAGAATTATAAGGTTCTATCTCCGTTTAGGGTAGTTCTGAGATATTGAGCATCAAAGTTTTTACATCCCAGCTGGCAAAACGGTTATGTAGTATAATCTACTATTATAGCTCAACAAGACCATCACCCTACAGGTACTTTGAGGATAGAATATCAAAATCCTGGCACATTTGGAAATGGGATTTTTTAAGATGGCCCAAATGGAGATAGAACCTTATAATTCTGAGAGCTCTGATTCTGTTTGGAATTATAAGGTTCTATCTCCACTTTTACAAATAAAACCCCACATTTCAAGGAATAAATGTATATAACCATTGATTTTAATCAATTTATATATTTATAATACAAGCACACAGCTTGATTGGATTTTTGATTTTGATTGGATATTGAATCTACTGGAGATAGAACCTTATAATCCCAACTCGGTTTATGTTTTTGTGAGATGGAACCTTTTTATTTGATTAATTATTAATAACTTTAAATTTATTAAATTTATTAATTTTTTTACAAAAATAACACCACACAGGCATTAATAAACTCCTAATTGATCAGATTATGTAAAAAACTCAATTTCGATCAAAAGTGGAGATAGAACCTTATAATTCTAAGCTCACGCAGTGTTACACGAGGATTCATTTTACAGACACAAACAGATAAGCTTAACAGTTATAGTTTTCACGGGGATTGTAGTGGGACACGCACTGACAATCCTGAGAAATAAAACTAACTGAAGGGAATATTTGTCTTAGCAGTGGAACTTGCACTGCCAGTAAGACAAAGTATATGGCTTCTATGATGTTTATCGCTGATCGCCGTGGAACACGCACGGTGAATCAGATATATAACGTTAGAAACACGCTCGTCGCTCTGTGAGGAGAATATTCGTTCTTATATGATTATTTTAATTACTGCAGTATAATTTCATTAAGCACTCTGGCTGATACACACACATATAGCTTTGAAAAACGCTGGAACACGCAGACGTCAGTAGCCTATAATCGAAGTATTTCAGAAATTGAGGGACACGCTCAATTCTTACCTTATCGTAGTGTGAGATTTTATATCTTGGGTTATTTTACTGCAGTTAAATTAAAATAACAAGGGAGGCAGACTAGATTAGAGTAGACAGCTCGGGCAGCATTCATTCAAACAGGGCGCGCGCGGCGCGCTCTCCATACGTCACACACAGACTCTCAGATGTTCGGATTTCTCATCCGCATAATATGAACAGATAAATTACTTCGTATATGCTTACAATTTTAGGTTAAACTTCCCGCATTCGTCTCCACCAAACATGCAGCGTTTATACGCCCACGTATAAATCTAATTAATTATTATTCATAACGAATTATGATCAATAATTAATAATTCAATTATTTTTTATTATCTTCAGAATTTACCGCAGCAGAATCAATAGTATGATCATTTTTTCAGTTCATCCAATGAACAGAAAGCATAAACAAGTATTAACTCTAGGAAATATAATATCTTACTGGCCAAGAAAGAATCAATCCCCAGCTAACAATAAATTAAGAAATAATCACGGGTAAAAGCATCGGTAGCTTAGATCGAAGTTTAAGACAATAAGATGTATAAGCAGATTAACACAAGTAATCTCTCTGTTAAAATACGAACAATACTTTATTGATTATATACTAACACATAAAAACTAATATCTAACACAAACACACACACACATTCATACGAGTTGCAGAAGGAAAAGGAGTAAGGAAAGATTAAGTTTCAAGAGTGAGTTTAAGAGTGAGATGATGAAATCTCAAGTTTATGCACTTATAAGACATGACCTGGACGTACGAACCATCAATCATTAATTTAACCCTTCTATCGTTTCTTAGACAGGTTATTAACTGTATATTAATACACCAGTTCAGCTCTTAGTCTGGAGGTAGCCTACTTGCCAGGGTGGGAATTATACCGCGGCCACGCGGCCATGGCCGCCGTTGCCCTACACTTTGGCCTTCATGCCCCGTGAAAAAAAAATCATCGTACGGCCACAGTGGCCTGTGTGCCCTGGCCCTGTCCAAGTTCCATGTATAAAGCGCCAGTGCGGCATAGTGGGCTTGCTTTGAATTACAGCGAGCCACCCAAGTAGTCTCTGAACTTCAATTAGTTCGTGGATTCGCGCAGGTGCAGTGTAGGGCGATATATCGATATAAAAAAAAATTGCGCTGTGATCCTTGCTCCCCGCGCCTCCTTTTCCACTCTGCGTGCGTGTTCAGAGCATATGTTATGAGAGGCGAATCATGACTACTTCAGAAAACCCAGCACAATAGGAACTACCAGGCAGTGACAAAAGTGTACGCTGAGATAAAGTTTTTCACCTCAGAAAGACGGACTTTCTTGTCCTGTCAGCCGATATCCTGTACTCGTAGCGCACACTCTTCAATTGCACGCGCAAATGCGACGGCGCGCGCGCTGTATCGACTCACTGATCAAGTGCAAAAGAAACTACGAGCATACAACGCCGTTACGTTGTAAATTGCACGAAATAAAAGTAATGCAGGTATGATTTTCATTCTATTCTATTCACCAGGAGCAGTTTCCATGTTTCATTAACAGTTATTGTTAATATTGTGTATTCACTATGGTAACTGTCCTTTCCATATTAACCCCAAAATGCCACTATTTTTTCTTTGTGTTATTTTTTATATTTTTAAATGACTGTAGTGGCTCATACCAACATTATATTAACAAAAACTAGTTTGGGACTGCTATTTATTAACTTTAGCATAGGCCTAATGTTTATTTATTAGTACTAGTCTTTACTATTAGTCATATTCTTACAATTTATGTTATATATATATATATATATATATATATATATATATATATGTATATGTATATGTATATATATATGTATATGTATGTATGTATATAGGCAAATTATAACATGTTTACACAAAATTTGTTTATAGCCTATATTGAATGTAAACTTTGATAATCATAATTAATAACTCACATTCTCACATGATATAGAGGACTGAATGAATATTTTGAATGCTTTTATTGGCATTTGTGTTGTTTCTGAATGCTTTTATTGGCATTTATGTTGTTTCTATTGTTGTGTGAGGGTGTATACCTTCTGGATGTAATGGCGCTCTCTCTCTCACAAAGGCCATTGAGTGCCTTCTCTCTCTCTCTCTCTCTCTCATTAAAAAAAAAAAAAAAAAAATCATAATCTATGTCTTATTCCAAATTAGGATGTTATGGTATCAATCTGAATGGGAAAACCATCGAATTGTACTCAATGGCCTTTGTGCCCTGTCATATGGCCTTGGTGCCCCCCCAAAAAAAGAAAAGGTGGAGGCCAAATGGCCTTGCCCCTAAAATTACATAATTCCCACCCTGCTACTTGCTTGTCTTTGCTTTTGGGGATTCCCTTTTGTTGCAGGGGTTTTCCCGGTCCGTTGGTTGGCTGGTGTCCTCGTGCCTGATGTCTGGGGCGGCCAGTCACGTGGTGTGCTGGCGGAATGAAAGTCTTTGTTTGAAGCTGGCTTTGCAGGAGAAACGTGGCTCGAAATCTTGTCGCAAAACTTAACTTAGAACCGAGACTCACAACGGAAAATAAAGGAAAACTTAGAAAAGAAAAGACAACTTAGACGAGAGTAGTAAGATGGCTTGAATAAAGCTGTTGAACCCGTTCTTCTGATCTTAATTTGGGTTCTTTGTCTCTGCGTTTACATGGTTACTCGTCTGATTGAGATCTTCATCCTTCTTCTTCCCATCTCTCTTGAGAGTGGTAGCAGAGCGTTTCTTGGGGGTGAACCCAGAGAGCTAGAGTTAGAGAGCCGAGAGAGTTAAGAGAGTTAAGAGAGTTAAGAGAGTGTTTTGTTTTTTGGTCTAAGATTTTAAACTCAAAGTTTGTCCCCCCCTCCTGAAGAGAGCGGACCAATTAGACACTGGCTTTGTTTGCCAAGTCATAAATCATGTCTTCCCTGGGGGTTCTCTATTTAAAACCAGACGCAACAGTTTAGACATGATCAGTATTATAAGAATACGAAACATTTTACACAGATTTCAATCAAGCCATCTTTTGAATCAAGAGCATAGGATCATACTGATATGAAACACAACACACTTTCATTCAAACATCTAACAGTTATAACATTACATGAGTTATATGGTATCTAAGCATATTAAACACACATATAAGTTGCAGACACAACATAGAGTTATGTAGTTGCATGATGTTTGATGGTAAGTCCATTGAAAATTGTTCTTGAATGAGTTTTATGTATACTGTAGGAAAAATCTCAAGTTTTCTGGTTTAGAGAGAAACGGACTCTGTTTGTTCGTTCAGAGGTCTTAAGGAGGAAGGGGTCAGGAATGTTGTGGGGGAAAACAACATCTGCTGGTATCGATCCGTCTTGCAAACTATCTAAGTTGACCAGTTCTGCCTTCAGTTAACCAATAAAAGTCTTTGGTTACAGACTCTCTGGAGCCTGGGTGAGTTATGGCCCTGGGATGTGAGTGATGCCTTGGTCTCTGTCTTTCTCTTAACCAATAAGTAATTTGGCAACAAAGCTAGTCATTGACCAGTTATGTGTTAGTGCTGGGGGCTCTTTTAAATAGCCCGACTGGTTGGCGCCTGGATCCTGTGACAAGATGGATGAGGATGCAAAAGTCCTGACCAAATCTTCCTCTTTGTTCGGCAGGAAGTGGAAAGTTTGAATTAATCTTCTGGAAGAAGATTAGTCTGCGTTTGGTTCATACCCATTGTCGCTACAAGCTGCATAATGAGCCTTTCATTCAGGTGTGTCACTGAGCCACAAGAAAGATTGCAAGGATAAAAACATAAAATGTATATATATAAAATATAAAATTATATATATATAAAATATAAAATTGGTTCACAGTTGGAAACACAGTTGTTGTTTTTTTTCATTGACCGTTCGCAAAGACCCGCACCCTTTAGTTACTGTTGCTATGTCCGACAAGCGACGCCGCTCTCACGCCACACCATGTTCTCACGCAGTGAAAAATACATCGCGGAGCAGAGAGGACACTAACAACGCGCAGACAGACAGGACAGACCAGGTTACTTTTGATATGAAACAAAGTCTCACCTTTCGAATTTGGTCATTTTTTAGAAAATTAAACAATAAATACCGTTTTGTGGCTTTTTAATGTGTCTGACAGATCGCTGTAGAGCCTCTTAAAGCTGCTTGTGAACCGATCATCTCTTCCTTCTAGTTAATTTATAGCATCAAATAAACATGAAAGAACATAAGGAGGAGTGTTGTTTTAACCATAGATATCATATAATAAAGGCTAGATGTCTTGTCCGCGCTGCTGGCCATTGGAGGTCGACGTCCGCACATGGCGGCCATCTTATCACAGGGTGCTCGCTCACTCATAACATGGTGCATGTACTTTTAAATAACCATAACTTGCTCAATTTTCAACCGATTTTCAAACGGTTTGGTTTGTTATAAACGTCAGAGATGTAGTTATGACACTGCATACATATGAATAATTATAACAATGGACTTCCATATGAAAGAATTATAGCCACGTTAATAATGTTTGTAAGAAACCAAACCGTTTGTAAATCCGTCAAGATTTCAGCGAGATAAGAGGATTTGTGTGCGTGCTGATCACTCACCTTAATTCACAGCTTCCCTGTGGTAAGATGGCCGCCGGTGATGCCGGAAGTGACTCCGCCGTAAGACATCTAGCCTTTATTATATGATATATATGGTTTTAACCGCGGAAAGACATCAGTACACTCCGTTTTTCAAGTTCAAATCCTCCAAGGTTAATCTACTAACTCTCCTGACTGCTTTGTCGGACAAAAATGGCGGATGGCGGATAATATTGGTCAGATCGCCTGTCAATCAAACTCCCTGCGAAGGGTCAATTGTATAATATCCAAGATAAACATTTCTAGTAAGTGTGCAGTTAATTGTTCTCATACTGTATTTTCAGAAAGTTTTGGAATATATTCTCTACCCAAATGTGTCACTAATAAAACACAATAAAAATAATTTAAAGAGAAGGCTTATATTGACCTTTAAAGATTTAGTTTATTTAGTTTAGTTTACATCTATCCTTATATATTTTTTGCTATTTTATTAAAAAGGTTATACAATTACAACAACAATTAAAATTTTAACAATATTTCCAGTGTAATCTTTCTTTGTAAAAACTAAAGTATACATTTTATCATACGTATTTCAAAGTTAAGGATTCATTAGTTTGAATATAGCCTACATTGGAACAAACACTATAATAACATCTTAGTTGATGACTTTTTTTTTACAGTAAAAACTTTATAACCTATCCGATTTTTCCAGTCGATTTTTACTCATCTCAGTATAGCAATAGAGTTTGGTAAAAGCTGTTCATTCATTCACACACAGAAACGCGATTCATATTTAAACAGTCTTTTTGCGTGTACAAACACTATTGCGATTAGAACAAAGCAAATATAGAACTGACCTATTCCTCAGCTGGATCCGTTGCTCCTCGAAATGAATCTTCCAGCACTTCTGAGGTAAATTTTCCAGGATTGTTATTAAGATAATATTATTCCTCACAGCGTCGTGAAGTACATGAGTCTGATAAACTCGTGTGTTTTATCCAGCTGATGTGGGCGTTCACAGGATTGCATGGATGCCTCAGATCATTTGCGTTTGAATAGCGCACGCTCTCAGTGGGCGGGGTCACATTAAAACTTAATGAGCTGAGATGAGAACTGACATATTACATAAACTGAGAATATTTGTTTTTTATATAAATTACTTCATTTAAAAGAAGAGAATTCAAGCTTCATGCCTGTGTGCCTGTGTGACTGTTTGACTGAGTATTCGCTGAGTTATAGTTCATTTTCGGACACGTTTCAGATTTTTCTGACATATTTTATGCCATATCTAACAAATTTGTGAATATTTTTAATAAAAAAGGAAAAATGACATAAAAGCAGATCATCATTCATTCAGCTCTGTTGTTGCTGCGGTGTGTCACGTGACAAGCAATGACGCATCACCATGGAAACCATAAAGTGACACATTCTAAATAACGGTCGCCTTGAAAAACTCACGCTGGGGGGTCAGCCAGAATATTTTAAACTTACGTGTGAAAGGGTTAATGCAATTGGCCTAATTTATTAAAAATGTGTTCATGACGAAGACATATTTTTGCTGTTGTTTTACTGTGTATGCGTGTGTCCTACCAGTTTATAAAATAAAATAAAAATGAAGACTGAAGTAGGCTAATCTTAATACTGAGTCTGTTAGTTTGCTTTTGGCTATAAGAAATAAGTAGGCTTTTTCCCAGGCCCGGACAAATTCTGCCTACACTGTAAAAATATAAGGATCCTGGAGGAACCTTTTGGGGTTCTTCACTTTGCCACACCGGCCAATAGTATCGTCTGTAGATCCTGTGGTTGTTACGATCCACACACAAAAACAAGGGTAGGATCCAAATCGCAGTATATGTATTAAGGGCCAATCCGTTACATCAGAATCCAGTCCATGCAGAGGTCAAAATCCAACACAAGAACAAAACAAGACACAGACAAGAACCGACCTAAGAAGTGGTGTGATACATACAAGGACTCCGTAACAAACACTAAAACAGACAGGGTATTTATACACAGAACCTAAATGATAATGGGGAACAGCTGAGTGCAATGATGATGGGGAACAGCTGAGTGCAATGATACAGTGATGGGTACAGACAAGGATTGTGGGGAATGCAGTTCATAATGTGAATGACACTGTGGGGAAGGAGGACCTCTAGTGGACACCCGGGAACACAAACCCAACACTGTGACATAACCCCCCCTCTACGGAGCGGCTACCACACGCTCCAAGACCAAAAAATACAAAACAAAACCAGAGTCCAGGAGGGAGGTGGAACAGTGGAGGATCAGGGGGAGGGATGGGGGGCCAGGTCCATGGAGGGGAACAGGAACAGCGGGTGACGGCTTAGCCGGCGGACAGGGCGAAACGGATAGTCCATCGGGCGACCAGGGCGAAGCAGACAGTTCATCGGGCGGCCAGTGCGAAGTAAACGACCCATCGGGCGGCCAGGGCGGAGACGACAGTCCATCGGATGGCCAGGGCGAAAACGTCAGTCGATCGGGGCGGCCAGGGCGGAGACTTTCCCTCGGGCGGCCAGGGAGGAGATGACCCTTCAGGAGGCCAGGGAGGAGACTTTCCCTCGGGCGGCCACGGCGGAGGCTCAGGAACAGACACCGGCTCAGGAACAGACACCGGCTCCAGCACAGTGTCCGGGGTTCCAACCGGATTGAAGGCTGCCATCTTGGTGGTGTGTGCAGCCCAGGCACGCAGGACAGCAACCAAATAAAAAGTGAAGACAACCCTCTTGACCGTGGCAGGGCTGACGGGTACAGTCTCCGGCACAGGAACAGTCTCTGCATCGACAGACATGACGCGAACAGTCTCTGGATCGGCAGACGTGACGCGAACAGTCTCTGGATCGGCAGACGTGACGCGAACAGTCTCTGGATCGGCAGACGTGACGCGAACAGTCTCTGGATCGGCAGACGTGACGTGAACAGTCTCTGGATCGGCAGAAGTGTGTCTCCTCCATGCATGCAGTACAACCAATGCATAAAACAGAGAGACAGCCCTCTTGGCCGTGGCAGGACTGATGGTGGACAGCCCCGGGGCAACCTCGGGGACGACAGCGGGCTGCTCGGGTACCTCCGGGATGACAGCGGGCTGTTCCGAGACGACTTCTGGGACGACAGTGGGCTGTTCGGGAACGGCCTCCGGAATGACAGTGGACTGTTCGGGGACGGCCTCCGGGATGACATCGGGCTGTTCGGGGATGGCCTCCGGGACGACAGCGGGCTGTTCGGGGACGGCCTCTGGTTCATTGGGGAGGCAGGAAGTCTTCCTCCTCCTCCACCGTCTTTGATGGCGAGGTTCAGGCTCCGGGCTGGACAAGACCAGCGGGGAAGGGAGCTCTGGATTGGGCATCGCCGGCCCAGGGTTGAAGCGAGACCGAAGCGGAGAGTGGTGTCGGGGCTCACCTCTAGCACCTCCTCTCCTGCGACCTCCACGGGTCCCAGAAAACCTGGCCAGACGGGTTCCCTCAAAAGACGGTCCGTGTCCGATGGAAAGGGGCTCAGGAGAATTTACCACCATGGTCTCCTCAGTCAGACGGGCCCACAACGCAAAGCAGTGAAAAATTTCCATACGAGGCTCCGCCTCTCCGGCTCGAGAAATCCCACTCGGTTGCATTCCTTTCCTCCCATTAGTAGGGGGAGGGATACGGAACCCCGTACTGCTGGATCTTGACATGATGGAGTCCTTCTGTCACAAAACACACACACTGGAAAAGGTAGATCCAATCGCAGTATTTATTTGGGAAATCCGTACTCACAATCCAGTCCAGGCAAGGGTCAAAAATCCAAAAAAAAGAAAACAAGCAAGAACAGGCAAAAACAGACTACCAGAAGTTGTGTGACAATATACAAGGACTCCATGAAGAACACTGACACAGACACTAACAAGGTGAGGGGAAACAGCTGAGTGCAATGATACAGTGATGGGTACAGACAAGGATTGTGGGGAATGCAGTTCATAATGTGAATGACACCGTGGGGAAGGAGGACCTCTAGTGGACACCCGGGAACACAAACCCAACACTGTGACAGTGGTACCCTTTCAAAAGGGGCGGTTCTCTGAGGAACCACTCAGGTTTCCAGAGGAACTATGAAGCACAGTGTAGAACCACTTTGGGTGCCTCCAGGAACCAAAAAAAAAAAAAAAAAAAAAAAATTCTTCAATTATTTTATTTCATATCATGTTGGTACTATTGTTATCAATAACTTATATTACAATAAACAAACACAAAAACTGAGCCAAATACAAAATAAGAAATGTTTATTGCATATTATAGATCCATTTTAATACACTTGCATGTACTTGGAAAAAAAACTAATAATATGTTAATATCAATGAATACACATTTAAAATAGTATAATAGCCTACATAAGCAACATGAATAATCAACCATTAATATACAATAGATAGGCCTAAAAAAAAGAAAGGACTTCTCAACAAAATCCATGGAAACACATGTCCATGTAATAAATCAATGTAAAAGATTTACATTAACATCTTCACTACCCTAATTAAAAATGTGCATCAAATATATGTTGTATACTTAACTTTAAAACATGTCTCAATCCGCTTGTTAAGGCTACGTCTACATTAATCCGGGTACATTTGAAAACGGCATTTTCGTTTAAACGCTCTCCGTCCACACTAGCGTTTTCAGGCGTTTTCGGACGTTTCAGTGTGGATGAGAAACTTTAGAAAAACGCCTGAAAACGCTAAATTCACCTTACTGCGCATGCGTAAAACCCCACAAAAGATCACTGATACACTGTAAAAAATTTCTAACCCTCCCAAATCAAAAATTTCAAGTGACCGATAATTGGCCCAATTCAATTGGCCCAAGTGAAATTCTTGTTGCAATAGTCTGTTAACATTGGCTCAATGAGAAATAATACGTCAGACTAATTGAAAAATATAGATGTTATCGGTCACTTGAAATTTTTGACTTGGGGATGTATTTTTTTTTTTACAGTGTATGATTCAGATGGAAAAATAAATAATGAAGTTATCACGCAATTCTTCTGACAGGGTCATTTTATTTAGTAAAATATCTCACCATTCACTGATGTGGTCCAGGTCGCACGCAGTTTTGGTCTAAAACGCAACTGCTCTCATGTATTGCCACAGGACAGCAAATGTGAGTCAATTCTGTCATCTTTGCAGGACTGTGATATGAAGAATGTGCAATGTAGAATATTTTTAGCAACAGTGTGAAAGTGAATAGCACATAACAGGCACAATACTGGTATAAACATGAATATCTATTGGTACAATACGCGTCACATGACTAAATTTACGTCATCGTTTTTAAATACCACCGGTTGCACAGTCCACACTACAACGTGAAAACGGCGTTTTCAAATTTATCCACTTTGGAGTGCGTTTTCAAAAAGCTTCGTTTTCATTACTAAAAACGCTGTCTCAGTGGGGACGGAAGTCCAAAACGGAGAGAAAAATATACGTTTTCTAAAGAAAACGTATTAGTGTGGACATGGCCTAAGCCTGACTTCACTGCAGGAACAAAACCTCTATCCGATGCCAAAAGCAAACAACAAACGGTGCTAATACATACACAGTGTGCTGTAATACTCCTGAAAATTATTATCCAAACCTTTATCTCTATACCGAAATCTCAGCTGGTCACAGTTATTCAGCTTTTTTAAATTATCAAAATTTTGAAGTCTTAGACTATGTAAGACCGGAGACTATGTGAAGAGTTCAGATGCAAAAGCCTCTAAGTGCCATCTGAAATGTTCTTCTAGAATGATCATTTTTATCAAGCTTGTATATCGTCGCTGTCCGATGAAAACCGCGTATGTCCATTTTGCCGATTTTGAGATTTTTCGACGGATAGAATGTCCAGGTTCATTTCCGTATACAGTATGCTTCACATATCTAAATGACCAATGAAAAGTTGTGAAATCATGTCATCTGATTTTCACGTATATCCATTTGGTGTCAAAGCTGTCAATCACGCCGCGTATCTCCCGCCCTGTGGAGGCATCTCGCCGGTCTAAGCGTCTCTGGAAGCTCAGCATTGGATAGCCGAATAACTCTGTGAGGTAAAGTATCAGCAAACGTTTGTTTTTGACAACTGTTCAAGTTTATTATATATTCGCAATATATTCACAACTGTTATTTACCGGTAAATGGTCTAGACGAAGTAATTGTCACTTTTTATTGTGGAGATGTTCACGCACGGGTCTGTTAACTTAAGCAATACTTTTAAGGTAGTCTAATATTTTCCTGACTAATAAATTACTGACACAGTAAAGGGTAGATTTAAATAAAGAATAACGAATTTTAAATAAAGAAAAACTAAATTTAAATAAAGAAAAAAACGAAATTTAAAAAACGAAAAATGAAATTTAAATAAAGAAAAAACGAAATTTAAATAAAGAAAAATGACATTTAAATAAAGAAAAAACGAAAATTAAATAAAGAAAAACCCGAAATTTAAATAAAGAAAAACTAAATTTAAATAAAGAAAAACTAAATTAAGTTAAATTAAAAACGAGATTAATTTAGATTGATAATGGGTAAAAAGGCTAATAGCCTACATGTTGGGTCCGTGTACTTTTTCGTTCATTCATTATTCTATTTCGGAATGAAAGATGAAATGTAAAAAAAAGGGTGCAGCTTGTTTTTTTGTTTTAGGGCGCTTTCACACTGGCAGTTTAGTGCGGACCGGGGCACGGTTCGCATGAAAAATCGTTAATGTGAACGCTGTCATCGGACCCGGGTGCGCACTAGAGTACCGAACCCGAGACTAGCAGGAGGAGGTGGTCTGAGCTCGGTTGCTCCCGAACCGTGGTGCGGTTCGCGTTAATGTGCAAGCAACACGGACTCGGGTGCGCGCTTGTTCAGGAAGTATAGTATCCCGCGCATGCGTATCACTGTCGATATCATTGTTTGATTGCGTTTGCGATGACGTAAGATCACTGCAAACGCACCTGGGTACGATACAACTAATTGAGTGTGAAACCAGACCAACGCTGCGGGGGGCGCCGGGAACTAGCGCACTCGGGTTCGGACCGCAGCAAACGAACCCAGTGGAAAAACGCCCTTAAAGAAAAAAACAGAAATGGCTGTATTTTTTTGTACATAGCATAGCAATCAGGGTATCTTCCGTCCATTTCATTTCCTATTTGAAATGAAATAAGCAGAAACGAGAAACGGCGCCTTTATTCGTTTTTTCGTTTTTTCCAAAAAACGAAAAAAACAGATTTCGGCTTGATTTTTCGTTTTTTAGTTCACGGGCAAAAAACGAATAAATGACTTCAAAATTCGTTTTGCACATGTGGACGGTCATGAGGCGCCCCTGTCAGCCGATTGGTCAAGAAAATCTGAGCATGTGACGTCATCGGTAGTTCCCCAGGTTTATTCAACAAAATAATAGTCCTATGGCTCTGCGTACCGCATATTAAACTGTTCAGGGCAGGTCCTGGGCTTACTTATGTGCAACTTAACGCATTTCAGAGAAATATTTATATATCAGAAATATTAAATATTAATCTGCACCCAGACGGTTTTATTAGCTGTGCGGAGTTAAATCTGTGTGGTGAAGCACATACGCAGCAGTCATAACTCTTCTTTTAGACAATACGCTCAGTTTTGGACAAGGGGTGGTTATTGCAAATACTGTAATGCAAAACTGCTGATGGTGGTGGGTACCGCGATGATGGTAAATAAAATTGTACTGTAACTGTAGCTAATCATAGCTGCGAGAGCGAGATGATTGACAGGACGATAGCGGAGGAAAAAGCGCAAGATTTTGTTAGTAAAGAAGTGAGTTTGTCTTTGGAAACAACAACAACAACAAAAAGTTTTAATAACAGTGTTCATTTTAAAGGGACATTTCCAAATATATTTTATTTATTTGTTAGCCTATGCTGTTGTTATTCTGTCTTAATCGTTTTGTTAATTCAAGTTTAATACTATGCAGGAGTTTTTTTTTTTATTATTATTGTAGCCTACTATTTTATTGTTGTTGTGTTTTCATTAAAAAATAACAATGAACCGCATTCGTTTGAAAGGTTAATCCATAGGTCTTTCATTTACTTGTATCTCATCCGTCTTATTCTCTTTGTTAATAACGAATAGGCTAATGTTAATTAAAATTGTTCAAAGAGTGGAGGAAGATGTTGTCAAACATTAAAAAAATCTAAAATAAGCGCTATATGCTGAACGTAGCCTACCCTCGTGCACTGTTCGATTTCCGTGTAGGCTACTTACGGAGCGGGTCCAATTGACAAATTTGGTCAAATTGTTTTTTTAACCATTTTTTAAAACCGTTTTCTTTTTATAAACAGTGTAGGCCTACTGACTTTTTTTTGCATATTTTTTTTTTTTTTACGTTTTCATTTTTTCTTATACATTTTATGCTTATAACATCATAACTGAACAATTCAATGTAGCTGTATGAAAATAATGTTGACTTTTCCTAAGTTAACTTTCCCTTTAGTTTCCTATAGACATAGTTCCCTAGTTTCCCTAGTTTCATTCATTTTCTGTATCTTAAACAACATTTTCCTCAATCTCTGAAGCATCCTCTAACTCGGAAACATCTTCATCTGTATCAGTATCATCAAAAACCTGTGAAATTACTTATTTAAATGTCAATTTTTGGGAGCTCATTTTTCCTGCTTGTTTCCTTGTTTCCTGCTTGTTTCCTCATTTTTCCTGCTCATTTTTCCTGCTTTTCCACAAAGTCTTGTGCCACACTGAGCAAAATTGTGGGAAAGCTCATTATTCACTCACATGGGAGTGAGAAACAAAACATAACAAAAACATACAACAAATAAATGTTTTTTATTCATTAATTGGCTCTGTAAAGCTGCCTTTGAAAATCATAAAAGGTTAAAAGCTAGGTATTTCAGATATCTTGAATATAGAAATGAGAGCTTATTTGTCTGACAAAGATTTTCATCTGTAATTTGCAATTAATTCTGAACAACGTGATTTAGCTTTTTCATAGGGTTAGATCACTTTAAGACACTTGCACTTTAGAACTGGAGTTGACGTGCCCTGTCATACAAACACATGTGTCCGTATTGCATTTTAATAGCTGAGGGACAAATTGACCCGGGCGGGAACATCACAAATGTAATAGTAATTTTGTTTGTATGTCAACACACATCAGCATGTAGAAACTTTGCATGCATGATCATGATGATAAATGAAAAAAAGTCACAACATACCAACAAACAAAGGTTTAATATTATTTCAGGTAGATTGAAAAAATAAATGATGGCTCATTTTTACCATCTGTGGCTGACAAAATATTTTTCTGTATTAAAATAAGTGTGGAAAAGCTAATTTTAGCTTCATAAGGTTGTAAAAAAACAAACAAAATAACAAAATATAACCAAGCAATTTTATTATTTTGGGTCAGTAGCCTACAGTTGCATTAGAGTGTTAAAATGTTTGGGTCAAATTGGCCCGTGAACATCAGGAACGTAGCCTAGGCTACTATAGTAATTTTGTTTGTATAGGCTATGTCAAAACACATCAGCATGTTGAAACTTTGCATGTTCGTCATGATAAATGAGAAAGTCACAAAATATCAAGAAAAAAACCATAGGGTTAACAGTATTTCCAACAACTAGAAAATCTAAGGGTTCTTACTTCTTTCACACCTGCCTCATTTAGGACGCTTTCACACTGGCAGTTTAGTGCGGACCGGGGCACGGTTCGCATGAAAAATCGCTAATGTGAACGCTGTCATCGGACCCGGGTGCGCACTAGAGTACCGAACCCGAGACTACCTGGAGGAGGTGGTCTGAGCTCGGTTGCTCCCGAACCGTGGTGCGGTTCGCGTTAATATGCAAGCAACACGGACTCGGGTGCGTGCTTGTTCAGGAAGTATAGTATCCCGCGCATGTGTATCACTGTCGCATCAGTGAAAAATCTTCTGCGAGCAGCAGAAACACGGCGTCCCCTGGATATGTGCTGAATTACACCATGTAATGAACATAAACGTAGTTGTCTCTCACTATGTTGTGCATAATAGCACCAAAAAAACAGACAAATTACAGCTATGCTCAGTCGAGTTGTATTCTCCATGCGTTTTCTGTGTGTGTTTGCGATGACGTAAGATCACTGCAAACGCACCTGGGTTCGATACAACTAATTGAGTGTGAAACCAGACCAACGCTGCGGGGGGCGCCGAGAACTAGCGCACTCGGGTTCGGACCGCAGCAAACGAACCCAGTGGAAAAACGCCCTTAGTTCTGTTGAATCGCACTAGAGTTCGTTTTCCCCCTTGGTGCGGTTCGCTTGGGCAGGTGTGAATGCAGCAATCGCACTCGGGTGCGCACCAAAAGCGGTACGCTTTCAAACGAACTCTGGAGCGGTTCGTTTGTGGTGAGAACGTGATCCGACCTCGAACAGACCCAACTGCCAAAGAACAGGCTATGATTAGCTACAGTTACAGTGCAATTTTATTTACCATCATCGCGGTACCCACCACCATCAGCAGTTTTGCATTACAGTATTTGCAATAACCACCCCTTGTCCAAAACTGAGCGTATTGTCTAAAAGAAGAGTTATGACTGCTGCGTATGTGCTTCACCACACAGATTTAACTCCGCACAGCTAATAAAACCGTCTGGGTGCAGATTAATATTTAATATTTCTGATATATAAATATTTCTCTGAAATGCGTTAAGTTGCACATAAGTAAGCCCAGGACCTGCCCTGAACAGTTTAATATGCGGTACGCAGAGCCATAGGACTATTATTTTGTTGAATAAACCTGGGGAACTACCGATGACGTCACATGCTCAGATTTTCTTGACCAATCGGCTGACAGGGGCGCCTCATGACCGTCCACATGTGCAAAACGAATTTTGAAGTCATTTATTCGTTTTTTGCCCGTGAACTAAAAAACGAAAAATCAAGCCGAAATCTCGTTTTTTCGTTTTTTGGAAAAAACGAAAAAACAAATAAAGGCGCCGTTTCTCGTTTCTGCTTATTTCATTTCAAATAGGAAATGAAATGGACGGAAGATACCCTGATTCATAGCCTACTTTGTTATGATTTTAGTATCATAATGATTAATAAATGCACGCACAATTATCCGTGAACTTGATTTGAAGCCTTTCAACTTGTGTGTGCAAAATGCAGAATTAAATGAATGTGCAGCAATTTGTACAAATAGAGTCTGTAGGTCTACTATACTGTTAAAAGTATGAAAAGTGAACAGCACGAGTAATAGGATGCACAATTTGAGACGGGTCAAACATGATTTTGACCACTTCATTAAGTTTGGTTTTGTAGAAAACCTTTCTTTAAAGTGAATTTCGTTTTGTATAAATTGTATCTTAATTTTAATAAATTTTTCATCAACCAATTGCCTGGAGTGGATTTAATAAATAAGAAGCAAATATATAGCAGACAATATAATCATGGAGGCGCCCGCGCGGTCACTTGCATTGCACGTTAACTGGAGCGCATCTCATCCTAACTTAACGAAACTCAGTGTATGCCTCACACAGACATGAGAAATACATCAAATACACAAAGCTTGAAAAGTCTTTAAACGAAATAATTCAAAACGAAAAGAAAAAGGCTCTCTGATTATGTATGATTATATGATCATATAGCCTAGCCTATTTTGTGAATTGTTCATTCCCGGTTGGCACACATTTTGCTGCCCTTACAAAAGTGCCGCTCTAGGCAATTGCCTAGTTCGCCTATATGGACGCGCCGGCCCAGCAATGAGTGTTGATTCATTGTCCCTTCATAGTTTGCAAGAGACATTTAATAAACTGAGACGTAGGCTATTTAATAAACTGAGCGTAGCCTATTCATCTGTCAATATGAAACGCGACTTGGCCATTCTAATTAATGATCGGAAGAACGCGTATCGACCACCGTTACTGTAAAATATGCACGTATGTCCATTTAAACTCGATTTTGGTCAAATGTGGATTATATCATTACACTGGCAAGAATATGGTTACATTTAAAGATGCCGTACCAAGTATGACAATGCTACGTTCAACTGCTTTTGAAATTACGGTGTTTTTTTCACTTCCTGAAAAGTAACCGTTTTGGACATACGTGAGTTTCATCGGGCAGCGACGATATTTAAGTTCAGTAATTTCACTTAAATGACAATTCACAGGTAATTTTCATTGCCATTTATCTGGCAATCTATCTCTATCTATCTCCTGGCTGAAAAACGGTGCTAATTAGCTAATCCAGGTGATTGGAACAAAATACTGAGGAGGACTTTTACTTTCTGAACCAGGAGCCATGTGTATAAAGCCGCTCAGAGTAAAAATGTTGTCTGAAGTCTGTCAAAATTCTAAGAATGACATAATTTTACTCTTATACCTAGACTTAAAGGTGCATTAAGCAACTTTTCATGTTAAAAATACCCGTTTTCTAACCCATACATGCTTAAACAATTGCCTGATGGGCTGAATGAGCCCTTCTCTGATCACTGAGGTTGTCTCTATAATCCTGTAAAGTAAAATAAATAAGAAGGATTCGGGCCGGAATTTTAGACTGGGCGTGACGTCATGCGCGTTCACGGCACGCTCACATAGCTATGTCTGGCAGCAGGTTTGTGTATTCGCCGGCATTCTCCGTAGAAGATGGATTGTAAGAGACCTGCTTGTAGTTCATTTCAAACACCAACGCAAACTCCACGCAAGATAAAAAAAAGAAAACTTGTCTCTAGTGCAACCAAAAGGGCAAAATTGGACTCAGACAGGCGTCGGAATAAGACGAGAGTAAACATAGGGAAGGCTTTCAATAAATGGAGAGATCTCCGGTCTGCTCTAGGGCTCAAACGGGATGCTCAGTTGGCTTTTTTCAAAATATCTACTAAATAAATCTGCACTACATGTAGTTTAATGATTTGCTATTCGATTAAAACAGTTCAAATATCTTGAGTGTGATATAAAATGCTGATAAGTTAGATAATTAGACACAAATTTTGAGCAAATTACTGCTTAATTAGGATGTATTGCTATTGGAATATGCTACTTAGCAGATCAATAAAACAGGCTAAACCCCCGCAAATCTTCGGCGGATTAGCCTGTTTGGCTTTTATGGTAACGTCATAGTGCCATTTAATTGTTTATTACCTTGAGACAATTGAGTGTACTTTTTTGACCGACTGCTTTGAGCTTTTACAAAGTAACAACTTATATTGTTCATGAACGTGTTTCCATAATAATACAATCATAAGCGGATAGTTTTCTACTACCCCCGTTTTTCCCTCACACATAAGTGTGTAATTTACTCAATTGCCTTTCCTTTCACATATTTAAAATGACTTGCAGATTTATAACTTTATTACCTCTGAAGACATTATGATTGTAAACAAAAGATTTGCGGCTGATGCTCCTTTGGTTATGAACAGCTCGTGCTCGTGCACGCGTGCGTGTGCGTGTGGTCCATGAGCGTGCACATCTCTGGCTGCAGTTTCACTTGCCGCCAGAGGTGGCATAGTTCTGCAAAAACTCAGAATCTTGCTTAATGCACCTTTAAGAATAAGTGTAATTCATAAAGTTTCCTAAGTGTTAAGACTAGGGGTGCTTTTCAATATCCCTCCTCGTCTCCTCTCTCCTCCGTCCTCCATCCTATGACCCGGAAACCGATCGAGCTCAGCCATCTTGAAGGACATCTCAATTCTCTAATTGCACCGCGAGGAGTCGAGGATCGAGGAGTTAGGAGGCTTCCTGAGGAGTCATGAGCGAGGATACACAGGTGTATCCTATGCGGAAGAGTTTTATCGACTTAAACGTGACGCACGTCTAAATTCTCCTCCCCCTTCACATCGGTCACAATCATTTTAATTTATACTTTACCTTTGCAGTTTATATAAACCACACATCTCACATATTTCAACAGGGTATCTTGCTTTATTATTATTTATTATGAATTTCTTAAATAAACAAACTTCAACAACATAAGGGCAGGTCCTTTGAGCGCTGCTGATGACGCGATGAAGTGACGCTTGAGTGATCAAGTATTCCAATGTTTTAAAAAAAGTTACATTCGATTCCTCCGTCCTCGCGTCTTTTCCTTGCAGCCTTCCCTCGCATCCTACAGGGGGCGGAGCTGAGACGCGACGAAAGGAAGCGAGGAAAGGAAACGAGGATGCACAAATAAGAAATGAGAAGCACCCTAGGTCTCAGCTCCTAAATTATTTAAGAGAGCTGAAGAGGTATCCTAACCTAGTTAGGGGTAACAAAGAGGAGGTGAACACACACTTTCAAATGGCAAACAACAGCTGTTTTAGAAGAAAAAACAAAACATTTACTGCAACATAATCAGTTATTATTATTTAATTGGTCCTCTCTTGTTTTTGCATGTGTTCATAATTTATTTGTGTGACAGCCTAGCCAGAAATTGTGTCAATTTTGCATGTATCATTGTGTAATATAATTACAACTAAAACAATCGAGTCCAAGCACAAGTAAACAATATACTTACAAAATCTTTTAACACATTTTTAATAATATTTTAATAAAGGGTGAATATGTCAATTTCTCTATGGCATAAATAACTTTCGGCCATATGACTTTCCAACTGATCTTCAAACCATGCGGCAAAATCAACACACTTTTATGAGGATTGCAAGCTTCCCCAAGTTGTTGGATCCATTGATGGAACTCATGTTCACATCATTGCTCCAAATGTAAATGAGGAAACATATATCAAGAGAAAAGGATTCCACAGCTTAAATACTAATTTGTGATAATTTTGCACAATGCAAAGCAATTTTTTAAAATAAATGTAAATATTAAAGTTTTAGTGTCTTAATTGAATGTCTTTATTATAAGTAGGTGAAATGATTGGTGTCATGCTGCAGTGACCTCACCCTTGCAGGCTCACTATTCGCTAATTCAAAGGTTGAGGGCGGCCATTTTGAGTTGACATCATTGTAGTCCGTAGTTTGTAACACTTAAGTGTCACGTCAGCCAGCACTTAAGACTCAGTCTTAAACTTTACTGAAAGTTGCTTTTAGCTTCTTTATAAAAGTCTCCTACTCTTAGACAAATCCTACTTTTTACTAAGATTTTTTTTTTACACTTAAGTCAAAACTTAAGACTATACTTAAGAGCATTTCTAAGACGTTTTATACATACGGGCAGGGCCGGATTAACATGAGGGCTAGGTGGGGCTGAAGCCCCAGGGCCCGCGGGATTAGGGGGCCCGTGATTGGCTGGAGGAAATGAGATTGTCAAGTCATAGTTGGTTGATTTGTGTATAATAAAATAACAAGAAGTTATTGGAAAATGTGCCTGACTGATATAATTCACCGCCCAATCAAATTAACTCTACAATTTGCGCCGTGACGTTGGGAAACGCCTCTTTTCGTTATGCTTCGTGTAGATTAGAACATAGGTCTATAAATTGCTTGCTTGCTGTTCAAAAATGATGAAAAAAAGTGATAGTGGTGCACAAAAAAGGAAAAACAAACTCGAGAGGCAGAAAAGGGATGCAAAAATTCCTAAACTAACAAACTACTTTGGTTCAACTTCACTTTCATCCGTGCCCGTGGAAGACCCCGAGTGCAGCGGCAGCAGCCCACAGTTAGCTTCACCCTCCTGCGTCGTCGTCACCGATCCGCGTGTTTTATACGTCGAAGAAGGTAAGCAAGCAGCTGAAGTAAGTTAATGAGTTAAGCACTATTTGGATGGTAATTGTTTCTCGTGGAGTCGTAAGGTATTTTCAATATTTATAGGGGCTATATAGTCGGTGATTTTATTGCAGTCTGAATCCAGAATGTCAGTGTTTTTTCTCCCACCACCCTCCTGCGTAAAAATCCCCGGCCAAATTACTGTTTTTTTGACGAACATCAAGGTCCAATATACAAGGTACATGGGCATTTTTGCCCCGATGAGTTTTTGTCTTTGTGGCGAGCAGGACGAGGTGAGGGCAGTGGGAGAGCGGCACGAGGCCGGTGGCGTGATTACTCTGATGAGCGAGACCTGCGTGACGCACCCGTCTCGCTCATCAGAGTAATCACGCCACCGGCCTCGTGCCGTTCTCCCACGGCCTGCTCGCCACAGTCTTATTTTAATATTACATAATATAAAATAAATATATCACACAAGTAAAAGCGCAGTTTTCCCCAAATATCAGCACAATTGCTAATGTGATATATATGTTATGCAACAATAAATGAGTTGACCAATAAGTTAACATGAGAGTTACGTTTTGGTTTATCGTAATTTCGCCGATGAAAATTCCAAAATGAAACCACAGCAGAAACAATCTCTGAAACTGATAGTGGTGATTCGTTACTGAATGATCCGCGTTTTGAACGAATGGGTTAATTTAATGATTCATTGACTCCTCGTTTGCTTCGTCGTTGAATCAAACAGCCGTTTGAACAAATCGGTTGAATGAATGACTCGCTTATTAAGACAGTGACTTGACGCCACCTACTGTTAGTTTTAGTTTCATAATTAAAGTACCCTTAAAATTAAAAATTAGAAATCATTTTATATTTGAATATTAAATAAAATAATCATAGCATTTATGTAATTGTAAATGCAGTGTAAATGTATTAATATTTTTTTTACAGATATCCACATGAGAAACAATTACCACCTGAATAGGGCTTTAGAAAGCAAATGTTTTATTAATGCTTACTTTGTCCCTTTAGATAAAAATGAGAGAAATAGCCTGGTGCACGATGAAATATTGGGGCCATCATCACCACCACCAGACATCATATCGGATCAGAATGCAGGGAAAAATGACATCTACAGTACTGATCCGGGATGTTGGCCTGCTGACATTAACATACAAGGCCAAAATTATTGGATCGAAAAAGGACCAGTGCCATGTCAAAATCGCAGCTGTGATTTTTCTGCTTCCGAAAAACAATACAAACACCAAAAACGGGCGTTTTCAAAGACACTTCTGAGCCGAAAACTTGCGAATGGTGAGTCTGTTCCACGTGACTGGCTTCTGTACTCTCCAATCAAAGGATCTGTGTTTTGTTTTGTATGCAAATTGTTTGGAGGCATTTCATCATTTTCCGGAACATCTGGATACAGTGACTGGAAACACGCACACAGTCGCATTCCTGATCATGAGAACTCTGACCATCACAGAGAGTGCATGGTAACCTGGGTGACAAGGACATCTGAAAAGGGGCAGATAGATGCGGGCCTTAGGGATCAGTTCAAATTGGAGCGTCAGTACTGGGAGGATGTGCTGAAAAGGGTTGTAGCTACAGTAAAATTTTTGTCTGAGCGTGGTCTATCGTTCAGGGGCGATACTGAGACTTTCAATTCCACCAATAACGGTAATTATATGGGAATACTTGAACTCATTGCTCAATTCGATCCATTTCTGCGGGAACACATAGCTCGTTTTGGAAATGCTGGTAGAGGAAAGCCGTCCTATCTGTCAAGTACAATATGTGAAGAAATTGTCAAATTAATGGGAGAAAAAGTTTTATCAGAGATTGTCAACAAAATAAAATTAGCCAAGTACTTTTCTATAAGCGTGGATTCCACACCAGACATTGCCCATATCGATCAACTCACTTTCATAGCGCGATACCTTTCTCCAGAGGGAAATATAGAGGAGCGCTTTCTTGAATTTCTTCCTATTACAAGCCACACAGGGGAATCACTTTTTAACTCTGTGATGACTGTACTGAATGAGCTGGGAATTGACATAAACAATTGTCGAGGACAGTGTTACGACAATGCAAGCAATATGTCGGGGGCTTATAAGGGTGTACAGTCACGCATTCGGGAGGTAAATCCACTGGCAGAATGGGTGCCTTGCGCAGCACACACACTTAATTTAGTGGGAATAAACACAGTGAATTGCTGCTTTGAAACAAATGAGTTTTTTACATTTGTGCAGACACTGTTTAATTTCTGCTCCCGATCATCCTCGCGATGGCAGGTGATTACCAGTGGTCTCGAAGCAAATGAGAACAAGCGAATTGAGAGTTTAAAGTCCTTGTCAGACACCCGCTGGTCTGCGCATGCCTCAGCAACTAAAGTACTGTGCTACAACTATTCAAATATTCAGCGGTCTCTCATTGACTTGTCTGAGGACGACAATCAGAATTTATCCACGCGTAATGAAGCTAGAGTGCTCTCAAAGCAAATGGACAAATTGGAAACCGCTCTTCTTTGCAAATACTGGAACTGCGTACTTCAACGTTTTGATGCAACTAGTACAGTCCTACAAAACATTGACCTTGATCTCTCCAAAGCTGTGGATTTAGTTGCATCTTTAAGGGACTTTGTTGCAGAATTGAGGGGCCAGTTTGATAGTTTTGAAACCGCTGCGAAAGGAGTGTCACCTACTATTTCACAGGCCTACAAAAGTGACTCCCAAAGGAAGCGAACACGTAAAAAACATGCAGATGAACCAGACAAACCTCATCTGGACTTGCAGATGTCTGGTAGACAGAAGTTTATTGCAGATGTTTTTTATGTGATAAATGACCGTCTTATAGCCGAGCTTGACAGAAGAAGTGCATCATACAAAGAGATCACTAACTTTTTCACTTTCCTGAATAATATTCATACTCTTTCTGATCAAGAACTTCGTTCTTCTTGTGTTAAATTACAACAGAAGTACAATACAGACTTGCAAGAAGATTTTGCTGATGAGTTTGTACATTTTAAAGCATTTTGCAAAAAAGAAAAGACAGTTTCAGTCAGGGAATTGCTGCAAGAAATAAGAGCAAGGGACCTTCAAAATGTTTTTCCAAATGTGGACATAGCCTTGAGAATATATCTCACCTTACCAGTCACGAATGCGTCAGGAGAGCGCTCCTTCTCAAAATTATCTTTCATTAAATCTCGATTGCGGTCAACAATGGCACAAGAAAGACTAAGCCATCTAACACGGATGTCCCTGGAATGTGACATTGTTAGAACCATGGATTTTAATGATATCATTAAGGATTTCTGCTCTGCTAAAGCTAGAAAAAAGACTATCTAACTGTAAGACCCTATGTAAAAGGTTGTAAACCTTTAAAAAGTATTAAAATGTAAAAAGTTCACCCAAAAATGAAAATTCTGTCATTTACTCACCCTCATGTTGTTCAAAACCTGTATGAATTTATTTCTTCTCGCACAAAAGAAGATATTTTATATAGTGTTAGTAACCAGACAGTTTACGGCACCCATTGACTTCCATAGTAGGGAAAATATATCAGCAGAAGAAATAAATTCATACAGGTTTTGAACAACATGAGGGTGATGTTATTGAACTATCCTTTTAAATTATACATGGTTAAGTACTTATTGAGGAAGTATGACTGAAGTATGAGTAATGTTTTTGCTGATTTTGGCAACCTTTATGCTTTTGAGTTCATATCTGGAGTAAATGCACTACATGGGGTACAAATGTTTTATCAATAAAATGTTCCCAAAATGAACCAAGAAATTATGTGGAGTAATTTTTATCATGATGTTCCATCAAAATCTGTGCAGTAGAGGGTTAATGTGTTAAATAGCCTGGACTATTTAGTGTGCAAAAATAATAATAATAAGTAATGATAAAGAAAAACATTAAATACATTGATTAATAACAATAAAAAAATATTTATTGCGGTAGAAGACTGGCGTGGCAATCAGATGAAAGGGGGCCCTTGGTGTTGCTATAGCCCCAGGGCCCAAAGTCCTCTTAATCCGGGCCCAGGGCCCGTATTCTTAAAGCTTCTAAGAATCTTCTCAGAAAACTCCTAATTTAGCTTAAAAACTTCTAAGTTAGAGTCTTAGCTTAAGAGCGATTCGGGACCGATCTGAGAGCAACTCTGAGCAAGGAAAAGACTAAATAAGACACAATAAGAGGTTCTGAAAGTGCTATAATTGTTTGTGTGATCACTCTGCTTACAGAAGGTTGTGACAGACCCAAATCATACGCCATATTAATCATATTAGCCTACGCCACATGGTAACCGAGACGTTTTTGATTATTGTAGACAGTCCATTTCACGAGTTCACACTTACATATAATTTGAAGGGGTAAAGTTTAATGCGTATTTGGCGTGCTGTCCGGAGGGAGGGCTCCGAGCTCGGAGTTCGGCCCGAACCCAGAGTACTCCCCCCGTATGTAAGTGTTTAGGACTAGAAGGGTGGAGAAGGGGTGGTGGAGGGATGCTGCAAAACTGTCAATGGAATGAGGTGAGACTGCTGAGTATATATGCACCTCTTACCATTGATTGCTGAGTGCTCTCCACCTGTGTTAATTATCTGAACGTGCTCCTCCCGAACCTCGTTAATAAAACATCATTAAAATGCAGTCAATAAGTTAAGACAAAAATGTAGCCTAATGTTAAATATCTATTCATCTTTCAATAAATATCTAAATTGTCTAGATTGTGTTCAAGTCATTGTATTTAAATTAATGTATTGTATTAATGTCTAAATAAAATGTATAATGCGAGGTACAGTGTAGGCTATCTGTTAAACTGTGTTAGATAGGCTACGTTTACCTAATAGAAAAATGTAATCTTTAACAGAAAAATTAAATCAGACATTTTCATTTAATTATCCATATTGTGTGGGATGTGTTACATGGATTGTGTTAATGGTTACGTTATCAGAAAAGAACCCGCTCGTTTTTTCCAGGTGTGTCTACGCCGCAGTGACATAAAAACATTTCAACTTTTCAGAATGAAGCGCACCGCGGGTCATGTGACGAACCAACCAATCAGCTTTTGATCCTTTCCATGACAACTTTGAAAGTTCAGCCAAGATAGAAGAACAGCTGATTGTAACGGTAGGTCTACAGGGATACTACGGCAATATAGGCTGTAGCATTGATGGGCTACATAGATTTCACCTCAATAAAGGTTGGCCTGGAAAGGAATGAATATATATCCCTGGCATGAATGTGAATTCCCATGATAAACCTCTGGGATTTTGGAGCACCAACCATAGATATCCATATAAGGCTAGATGTCTTAAAGGGATAGTTCACCCAAAAATGAAAATTCTGTCATCATTTACTCACCCTCAAGTTGTTTCAAACCTGTATGAATTTCTTTTTTCTGCTGAACACCAAAGAAGATATTTTGAAAAATGTCGGTAACCAAACAGTGTATGGACCCCAATGACTTCCATAGTAGGAAAAAAAAAATACTATTTAATATAATAAATAATTCAGTTGAATTCTGAATTTAGCTCACAAGTTGAAAGCAATTTGTTTGTGGATTGTAAAACATATCTGCAACATTTATCAAGTTCACGGATAATTGTGCATGCATTTATTAATCCTTATGATACTAAAATCATAATAAAGTATACTACAAAAAATCTGATGAGTCCAGAATATGAACACAACACGTTTAATTTTACGGTAGGCATTTTCCTCCCATAGAAAACGAGAGTCGAAATAACGAGATATTATGTCGAAATAATTAGATATGTTGAAGTAACGACTTATTATGTTGAAATAACGAGATGTCAAAATAACGACTTGTGTCGAAATAACGAGATATTATGACGAAATAACGAATGTCGAAATAACGAGATATTATGTCGAAATAACAAGATATGTCGAAATAACGAGATATTATGACGAAATAACGACTAATTATGTCGAAATAACAACTTGTTATGTCAAAATAACGACTTAATACCTCGAAATAACAAGATATGTTTTTTTTTTTTTTACCATGCGGTTCAGGGCTTCCGTACTACGCTTCAGTTGTGTAACGATCACCAGCTGGAGTGCCCTTGAGAGCCACCAGAGGGCACTCCACATAAGACTCTCCTATTCACTCACAAACTACAATTCCCATAACTCACTGCCTGGATTCATCATCACTTATCACTGATCACATTCACCTGTACCTCATTCACTGATTGTATTCACCTGTCTCATCCTGTTAGTCTGTCTATTTATACCATGTTCATTCATTCACTCACTGCGAAGTCTTGTTGTACTGTTAGTCTGCATTTCCGAGCATTTTCCCTGGTTTCTTGTCTGGTTTTTGAATATCTCGCCCTGGTCCCTGGATTACTCTCTTGCCTCTGGTCCCTGCCTGTTTTGTTAGTTTGTTTCTTTATTTGTTTGTTTGGACTGCCTACCTGTGTTTTGACCTTTTGCCTGTACTTTGGATTACGCCTTTGGATTACCCCTTCAATAAAAGCTGCACTTGGATCTTAACCTTCGTGTCTCGGAGCAGTTCATGACAGAAGACTTCGCCACACCCAGATCCAGCAGCTATGACCTCCAGCAATCCAGCAGTACGGATCTCTCCTGATCTTCCCAGCATGAGCCGGGAGTTCGCTGGACAGATCGCGGCCTTGGCCCTGGATAGCCTCGATCTGTTCCAGTACACCTGGGGGTTTGTTCCTCTCGCTGCCTCTTGCTCTCTAGGTGACGAGGCAATTAAGTTGTGCTACCGGCTGGGGGCTAAGGAGGTCGACCCAAGGGAGCTCCCTGATCTCTCTGGTCTGGATTGGAGAGAGGCACTCTCCAGATGTCTGGAGAGCTTCCTTCCGTGGCACGCCATGTCACCGTCTGCACTTCACGCCAGTCCAGCCGAGCCCGCACTTCACGCCAGTCCAGCCGAGCCCGCACTTCACGCCAGTCCAGCCGAGCCCGCACTTCACGCAAGATCTGCCGAAGCCAAGGCAGTATGCGTCATGCCCGCCGCCCCTGAGACTGAGAGCGTCATGCCCGCCGCGCCTGTGACAGCAGGCGACATGCCCGCCAAGCTAGAGCCTTCACCGCTGGTCTCGTCCAGCACAGAGCCCTCTTCACCACTGGTCCCGTCCAGCACAGAGCCTTCTTCACTGCTGGTCCCGTCCAGCACAGAGCCCTCTTCATCGCTGGTTCCGTCCAGCTCAGAGCCCTCTTCGCCGCTGGTCCTGCCCAGCTCAGAGCCCTCTTCGCCGCTGGTTCCGTCCAGTTCAGAGCCTTCATCGCTGGTCCTGTCCAGTTCAAAGCCCTCTTCATCGCTGGTCCTAACCAGTTCAGAGTCCTCTTCGCCGCTGGTCCTACCCAGCTCAAAGCCCTCGCTGCTGGTCCCGTCAAGCTCAGAGCGTGCTGATCCTGAGCCAGAGACTGTTCACGTCACTTATGCCGAGCCAGAGACTGTTCTCGTCACTTCTGCCGAGCCAGAGCCAGAGCTTCACGTCAGTCCTGCCGAGCCAGAGCCAGAGCTTCACGTCAGTCCTGCCGAGCCAGAGCCAGAGCTTCACGTCAGTCCTGCCGAGCCAGAGCCAGAGCTTCACGTCAGTCCTGCCGAGCCAGAGCCAGAGCTTCACGTCAGTCCTGCCGAGCCAGAGCCAGAGCTTCACGTCAGTCCTGCCGAGCCAGAGCTTCACGTCAGTCCTGCCGAGCCAGAGCTTCACGTCAGTCCTGCCGAGCCAGAGCTTCACGTCAGTCCTGCCGAGCCAGAGCCAGAGCTTCACGTCAGTCCTGCCGAGCCAGAGCCAGAGCTTCACGTCAGTCCTGCCGAGCCAGAGCCAGAGCTTCACGTCAGTCCTGCCGAGCCAGAGCCAGAGCTTCACGTCAGTCCTGCCGAGCCAGAGCCAGAGCTTCACGTCAGTCCTGCCGAGTCAGAGCTTCACGTCACGTCCGCCCATCCAGAGTCTCGTCCAGCCGAGACTGAATCTGTTCCTGAGCCTGAATCTGATCCTGAGCCTGAGCCTGAGCCTGAGCCTGAATCTGATCCTGAGCCTGAATCGGTTCCTCTTCCTCTTCCTACGCCTGTGTCTTCGGACAAGATGGCCGACTCCACGCCTGTGTCTTCGGACAAGATGGCCGACTCCACGCCTGTGTCTTCGGACAAGATGGCCGACTCCACGCCTGTGTCTTCGGACAAGATGGCCGACTCCACGCCTGTGTCTTCGGACAAGATGGCCGACTCCACGCCTGTGTCTTCGGACAAGATGGCCGACTCCACACCTGTGTCTTCGGACAAGATGGCCACCGCCGAGCCAGTGTCTCAGGACAAGATGGTCTCCGCCGAACCAGTGTCTCGGGACAAGATGGTCTCCGCCGAGCCAGTGTCCTCAGCAGAGTTACCCTCAGCAGAGATGGCTGCCGACATGCCTTTCCCTGAGCCGGTGTCTGTTCCAGATCCAGAGCCGGAGCCAGTGTCTGTGTCTGTTCCAGTTCCGGAGCCAGTGTCAGTGTCTGTGTCTGTGTCTGTGTCTGTTCCTGTTCCTGAGCCAGTGGTGCCAGTTCCAGTGCCAGTTCCGGTGGTACCAGTTCCAGTGCCAGTTCCGGTGGTGCCAGTTCCAGTTCCTGAGCCGTTGGTGCCAGTTCCAGTGCCAGTTCCGGTGGTTCCAGTGCCAGTTCCGGTGGTGCCAGTTCCAGTTCCCGAGCCGTTGGTGTCTGTTCCAGTTCCTCCGCCGTGGCCGCCCGAGGGGTCTTCACCGCCGTGGCCGCCCGAGGGGTCTTCACCGCCGTGGCCGCCCGAGGGGTCTTCACCGCCGTGGCCGCCCGAGGGGTCTTCACCGCCGTGGCCGCCCGAGGGGTCTTCACCGCCGTGGCCGCCCGAGGGGTCTTCACCGCCGTGGCCGCCCGAGGGGTCTTCACCGCCGTGGCCGCCCGAGGGGTCTTCACCGCCGTGGCCGCCCGAGGGAAAGTCTCCGCCCAGGCCGCCTGAAGGTTCGTCTCCTCCCTGGCCGCCTGAAGGGTTGTCTCCCCCCTGGTCGCCTGCACAGCCTGCTCCGCCCTGGTCGCCTGCCCAGCCTGCGCCGCCCTGGTCGCCTGCACACCCTGCTCCACCCTGGTCACCTGCACACCCTGCTCCACCCTGGTCACCTGCACAGCCTGATCCGCCCTGGCCTCCCATCCTGCTGCAGTATCCAGGTCCTCTGCCGCTCCACGGGCCTGGCCCTCCATCCCGCCCCCGGGTCCGCCTCCGCTCCACCTCCCTCCTGGACAGTTTAGGAGCGTCTGGAATCCGCTCCTTAAAGGGGGGGCTATGTAACGATCACCAGCTGGAGTGCCCTTGAGAGCCACCAGAGGGCACTCCACATAAGACTCTCCTATTCACTCACAAACTACAATTCCCATAACTCACTGCCTGGATTCATCATCACTTATCACTGATCACATTCACCTGTACCTCATTCACTGATTGTATTCACCTGTCTCATCCTGTTAGTCTGTCTATTTATACCATGTTCATTCATTCACTCACTGCGAAGTCTTGTTGTACTGTTAGTCTGCATTTCCGAGCATTTTCCCTGGTTTCTTGTCTGGTTTTTGAATATCTCGCCCTGGTCCCTGGATTACTCTCTTGCCTCTGGTCCCTGCCTGTTTTGTTAGTTTGTTTCTTTATTTGTTTGTTTGGACTGCCTACCTGTGTTTTGACCTTTTGCCTGTACTTTGGATTACGCCTTTGGATTACCCCTTCAATAAAAGCTGCACTTGGATCTTAACCTTCGTGTCTCGGAGCAGTTCATGACAAGTTGATTAAGGAAGATTATTGTCGAAAAACGTCACACAAAACTATGAGTAGCCTAACTACAGTATATATGAGTAAAGCACATAAGTATTATGGACTACTTTTTTGGAGTGGTGTAAAGATTCATCCAAAAAATCCTTCTTTTAAATTACACAGAAAAAATAGTGACATAAGGGTAACAAACTAATAATAATTAGAATTACTGTGTTCTGATGGCCTGTTGAAACAAACTTTCCCTGCATATCAATGTCCTTACTTATAGATTATAAGTGTGTCCCAAAGCATAGTATGTTGAAAAGAGTATGGCAGATGTCCCCGGATGGTCTACTATTTCCGGTGGATTTTCTAAGTGTGGATCCGTGCTCACTATAACAGCAAATATTGCCCACAACCCATTGCGCTTTGGAGGAGGATCCAGTTCAGAACTACAAACATGAATAAGTGTTTACTCGTGTTCGTGTACAAGTGTTCAGAAAACTACAAAACTTGGCAGATGTGCACGACCGACGTTGAGAGGTTTAGATAAAGGGGTTTGAGTGACTAATAATCAACATTTAAGCTGATAAAAAAATATTTATGCAATGTTATCCTTGTTATATTTCATCTGCAACAACAACGTGAACTTTTATAAAGATCCGTTTGGCCATTCACTTTTAAATGCATCATTGTCGGCGCCAATTGCCTCATGGTCAGTGTGCCAACATGTAGCGCCTTTGCGCTTGGGCGGCCCGAGTTCGAAGCCCGGCTCGTGGACCTTTCCCGATCCCATCCCCCGTCTCTCTCCCACCTCGTTTCCTGTCATCTCTCTACTGTCCTGTCACAATAAAAGGAAAATCACCAAAAAAACAATATACAAAAAAAAAAAAACTTTTAAATGCATCATTATGTATGAATATGAGGAATGTCTCTGCATGAAAGACCCGTGACTTGCAGATCAATGTGCTACTGCATTTCTCTCTGATACAATAGGAAATTAAATTTAATTTAATATGGAGGATTTTATCTGATTGGTCTGATTTATCTGAAAGATGATTGACAGGTCAGTTTACATTACATGATAGGATACATGTAACTACACGACAGAGAGCATCTGTTAAAGACGCTATTTTATGACGTGATAGTATGTCCCAAAGCTTGTCTACTCTTCTGCTATACACATAGTTGGAAATCACGGGGGGGTTGGGGGGTCAGGTCCCCCATCTGAGGCCCCCCAGGAACCCCCCTCTCAGTTTGACTCTCACAATCATAATTGCTCAGTGACATACAGTCATGTCCATTTTACCCATAAACCCCTGCTGATAAGCTCCGCCCCACCACACCCTCTTTGAGCTACTATCTGACAGCCGATCAAAAAGCCTCAGAAAATGTTGATTTCACGCAGTTTGGAGCACAATTAAAAGCCGAGTTGATACCCGCCGACCGCCGTGGGTGTCTTTCTCTGCCGCACCACTGCATTCATTGTGCCGACGGCATGAGCTCACAGCCGTCCAATCAGGCGAAACTGAGCATGAGTGACAAGCGGAATGAGTGAGTCTGATTGGATAGCTTTGATTGCAGAGTGCGTGAGGTGACGGCTCTGTTGAGAGAGCACATCTATTGATGTGTCTGTGTTTCTGAGGAGTTAGTTGCTGAAGAGTCACAACCTGAGAGCTCTGAAAATCACAAAGTGACAAATTCAGTCCAGTTTTTTATTTGTTAGTGATCCTTATCTATCTGCACGTTACACATGCAAGCAGAATTCAGTGCATTTGTTTATTTTATTTTATTTTTGACTGCAATGTTTTGCACTCTACTCATACCATGCACTTTCTGATTTCCTTTTTTGTGTATTTCTGTATTATTCCTGCATATTTTAATATACTTGCTATGGGCCTATTCTATATGTCTATGTATATTCTGTATAGCCTACCCTTTTAAGCTTAAAAAAATACCTAAACTTCATCAGTGATGTGCATTGCGCTCACTACTGAATTCACTATGGCTATATGAATGAATCATGTAAGCTGATAAGATTGCCTATATTCTGTATGTGTCTGATTCTTAAATTTCCCAAATCTTGACTAGAAAGTTCATGACTGATTCTTAACACACTTAATTACACTTATAAAAAGTGCACTTAAATGTCAAATTAACCCCTTCCACTCTGGGGCATATTTTGGATTTCGGTCTGAATTTGACATATGTGATGCGATCTGGGAAAACCTATTACAGGTTTTGATATCATATGGAAGCTGGTATGAAGCCCTTTCCAAATCTGTTTTTATTTTTATCATAGCTTGTTGGTAGCAAAAGTTATGTTTATCTGAAGTCGGCCGATCGCTATGATTTTCTGGAACGGAATTTTGAGATAAACAGGTTTAATAACTGTCACCGTCGGGACGCTTGGCACTCTTTTTTTTAAACAGGATTGGCGTGAAATGCGCACTAATACACATTCACTGTACATGTTATGTGGTTTATTTTATAGGTAAACTATCTTTGTAGTGTTAAGAGACGGACAGGTGTATGGGATATACGGCGATTGTTTTTTGTTTTTTTTTACCTCTGCCGGGCGCTAGAGAAAATGGTCGCATAGAATGCATTAGAGAAAGAGAGTATTTTCAGCTTGACACTATCGCTGTTTTTCTGCACTAAACAAGGGAATTTTGCCAAGATATTTTCAGAGATAAGAGAAAAGATGTTATAGAATAATAATTTAATGAAAAAAATATATAATTTGACAGACTTTGGATAATATGGTTAACCAAATCAAATGTGTGGCATTTTTGGTATCTATAAACTCCAATCTTCATCCCCGTTTTGTTAATTTACATTACATTCTGCTAACTTTGTGACGCATTAGTATTATAAGCATCTTAAAGATTCTTGTGTTAAACATCCAATCAAATTGCATGTTCAAAGGGACAATGGGTCGTAAAAATGTCCCTCCAAAGGGAATCTTCTCATTGGCTCACACAGCACCAGAGGTTGTGCCATCTTCACGCTTTAAAGTCACTGATCAGCTCTTAGCTCTCGCTTAGTCCCTTTCTGAAATGCTGACGTGAAGATGATGCTGAACTAGAAGCCTCTAAGGACCCACCAAGCTTGTGCCAGGCTGCGGCCTTGTCTTTCCATTCACCAAAGATACTCTGAAAACCACTGGTTCTCTCTCATCAAGACCAAATCAGCAAATATCAACTGGAGCCTCAACAGATTGCATCAGGACAGTTTAATTCAAATGGGCGAGACATGCAAGTATCAAACGTAGTCTCATTATTTGATACATTAAGTATCCTTACCCCTTTAAAGAAGGGCGTGTTAGAACTAAACTGATGGTTTGATCAAGGCTGTTGATCTGCTGAATTTCAAACAATGCTATAACTTCTTGCTTTCCTGTATTCTGCTTCAGCTCTCTTTCCCTTGGTAAACTGTATGCATGTATGTGTGTGTATGTTAGAGTAGTTTAAGTGTTTAGACGAGTTAATAAAATCTTGTTAATGTCACACGTAAAGTTGTCCTTGTCTCAAGCTCATAACTGGAGTCACTAATCATATAGATTCTGGCTACTGCTCTTAGTAGTACTGTAAATTAAGAAAGACATTTCCTATGCCCCGGAAATGTACATTTCTTAGAGTTAATAAACAATTAATCCTGAGTGTTCACGGGACAAACAGGTTAATTGATTGTAATATTAATTTACGACAGTAAGTTAATTATATTAACTGATCCAAATATTCATAATCAATTATAACCAGTTATTATTGATTATTAATATTTCATAGAGCTAATTTGCTACAGTTCGACTCACTGTATAGGGAACTTATAACAGAAACTAAAGAAAGAAATTAAGGGTAACGCTTTAGATTACAGCCCGGAAAGTACTGCGTAATTAAAATGAAATTACAGTGTAACTTTCGGTAATTACAGTGTACCTATAAAGTACTTACGTGTAAGTATAGGGGAATAATATGTAAAGTCTTGGGAATAAAGGTGTAACAACCAGGAAAATACTGCGTAATTAAAATGAAATTACAGTGTAACTTTCGGTAATTACAGTGTACCTATAAAGTACTTACGTGTAAGTATAGGGGAATAATATGTAAAGTTTTGGGAATAAAGGGGTAACAACCAGGAAAATAACAAATTATTTATTCCATGTAGTTACGGGGTAAGTATGACATTGCGGGCTGTAAATTAAAGTGGTGCTTCTTACCCTCTTGTTTCATGTAGTTACGGGGTAAGTACAATAAAAACATACGTACACACACACAATCTGATATCACTTGGAAAACTTTATTTGAAAAACAACTTATTTCAAAACGGATTTACAGCAATTTGTTTCTCTTGCTTGGTTTCCTCCTCCTCTTGTTCCTCTTCTTCTTTTTCTTTCTTTCCACTGATGAATCTTAAGAAGGAACCCCATGACATGTCTCTTGCTATTCTGTATTATGTGTTAAAAGAAAATACAGTACAGAAATGTCCTCACCATTTACTCATCTTTTACCCTCATGTCATCCGAGATGTATACGAATTTCCTTCTTCAGATTAACACAAACAAACGTTTTTAGAAAATTAAATAATCTCTGTGAATGCATATAATGCAAGCTCATGTGTTCCTAAAAGTTGACAACAGCACATACAACAATAACTACAGTAATCCATACGACCCCAATGGATGAATCAATGTCTTCTGAAGTGAAACGATAAGCGTTTGTAAGAAAAATACCAAATATTTAAAAATTTTAAACTGTAGACTATCGCTTCCGACCAACTGTCACCTGCGCGTTCATGAGAGGGTTGAGTACGTTTACGCTTGACAATTTAAAGCGTGACGTAAGCGCACCGAAAAACCGAATGTCGAATTATTTATTTTTTTATGTTTTCATTATTGCTTACAACAAAATACAAACAATAACAGATGATAATAATAATAATGAAAAACAAACCATGCAGAAGAACAGACACGAATAGAATATGTTCTCGCGCGAGTTTCACATCAAACTCCCGTGAGAATGCAATGAACGCTTAAAGCTTCACCAAACGTGAAGCCATTCAAGCCGACCCTGTGAAGCCGACTCTCATGCACTCGCTGGTGACAGTTGATCGGTAGCGAAAAGATGAGTAAATTATGAGAACATTTCTGGGTGTACTGTATTTTCTTTTAATACATAATACAGAATAGAAAAAGAGTCCTTCTTAAGATTAGGCTAATCAGTGGAACGATAGAAATATAAGAGGAGGACCAAGAGGGACAAAAAAGGACAAAACATGCTACTTTCTGTCAGGACTTTAGTATTTGAAATGAAAAGTTGATTTTTAAAAAATAATAAAGAATAAGAAGTGTAATATGTTGTAAATCTGTTTTGAAATAAGTTGTTTTTCAAATAAAGGTTTTCCAAGTGATGTCAGATTGTGTGTGTACATGTGTTTTTATTGTACTTACCCTGTAACTACATGAAACAAGAGGGTAAGAAGCACCACTTTAATTTACAGCCCGCAATGTCACACTTACCCTGTAACTACATGAAACAAGAGGGTAAGAAGCACCACTTTAATTTACAGCCCGCAATGTCATACTTACCCTGTAACTACATGAAACAAGAGGGTAAGAAGCACCACTTTAATTTACAGCCCGCAATGTCATACTTACCCCGTAACTACATGAAACAAGAGGGTAAGAAGCACCACTTTAATTTACAGCCCGCAATGTCATACTTACCCCGTAACTACATGAAACAAGAGGGTAAGAAGCACCACTTTAATTTACAGCCCGCAATGTCACACTTACCCCGTAACTACATGAAACAAGAGGGTAAGAAGCACCACTTTAATTTACAGCCCGCAATGTCACACTTACCCTGTAACTACATGAAACAAGAGGGTAAGAAGCACCATTTTAATTTACAGCCCTCAATGTCACAAGAGGGTAAGAAGCACCACTTTAATTTACAGCCCGCAATGTCACACTTACCCTGTAACTACATGGAACAAGAGTATATTTTCCTAGCATTTAAAAAAATAAAAAGTTGCAATAGTTTTACTTGCCTTGAAACTTAATCAGTGCACCTTTGCAATAATAACAAATTAGCCTACTTTATAAATGCACTGATATGTACCCCGCAATTTAAAAAAAGCCTGTATGTATTTTTATACACTATTATTACAAAAAGGTGCAGTGTATGTAGCCTACACTGTAAAAATAAAAGGTGCCTGGAGGAACCTTTTGGGGTTCTTCACTTTGCCACACCGGCGGAACCGTCTGTAGATCCTCTAGGCACCCTTTAAAAAGGGGCGGTTCTCTGAGGAACCACAAAGGTTTCCTGAGGAACTCTTATATAAGGCACTGTGTGGAACCATTGTGGGTGCCTCCAGGAACCAAATTTCAATTTTATTTTATTTGTATTAAATTCATTTCATGTTGTTACTATGGTTACCACCATTAACTTCTATTATAATAAACAAACTGAACCAAATACAAAATAAGAATTGTTTATTACATATTTAGATCCATTTTAATACACTTCCATGCACTTGAAAAAAAAAGCTAGTAATAGATTAATATCAATGAATACACACAAAAAAAATATAATAGTATAATACATAAGTAACATGAATAATCAACCATGTGTATACAATAGGCTACACAAGAAAAGACATCTCAACAAAATGCATGGAAAAAACATGTTCCAAGTAATAAATCAATGTAAAAAATGCAAATTTTGACTAATTAAAAATGTCCATCTTCACTTAATTTTAAAACATGTGTTTCAGTTCACTTAAGTCTGACGCCACTGTTTCCAAGTCCAAAAGCTCTATCAGATGCCAAAAACAAACAACAAACAGTGCTAATATACACGCATTGTGCTGTAATATTCCTGAAAATTATGATCCTAACCTTTCTCTCTATTCCGAAATCTCAGATGGTAAGTTATCCATAAAATGTTGAATCATAAAATGTTGAAGTCTGGGATGCCGTGAGACTGGAGACTGTAATGTACACTATGGCTTTTGAAAAGCTTAAATGTGTGACTTGAATCAACAGTTCCCATAAATGGTTGTTGAGTATTCTCAATATCTAGAAACAAGATAGAGGAAGTAGAAGTAGAGGCTTCGACCCGGAAACCGTATTCCTTATGTCACAACAAGCAGAAAACATTTTCCATTTTTCCAGAGTTAAGGTAGAGTAAAATGATCTGTTGTTCTGTGAATGTTCACTGGTGAATTCAGTCATTTCAATAAGAATCCACACGATCAGCAATTTTGTGTGGTGCTTCATACATTACATCGCTACACTGCTGACAATGGTCAATGGACCTTTTTGCCTGTGTAATTTCACGAAATTCACAAATGTGATGCACCTTTACTCACTGCAACATAAAATGCAATCAATTATAAAATCTTCACAAGGGACACGTGAGGTACTTAACGAGTTAGAAAAGTGAAAAGGTGCATCAGCTTCATTTTCTGTTTGTTTTTCCTCTTTTCTGGTGGATGGTCCAGGCACTTCAGTGATTTTCAGGTCTACAGGAGGATTTTTATTCTTGATCAAACTTGAAATCAATTCTTGATTTTTATTTCAGCTTACCGAGATCCCTGCAAAGTACAAAATTAACTGTTAGTAAGGTTATTAAAGTGATAGTTGTGAAATTTAAATAATTTCCTCAGCCTTGTGACGTTCCAAACCTGTTTGACTTTCTGTCTGTGGAACCCGAAACCAGATCTCAGGCATTATGCAACCCGTCACCATTTCATTATCACTGCATGAAACACAAGCATAAAAAATTGTGTAATTCATTCACACCATTCTTATGTACACTTGTCTAGTTCAATTCAATGCAACAATTTATGTAAAAATGGTTAAGCTCCAAAAATGTCCCAGAAAAGATCCTAAAAATAATCAATGAGTTCACAACTCATGTGTTATGGGTTGTGTTGTAAGTCTTATGAAGCCATATAATAGCTTTTTCCCTTTTTTTTTGTCGAAAAAGACTAAACTTGAAGTTATAATTCAGTATAACTGATTAAAAAAGTACACAGTCAAACAATACAATTTCACGCAGAGAAAGTTCACAGTAATAAAGTACGTGCATGTGGTGTAGGTAACTTACTGTAATTCAATGTTGCCTCTGAAATGTTCAGATTATTTTAGAAATGTACTGGTTGTTCTGGGGAAACAAAAGAACAAAGCTGATTATTCACAACATAATATTTATTGACCAGTAAATGGCTTTAAAATGGTATTTGAGAGAATGAGGGCACCTGTAGTAAGTAAAGTTAGGCTAAACAAAAACAGACCAAACTATATTAACCTGCTTTTGTTATTCATAACAAACGCCAATGACGACAGGAATCAGTTAAATTAGTTAGGCTATTATCAGCAATTTGAAGACACAGTTTTACAGAATATGTTGAATTGAATGACTAAATCAATCTAAGACAATAAGTCAATAATTTCCATTTGTTCATTAACTTACGTTAGATCAACGTAGTTAGCATCGCGGCTAAAACCTTCATACCAGATACTATGCAATAAACGAGTGGTAAACACTGTAACGTAGTAATGTATAATAAATTTAGTTTATATATATATATGTGTGTTTGAATATAGTGAGTAGACTCTGTATTTATATTTATTTGGCGAGTTTACAAACCTTGTAACGGAGAGCCGATCAAATGGCGGAAGCTTTGATGAGAGGACGGAGCCGTTACCCGATGACGTGGATCAGCTGAGCTTTGTTGCGCGCGAGCAGCGCGAGGATCACTGAAGCGATGACAGCAGAGGAATAGCAGCAGTTTCGTGACAGAATAAAACGTTTCTCCTCCTGGTTCTTCTTCTTCAAATAATAATTTATGAAGAAGTAGGTAAAAATTATTATTTTATTACTATTATTTATTCAATAATAATTAATTAATTCTTAGTATTAATATTATTATAATTTAGTGTTGTTGTTTAAGGTTTAAATTAATCAATAAAATAGGCCTATAGATACTAAATAAATGTAAGCTACCCAGGTGAAAAAATGTATTAGGCTACTGTTAAATGTATTAAAAATGCATTAAAGTATATTTGTATTGTAGGCCTACTAAAAACACACTCAAGTACATTTTTAATTGTACGTCTTTTTCACCTGGGTATGTATACTGAATCAAACTTAAGTAGCCTATAATAATAATAATAGGATAATAATAATCTCATTCTGGCCTCACTGAACCATTGGGTTCCTCCAGATGCTGGCTTTAACATAAGAGATCTTCCAGGAACCACTTAAATGTAAAAAGATCTTCCAATAACCCTTTTATCGCATTCAAGTTCCTCTATTTTCCCCCAAAGCACTTCGAGGTCTCATGGTAATGAAAAGGTGACTCCAGAACCTCTGAACTAAATACAAAGTGCTTAAAGGATCCCATAAGTTCCAGCAAGAACCTAAAAGATTGTCAATGCTCCTCCAGTAACCAGGCGCGGAGTTTGCGGGGGGGGCAGGGGGAGCATTGCCCCCCCTGGTGAAACGGGTAATTGCATTTTTTTCATCAAAATTTTTTTTTTGCATTGTTTAAAAAAAAAGATATATTATAAATATTTTAAATAACACAAAACAACTAAATGGTGGTAGGTAATACATCTGATTTCATATAGGCCTACTGCTTTAGTAAAAAAAAAAAAAAAAAAAATTCGGGGCTCTGGGTCATGTGACTTCACATCGAAAGCGACATCACGGCCAAGCTCTCACCCCATGCTCTCACCTGAGACCATTTTCGACGCATATGCAGGACGCAAAAAACGAAAATTACTGTTGCACTAGTCTGGACAATGTCTAGGTCTGTAAGTTTTATTTCTCTGCCAAATAACTGCTTAAGCTGGAAGCTTGTTTCCGCCACAAAATAAAACATTTTAAAAGATAATTGCGACTTTTTATCTCACAATTGCGACATCTCGCAATTCTGACTTTATTTCTCAGAAACAAAGAATTGCGTGAAATAAAGTAGCAATTGCGTGTTATAAAGTCAGAATTCGGACTTTTTTTCTCGCAATTGCGACTTTATATCACGCAATTCTGACTTTATAACACGCAATTGCGACTTTATTTCACGCAATTCTGACTTTATATCTCTGAGAAATAAAGTCAGAATTGCGAGATGTGATGTCGCAATTGTGAGATAAAAAGTCCAATTCTAAGGGAAAAAAATACGGACTTTTTTTTTTTTTTTTTTTTTTCTCAGAATAGTTTATAGCCTATCTCACAATTCTGACTTTATAACACGCAATTGCGACTTTATATCACGCAATTCTGACTTTATATATCCCAATTGAGACTTTATATCACGCAATTCTGACTTTATATCTCCCATTTTGCGATTTTATAGGGGTCGCAATTATTATTATTTATTTATTATTCAGTGGCGGAAACAAGCTTCTATAGGTCCCAGCTGCTACAATGAAATTTTTATTTTTTTTTTGCCCCCCCTGGCTCGAATGTCAAACTCCGCCTATGCCAGTAACCCTACTATAGGAGAAAGAGCTTTGAGGCACCTAAATTACATTTTGAAGTTCCTTGAGTATCCGACAGGATATTTGAGGCTCCTTTAGTTTTTACAGTGTACTCGCTAAATTGCTCCCAAAAGTAAGATTCTAAAATACTTAAATAATCTAAATAATTAGCCTAAATAATTTGTTATTTTCCTGGTTGTACCCCTTTATTCACAAAACTTTACATATAATTCCCCTATACTTACACGTACATACTTTATAGGTACACTGTAATTACCGAAAGTTACACTATAATTTCGTTTTAATTACGCAGTATTCTCCTGGTTGTTACACCTTTATTCCCAAGACTTAACATATTGTTCCCCTATACTTACACGTAAGTACTTTATAGGTACACTTTAATTACCGAAAGTTATACTGTACTTTCATTTTAATTACGCAGTACTTTCCGGGCTGTAATCTAAAGCGTTACCAAATTAAGCAACTCAGACGCAAAGGTAACTGTTGAATACTAGGAAATTAATAGAGGAAATTAAATGAATTGAATCTTTTGACAAATAAAATAATATGAATAAACCCAAATAAAACAGCAATAATAAACAATAATTCAGTTCACAATTGACACCTCAGTTCAATTTAGAATTTTAGATTTCAAAATCTGTATATAAGATTCAAAACCAGATTTCATAGTTCAAAATCAGTGTCCAGATAAAAAAATAAAAAATAAAAAAAAAGAATCAGATTCAATGTCCAGATGTCACTGAATTTTAGTTTTGTTTCAGTTCAATAGGAAAAATCCAACAAGTGATCCAGGGAAATCCAGATTATTTTTATTTTTTTTCACAGTTCAAGGTTGAGTATGTTTTGTCCTACCAGTTCAGCTAAATGATTGTTCTTTTTATATCCAGGTACGTTCAAGTAGATGATTGGCTTGCCATGTCCAAACCACAGACAGAGCATCCACGGCAGGGACAGATCGGGATTCAATAGGCAATGACTCAGATGAAATAAGAAATAAAAGAAAAACAAGAATAAAAAAAAAATAAAAAAAAAATAACAGCCTTGCAGAAACAAAGTAAAAAATAATCATTATTCAGCTGTTCAGTAAACGGTTTAAATTAGATAAATTGTCTGTTTAATCACTCAATTTCCTATGCACTTAACATACATGATACTCAACCGCGTTCACTTTTAGTACATTGAAACCTATGCACACATCCAGCAAAGCTAGCGTCACATGTAACACATTTCTTCATAAATAAAATAACTACTTCAACAAATATACATATTCTGAACAATTTAACATTATTTAGGCCTACAGATTTCATGAAAATATAGGTAAGATTAGATTATTGCATTTCTGTCACATTACATTTCAAATGATAACTCTCCATATTTCAGAACCACTTTATAAATATAAATATATGTATATATATATATAAAATAGCGAGTATGGTACTCACCAAGGAAAAGGTAAGTGAAAGAGGCAAATAAAATAATGTTTCCTTTGGTTTGACCCGTTCGTCTCGATCTCTCTTTCCGTCGGCTTCGATTACCCTTAAAACGTGACTTCTGAGGATATTTTTCACTAAAATAATCTATTTTTAGATTATTTAAATTATCTTTGAAGAGCTATGAACACGAATGAACATGAATGCACTGTCTCGCGTCAATCTATGTCATTTTTCTTCTTCACACTCTCTGGGTGCTTCTCAATATCCCTCCTCGTTTCCTCGCTCCTCCATCCTCCATCCTATAACCCGGAAACTGATCGTGCTCAGCCATCTTGAAGGACATCTCAATTCTCTAATTGCACCGCGAGGAGGCAAGGATCGAGGAGTGATGAGGCTTCCTGAGGAGTCATAAGTGTAAGAAAAAATTATGTGGACGTCGAAGATCTCAAAAATGAAATTTATTATAGCATAGCAGTAACAAAGTACAGACAGCACTTCAGATTCAGCGGAGTCAAAAAGAACGCAGAATATTCTCTGCTCAAACATGTTATACTGTATTACATTCGTCTCCCCACTCAGCATGTAAATGAAGCTCTGTCTTAGTAAATGTAAATTGAGATGAAATGTCAATGAAAGTGATAGCCTCTGTTCCCACATCTTTGATATTCTTTCAAATAAGAACGGCCAAATGTTAAGGTGATATTGTTTGAAATCCCTGTATTCAGGATGGTTCTTGATTGCCCGCTGCCACTCCCAAGTGATAACATATCACTCCAATGATACTATTTACGGCTAGAGCTGGGGTCTTTTCACCAAGTTCCTGTGGAGCCTGCCTCTCAGGTAATACAAGCAGCCATTTCTGTTTTGCCATTTTATGCCCCTGCTAGTTATTGTGCTTTGCAGACAGAGGACAATGCCAAAAAATGCCAGCTGACATCTGACGAGGGACAGAAGCTTACAAGGCCAGTGCTATCACTACTGAGACAGTGGGATCGTCTTATGGAGCAGGAGGGAGTGTTATACCGTCACATACTACATCCTGATGAGGGTGAGGAAGTGCTACAGTTGATCCTCCATATGTCATTGAAGGTAGAAGTTCTCACTCAGTTGCACCAGGGGCATGGACATATGAGGGTGGAACAAATCCTGGAGCTGGTCCGCCAGCGGTGTTACTGGCCTGGCATGTCGTTAAGTCAAGTCACCTTCATTTATATAGCGCTTTTAACAATATAGATTGTTTCAAAGCAGCTTTACAGTGATAATAGGAAATAACAGTAACAGAGATTGTTTTGGCTTTACAACAGCTCTAGAATAAAGTTATTGTCCAGCTAAAGTTAGTTTTGATTGATTGATTCACTTCCGTTGCAAAGATCATTAGTTATTAACCCTCTGAGGTCGAGAAACGCGCCGACGCGTTTTGCTGGATTTTTTTCACATAGCAGCAACATAAACTTAAATTACTCCGTCATTTATGGTTATACAGAAAAAAGAAATATAAAAAAAGAATCTGTGATATTTCTACTTTTGTATGTGTCCACTTACAATCAAATCAAAACATTGTGCTTTTGTAAAATAGAGAAAATAAACAGGGTGTGCGTTCTGCCTCTCCGTCGCGGTGAACTTTTTTTTCTTGAGCACGTCTATAAACTGAAACAAAACTCAGCGAATACTTCTCACACATTTATGAGCCATATACCTTTATACACATTTAAGTGTGTACTTTTAAATGATCGGATTCAAACTGAAAACAAATATTCTCTGTTGAAGTAATTTGTATAAAACCAACAGGATGTCCAGTATCTCAAACGCTTGCTAATTACTTTTTAATTCGACACGCCCACTCGCGCAAAAGAGATTCACATGCAAATCTCCACATGGAACGCGAACGCCCTCGTTACCTCAAACACAAAACACCAAAACACTTCACAAGTCTCTGCTTTTCGTCGAGTTTGGAAGACACGTCTGAACTTATATTGGATTTACCTCAGAAGAAGAACAACGCGATTTGAAGACAAGAAAGATGTAAGGTAAGAAATTCTTACTTATTAGTTTATGGTAGCCTATTGTTGCATAAACTTCACATTGCAGTTGAACTGTTGCTAGATATATGGTGAATATTATACTATTTATACCATGGGCTGTTTAAATACTCGATTCTGATTGGCTGGAAGGTGTGCAGTAAAACCCTTTAATGCACAGGTAGTTCCAGTCAGTTTGATTACAGTTACAGTTCGAAATGAATCCGCTACTATAAACATTGGTAACCATAGTAACACAGTTACACTTGCAAGCAGAGTGAGAGACTCATATGAAAACGTTTATTTAGGTAGGCTAAATGGATGATTTTTGCATATCGTTTAATTTGTATGGTGAATATGGCAATTTTGAGAAATGGGCCCAGGCACAAGACGAAAAAGAAGACTTGTTGAATGACAAAAAGCGGCACAAAGAATTAACAATAAATAAATGACATGATTAGTTCAAATAAAGATTGCTTTGTCACTGTCAGTGTTGCCTGTCATTCATAAATAATTTTAATAAATCCATTAAAGAATCATTAAGTTAGCTATATGCTTAAGCAACGAGGGGACTGTAGCTGCTAGACTTTAAAGAGACGCACACAGGTAACGTTAACTCGCGCACGCATCTCTCTCTCTCTCTCTCTGTTCCTTCTCTTTCAGTTCTCTGTCTCTCTCTTTTAATAATGAATTTAAATCAATGTGATGATTCATTCAAATAAAAGCAATCCGATGGCTCTACTTTATTTAAAGTGGACGGAGTGCTAGAACTAACGAGCCGTAACTTAAGAAAATAACCGTCATTTTTACACGTCTGTTAAAAAATTACACTGTGAACATCAGTTACAGCTTTAACTTGTTTTTAACTTGGCAAATAACCAAGGTATAAGCGGGATAATCCACAGCTAGCCATGCATTAAAGAATTTTAATGCACTTCGTAGAGGCAACCACCCTCCGCTTCGCGTCGGGCGGTTCTTCGCCTCTACGTCTTGCATTAAAATCCTTTAATGCATGGCTAGCTGTGGATTATCCCTTACTTAGACCCGTGTTTCCTGTTAAATACTGTTTGTGGATATCTGCTCAAACATAGATGTGTATAACCATAATGTTTAATATTTTGGAGCGCGATGGCGTTTGAATGTATCATATTTTGGAGCGCGCTGTGGGTTTGAGTATCATATTTTGGAGCGCGCTGTGCGTTTGAATGTATCATATTTTGGAGCGCGCTGTGGGTTTGAGTATCATATTTTGGAGCGCGCTGTGGGTTTGAATGTATCATATTTTGGAGCGCGATTGCGTTTGAAAGGAAAAATGCACCAAACATTAGGCTTTATGTTTTTACTATTATCTCATTTCATATCATCATAACGAATGGAAACATTTGAAGTAACATATGATAATCAATATATTTTTCTCTAGCGTAGTTGTTCTTGAAATCTTTTGGAAGATTTAATTTGTTGTTATTATTATTTTATGCAGCACTGCATAGCCTATGCCTACAAGGCACAACAAACCTGGTGTTCATTATATATTGTTGGAAACGTGTGTGTGTGTGTGTGTGTATTCTGTGAATTTTAAAAAGAAATTTTAACCAGAAAAATCTAAAATCTATTCCCAAAATCGTGCAGCCCTATAGTTTCTCTTGATATCAGTATGTTCACAGTTTTTTCTTTTTTTTTTTCTTTCAGGGACCAGATGCAACTGAGTCCTGCTGACTTCAACATTCACATGAGTCTCTGTACATGAACATGGTAAAGTGAAAATCAAACACCTTGGAAATTAAAGGTATGTACAATGTTTTTAGGAATGGCACAAAGGTCTCTGTCTTTGGATCATTGTTTTCAATGTGCTCTTTTGTCATTTGTATTTTTGGATTGTGTTGTAAATAAATCCAAACAATCTAAAAGCCATTCTTTTTTAAATCTCCTCATTCTTTGTGCAAGGTTGCTCTGAATGACAGGGCCTGATCGCTCCTAATAGGGCAGTTAGGGGAGTGTCTTTGTCTTTCTCAGGTGTAAAAAGCTTACATATGCATGAGATACGCCTCTTCGCATATGGCTTTGTCACACAAAACACGTCTTAGAAATTTTAAATCAATATATTGTCTTATCTGAATGAGCAGTCAGGGTGATTTTCACATAGTTTTGGAGCAAATATTCTAGGCTATGTCATACAATTTTCAAAAGTCTTGTGAAGAAATAATCAGTATGGGTTTCATGGCCTTATTTCAGTGAGAATTTTTTTTTGTATTTTCACAAACCACGCATAAATGTCATTATCTCAAAACTACAAACTTTTACATACATGCTGCTGATATATTATTGTAGCAGAGTTTGTGCTGAATACAGTGTAATTAGACTTTAGCCATGAAAATATCACTAGTAACAGAAAAAAACACAAATGTCAGAGCATGTCAGAACACCTCCAGCGCCCAGAAAACAGCTCAGACCTCAGAGGGTTAAACACGTGATGCGCATGTGCATGCTGTCGGCGTTTTCGTGGGTTTGCGTTTTTGAGGTTTGCGCAGAGATAACCTTTTTTTTTATTTATTTTTTAAGGCTTGCACCTTAGAATCTATTTCAGGATTTGCGTTCTTGAGCCACCAGGCACTGTTTTGTGCAGATGAGCAGGCTGGAGCGCGTTGAGTGTTTTCTGTTAGAACGGTGTCGTGTTAGCGACCCCTAAGTTAATCTATAAGTATGCACGTTTTAATATATATGTGCGCAGGCGTGTAGTCTTTTACAAACCAACCCTCAACAAACTACTTGTCTGGCCTTAAAAAAAAATTCTACGCTTGCGCGTAGCTACGTGAACCAGAATTATCCCAACAATGTTTTATCTGTACAGAGGTAAAGGGAAGGGAAGTAGGCCTTCACAGACTAGTTGACACTTCAGGACTGCGTTGTCGTCTTCAGAGGTGAAACAGTGGTGCCAGGAGTGTGACCGATGCCAGGTTTCTAAGGACTCTCAGCCAGTGGTGCATACCTTTATGAACCACCTCCTTGCGTCTCATCCAAATGAAATACTGGCTACTGATTTTACCCTCCTTGAGCCGGCCCAAAATGGAATGGAGAATGTGCTCATCATGACTGACATTTTCTCGAAATTCACTCAAGCTGTTCCCACTCTTGACTAATGTGCTTCTACAGTGGCTCAAGTTTTCGTCACAGAGTGGTTCTATAAATTTGGGCTACCAAGCCAGCTGCACTCAGGTCAGGGACAGAGTTTTGAGAGCTCTTTGATCCAGCAATTGTGTGACCTATATGGTGTTTCCAAGTCAAGAACTACCCCGTATCATCCTGCAGACATTGGGCAGTGTAAACGGTTTAACCGAACTCTACATAATCTTTTACGGACTCTGCCTGTAACAAGGAAGAGGGATTGGACTGCTTGTCTGGACTTGGACTTGCCCCCACCAGTCCACGGGTAAGTCCCCTTATTATTTGATGTTTGGCCAAGATCCCAAGCTGCCTGTTGATTTCTTGCTGGGTAGGGTTGAGGACCCTGTAGCAGGTCATATACACGACTGGGTCATTGAGCATCAAGTTGAGCATCATGATATGACGCAGCGCCTGAAAATAGGTCTAATGACAAACTTAGTCCTGGTCACGTTGGAAGTTACCGAGCTGGGGACTATTTTCAGGCGCTGCGTCATATCATTACGCCTGCTGGACTCATGGTACGGCAGCAAAGTTTCTTGATTATTACGCAGGAGTGAGAGTATAGTTCCTAGCCATATCAGCCTAGAAATCACAACTTTTCATTTTCCGTCGGTCTTAGTACACAATGCAACTACAGAAGAGTCAAGTTTTAAATAGGAAAAATATCTAAACTCTTTGGTCATTTTTTTGAGAGAGATGCTAATGGTCCTGTCCGATTCAATGATCTTTGCTAAGCTATGCTAAAAGTGGTACCGCCAGACCTGGAGATCGGCTGAATGGATTTGAAAATTGTAACTCTGGGGGAGTTGTAAAATGAGCCTATTTCCAAAAAAAGTGGAGTATCCCTTTAAATACTATGGTAATGCCGTAAATGTGTCCTGCCTGTCGTGACATTACCTTCTCTTATAAAATAACCTTTTTATCATAGTAAAATATACATATCGTTCCCAACAAAAGTATTGTTTAGCGTAAAACATGTTGAAGATTAGCATGCAGGCTGTCGATTACTTAAATGATAAGGTGTTTCCTCACAAAAATCGGTTTATTCGGTGTAGTGAAGCCTCCTCTCCATTGACATCCATTCATAAAAAACGGCCTCTGCTCCCCTTTCCTGCGTACTAGCGTTAGCATTAGCCGTTACACTTTTTTGGCAAAAGGTTGCAGGCTTGTCTTCTACTGGCTTTGTCTTTACTGCTCTCGTTTTATTTATTCGCGCTTTACTCCAAACTCACTTCCCGGAGGATGGACTAACCTCCGACCTCATGTAACTGGTCTGTTGTCTGCGTTGTGTTTTGGGTGGTATGAGAAGAACAAGACAGCATTCGCAGTTTCACCGATCTTTTATTCCTGATATATAAAACAAATATAATCAGCCTCTTAGTGAGATTCGCCCTCGCTTTATCTCTCTCAGTGCATCACCAAAGCAAAGAGGAATAAATCACATAGAACAATAAAATGCATATAACAGAAAACATACCTGATATATAAAACAAATATAATCAGCCTCTTAGTGAGATTCGCCCTCGCTTTATCTCTATAAAACAAATGTGATGTAAACTCGTCACATGTGCTCTCATTTCACTTTTAGGCCCAGATGCAAAAATATACTTTAAATGGGATGAAATGACAAAAATAACCACACAGATAGATAAAATAATATTATACACATAAATTAGAGTGAAAATATAGGCATAAAAGCAACAATTAAAATTAGGATTAAAAAAGATTATCAGAGCCCAAAATAACCTCACCTCTCAGTGCATCACCAAAGCAAAGAGGAAGAGGAGGGGACAGAACAGGAAATTGTATTGACTCATGACATCACATCAATTAAAGGGAAAGGTACTCATTTCACTTAGGCAGTCATATCAGGTGCATGTAAACAAACAATTTTGTGAGAATTCTAATAAACTATACATACATTTAACAGTACACTTTCTGTACCTGTTACACTCATCCAATCAAAACTTTCTTTGGCCAATTTCTTTTTCCAGATTTACATTTGTAATATTTAAATTAACTGAAATCTGCATTATTTTATTATTGATACTAAACAGATATTAATAAAAATGAAATGCTTATAATTATTATTGTAGCCTACTTAATAATAATTAGTAGTGTAACCGCACTGGGTAGTACATTAACAATAGCTCAAATGATCTATAGGGAATTTTAATAATTAATCATGAATATGATTATTATATTACAGTTACATTAAATTATCGAAGTTGAAAACAGATCCGATTGTATATATGAATAATCAATTACAACGAATTATAATTCCTCATTCATGTATCAATAGTCTTATTTCAGATCGATTTATGTGAGATAACCCTAAATAGAAATTAACATAATTATCAAACAGTTGTTTGTCCAGCAAAACAGCCGTAAGATTAACTTATCAACTTCTCGATAAAGTTATCACTTCTTATAATTTCAGGAAGAATAGTTTCTGGCCATTGAAACAACTCTCCTGTCCTTATAAAATTTAGGTTACTGAAATCGTAACAAGATAAAGCATGTAGCTTAAGATCGAAACATCTCATTGACTTGGTTATATAAGCATTTAAAACAGAGACAATCAGGAATATATGGAATTTAATAGTTGAACTAATGAATACATAACTACGATTCACACAGAGTAAATATGCGCATAACAAAACAAACAGTAAAACAATATAAGACAAACGGATAACAGATGAGAGAGAGAGGATGAAAGAGTGAGTGAGGATGAGAATGAGAATCTGCGATCCGAGAGAGATCACGGAATGGCAAAAACTCACAGACAATGAATGTAACCTTTTGAGAGAGACAACAAGAAATCCCATCAATCAAATCAAAAATCAATACTCCGAAACTTCTTTTCGGAGCTGGGTGTGTCTCTCGTGTCTTCCGGGCGAGCGCGGTCGCGGGAAGATTTAAAGGTTCACCGAACGTGACGTTCCCAAAGAAATATCCCTCGTGGAGGGAGATGCGAATATGAAAATAAAACTTAGTAAAGTAAAGAAAAGAAAACGGAGATGAGAGAAATTCTCTCAGACGAAGCGCTCGTGCGTGTGTCCTTAAGGAAGAGGAGCGCGGTCGCGGGAATTTCAAAAGAGTCTTTTTCTTTGAGTTGAAGTTGCCGGCTACGTTCGCTTCTCTGAACATAGGGAGAGTCCGAAGACGAAAATAAAGAAAAGACTTAAAGAAAAAGAAAAGAGAAACGGAGAACGCTCCCTAAACGGTAGCCATGGATCTTCTCACTGACGAAGTAGGTTCGTAAAAGTGCTCACCAGAAACTTCTGTGTCAGTCTCTTATGGAGAGGATGGGCTCACGCCTAGTTTGCATATGTGGACCAATCACTTTCAGAGATTTCCGAGCTGGAAGATTCTCTTTGTCTTGTCAGGAGAACTCACTTGCATAGTTTATGATAGTGATAAAAATTCATCAGTTATACTCCAGCAAGATGGTACACATATAATAATACATTTTACTGTAAACTCCTGTATACGGCTGGTTTAGTCAGAACGAGACAGTTAAACAGATACCAAGAATGAATTAAAGCTGCAAGCAACGATGAAAGGGCCCTCGCACCCGTGCCATCGTCACTCGTTGGCTTTAGGAAGACAGAGCATGGTTGGGCAATGTGCATTTAAGGAGGTATACAGTATATAGTAGTTGCTAGCATGTTTAATATGTTTTTAGCATGCTTAGTACACAATAGGTATGTGGTTAGTACTGCATTACTGTGTTAACCAGTTCAGTTTCTGTTGGCAGTAGGTGGGGTTATATATCTGAATATTGCTTTGTAGATGTGTTCAGTGCAGGACTTTTATGAAGTATGTGAAGTTTGGGGCAGATTGGATATTGTATGTTTGAGTTACAACAACTTCCTTTAGCATTTCTAACATGCTTTAGAACTTAGCTATGTGTTGCTAGCATGTTTCTTGCATGTTACAGATGGTGGACAACCAGAATGAGACTTTTACCGCCGCCGTTCCCGCGGCGGCAAAATTGGGATGTGTATTTGCTGCCTTTTACCGCTGTGTGGCGCTGTAATCACAGACTTTGAAAAGTGTCAGTTTATTCTCTTTATGACGTAATCTGCCGCGGCAGTAATCTGAGCTGAGGTCACAGATAAATTCAAGATAAATATTGTGGTTAAACGAATTCAAATTCATTAAATTTAAACAAAGTAGACACACGTTAACATTGTGTGCCCAGTTTTTCTATAATTTAGAAAGGCTATGTCAATAGGTTACTTGTCATTTACTTCGTGTTATTTTAATGTGTTTGTAGATTTATTAACTGAAACATAGGCTAACAGTGAAATAAATTAAAATAATTTACCGTAAAATTAAAACATTTTCAGGACTTGCAGTTACTAACCGATGTTAGTCGGTTTAAGCATTCTTTGTTATATTCAGAATTAAATAGGCTTACATGTTGTTATGATTATCAATTGAATTCTTTAATAAATAATCAACCACAATGCCTATTACTGCCGCAGCAAAAATAAACCAGTCGAATTTCAAAGTCGTTCGCGAAATGACTAGGCTATACCGGGTGGCGCAAGTGACAGGGCAAAACAGCAGCAACTGCGGCATTTTAAAAGGTAAGTTTCCTATCTGTTTATTTAAAAAAAAAAAAAAAAAACTTTTTTCATTATTTGAACAAAAATGAGACTGATTGAATATGTAAAAATATAAACAAACAAAGCAGAGAATAAAACAAACTTTTAGGGAAAAAATATAGGCCTATTATGCTACAACAGAATTGGTTAACATTAAGGAAAGCAAAATATGTAAATATACATTTCAAACAAAATAAAACAAAACAAATTTGTGGCCGAGTGGTAGGCTATAACTTACGTTTCAATAATTCAGATGACAAGGGGTTCAAATCCCGAACAAACATGGGCTACTTTTTTATTATTAATGCAGAGAGATTTGATAGTTCTAAAATATTGCTACACTATATTGTTTTTTTTCTCCTATAGCCTATATTAAATATGTTATATTTATAAAATAAAATTACCATTCATTTCCATTTTACATTAGGGACAATTTTTATCCAACAGAATGGCTGAATTAACATCTATAATAATAATAATAATAATAAACAGCACAAGGTCTTGTAAAAACACTTTTTTTTTTTTGACACATAATTTCGAGACAGTAAATTGCCAATGTTAAAAAAATAAAAAGAATATAACAAACTTTTAAAACAGAGAAAATAGTAGACCTAGGCTATTCAGGCGATAGCTCTGTGGTCAATGCATTAACAATAGCCTCTCGGAGCTTCAAACGATCTGAGATCGAATCTCAGTGTAGCCGACAGTGTTTATGTTTTTCCGTTCTTGATGCTTAAATATGCATCTGTTTATTAAAGTCAATCATCTTGTTTAATTATCAATTGTACATTACAACATAAATTTGCTACATTCCAGTTGAGCCGCTGCAAAGACGACACATCTGATGAAGGAAGACCGTCAGCCGATCGCACCAGAAAATGAAGATGATGAAGCTCGTCTTTAATCTGCTAAATTATTTTTGTTGTGTGTGTGAATCATTCACGAGATTGAGATGACTGACAGTTATACCCGGCCATAGCAACGGAAGACATTTTTCAAAACAGATCGAACAAATCAGAAAAATACTTTCAATACAGTACTGCTTTCAATTAAAAAATAAACAATGTAAAAGAAAAAGAAAATTAATTAAGTTTGAAAACCCATCGCACATTTCAAGGTACGAATAAAGTGTCGGGACAGTTTATTTATTTAAACAGGGTTGCATCGATAGAGTTTATTCCCTTTGTGATGCAAAATAAGAAACACAGAATCTTATTCTTGCAACATTTAAAATTTCTATTGTCAAAGAAATTGCAGCTAAATAAAAAAATTAAAACGGTACAAAACGAAAAAAGTTCAAAGCAACATAAATTAAGAACCGGCGTTTTTCTTTGCCTCTCTCGCGCTGGATATTTTTTTAGTAAGTTTGGTCTCCCTCACTGCGCACGCGGGTCTTTCTCTAAATTAAGCATTTCAGCGTAAAAAAACACCATACAGCTGATAATACTGTATATGTGGCTGTGTGTCATCCACACAAATCACGAAAGAAAAAAACTGTAACAAATAGCCTTTGTTGCTTCAAAGATAAAGCATGCCTTGCTGAATTCACCTTACAATAAAACGAGGTGGGTCGCGAATTAAAGAGCTCTGTATCTGCTAAATTGAAATTGTGTGTGGAAAACCTTTAAATACAATCAATAAAACTACAATATTTATAATTTTATAAGATATAGGGCCTACATATGGACTTTTGGAGATTTTGAGATTAATCCTTAAAATAATTTTGCCTTTGCCTGCTAATCAGGCTGGCTCCGACACTCTCCATATGAAAGATGGAACATTAACACCTCTGTCCTGCACCCCCACGATAAAGCAACTATTGCCTTCTCCAAACCCCCCACAGGCTAGCTGAGTTTGCAAAACAAAACAAAGAGTTTGCCACTCGTCGTGGTGTGCCAAAACACTTAATTATAAACTTCAATATTTCATTCAAAACAATCTCAAAACGCTTTGTGACATTTTGAAAAGCCGTGGATGCATTACTGCCACTGGAACCATGAACGCAACAGAATACTGGTTCTGATTTTATTGTTTGTCGTTTAAACGTCATATATATATATATATATATATATATATATATATATATATATATATATATATATATATATATACACACACATAATTATAATTATATATACATAATTATATAGGCCTATATATAATTTTTTTTTAACAGAACTGCTTTTGAAATTACGATTGGAATTATTATAAGCTACAGAAGTAAAGTCATTGTATAATATTTGTTCCTTAGTGTAAAATGGAAATGCATGGTGATTTTATTTTGTAAATAGGCTATAAGCAAAAAACTATGTTTTAGAACTAGACAAATCTCTCTGCATCAACAATAGACTATAAAATGCATTAATAGGCTAATATACAAATATCAGTAGTCTAAGTTAGTTCGGGATTCGAACCCGTGTCATCTAAATGATCGTAACGTAAGTTCAACCACTCGGCCACGATTCACTCGTTGCGACATGGCCTAACGTTCCAGTGTGTGTTCGCTCACACGAGCGAGAAGCGCTCTTCATTCAAAAGAACGCGCCGCCGCGTTTGTCGAACACTAATTCAACATGCTAGAATAAAACCTGGCTTTAGAACAATGCATAGCGCCACTCGTCGTGGTGTGCCAAAAAATTTACAATAATTTAGTTTCATTTATTTCAGTGTTAATGTTTGAGTTAAAAAAAATTCTCTACAAATTATATTAACACAAAGTCGGCTATAAGAATCCTTTATAGGCTACGTAAAAAAGCAAAGGGCTTACAGTCTTAACATTTAGGCTACTTTGCTTAAATTCGATACATTTATTTTCAGTAGGGCCTAATAAATTTGTAGGGATGTAATTTCAGTATGCTTTACCAACGCTATGTATTCAATTAAAGTTCCAAGAGGTCTGGTCTCTATATTTCCTTCCCAGCTGACACTAATATGCAAGTGCACAGCAAATCACAACTTGTGCTTGCTGCTAACGCAAGTTATTTAAGGTGTCTCAACTGTACACAGTCTACCCTACAGTGTGAATTCGTTACAAGGTTTCATTTAATTAAATTAATGTGCAGCAATTTGTACAAATAGAGTCTATAGGCCTACTATACTGTTGTAGCCATTAAATAATCTCATTTAGTATCATATTTGTTAAAATATTATAATGTTATTTTTTTCCATCTATGTTGAATATGAAAAGTGAACAGCACAAGTAAGATAGGATGCATTATATCGAGAGATGGATATGGAGTGGGTCAGACATGATTTTGACCACTTCATTAAGTTTTGTTTAGTAGAAAACCTTTCTTTAAAGTGAATTTCGTTTTCTATAAATTGTATCTTAATTTTAATCAATTTTTCATCTACCAATTGCTGGATTTAATAAGTAAGAGAAGCAAATATAACAGACACTAATCATGGAGGCGCCCGCGCGGTCACTTGCATTGCACGTCAGCTGGAGCGCATCTCATCCTCCTAACTTAACGAAACTCAGCGTATGCCTCACACAGACTTGAGAAATACATCAAATACACAAAGCTTGAAATGTCTTCAAACGAAATAATTCAAAACGAAAAGAAAAAGGCTACTCTCTGATTATGTCTTTATGTGCATTTCTCTCTAGGTGCGTTCACTACAAAAATGGCGATCGTCAACTTCATCTTTGCAGTCGACACTGTCAGAAAACACTAGTTTATTGATAAAAATCAATGCACGCATCACCGGATTTACAAATACACATCTTGCTTGTTGCACGCACACATATTATGTCGAAAAAACGAAATATTATGTTGAAATAACATTATTATTAATAATACATCTTTTAGAATATTTGATTAAATGCTGATTGTTGCGCTTGTTCAATTGAATAAAATGAAAACTTTAATTGTGATAATTAAAATAATTGAAAATTAAATATTTAGTGGCCAAGTTTTGCTAATTTATTATAGGCTATTATATGCCTATTGCCTATATTAAGTAGGTCATATGTTGACCACAATGTTGACCATATGTTGTTCACAAGGCATATATTAAGTTATTTTAGCTGTTATGAGAAAAATAAATCTAACGAAATCTAAAATCTAAATCTAATAAATCTAAAACAAAATTCTAACGCCAATTCAACATGCCAGAATAAAACCTTATTTTTGAACAATGCGTAACGCCACTCGGCCTGGTGTGCCAAAACACTACATTTTAAACTTCAATGTTTAATTCAAAACAATCTCAAAACGCGTTGTGACATTTTTTTTAAAGCAGTATAGCCTATATACATTAAGGGCATTGAAACCAGGATCTTAACTAAAACGCGTTCCGCGTAATCTCTCAAAAATTATGCCTAACTACTCCATGTATTTTTTTTTTTTAAGGACTGCTTTTGAAATCACTATAAATTACTATGCAATTGTATCGCTCACGAGAGCTCTTCATTTATCTAATTCCTCAATAGAATAGTAAAAATATTCAGCGTCATTGCTCCTAATATCGTCTCTATTTTTAACTTTTGATTCAATTTTTTCAGTTCTAAAATTGATTCTATCTTTGGTTCTATTCTGTTGTAGCCTAATAGGCCTATTTATATATATGAAAAATATGCCTATTAGGCTTAGGGTTTTATATTTAACCCACTTACATTTTAAAATACGGCAATTGCTGCTGTTTTGCACAATGTCCCTTTGCGCCACCTGGCGGTCATTTTGGGAACGACTTTGAAATGCGGCTGGTTTATTTTTGCCGCGGTGATTTCGCCGCGGCAGCTGGCGCGGCGGTAATAGGCATTCTGGTTGTCCACCATCTGTACATATTATGTTTGGGGCAGATTGGACATTCCATGCCTGTGTTACAGCAAATTCCTATTTAATTGCAGCAATAGCATGCTTTAGAACTTAGCTAAGTGTTTGCTAGCATGTTTTAGCATGTTTCTAGAATGTTGTTAGCATGTTTAGCACTTGCTGGCACTTTTTTATATGTTATTAGGAGTCCACAACAGTGTTTAACATGTCACTTCCTGTTGCCAGCATGTGGCGCTTTGACTGTAACTGAATATGAGCATTGTCATGTGTTCAAGACAGAACGCTTATCAAAAGTGTGAAGTTTGGCGCAGATTGGACATTGCCTTCTTGAGTAACAACAACATCCTGTTTCATTATATTAGCATGCTTTAGCACTTAGCTTAGTATTGCTAGCATGTTTTAACATGTTTCTAGCATGTTTAGAAGTCAATGGTATTTTTAACATGTTGCTAGAACGGCATCAACGTGTTAAACATGACACTTCCTGTTACCAGTAGGTGGCGCTATTACTATAACTGAATATTATCATGTAGATGTGTTCAGGCCATGACTCTTATCAAACGTGTGAAGTTTGGGGCAGACTGGACATTCCGTGCCTGCATTACAGCAAATTCCTATTTAATTGCAGTATTAGCATGCTTTAGCACTAAGCTAAGTGTTTGTTAGCATGTTTTAACATGTTTCTAGTATGTTGTTAGCATGTTTAGCACATGCTGGAACTTTTTTATATGTTATTAGGAGTCCACAACAGTGTTTAACATGTCACTTCCTGTTGCCAGCAGGTGGCGCTATGACTGTAACTGAATATGAGCATGGTCATGTGTTCAGGACAGAACGCTTATCAAAAGTGTGAAGTTTGGCGCAGATTGGACATTGCCTTCTTGAATAACAACAACATCCTGTTTCATTGAATTAACATGCTTTAGCACTTAGCTAAGTTTTGCTAGCATGTTTTAACATGTTTCTAGCATGTTTAGAAGTCAATGGCATTTTTAACATGTTGCTAGAACGGCATCAACGTGTTAAACATGACACTTCCTGTTACCAGTAGGTGGCGCTATTACTATAACTGAATATTCTCATGTAGATGTGTTCAGGCCATGACTCTTATCAAACGTGTGACGTTTGGGGCAGATTGGACATTCCGTGCCTGAGTTACAGCAAATTACTATTTAATTGCAGTAATAGCATGCTTTAGCAATTAGCTAAGTGTTTGCTAGCATGTTTTAGCATGTGTTTAGTATGTTGTTAGCATGCTTAGCACTTGCTGGCACTTTTTTACATGTTATCAGGAGTTCACAACAGTGTTAAACATGTCACTTCCTGTTGCCAGCAGGTGGCGCTATGACTGTAACTGAATATGAGCATGGTCATGTGTTCAGGACAGAACGCTTATCAAACGTGTGAAGTTTGGGGCAGATTGGACATTCCATGCCTGAGTTTCAGCAACTTCCTGTTTCATGGCGAAACTTCGAAATTTGTCAGGCCGCCGAGGACCCGCCCTTCGACGAAAACTCAAGATCTTCGCAATTTAACGTCACAAAGGCCTTAAGATTACACTCACCAAATTTGAAGATGATCAGATTAAAACTGTAGGAGGAGTTCGTTAAAGTACGAGGCATGAAAATGGCAAAAACTGCACAAAAATCTGAGAGGAAGTTGAAAATGGCTGACTTCCTGTTGTGTTTAGGGCTACGCTCCAAGAGACTTTTTTGTAGGTATTAGGTCCTTACATGTATGTACCGAATTTCGTAAACGTACGTGGAACATAGCGGGAGGCGCACTCCGTTGAACTTTTATAGGTGGCGCTATCGAGCCATTTTGCCCCGTCTAATTGTGAAACCTATATCAGATGTAAATTTTCGCTAGTTCTGACGCGTGTGCAAAGTTTCGTGAGTTTTCGAGCATGTTTAGGCCCTCAAAAATGCGATTAAATGCGGAGAATAATAATAATAATAATAATTAAAGCTGCAAGCAGCGATGAAAGGGCCCTCGCACCCGTGCCATCGTCACTCGTTGGCTTTAGGAAGACAGAGCATGGTTGGGCAATGTGCATTTAAGGAGGTATACAGTATATAGTAGTTGCTAGCATGTTTAGTATGTTTTTAGCATGCTTAGTACACAATAGGTATGTGGTTAGTACTGCATTACTGTGTTAACCAGTTCAGTTTCTGTTGGCAGTAGGTGGGGTTATATATCTGAATATTGCTTTGTAGATGTGTTCAGTGCAGGACTTTTATCAAGTATGTGAAGTTTGGGGCAGATTGGATATTGTATGTTTGAGTTACAGCAAATTCATATTTAATTGTAGTAATAGTATGGTTTAGTACTTATAGTGTTTACTAGTATGTTTTAGCATGTTTCTAGTATGTTGGTAGGATGTTAAGCACCTACTGGCATTTTTTTTTATATGTTATTAGGAGTCCACAACAGTGTTTAACATGTCACTTCCTGTTGCCAGCAGGTGGCGCATTGACTGTAACTGAATATGAGCATTGTCATGTGTTCAAGACAGAACGCTTATCAAAAGTGTGAAGTTTGGCGCAGATTGGACATTGCCTTCTTGAGTAACAACAACATCCTGTTTCATTATATTAGCATGCTTTAGCACTTAGCTTAGTATTGCTAGCATGTTTTAACATGTTTCTAGCATGTTTAGAAGTCAATGGTATTTTTAACATGTTGCTAGAACGGCATCAACGTGTTAAACATGACACTTCCTGTTACCAGTAGGTGGCACTATTACTATAACTGAATATTCTCATGTAGATGTGTTCAGGCCATGACTCTTATCAAACGTGTGAAGTTTGGGGCAGACTGGACATTCCGTGCCTGTGTTACAGCAAATTCCTATTTAATTGCAGTATTAGCATGCTTTAGCACTAAGCTAAGTGTTTGCTAGCATTTTTTAACATGTTTCTAGTATGTTGTTAGCATGTTTAGCACATGCTGGAACTTTTTTATATGTTATTAGGAGTCCACAACAGTGTTTAACATGTCACTTCCTGTTGCCAGCAGGTGGCGCTATGACTGTAACTGAATATGAGCATGGTCATGTGTTCAGGACAGAACGCTTATCAAAAGAGTGAAGTTTGGCGCAGATTGGACATTGCCTTCTTGAGTAACAACAACATCCTGTTTCATTGAATTAACATGCTTTAGCACTTAGCTAAGTTTTGCTAGCATGTTTTAACATGTTTCTAGCATGTTTAGAAGTCAATGGCATTTTTAACATGTTGCTAGAACGGCATCAACGTGTTAAACATGACACTTCCTGTTACCAGTAGGTGGCGCTATTACTATAACTGAATATTCTCATGTAGATGTGTTCAGGCCATGACTCTTATCAAACGTGTGACGTTTGGGGCAGACTGGACATTCCGTGCCTGTGTTTCAGCAAATTCCTATTTAATTGCAGTATTAGCATGCTTAAGCACTAAGCTAAGTGTTTGCTAGCATGTTTTAACATGTTTCTAGTATGTTGTTAGCATGTTTAGCACATGCTGGAACTTTTTTATATGTTATTAGGAGTCCACAACAGTGTTTAACATGTCACTTCCTGTTGCCAGCAGGTGGCGCTATGACTGTAACTGAATATGAGCATGGTCATGTGTCCAGGACAGAACGCTTATCAAAAGTGTGAAGTTTGGCGCAGATTGGACATTGCCTTCTTGAGTAACAACAACATCCTGTTTCATTGAATTAGCATGCTTTAGCACTTAGCTAAGTATTGCTAGCATGTTTTAACATGTTTCTAGCATGTTTAGAAGTCAATGGCATTTTTAACATGTTGCTAGAATGGCATCAACGTGTTAAACATGACACTTCCTGTTACCAGTAGGTGGCGCTATTACTATAACTGAATATTCTCATGTAGATGTGTTCAGGACAGAACGATTATCAAAAGTGTGAAGTTTGGGGCAGATTGGACATTCCATGCCTGAGTTACAGCAAATTCCTATTTAATTGCAAAAATAGCATGCTTTAGCACTTAGCTAAGAGTTTGCTAGCATGTTTTAGCATGCTTCTAGTATGTTGTTAGCATGTTTAGCACTTGCTGGCACTTTTTTATATGTTATTAGGAGTCCATAACAGTGTTAAACATGTCACTTCCTGTTGCCAGCAGGTGGCGCTATGACTATAACTGAATATGAGCATGGTCATGTGTTCAGGACAGAACGCTTATCAAACGTGTGAAGTTCGGGGCAGATTGGACATTCCATGCCTGAGTTACAGCAACTTCCTGTTTCATGGCGAAACATCGAAATTTGTCAGGCCGCCGAGGACCCGCCCTTCGACGAAAACTCAAGATCTTCGCAATTTAACGTCGCAAAGGCCTTAAGATTACACTCACCAAATTTGAAGATGATCAGATTAAAACTGTAGGAGGAGTTCGTTAAAGTACGAGGCATGAAAATGGCAAAAACTGCACAAAAATCTGAGAGGAAGTTCAAAATGGCTGACTTCCTGTTGTGTTTAGGGCTATGCTCCAAGAGACTTTTTTGTAGGTATTAGGTGATTACATGTATGTACCGAATTTCGTGCACGTACGTGGAACGTTGCGGGAGGCGCACTCCGTTGAACTTTTATAGGTGGCGCTATCGAGCCATTTTGCCCCGTCCAATTCTGAAACCTATATCAGATGTAAATTTTCGCCAGTTCTGACGCGTGTGCAAAGTTTTGTGAGTTTTCGAGCATGTTTAGGCCCTCAAAAATGCAATTAAATGCGGAGAAGAATAATAATAATAAACAGAGCAATTCCAAGAGGGTCCTCACACCATCGGTGCTCGGGCCCTAAATATAGCTGCGAGCAGCGATTGCGGGCCCAAGCCGGTGGCACCGCCACCCTGGTGCCTTTAGTTACACTAAAGGCACCAGGGTGGCGGTGTCACCGGCTTGTGCCCTCCATCGCTGCTCGCAGCTATATTTATTTATTTATATATATATATATATATATATATATATATATATATATATATCTCAGATAAGTAATATTCTCTGTCTTGTCACTTAAAAAAAAAAGAGATATATATATATATATATATATATATATATATGTATATATTTTTTTCCCCCTATTGAAAACATTGCCTAGGAGGATTATTTCAAATTCCAGAGCAAGCGTTCTCCAAACTTGATGAGAACAATATACATAGCAAGTTTTGTTTCTGTAGATGAATCTAACCCCCCACTTTGGTCAAAAGGTGGCGCTACTGAGCCATTCCAGCACGCCCGTTTCTGAAACTTTGCACATGTCTACTGGCTAATAAATGTGATGTGTCTGTCGAGTTTCATGCAATTTCAAGCATGCTAAGAGTCTCAAAAGCATCAAAAAAGAATATTAAAGTTTGATGCATTGCCATGGCAACAGTATCTAAGATATCAATAATCCTTTCACAGGTCTACATCTGCTGTGTGTCTACAATATACACATAAAGTTTGAAGCAAATCGGGTAAAAATAAGAGAGTGATTTCAAAGCATTTTTAAAGTGACAAACTTCCTGCAGCCAGTTGGTGGCGCTATAACTTTGACTCACAATAGTCATATCCATGTGATCGGCCTCTGACAACGAACACACTGCTGAAGTTTCATCAAGATCAGTTATAACACTTCGTGTTTTTCTTTTCTCGCCAAAAATTTGTTTCCTCGCCACGGCCAAAGCGTTAGAGATATCAAAAATCCGTCCGCAATTTAGCATCCTCAATGTCTTGACTTCATGCTGACCGAGTTTGGAGGCGATTGGATGAATTCTCTAGGATGCGTACATCAAATTCCACGGCATGCGTTTTTCAAACAACCCATAATAGCCGACTTCCTGTTGGGCGGAGCTAATAACTTAGAGTGCGGAAGTTGTTCGGCCCGAAGAGATCTATATGTGTACCGAGTTTCATATTAATTCATGCAAGCGTGTTTGATATATGGACCAAGTTTTCAGAACGTGTTCAAGGGGGCGCTGTTGAGCCCCGCTGCCACCCCGGGTACCAGCTTCAGCCCGGCCCTGATGACCGTGGGTTCTGACCTGTGTGAAAAGTTTCAAGAGTTTTTGAGCATGTTAAGGGCCCAAAAAGCCCCTGAAACCTTGAAAAACAAAGATTAAATTGAATAGACAACAATTAGAAAGTTGTCCGGCTTGATGAGAACAATATACGTACCAAGTTTTGTGATTCTAGGAAAAACTAAGCCCCCAATTTAGCATCCTCAATGTCTTGACTTCATGCACACCGAGTTTGGAAGCGATTGGATCAATTCCCTAGGAGGAGTAGATCAAATTCCACAGCATGCGTTTCCAAACAACCCATAATAGCCGACTTCCTGTTGGGCTGGCGTAAAACTTAGAGCACGAAAGTTGTTCGGCCCGATGAGATCTATATGTGTACCGAGTTTCATATTATTACATGCAAGTGTGTTTGATTTATGGACAAGTGTTCGGATCCTGTTCCAGGGGGCGCTGTCGAGCCCCCCTGCCACGCCCGGGTACCAGCTTCAGTCCGGCCCTGATGGCCGCGGGTTCGGCCCTGATGGCCAAAAGTGCCCGAAAGGTTGACAAAATAATAATAATAATAATAATAATAAATAATCCTACCGGAAACAATAGGGCCTTCGCCCTTTCAGGGCTTGGGCCCTAATAATAATAAACAGAGCAATTCCAAGAGGGTCCTCACACCATCGGTGCTCGGGCCCTAATTATAAAACAGCTAAGGATATAAAGTTACAATCACATGCACGAATAGAAGCATTCAAAAGTTCGTTCCTTCAAATAAACGTCATAAACGAAGTGAATATAAACTGGGAAATACACAGGAGTATATGAAATATGAAATATGGCATGCTTATATTCTAAGTTCAAAGTTTGTGTATGTGTGTGCGTTTAATGTGTGTGTTGGAATGTTGCGCTCCCCGTTATCTCTCTTGCAGAGGAGCTGGATGAGCTGCTGAAGCTTGGTGGTCAAACTTTATGACCTGCCAATGAGATCGGGTTACGGGATGCGATTCCACTGGGAGAAACATTCTTCAAAAATACATTTCAGAGCCAAACACTCGAAGATCATAACTATATGATCAAAACAACACTAATCAAACATGCATACAGGAAGGTCAGGTACAAGTCTGAGTTACATACATTAAAAGGATATTTCTATCCTAAGTTACACACAAAGGATGTTTGTGTGTGTGTGTGTGTGTAATGTCACATAGAAAGGCTTGCGGAGCTCGCAAGAGAATGTTGATTTCAGGTTCTGGTAATACTCCAGGGTGCCATAAAGTGTCGCGAAAGACCATTTGTTGCAGACTAGCAGGAGCCTAAGCATGATCTGTATTTGGGAGTCAGGAGGTTAAAAGCTTTAGTAAGCTTTGCAGAGAATGTGTTTGGAAGAGATTTGCTTAGAAAACACAGAGAGTCTGAATTTGTTAATTCAGACCAAACGAACGAATGATTCAATACGCCTTATTCAGCCTGCCCCCATTTTGATTCCAGAACGAGGCTGTGAGGGGAAACAGGAAATAACAACAACAGGATATGGCCGTGTGGACTAGCAATCTATCGTTTCTTCCTCCCCTTACTATCAACCTAGTGGAGTCATGGGCGGACAAAGACTCAAAAATACCAAGGTCCATCCTCCTGAAGGGATACAGCAATTGGATTGAGGGGTATATGTATATCTTGTAATCTAAGATGGCGGCGCGAGTACATCGCGAGGCTCGCGGTCTCTCCAGATTCTGCAATTTTGCGGTATTTTTCTTGCTCATTTCGGGTCTGTTCGTGCAGAACAGTCGTGCCTTAACATCGTACACCCGATGTGAGCTTTTGGATATTGGTTTGCGAATTTCCGACAGTTTTATGGACAACCTTCGACTCCTTCCTGAGATCGCCAGAACACCCGAGGCTATGCACTCTGCCCGCCCGGGCCGAAGTGCTCGCAGGCGGCGTCGAGATCGTAAACAAAGGCGGGGGAAGCGCGGAGGACTAAGAGCTAAGCTAAAGCTAACACCACACCGGCTCTCTTTACCCAGCATTTTCCTTGCCAATGTACGGTCGCTGTTGAACAAAATGGAGGAGATTCAACTCAACATCACATACAGCAAGAGACTTTTGAACTGTAATGTCCTAATTTTCACGGAAACATGGTTAAACAGCGGAATACCGGACAACGCTATTGAGCTAGCGGGACGCCATACATTCCGGGCGGATAGAACATTAGATGGCTCCGGTAAGACCAGAGGTGGTGGATTGTGCATTTACATTAACAAAGCTTGGTGCACAAACTCTACTATTGTTGGGAGACATTGTTCAGCTAACCTTGAGTTTCTCATGGTTAAATGTAGACCGTTTTATCTACCGCGGGAGTTCACTTCCACTATTATAACTGCAGCCTATATTCCCCCGGATGCTGATGCCAAGTTTGCTATGAAAGAACTTCACGCAGCCATCAGTAAACAACAGACCGTTCACCCGGAAGCTGCGTTTATTGTTGCGGGTGATTTTAATCATTCAAACTTAAAGTCAGTGCTACCGAAATTTCACCAGCATGTTTCCTGTCACACCAGAGGAAACAAAACCTTAGACCAGGTTTACACAAACATGGCTGGAGCTTACGTCGCGACACCCCTCCCCCACCTGGGACAGTCAGATCACCTTTTTTTGTTCCTCACCCCCAAATATGCACCTCTCATCAATCGCGTGAAGCCATCAGTGAAGACCATCAAGGTGTGGCCTGCGGGGGCAGATTTCTCACTCCAGGAAAGGTTTCTACACACAGACTGGAGTATGTTTGCTTCTCAAGCCACCAGTGGCTCTCACACGGACATTGACTGCTACACCTCCTCTGTACTGGATTATATTAATACCACCATTGACAGTGTTACAACCCAGAAGCAGATCACCACATACCCAAATCAGAAGCCATGGATGAACGGGGAAGTGCGACTCCTTTTGAAGACACGCAATACTGCCTTCAGATCAGGAGATGCACAAGCCTATAGCACATCCAGAGCAAATCTGAAAAGGGGCATCAAAGAGGCCAAGCACTGCTACAAGCTTAAGATAGAGGGACACTTTTCCAACGCTGACCCTCGGCGCACGTGGCAGGGCATTCAGGCCATCAGTGACTACAAACCCACTCACTCCACCCCCGCAGCCACTGATGTCAACTTCCTGAACGAGCTAAATTACTTTTATGCTCGCTTTGAAAGAGACAACAGAGAAACTGCCACCAAGCTCAAATCCTCAGCTGACCACCCGCCGATCACACTCTCCTCCACAGATGTCTGCAATGCACTGAGCAGGATCAGCGTGCACAAGGCTGCTGGACCAGACAACATCCCTGGACGCGTACTCAGGGCATGTGCGGAGCAGCTCGCTGGGGTTTTTACAGACATTTTCAACCTGTCTCTTGCCCAAGCAGCTGTACCAACATGCTTTAAATGCACTTCCATTGTGCCAGTGCCAAAACACTCCAGCCCGAAGTGCCTTAACGACTACCGCCCTGTAGCACTCACACCCATCGTAATGAAGTGCTTTGAGCGGCTGGTCCTGGCACACCTAAAAGACTCTCTACCATCCACATTGGACTCACACCAGTTTGCCTACCGTAGCAATAGGAGCACAGAGGATGCAGTTTCCATGGCACTGCACTCTGTGCTCACACATCTGGACAATAAGAACACTTATGCACGCATGCTGTTTGTTGACTTCAGCTCAGCATTCAACACTGTCATCCCAACTAAGTTAATAGCCAAACTTGGAGACCTGGGGATTAACACCTCCATGTGCAACTGGATTTTGGACTTTTTGACCAACAAACCCCAGAATGTTCGATCAGGCTCCAACTGCTCCACGTCCATCACACTCAACACTGGTGTACCACAGGGCTGTGTGCTAAGCCCGTTTCTCTACTCCCTCTTCACCTCCAACTGCAAGCCTGTGTACGGATCTAATTCCATCATCAAGTTTGCGGACGACACTACGGTGATTGGTCTCATCAGCAACAACGATGAGACTGCCTATAGGGAGGAGATCAAGCACCTGGCCACATGGTGCACTGAAAATAACCAGCTCCTCAACACCACCAAAACGAAGGAGCTCATCGTGGACTTCAGGAAAGTGTCAAGAGGCACACACGACACCATCCACATCAATGGAATGGCTGTTGAGCGTGTTGTAGCGACAATGGGTATGAACCAAACACAGACTAATCTTCATCCAGAATATTAATTCAAACTCTCGATGAACCAAGAGGAAGATTTGGTCAGGACTTCGTATCCTCATCCATCTTGTCATGGGGTCCAGGCGCCAACCAGTCGGGCTATTTAAAAGAGCCCCCAGCACTAACACATAACTGGTCAAATGCTAGCTTTGTTGCCAAATTACTGATTGGTTAAGAGAAAGACAGAGACCAAGGTCTGACACAAGAGTCCTCACATTCCAGATTCAACTTAGAAAACTGAAAGCCATGAATCATTCACAGTCTCCAGGAAGTCTGCGGACCAACGACTTTTATTGGTCAACTTCGATAGTTTGCAAGACGGATCGATACCAGCAGATGTTGTTTTCCCCCACAACATTCCTGACCCCTTCCCCCTTAAGACCTCTGAACGAACAAACAGAGTCCGTTTCTCTCTAAACCAGAAAACTGAGATTTTTCCTACAGTATACATAAAACTCATTCAAGAACAATTTTCAATGGACTTACAATCAAACATCATGCAACTACATAACTCTATTTTGTGTCTGCAACTTATATGTGTGTTTAATATGCTTATATACCATATAACTCATGTAATGTTATAACTGTTAGATGTTTGAATGAAAGTGTGTTGTGTTTCATATCAGTATGATCCTATGCTCTTTATTCAAAAGATGGCTTGATTGAAATCTGTGTAAAATGTTTCGTATTCTTATAATACTGATCATGTCTAAACTGTGGCATCTGTTCTCTCTGTTAGCAAGAAAACCCCCCAGATAAGATAATTTACCATCAGAACTGAAAAGAACGCCACCTCCTAAAGTTAGCCAGTGTCTAATTGGCCAGAACTCATCCTTGGAGGTTGGACAACTTTGAGTTTAAAATCTTAGACCCAAAACAAAGTTCGCTCTCTTAACTCTCTAACTCTCTCTGCTCTCTAACTCGGCTCGTTCAAAATGTTCTGATAGAGAAGAGCTCTGCTCTCTCTGTTCTCTGCACTCTGCTCTCTATCTCTGGGTTCACCCCCAAGAAACGCTCTGCTACCACTCTCAAGAGAGATGGGCAGAAAAAGGATGAAGATCTCAATCAGACGAGTAACCATGTAAACGCAGAGACAAAGAACCCAAATTAAGATCAGAAGAACGGGTTCAACAGTTTTATTCAAGCCATCTTACTACTCTCGTCTAAGTTGTGTTTTCTTTTCTAAGTTTTCCTTTATTTTCCGTTGTGAGTCTCGGTTCTAAGTTAAGTTTTGCGACAAGATTTCGAGCCATGTGTCTTCTGCAAAGCCAGCTTCAAACAAAGACTTTCATTCCGCCAGCACACCACGTGACTGGCCGCCCCAGACCCAGGCACAAGGACACCAGCCAATGAACGGACCGGGAAAACCCCTTTGACGCTCAACAAAAGGGAATCCCCAAAAGCAAAGACCAGCAAGTATACCTCCAGACTAAAACTGAACTGGTGTAGGCTACTGATATAAATTTAATAACCTGTCTAAGAAACGATAGAAGGGTTAAATTAATGATTTAAGGTTCGTTCCAGGTCATGCCTTATAAGTGCAGAAACTTGTGATTTCATCATCTCACTCTTAAACTCACTCTTAAAACTTAATCTTTCCTTACTCTTTTTCCTTCTGCAACTCGTATGAATGTGTGTGTGTGTGTGTGTTTGTGTTAGATATTAGCTTTTATGTTAGTATATAATCAATAAAGTATTGTTTGTATTTGAACAAAGAGATTACTTGTGTAAATTTGCTTAATACATTTTATTGTCTTGAACTTCGATCTAAGCTACCGATGCTTTTACCCGTGATTATTTCTTAATTTATTGTTAGCTGGGGATTAATTCTTTCTTGGCCAGGAAGATATTATATTTCCTAGAGTTAATAACTGTTTATGCTTTCTGTTCATGGGATGAACTGATGGACTAATCATACAATTGATTCTGCTACAGTAAATTCTGAAAATAATAAAAAATAATTAAAATATTTATTATTGATCATAATCCGTTATGAATAATAATTAATTATATTTATACGTGGGCGTATAAACGCTGCAGTGTCTCCAGTTTCAAGTTCCTGGGGACCCACATCTCGGCGGACATGTCCTGGACAACCAACACCTCCTGCCTGGTCAAGAAGGCTCACCAGCGCCTTTTCTTCCTGAGGACACTGAGGAAGAATCAGCTTTCCTCGACTATCCTGGTGAACTTCTATCGCTGTGCAATAGAAAGCATCCTGACCAACTGTGCAACAGTGTGGTATGGGAGCTGTTCTGTTGCAGAGCGCAAGGCACTGCAGCGGGTGGTGAAAACCGCCCAGCGCATCACTGGGACTCCACTACTTGCCATCGAGCACATCCAGAGGAAACACTGTCTGCATCGAGCTCGCAGCATCCTTAAGGACTCCTCTCACCCAGCCCACAGACTGTTTTCTCTCCTGCCCTCCGGCAGGTGTTCCAGGTGCCTCCGGACCAGGACCAGCAGACTAAAGAACAGTTTTTTCCCCAGAGCTGTCTCTTTATTAAACTCTAACCCTCATTGATCCCACTCCCCTCATATACTGATTGACTCTCCTCTCCCTCCTCACACCTGCCTCCATTTTGTTATTTGCAATTATAGTATTTGTTATTATAGTAACAACTGTTTACATATGCATCTTGCACTACTTACCTACTTACCTTGACTGGAATATGCTCAATTTGCACTGTCGACTGTTATTTACAGTACCAATTGTTTACATATACATTTGCAATACCGTACTTTAACTGTAATATGCAATTACATTCCACTGCACTTTTACTCGGATAGCTTCTGTCCAAACTTTATTTGCACTACTTAATTCCATTGTTATACTGCTCATCTTAGCCTAACTTATTACATATATCTATCTGTAAAACTCTGTTTATAGTAATAGCCATCTATATATTATGCTCACATTCTGTTTATAGTAACAGCCATCTGTATATATATTCATAGTACATATTCACCTGTATACTCTGTTTATAGTAATAACCATCCGTATATTATGTTCACTGTACATATCTATCTGTAAAAATTCTGTTTATAGTAATAGCCATCTGTATATTATATTCAGTACATATCTAGCTGTAAATTCTGTTCACAGTAATAGTTATCTGTATATTATATTATCTGTATATTATATTCATAGGACAAATCTATCTGTAAAATTCTGTTTATAATAGTATTTAACTCTATATTTATTCAGTACATATCCATGTCCTGCACTATGGAACCACTGTATATCCTGCACTTGCTGCTATTGCACTTCTGGTTAGACCTAAACTGCATTTCGTTGCCTTGTACCTGTACTTGTGTAATGACAATAAAGTTGAATCTAATCTAATCTATATCCACGATGTTGAAGGTAAAATCTACTTTTTTCAGCTTTCTTGTGCGGTTAGCTTAGCGAGCTGACAGAGCTAATATTGCCGAACGGGCTAGTAAAATTATGCTGAAAGTATGTACCGATTGTATATGTGATGACAATATTAGCCAATTCAAAAACAGTTAGCAGCTAACTGTAGTATTTGATGTATGTGATACCTGTGGTTTACAGTGAAGAGAAACGAAGCAGGCTGTAGTGTTAGGGCCCGGTCCTTTCGCTCGATGCGAAAGAACGAGGTACCTTACACCATGAAGGTATTCTGTATTTTTGTTTGCAATGTTCTGCAACCTCCATGTTCAGGATGGTTCATATGAAGTTCAAGGTTTTAAGTTAGTTTTTTTCAACCTTTTGTGTTGGTTCATACTAAATACCAGGTGTTTCGGGTATAACGAGTCATAACAGAGTGTACAGGTGATATGAATATATGTTATTTATATGGATAAGTGGTTGTTCCAATTTAAGTACATTTGTTTATACAAGTTAGTTGAAAAAAAAACAGGTTAAGCTTAAACCTGCTAACGTTATCATGTTCCAAAACATAAACTATCAGCTTAACCATCCAATTGTATTAGTAGCCTACGTTATTACTTTGAAAAACACTGGTATTTGGCAAGTCCTGAAATGTTTCAAGAATCCACCCCTTCAGTGCTAATACTGACTTTGTTACTAACAATGTTTTTTGCTGTTTTTTTGCAGGTGGATCTGTCTTCAGAAAGCCCATATATCCAAGACACCCACTGCACTTGTAAAGCAGGATTGGGGCACTGCAACCACTTACTGGGACTACTGTACACACTGGCTCACTACCTAAAAATGGGGCACAAATCTGTACCGCCCAGAGCAAGTAAAACATCTTTGCCTCAAACATGGCATGTGCCATCAAGAACATTAGGACTGAAGCCAAAGTGTATCAGCAGAATATCAGTTTCTAAAATAAAACCACCAAATGCAAATCCCAAAAGAGTTAACCGGACGAGTGCTGGAATTCTCCCAAATTGTTTATTGCCCAGTCCCTCTTCCATTGCCCTGTGGTGAATTTGAAGATAAATTGAGGGAAAATCTAAAAACATTAGGAAGCAGAAGCCACATGTTAAAATTATTAACAGCTGGAAAGCAACAGAAAGAAGTGGTCTCCACAGAGTTTGGTGAGCTACCTTTAGGGTCTGTTTTAACCTACCAGTTACCCCAGCAGACAGTGTCCTTTGAAGAGCACCCTACACTGCCTCTGCCTCCTCAACCATGGTCCTACACAACTGTTTTAAACCAGAGAGAACCTGATTTCTATGGAGGTTTGATCATTACACCAGAGGAATCACTACACCTGGAAAGTGGAACGAGGGACCAAAGCAGCACCACTTGGCATCGACTACGTGCAGAGAGGATTACATCAACATCTTTCAAGCAAGTCTGTGGTAGAGTTAAAGACTTTGAAAAGTTAGCTGCTAACATGACTGCTAAACAAACAGTTCAAACAACAGCAATGAAAAGAGGCATACAACTTGAACCTGTTGCTGCTGCAGATTATGAAGCACACACTGGAAACAGAGTGTTCCCTTGTGGCTTAATAATTAATCATCATGCCCCACATCTAGGAGCCTCTCCTGACAGGAAAGTAGTTGACCTGGCAGCGGATCCAGTCCACGGACTTCTTGAGATAAAATGCCCAAACAAAGACAGTTTCAAAGACTGCTCATATTTGAGAAGTGCAGCAGGGAACTACACTTTAAAAAAGACCCACGAGTACTACTATCAAGTTGTTGGACAAATCGTGAGCTTAGAATTATAAGGTTCTATCTCCGTTTAGGGTAGTTCTGAGATATTGAGCATCAAAGTTTTTACATCCCAGCTGGCAAAACTGTTATGTAGTATAATCTACTATTATAGCTCAACAAGACCATCACCCTACAGGTACTTTGAGGATAGAATATCAAAATCCTGGCACATTTGGAAATGGGATTTTTTAAGATGGCCCAAATGGAGATAGAACCTTATAATTCTGAGAGCTCTGATTCTGTTTGGAATTATAAGGTTCTATCTCCACTTTTACAAATAAAACCCCACATTTCAAAGAATAAATGTTTATAACCATTGATTTTAATCAATTTATAATACAAGCACACAGCTTGATTGGATTTTTGATTTTGATTGGATATTGAATCTACTGGAGACAGAACCTTATAATCCCAACTCGGTTTATGTTTTTGTGAGATAGAACCTTTTTATTTGATTAATTATTAATAACTACCTAATTTTTTTTTTTTTTTTACAAAAATAACACCACACAGGCATTAATAGACACCTAATGGATCAGATTATGTCAAAAACTCAATTTCGACCAAAAGTGGAGATATAACCTTATAATTCTAAGCTCACGAAATGGGGATTAGTGGGTTTACATGGTGTGATTTTTTAGTAAAATGTAAAAATGATAACCACATTGAACGCATCTATTTCAACAGAGATGAATGGGAGGAGATGAAGGGTAAGCTTGATTTTTTCTTTTTCAGCTGTTTCTTACCTGCTTTGTGCAACAAGAGAGTGTAAACAGAATCAAAACCAAAACGACCTTGTGCTATGCATTGTAATGCAGGAATATTCTTAAAGGGATAGTTCACCCAAAAATGAAAATCCTGTCATCATTTACTCACCCTCATGTTGTTACAAACCTGTATGAGTTTCTTTCTTCTGCATAACACAAAAGAAGATATTTTGAAGAATATGGGTAAACAAACAGTTGATGGTAGCCATTGACTTACATTGTACCCATATTCTTCAAAATATCTTCTTTTGTGTTCTGCAGAAGAAAGAAAACTCATATAGGTTTGGAACAACATGAGGGTGAGTAAATGATGAAAGGATTTTCATTTTTGGGTTAACTATCCCTTTAAATGTAAATTATATTGTTGTATTTTTTTTTTTAAGTACATGATTTTTCATCTTTTACTTATCCGCTTTAGTGTAAATGTGATCAAACAGTCAAGTAAAATGCAGAAATGTTCTTTGTTTTAAAATATATATTGTTGTATTCTGTCAAATACTCACCTTATGTCATTACCTTCTGTCTGTGAAACAATATTTTTAAATGTACATGATTTTTCATCTTTTACTTATCTGCTTTAAAGTGTAAATGTGATCAAACAAATCAAACAAGTTTAATGCAGAAATGTTCTTTATTGTTTTTAAATATTTATATTTTCAATTATAATATTATTCTCTCATATGTTTTTATATAATTCTTAAATGCAAAATGTAAAAATGTTAATAGAGAAATGTCTTTTCAAAGAAAGATAAATTAAAAGGTAAACGTACTCAAATACTAAAATGTGTATTCTTATGTCCACTTACAGGGATAGTTACAGGAAACTCACTTAAATCCATGTGCACTATGTCTGTGTGACCTTTAAATGTTCATTCAAACACTCAGAAAACGTACTCGGTTACTAACGTAACCTCGGTTCTCTCTAGAAGAGGGAACGAGTACTGCGTAAGATATCTTACGCTAGGGGAAAATCCTTTTCCGCGAGATATTGAAGCCAAAAATTATCCTTAATTTTGTAATAATGCAAAACGCGTTGCAGCAGCAATGCAGACATAGGCGAGACAGCTCGCGCGCCTATTGGCTGCTCTGCGGCAACTGCAGCAGCCTATCGAGCGAGGCCTGGCGTGACGTCAAACCCAATCAGGGCACTTCGCGCCCGCTGCGTCACGTCCCGCCGAAATGGGCGTGGTCTAGGCCTATAAATATCGCTCGCAGGCAGCTATTATCTGGTTTTTCATCATCGAAGCAACCAGAGCGTGTGCATGCACGGCAAGATACGCAGTACTCGTTCCCTCTTCTAGAGAGAACCGAGGTTACGTTAGTAACCGAGTACGTTCTCTTACGAGAGGTCTCTCGTACTGCGTAAGATATCTTACGCTAGGGGACCCAATGTAAAACGCCGTGCATGCTGAGATCTGACACCAAAGACCCAAGGGCGAAAGCCCGGGGTACATATAGTGCACAATCACTCAGGGAACTCACAGGGAGTCCGGGAAGAGGGAGGGGTGCAGCCTCACTTTTCCACATATAGTAGCGTCGATGGGACGCGAATTTCATCATACAGACAGGGCGGGGTACGGCCTGAACTGATGGGGAAAATGTGGGTCTTACACAGTTTGCCCAGCTTTATACTGTCGAACATTGAGCTGTGCTCAGCAGACGCAGCATTCTGAGCTGATCGCATCAGGTCAGATAATACTGGTAAATTTAGACCGACAGCAGCCTGGCCTGCAGGGCGGGAACCTCTAGGTTATAAAACCTTATAAATGTAGACGGGGAGGCCCAGCCTGCCGCCATACAAATATATTGCAAGGCAATCCCACTTGACCAGGCCCACGAAGAGGCCATGCCTCTCGTGGAGTGCGCTCTGACACCCAATGGGCACTGCATGCCCTTGGAGGCGTATGCCAGCGCTATAGCATCAACTATCCATCTGGATAGGCTCTGTTTCGACGCGGCTAGTCCCTTAGAACGTCCGCTAAACGAAACAAAAAGCTGCTCCGTCTGTCTGAAAACAGACGAGCGAGACACATAAGCTCGTAATGCCCAGACTGGGCAAAGGAGGCTCGCGTCTCTTTCCTCATCAGGGACCGGTAGGGCTGACAGGGAGATAACCTGCGTCCTAAACGGTGTGTTGAGGGATTTTGGAACATAACCGTGCTTAGGTTTGAGTATAACTTTTGAGTCATTGGGCCCAAACTCCATGCACGCCTCGCTCACAGAGAGCGCGTGCAGATCCCCTATGCGCTTCACTGAAGCGAGAGCCAGCAAAAACACCGTCTTGAAAGACAGGTGTTTCAAATCGATTGACTGTAAAGGCTCAAATGGCGCACCTTTCATGGCTTCCAGAACCGTAGAAAGGTCCCATACGGGGACTGAGGGAGGTCTGGGAGGATTCAGTCTCTTAGCTCCTCTAAGGAAGCGGATGACTAAATCGTTCCTTCCTATTGACTGACCAAGCGTTGTTTCTGAGAACGCTGCTATAGCCGCCACATAAACTTTGAGCGTGGAGGGGGCCCTGCCCCCATCCAACAGCTCTTGTAGGAAGGAAAGCACCTCCGTCACACCACAGTTTGTGGGTGACACACCACGGGCTGTGCACCAGCCCGAAAACACCGACCATTTCGAAGAATAGAGTCGTCTTGTAGACGGAGCTCTAGCCTGCGTGATCGTGTTTAATACTCCTTTAGGGAGTCCAACATGTACCCGTTGATGGCCCAGACATGAAGGGACCATAGTTCCGGGTGAGGATGCCAGATCGAGCCGCGGGCCTGTGAGAGGAGATCTCTCCCCATTGGTACTGGCCACGGGGCAGTACTTGCTAACTGCATCACGACTGGGAACCAAGGTTGGTTTTTCCAGAACGGTGCTACCAGCAGTACTGAGCATCCTTCTTCCCTGATCCGTTCTATCACCTGAGGCAGGAGAGAGACGGGGGGAAAAGCATAGAGCGGGCGGCGGGGCCACACATGGGCCAGCGCGCTCCTGCTCTTGGAGAAAAATTCTTGACAGTGAGCGTTTTCTTGAGACGCAAACAGGTCCACTTCCGCTCTGCCAAATTTCTTCCACAGCAGATGGACTGTCTGTGGGTGTAGAGACCACTCGCCTGCCGGAACATTGTTCCTGGACAGTCTGTCCGGTCCTATATTCAAGATCCCTGGCACGTGCGCTGCTCTGAGCGAGCGCAGGTTGCACTGAGCCCATACCAGGAGGCGTTCTGCCAGCCTGTGCAGTTTCTCGGATCTGATGCCGCCCTGGCGATTTATGTAGGACACCACAGACATGTTGTCCGAACGGACCAAGACGTGGTGACCTTTTATTTGGGGACAAAAACGCGTCAGCGCGTTGTCTACTGCCAGCATTTCGAGGCAGTTTATGTGCAGGAGCTTCTCCCGTTCTGACCACTGGCCGAAGAACGGTCTGCCCTCGAGCAGCGCTCCCCATCCCGAGGTGGACGCGTCCGTGGACACCACTTTCACCCTCGAGGAAGTCCCCAGGCTTACACCTGATTGGTACCAGTCGTTCGCTTTCCAGGGTTTCAGAGCTGTAACGCACTTCTGATTGACCCTGAGGCGAAGCAAACCGGGTGCCCACGCTTCGCGTGGGACTCGCGCTTTCAGCCAAAACTGCAGCGGGCGCATGCGGAGCAGACCCAGCTGGAGCACTGACGATGCTGAGGCCATGAGACCTAGCATCTTCTGAAATCTATTGAGCGGGACAGACGCGCCGCAGCGAAAAGAGTTCGCTGTGCGTCGAATGTCTACCGCGCGCTGTTGTGATAGTCGCGCTATCATGGATAGTGAGTCCAGTTCTGTGCCCAGGAAAGATATTTTCTGACTGGGTGACAGGGAGCTCTTCGCCCAATTGACACTCAGACCCAAATCCTCGAGGTGATCGAGTAAAATGGTCGTGTGTTCTATGAGCACTGCGCGAGATTGCGCTAGAATCAGCCAATCGTCCAAATAGTTCAGCACTCGCATGCCTCTCATTCTGAGGGGTGCGAGCGCCGCATCCATGCACTTCGTAAATGTACGGGGTGCTAGGGACAAACCGAACGGCAGGACTGTGTACTGATATGCCTGGCCCTCGAAGGCGAATCTCAAATATCGCCTGTGACGTGACGCTATCTGTATTTGAAAATACGCGTCTTTCAGATCTATTGACACAAACCAATCTCTTTGGCGAATCTGCACAAGGATTTGCCTGGTCGTGAGCATCCTGAACTGTCGCTTCACAAGCACTTTGTTCAGTTGCCTTAGATCTAGTATGGGTCTGAGACCCCCGTCTTTTTTCGGTACCAGGAAGTATCTGCTGTATAGCCCTCCTTCGCTCTGAACTTGAGAGAGAGACTCTATGGCCCCTTTGCTCAATAGTTTCGTCACTTCGGCTCGAAGTAGATGTGCTACTTCTGTTTTTACCGTGGTCTCGACGCGCGCCACATGGCGACGAGGGCGTCGGCGAAAACTGCAGCGAATAGCCTCTTTCTATAATGTTCAGCACCCACTTCGAAACCCCGGGTAGCTTTGCCCATGCGTCTGCATGGATAGCTAGGGGTTGAATACGAAGCGCGCTCCGCTCGCTCAGCGATGGAGAAGCTTCGGTGTGCTGTAACACAAGCGTGGCGCTCGTGACATTTGAGGCATGGGGCGCGCTGATGACAGCGGGCAGATTGCCCGCGCTCGACTCCTCTGCGGTGGTTAACCGCGAGGGGGAGGGCTGGGCGGTTCCCGTGGGAACTGTCATGTCTATGTGTGGATGTGGGCGCGGGACAGCGGGCACATTTATCACACCGAAAGCATCGTTCGCTTGCGTGAAGCGAGTGCACGTTGGTTTCGTTTTTTACAGAAACCGTGAGACATGCATAACGTGGTGTTAGTAGGCACATTCACCATGTTTGAAGCGCAATCGGTCTGAGTCGATTCATGTGCGCGAGCCCTGTGTGACGGGCTGTGCTTGTGTGTAGAGATGGGCACTGGGCAGTGGGCATTCTTCTTACACATAAAGCACCATCGGCCGTGGCCGGGACACCAGAAAAATTCACACTTATGGGATTTATCTGGGTAGCCGTAAAAACGGCGTTTGTGTGCAGGCAAGCGGGTGACAGAACCGACTTGTTTACTGCAGGATACACTGGAACAGTCACATTTACTGGAACTGAACGAGCGAGAAGTTGCCATAGAAACAGAGAGCGTCAACATGCTGGCGTTTATTGCAGGCCTGCGTGCATTACAACAGGCTTGTTCACTGCAATATTGACATTTCCAGTCGCCTGAATTCCAGAGGGGAATGGGAAATGTATAGGAAAAAGGAGGTTGGTCCGTCCGCAGTGGGACCAGAAAAACTCCCTTTTTTCCTTACGCCAGTGACGCACGGAACACCATAGAAACGGTGTTTGGGTGCAGGCGAGCGGGTTGTACAACGCGCTCGTTGGCTGCAAAATACACATCTGCAGTCGCCTTTTCAGGGAACTGACAGAGCGAGCATTGACGGCATAATTTTATCTGCCGGTAGACCCGGGGATCGAACGCGGGTCTCTCGCGTGCAAAAACCTGAGAGTCTGCCACTGGGCCACAGGGGGAGACACATTGTAACTCAGTTAGCGCGAGTATTATAAGAGAGCGTCAACGTGCTGGCGTTTGTTTGCAGGCATGCGTGTATTACAACAGGCTTGCTCACTGCAATACTGACATTTCCAGTCGCCCGAACTTCAGAGGGGAATGAGAAATGTACGAGAAAGAGGAGGTCGGTCCGTCCGCGGGGGGACCAGAAAACGCTCTTTTCTCCTTTCGCCAGTGACGCACGGAAACCATAGAAACGGTGTTTGGGTGCAGGCGAGCGGGTTGTGCAACGCGCTCGTTGGCTGCAAAATGCACGTCTGCAGTCGCTTTTCAGGGAACTGACAGAGCGAAGCATTGGCGGCATAATTTTAACTGCCGCTGGACCGGGATTCGAACTCCGGTCTCTCGTGAGAAAAACCAATGATTCCGCCACTGAGCCACAGGGGGGGAACGCAAAGATTTTCGGATGCACGAGCATATAAGAGCGTCACATGCTTTCTTCGGCGTATGCTTGCAGGCGCGCTTGTATTAAAACAGGCTCGCCTGCTGCAATATTGATATTTCCAGTCGCATGATCAGGGAACTGGTAATATGTATGAGAAATTGAAGGTCAGTCCATCCTCGGAGGGACTAAAAACACACCTTTCTCCTTTCGCCGGTGAGTGACGCATGAATGGGGCGCAGAAGGCAGGGTAGCTTTCTTATAACGTAAAGAAAAACTAACCCCGACCGTCCGCTTCCAGCCTCCCTTGTGAGCGGCGCAGTTTGCGCGGCTTGAACAGAGGGAGAGAGAAAGCTAGCCCTGTGACCGCCCGCTCCTGACATCCTCTGTGAGCGGCGCGGTGTGCGCGGCTCGAACAGAGGGAGAACAGGTATCGTCCCCCAAGCAGGCAAGGCAAGCGGGCGAACCGGCAAGCTTTGCGGGTTGGGGGGGGGGGGGTGGGGGGGGGGGGGGAGGAGCAGTCTCGGAGAAGGATGCCAGGTGAGTCCTCAGAGTCACCATAGGCAGTACCTAACTCGCAGTGAGGGCAGTCGCCGTCAGCGAGTGCGAGAGCTGCGTGATCAGGAAAAGGGGCGTCTTGAAAAAGATGCCCAGCTCTTTTAGTGCAATGGGAGTGTGTGTCGCGGCGGCGAGCGCACACACACATACATAAACACAGTAGCAGAGAAAGGATATAATGCCGGAAAGCGCAGCAGGAAGGCAAGGAAGGCGGCGCGGCCAGCGACTTCAGTGACTCGTCCCGCTGAAGGTGCTCTCTTTCAGACGGCGCGGCTTCTTATCCAGCTCCAGCGATGCGTGTGCTTCGCTTGAAGGATGAAAAATCAGATAATAGCTGCCTGCGAGCGATATTTATAGGCCTAGACCACGCCCATTTCGGCGGGACGTGACGCAGCGGGCGCGAAGTGCCCTGATTGGGTCTGACGTCACGCCAGGCCTCGCTCGATAGGCTGCTGCAGTTGCCGCAGAGCAGCCAATAGGCGCGCGAGCTGTCTCGCCTATGTCTGCATTGCTGCTGCAACGCGTTTTGCATTATTACAAAATTAAGGATAATTTTTGGCTTCAATATCTCGCGGAAAAGGATTTTCCCCTAGCGTAAGATATCTTACGCAGTACGAGAGACCTCTCGTAAGAGAACTTTGTTCATTCAATACAGTGGACCATGAAAATTTGTGAGTATAGCACACACTGTCCAGAGCTGATTTACAGAACCAGCCAATGACAGAGGAATCACCCGATCAAAAATGTGAAATTCCTTAATTCGTTGAATGGCCCGTTCAATGTGGATTCTCAAACGAGCTATGTTTTGGGTGCGTGCAAGTTCCTCATTGTTGAACTGCCCACTTTGGCCAAGAAAGGGTGGGATAACTAGTGTGGCATGAATTTCATCCAGTAGGTCTTTAATTAAAAAACCTTTGTCCACCATCACTGCATCGCCCTCTTGAAGAAGATCTAGAATGCCAGATGATTTGGTTATCTCTTTATCAGAAATGCATCCTGTGTAAAGACTGCTTACAAAAGTCATGCTTCCATCAGGTGAAATTCCAACCAGAGACTTGAGTGTTGTTGTGCCTTTGTAGTGTGAATAAGTTTCGGAGTTCAGTACCTTTGAGCTGGCTGTTTGGACTCGAATTTCAGTACAGTCTAAGATGACTCTGGTTTTGGGGTAGAGAGTCTTAAAATGATCTGGCATTAGCTCATCAACTGCAGCTCTACTTGGCCATATTGGCAGACTCCCCAACATAAAATACAAATAATTTGCCCACGTAACACAGGTTCGACTAACTGTACTTTGTGAAACATTGAAACGCACAGCAATATCTTGTTCAAGAAGGCCCTGTCTAATGCGGCAAAGGAACATGAAAAACTGATTAAACAGTGAGAGATGTTGTGCTTGGAATCCACGCCTCAGTGTATGTTGGTTGGTTGCACTAATTCTTTGCACTTGAGCCCATGAGGCCATGCTCTCTGCTGTGGGCTGTAGAGCCAAGAAAACAGCTTCTAAAGTGTCATAGTCGGGGAATCCTGTGTAAAACTGGACGAGTTTTTGATTACGTGAGAAATGTTGTATACCAAATTGTTGGTTTTTGAGCATTTCATTCTCAGCAGATAGACGAGAAATTTCCTCCCGTAACGCCACAAGTTGCTCCTCAGAAGTCATGGGCTCCACAGAGTAGTCATGATCGGGGTGAGGCATCTCTGTAGCATGACTGTAGATTGTTTTAATGCAGTTAAACAATACATTTGCAATGTGTTTACCACATTGAGGAGTGAAGCAGGGCGTCGTCGTAGATCAACCAAACGCAGGTCGTTTGTGAGGCTGCTGGTTCTGACGTTCATGTGCAAACACTGCATGAAAATTGGGATTTCCGACCCCGTAAACGGCCGTAAATCTCCCTAATTTTCGGCAGTTAACGACAATTTACAGCCTGTGAACGTCGCGTTCGTCTGTGCCGAATATTGTCGGAAACGAACCATGACGTATGCAGAGCGCTCGCGCCGGAGGTGTGAATGGCTCTAATTACCATATGAATAGCAGCTCCCGCCAGAGAAAGGCTTGAATTTCCTCACTCACTATTGGTTGAACCCACGTGGTTTAAACAAGAAAAATCACTCGTGATTGGTTGGCAGATCTGTTACTATTGGTCACCCTCGCTCATTATAAATTCAAAAAATTATAATATTCATATAAATAATAATATATAAAATATTTTTTTATATTCATAATATGCTATTCTGTGGTATATTCATGTCATTGTTAACCTATGGACTACACTATTATTACCATCAAGGACATGAATTTATAAAGGAAAGGAAAATTTGCCAGGGACATGCTGTTTATTCAAAGAAAGAGCTTTATTAGCACAAACACAAAACAATATACACCTATGTACAAAGCATAGATCATCTGCACACACAACAAATTGGAAGCTCAGTGTCTGTTTTCATCTTCGGAGCTGTAGGTGACTAGCGGCGTTCTCTCTGAATTCGATCCACTTTGAAAACGTCTGTGGTGCGTTGCCCTGTATTTAGGAGTCGCCTCTAATCTCGACTGCAGCGTAGCACAGAGCTCTGTGAGCTCCTGGCTGGTGGTTGAACTTCATCGGACATCAGATCTATGGTGGCGCACTTCCAAATGCCCACGTCATCCTCACCTAGCACACCGTCTCGCTTCTAGCAGCTGTAAAAACAACCAATACAGACAATCAGTACTGTGATGCACTGTGTATGGACACAAAACATCTATTAATGCACTTGAAAAATAGTCACATTGACTAAAAATCGTACCCTCTTTCTTCTCGCTCGACTCCGAGCTGAACTCTTCACAGCTTCGGCCTGCAATGCCAGATCTGGTTGTTTGTACCTGAAGCTCCTGCGTACTGTCTCGTAGTACGTCTTACAGGCAGCTGGAAAACAATTAAATGAGAGTGATATGAATAAAAACAACGCAAGTCACAGTAAAATGAAACAAGGAGAAAATAGTAAAAGTTACTTACAATGTCGTCATGATCAGCGTCATGAAAATCTGGACTTGCAGACATAGCTCTGAGTAAATGTGAGGTTACGCCCTCGTTATGAGGCGAGGTTACTCTATGGAAACAAAATGTATGATTAAGATCGTAAACTATAACGGATCTATTTTCTTATACAAGAGAATGAAAGCATATTCTTTGAATCTTACCTTTAAAATGTTTGTAAGTTTTTAAGAAAGTAAAAAAATAAAATAATGTAAGATTCTTTTTTTTTTTTTTTCTTGCCCCAGTTCGTAGCGCCCACAATTTGTCTCAGAGTTGTGAAGATGGCATACTGCTTCCTGTAAATTACATGATTATTTACAATTATTAAATAAATAATAGCCATCAATCCCATGACCTCTTGCTTTATGATGAAATCATGAAAAACAGAATATTCTTACATTTCACAAGGCCTGACAAAATACAAAAGTGACCGATGAGATGAATACTTACTGGGTGTCAACAGGTCTTTGCTCAGAGGTGCGCTAGCATCTTAAGGGCGAAAAAAACAAAGAATATTCTAAGCAATATAATATGCTCTTCTAAGCAAGACTGTCTGAAACATGTCATTAAGCCAATAAAATAAACTGTTACCAAACTTGATTCTCAAGCAGTAAGTAAAGACCAATTTATAGTTATGCGTCGACCTCCCGCTGTAGCTACAGAGTAGGCTGTGTACATAGCGTACCCTTTAGCACACCCTGACGTGCACCTCTCCCAAAATGTAACAATGCGTCAATTTTACGTGGACGGAAGCGCTGTGATTGGTCTAGAACGCCTCCCTCGGGTTTCACAGGCTTCTTTCTGCATGTGTAATTGTGCGTCAACAGGGACAACAATGCAGAAGTATAAATGAAACAGTGTAGCCTATAGCGTAGAGGCTCGGGCTTCGGTCTGACGCAAAAGTATAAATCAGCCTTAAAGGATTAGTTCACCTCAAAATGAACATTTCCTGATAATTTACTCACACTGAGTGACAAGATATCCATGTCTGTCTTTCCTCAGTGGAAAAGAAATTAAGTTTAAGGAAAACATTTCCATATTTTTAATGGCATATACTTTAATGGCAACCAAAGATCTCAATGTTCCAAGACGGTTCAAATGTCCGTCTCAATGCAGCTTCAGAGTCTCTACACAATCCCAGTCGAGAAATCAGGTTCTTATCTAGCAAAACCATCTGTCATTTTCTAAAATTATATATACACATTTATGTATTTTTTAAACAATTGTTTGTCTTGTGCTAGTCTGCTGGCATTACAGACATTTGAACCTTCTTTGAACATTGGGATTGTTGGTTGCCATTAAAGTCCAATCTCTGTAGAAAAATACTGAAATGTTATTCCTCAAAACTAAATTTATTTTCCACTGAAAAAAGAAATAAAGGTTGGGGCAACAGATAAAGTGAATACTCACTGGAAATTTCCTTGCGCTGAAATCTGGCTGCACATTTCTCCGGGTCAGAGAAGGCTTCCACAAGACATTCAAAGTTTGACTTAGAGTCTGAAACACATGAGTCAGCCAGTAAGTACGGTCATGTTGCCTATACTAAATTAATAATGTAATACTGGAGTCATTACTACGCTTAATTAAGAGTGAGAAGAACCTACTCATCTTGAATGGACAAAATAAAGCGAATGTTTTTGTCTCATCTTTCCATAGAACATTTGAAAAGTAACTGAAACTACTGGAGCTTCAAACGGGCAGAGGGACGACCAGACTCTGACCATAGAACGCTGCCCGTTTGAAGTTCCAGGAGTGTCAGTTACTTTTCAAATGTTCTATGGAAAGATGAGACAAAAACATTCGCTTTATTTTGTCCATTCAAGATGAGTAGGTTCTCACTCTTAATTAAGCGGCTTAAATAACTCTGACCAGCACTGTATATATTTAAAATAGATTATTCACAAGCAGTAAAAAACTACTTGTCTTGAATGGAGTGTGACTTTGTGCAGAGCAATGTTTTGTGCAGGGGGAAAAGTACTTACCAGGGGCTCGTTCTTCGTACGTCGCTAACTCAGTTAGCTGGATTTGATTGTTGACGATTTGGCATGATCTTGGATTGTTTGGTTCTTCGACGCTCATCCTGGACTTGCTGTCATAGCAACAGGTGCGCAAACTTGAACCTGCTCGGGAGCAGGCTTATTTCATGTAAACAGGATTAGACTGCGGCTTCATAAGCGGAGCTGATACGGGAAGTCCATGGGGAAGTCCAGCGCAGCGCGATAGTGCACTTTCTGAGATTGACATTTTTTTCTCGTGACTCGTGAGATTGTCGTTTACATTATTAATTTGTTGGAAACGCACATTATTTTCGACTTGTCGGAGTCGGGCTTTAACTACAGCACAAACTGTTTGCATTGCCCTATGATTATTTGCGAGTGGCTCTTCCTTTACACTATTGGAGCAGAGAACTTGATGGAAAGTGCTGTCTCTGTCGTGTCATTCGGAGTTTACCTGGCGCTTTTAGGTTTAAAAAACAGTTTTAGGTTTTTAAGACCCAATGTTGTAAAGCAGTTTTTTTAAAGCAGTTTTTTTTTTTTTTTTTTTTTTTTTTTTTTTTGGCTATCATTTTTTATGAAGATCATGCAATCATGACCATGCCGATTACAGTATGTCACTCAGGCTTCACTAACGTGATTGGTACCATAGACTATAGGCTTCCATAGACTGCCATCAAGGCCTCAATGAAGGGGATTATGTGAACAGAAAGGGGGTTCACAATGTAAATGTGCAGCCCAGTTACTATTGGGAGTCTTAATATTCCAGATTAATAATATTATATCAAATAAAAAAAGTCAGTTGACTAAAATCTTCCATATCACAAATGTGAAAGCAAAATGGCCAGGATCTGTGCATGACTTAAGAATTTTCAGAGATTCACATTTATGCACATTATTTGAAAGTGGTAAGGAAAGTTCCACAATTAAATATCAAGCTCACTGTATTACATACACTTATGCTGATCCTAACAGAACTGCATTTCTTCATAGGTGATTATGACATGTTCCTGCCTGCAGACAGGTGTTTTATGACCCCATTCCCTGACCCAAACCAGTTACAATGCAGTAGCCAGGACAAGGGCACACAATGAAATGAACTTTGGCTAACTAAAGGGAAGATTTCAGTGTCTGATAAGTCTGAGGTTTGCACACCTGACAGGGCCTGTGGCATTGCTGCATGTGCCATATTACACAACATTGCCCAAAAAAAAACAAAAAAAAAAACTTTTCATTATAATATAATGAAAAGTTTAATAAAAGACCAATATACTTAGTTCCTTGAGTTTTATTTCAATTGTTCTTTGTAAAGAAAAGCCAGTGTTCAAGTGCCTGCAACAAGAGATATTAGACACATGCCTCATGCAACAAATAAAAAGGAAAAGTTGTCTATACACTGCCCACCTGTAGGCCTATGTCTCCTCTGTCTGTGCAGACTCTTCTGTAGGCCTTTCTGTAGATGTGGAATCCTGCAACTTATATTGCTGCCATAAAGCATACAAGTATAAATTAAGTAAAGTTATTTATGCACTTGCAGGTAGGCTAGTTCCTCCATATGACAGTTATCTGAGAGGGTTTATTCACTGTCCAGTGCAATGGAAACAAATGGACATTACAAAGTCTTATACTTTCTTTCCTTTGGAAAGTTATAAAAAAAATGTCCACTTACTGCACATATTTCAGCCACCACTTTCTTGGGAACAGATACAAGTGTTGGTGTATTATGTAAAAGTGCACAAAAGAGGAAAACACAATGTCATTATATGAACTACACTCTGGAAAAATATTTTTACATTAATATAAGTTTATTAGTTTTCACTTTCACAAGTCAAAGCAATTCATCATTACTCAAGATTTAACAGTTGAAATGACTATACAGCCTTAATTTAATGCAGCAAAAATTATTTTACAGTGTAGGCTACTAAGATCTTTTCTTCTTTTTTTTTTTTTTGCTCAGCCTTTTTCTTGGTTGCTTTTATAAACAGCCAACCATTTATTTAACAGTGTCTTTTATAAAAGAGACTATAATATAACAAAAAAATTACCATTATGTAGAATATTTTTGTACTTCACTTTTGTTTGTTCCCATGTTCTAGTGTGGTGACTCTGACATTACAATGAACAAAGTAATTATGCAATTATTCAAATACAAAAATATAGGCTAATAAGTGATAAAAAAAACATCTAACATGGCCACTTCTAACGGATTTAAATTGTCTGCTACTTTTTGCCAGCCCTCTCTCCTGGCTTTTGCAGACTTTGAGGTGTTCCCTGGCGTTTTGCATTAAAACATTAAAATTCCGAATAAACTTCGACTATTAGTTCTTGCTCTGCTGCGGAGAAAAACTGTGCGCGCTCTTTGGCCACGCTGAACAGCCAATAGCAGCGTTGCTGATCAATGTTTCTACTATCGATACATGTCCCCTTTTAACCCAGCGCATGAACGCGCAATTATCTCAGATAACTCAATCCAGCGATACTAATCCTATCCGGCAAGTGTGTTCGAAGAACCGAGTTAGCCAGATCATGATTAGCACGATGATATTATCTTGGATGTGTCATTTGATCTCGGATGTAATAAGCAACGTACGAAGAACGAGCCCCAGGAGTGGACATTTCACTGCCAGGACGCTCCACTTGGCTAGACATGGCACAATCTTTATTAGATAAAACACATGAATAAGCCTGTGACTTATGTTGTACACAACACAATATTATGTTTAAGTTGTCATCAGTAACTTACTCACCAGTATTGTGCAACATGCTGGTGTCCTCAATGGGCTGCAGCTTCCTTCGTACATTATTGAAGGGGGTAACGTTATATCTTGACGCTTATACAGAGGTAATGTAAAATAAAATATATAAAGTTAAAGGATTTAATTTTTAAACTGCAATTATAAATTAAGAGAAAACGATTACCCCTGATATTCTCATCCGAATCCAATAATACTGCAAAATAAAAATAAAATCAATCATTTGTATAAAATTTCAGGCCCAATTTGTATCAACCGATTTTATATTTCAAATGTATAAAATATCTGAAAATAAGAATACCATTTCTAACAGAACCCTCCGATTTTTTTTTGTGTGCTTCCTTGTAACGTTAAGTTAACGTTAAGTTAGATCTAATCACCTCATCGTCCTTCTCCTCTGCCTGGTAACGTTGTTACGTTAGGTGTCACATTCACGACGCACATTTATAAATTAGACAATTCACCTTTAAACCCACCTTGCATCATCTGTGAACCCCGTAGCAAGCTGCTATATGGACAAGCTAACTTAGTTAGCAAAGAGCTAAGTTAGCCAATCAGACTCAGAACTCTATGCCATGCTGCTATCGGTTTACGTGCAGTTTAGTATCCCAAATTGACATATTCTCTCGTGTACAGCTAAAATAACATGGACACTGAACATGAACCATGAGCAGCAAGCTAACTTAAAAAAAAAAAAAAAAGCGCCAAAAGCTAACGAGAAGTTGTTTACACAGAGAGTGCGCGCGCGCGACCGGCTCTCTCTCTCTGGTCGTTCTTTTAGTTAAAACATGCGCCCCGTCACAAACGCAGCCGTTCATCTACATTACTCACCGATCAAATAAGACTTTGGCAGGCGCTAAAACAAGTTCAATGCAGGAAAATTCATGCGTGAGTTTCCATTAGACTCGCACGGTAGCCAGGCAAATGGCGAGCTCAGCTGTTGTTGACGCTGTGTGTGTGCTTCAAGATTATGACGCAAGTGCTAAGATTCCGATTGGCCAAGAGAAAAAGTGCTAAGATTCCGATTGGCCCAGAGAAATGTAAATTATAAGATTTATCCAATAATGTTTCGCAATTCTAGCCTGCATGGCAGTTTACTGTGAGAAACAATACAGAAAATACAGGAATATATAATTGTTTGTGTTTTGTTAGCTTAAGTTTCAGTGTGGATTGTTTGTGTAACCTTTAGACATTAATGAAGATAATTTAATATTTTGTCTAAATCATGCAGAAAACCATCTATCTTTGGATAAAAGCGTCTGACAAATGGATAAATGTAAAATAATATATATTGCCACTGTACACTGTAAGTCCAGATGTTCCTTCATGAACAACAGCCTTTTAAAGTGGATTTTAAATGTGGTTATTCAATTTGTCCCATTTTGTCTGTTTAATAATACTGCTATCACAAAAAGGGCAGTGAAAATTTCTGCAACATGTTATGCATTGCTCCAAAAGTGGTAGCGCTATTCAAACTCCACTGGCTACCTGTCACATTCAGGATTGATTTTAAAATTTTACTATTTGTGTATAAAGCTCTTAACAAACCGGCCCCCCAAAATCTGACCAATCTCCTCTGCCCGTACACTCCATCTCGTACTTTGAGATCCAGTGATCACTGTCTTCTTATCGTGCCCAGATCCAGACTTAAAAAACGAGGCGACTGCACTTTTGCGACTGCAGGCCCAAAACTTTGGAACAGTCTACCCCTCTATATCAGACTAGCTCCCTCAATTTCCATCTTCAAAACATCCTTGAAAACTTATTTATTTTCTCTTGCTTTTAATACCCCTTGACTATGATACAACTATTGCCTTTTTTTTTTTTTTTTTTTTTTTTTTTTTTTATTGTCCTGTTTCTGCCCTGCATTTTATCTATTGCCCTGTACAGCACTTTGGTCAGCCTTGGCTGTTTTTAATTGTGCGTTATAAATAAATATTGTATTGTACTGTATTTTTTTTAGAATTAAGTTAATACCTTTTAGTCACCTGGGATAAAACGCCCCCTGCTACCCTCATTTGCATTTGTAAAGCTCACAGCAGTCTCATTTACATGTTAAAGCATTAGAGGGAGGGGGGTCACGGGGCAAGCAAGTCCCACGTCAATTTCCGACAATTTCCGACAGTTTGCAGTGTTGCCTGTAAATTGCCGTTTGCAGTCGTAAACCTGAACTTCCACGACAATCTACAGCGCCGGTAACTGTCGAAAATCCCACTTTTCATGCAGTGAAATGTGTGTAACGAAAGCTACTTATTTCCTGAGTTAAAATATTTAAAGTTTATAGTGTAACTATTGTTTAACGTATTTTATACTTAATCTTATACTTATGTATAATACTTAAAAATACCCCGATGAAAATGAACCATGCTTTTACTATAGTAAAAGTGTAGTAACCATGTTTCTTTGGTTGGACTGATAAAGTTAACATTTGTACAGCCACAGTATTACTACAAATAAGTCAGACAGAAACATCAAAAGAAATACATAAAAAAGACACTTGCATGACACTGTACTAGAGCCTTTTTATTTATTGTTTTGTAGCCTGCAATGAGGCACTCAGTATCTTCATCGGACCCTACAAGATAAACACGGTACTTTTTTGGCACAACATAAACCCATTAATATTACGAGACGACAAAATATAACTTTAATTAGGGTTAAACATTTGAATTCTTACACTTAAAAACTGAGGGCGCATCTCCGTTGCTGCATCCGACTGCCATGTTTACATCACCATATCATCACCGCAAAGCTCCTCCCTCCCGCACGCAATGGGTTGTGGGCAATATTAGCCGTTAGAGTGTGCATTGATCTGCACTTCGAATTCTAACCGGAAATAGTAGACCATCCGGGTATCTTTGGAATACTCATTTCAACATACTACGATTTGGGACGTACTAATTCTAGTTTCGCATACTATTTAGGACGGATAGTATGCGAATTGGGACTCAGCACTGGAGTACCCCCCAACACTGCAAGTTTTCTTTGCCTCCCTAATCAAACACACCTGATTCAACTCATCAGCGCATTAGTGATGATGAGTTGAATCAGGTGTATTTGATTAGGGAGGCAAAGAAAACTTGCAGTGTTGGGGGGTACTCCAGGACAGGTTTGGGAACCACTGATCTAGACTATTCATGGGTTTCATCAGGTCCCTTTCCACAGGTGTATAAAATCAAGCACCTAGATTATGAATGCAGACTGCATTGTGCTTGATTAATACACCTGTGGAAAGGGACCTGATGAAATCCATGAATATATGTCCAGTTTATTGTTCACTTGATGCATATGCATTTATTACACATTCATTTTCTAGGATAAATTTGTGCTCACCATTCTTCATCACTGCAAAAAATGCTGTTTTTTGTGTTGTTTCCAGTCCAAAAATCTAAAAATTCTTAAATCAAGAAGCATTTACTAGAGAAGTAAAACTACATAAGAAATTCTATTTTGTTTTCAGATAAACAGAAAGTATCTTAAGTGATTTTTGCTTAAAACAAGCTAAATTATCTGCCAGTGCAGTAAGGAAAATAATCTTGTTTTAAGATTATGTTTTTATTAAGTTTTTTTGAATTAAGTTTTTTTTTCTTACTGCACTGGCAGATAATTTAGCTTGTTTTAAGCAAAAATTACTTAAGTTACTTACTGTTTATCTGAAAACAAAAAAGAATTTCTTATGTAGTTTTACTTCTCTAGTAAATACTTCTTGATTTAAGAATTTTTAGATTTTTGGACTGGAAACAACACAAAAATACTAAGTAAGAACAGCATTTTGGTCCATCATTAGAAGAACTGCAGATAATACAAGAGAACATTAAGATCCATACATATAATGGCCTGGTTTCACAGACAGGGTTTAGATTATACCAGGATTAGGCCTTAGTTCAGTTAGGACATATCTTTTTTTTTTTTTAAGTATCTTTTATAAACATGCTTTATAAAAAAAAAACAGCAGTAATTGCTGTGCATATTGAGACAAAAAACAATGTCACTGACATATTTTAAGAGATACTTTCATTTAAAACAGTTCAAAACATGCATTTTAGTCTGAGACTAGGTTTAAGCATTGTCTGTGAAACCGGGGGAAAAACAATACTACGTATGACTTAATTGTTTGTCTTTATTTGAAATACACTGTTTACATATCACATTTACTGACAAATGCATTTACATGTTCATTTAAAACCACTTAGTTTAAACAGTATTCACTCATTTTCCCCATTCTGCTCACCTTTCATCTTCCTCACGTTCTTCCTCTAAATTAAATTTTCCTTGTCTAGTGCCGAACAGAAACAGAAGCAGGATTAATTCCAAACAAAATAATAACATCGTGTACATTATTATGAGATGTCAAACAGGGTTTTAGCTCTGACAATGCGTGCACAATAAGCTATCACATTGATTATAAACTAGATGTACCGCATCGCGGTACAAAATATGACCGCCGCTCAGGCCTGCACTGGCTTTCCACAAAAATAAATGACGTGGAGTAATTTGGCTGTATTGCGTGTTTATGTATATACCTAAAAAAAGTAATAGTATGTGCATGTCTGTGTGTGTGTGTGTGTGTGTGTGTGTGTGTGTGTGTGTGTGTGTATGTGTGTGTGTTTGTGTATGTGTGTGTCTGTGTGTGTGTCTGTGCGTGTATGTATGTGTGCGTACATGTGTGCGCGTGTGTGTTTGTGTGTGTGTGTCTGTGCATGTGGATTTGTATGTGTGTGTATGGGTGTGTGTCTGTGCGTGTGGATGTCAGTGTGTGTGCATGCTTGCGTTTGTTTGTATTCCTGCATGTGTGTGTGTGTGACAGTATCATCCTAAACCAGCAACCCTTCGCTCAACAGCACCATCTACAGGCCGATGAGTGTACAGTCACTAAATGTGCACATAAATGAATTTATTTTATACCCCCCCATGGATGAAATTCTACAAAACTTAGCAGAGGATACCCCCAGAGGTTGTCAAGTTAATCATACACATGAAATATGGTGCAGTTCTGAACATCTCCACTGAAGATAGGGGCGATTAAAGCAGAATAATATTGCATTTTCATTTTTTATGGGAGGGGCGCAAATCACAAATGAGTGATTATGGGCTAGGTTGATGTGCCATAAAAATTTCTTCATCCTCGGTGCCACGGTTCAGGTAGTTATTTAGGAAAAACTGCATTTTTTTGGGTTTGGGGGGGCCCAGCGCGGGGGGGGGGGGGGGGGAGTGGCCCCCGGGGACCAAACGAAATTTTTCCTTAGAAGTCTAGTGGGGCTACATGCCCACCAAATTTCATGTTCCCCGGTGTTTCGGTGTCCCTGGTATCGTTGACGAAAAATGTAAGGGGGCCCCAGCGCGGGGGGGGAAGTGGCCCCCGGGGACCAAACGAAATTTTTCCGTAAAAGTCTAGTAGACCAACATACCATAAAAATGTCTTCATCCTCGGTGCCACGGTTCAGGTAGTTATTTAGGAAAAACTGCATTTTTTTGGGTTTGGGGGGGCCCAGCGCGGGGGGGGAGTGGCCCCCGGGGACCAAACGAAATTTTTCCTTAGAAGTCTAGTGGGGCTACATGCCCACCAAATTTCATGTTCCCCGGTGTTTCGGTGTCCCTGGTATCGTTGACGAAAAATTTAAGGGGGCCCCAGCGCGGGGGGGGAAGTGGCCCCCGGGGACCAAACGAAATTTTTCCGTAAAAGTCTAGTAGACCAACATACCATAAAAATTTCTTCATCCTCGGTGCCACGGTTCAGGTAGTTATTTAGGAAAAACTGCATTTTTTTGGGTTTGGGGGGGCCCAGCGCGGGGGGGGGAGTGGCCCCCGGGGACCAAACGAAATTTTTCCTTAGAAGTCTAGTGGGGCTACATGCCCACCAAATTTCATGTTCCCCGGTGTTTCGGTGTCCCTGGTATCGTTGACGAAAAATTTAAGGGGGCCCCAGCGCGGGGGGGGAAGTGGCCCCCGGGGACCAAACGAAATTTTTCCGTAAAAGTCTAGTAGACCAACATACCATAAAAATTTCTTCATCCTCGGTGCCACGGTTCAGGTAGTTATTTGGGAAAAACTGCATTTTTGGGGGTTTGGGGGGGCCCAGCGCGGGGGGGGAGTGGCCCCCGGGGACCAAACGAAATTTTTCCTTAGAAGTCTAGTGGGGCTACACACAGAAAAATCAAGGTACAGGATTGTACCTAGAAGAGTATAAATGCTTTGTCGCCCCAGCTGTACCCTAGCAGGGTACAGCAATGTACCTCTGAACATTGGTACATTTTTGTACCTTCTTGTTTGTACCTCTAAAAGAACATGTATGTACCCCCTAGTGTTAGAAATGTACCATTAGGTCCTGGTATGTTTTAAAATTACAACATGGTATTTTCCCAGATCATATCACAGATGTCCTGCTGCACTGATTTGTCCTAAATATATATAAGAAAAGAAATACTGTACTTCTGAGAATTAAGTTCATGGTGTGATTTAATTCCTTCAGATGCATCAGAGCATTTTCCTTAACCAGTTTTAAATACAAAACAGAGGCAGTGCATGTTTCACAATTTATTTAATCACAAAAGTAAAAAAATCAAAAAAAAAAAAAAAAAAAAAAATCACAAGAGTGAAAGTCCTTCGAGTGCACTTTGGGCAATGGTACAGTTGAGTCATGATGAGGATCTAATACAAAAGGTTAATCATCCGGACTAAAGTTACTGGCAGTGGCTTGTCTCCCTCTTCCACAATGTTGACAATGCGCCTCTGAAGAAAAGTCAGTGTGTTTTTCAGGGGTGGTGGATATGCAATGTTGAAAGTAAAGTACATACAGAAGGCTGTTATGAAGGCTTCATCAAGGCTGGTGCACTGGCACACATCTATTCCATCTACATTCACCACACTGAGCCCTCTTCCAATGATCGCCGTTTTCCAGTCTTTATCCATCAGTTGTATGGTTGGAAAGGGTGAAGCAGGGTCTCCCTACATTAAAAGAAAACAGATTTTCAAATTCAAAATAAACAAACAAGTAAATATAGTTTATTGGCATTTTTATTGCAAGCACTTGCCATAGTTTTGTCATACGCGCATGTCGGTGATGTCGCAAGTGTGGTTATGTCTTTATGAATTTAGGCAAGGCAAATTAATTGTAGGTCTTAATATTAATTTAATAACAATACCAGCTTTATAATAATAATATAATGGGAAAACGAGCCAATTATCGTATGATATCATCAAAGGCATCAGCGTTATCTCTAACTATCGTCAATATACCATACTATCATCACAACCCTAATTCAGAAGCCTACCTCTCTCATAGTAATGTAGTGTACACTCTTTTCTCTGAAGATGGATGGCAAGAGGAGAAGCCCGGCCCTCAAATCAATTCCTGCAATATCGGAAAAATATTTTAAATTCACAATCACATATATTTTGCAATGTAGTAAAGTAAATTGCAGATATTATTGTGAGGTTCACTAGCAAGGTGACTGTCTTTACCTGGTATATCTTCAGCCAGGGCATCTTGTCTTGCTTCAGTGTAGTGTTTTGCTAGGGGGGATTTGGTCTTGGCAAGTTTGAGCACATTAGGTAGAACACTGGCAAAACCCTCTCTGAAGCGATGACAGAAGCCGTTTGGTGAAGGATGGATACGGTCAACCTCATCAAAAAACTGTAGGATATACATGAAGACATGATTAACATTCTTCATTCTTACTGAAACCATTTGATTTCTATACTGTAGCATTTAGAAGATATTTTCAGAAATGTTTAGTTTCCTTGTTTTCAATGACAGCAATCGACATGTCTTCAATTTCACAATTTCCAAAATTATAATATATTGCTTCCCTGTAACATTCAGGTGTTTTCAATATATTCACTTCAGCAAGCATTCTTAAGAATGGATATTTTTTTAGTACATCCTCTACAGACATTCCTTCGATGATTTCTCTACGTCTCCAGGAGAATGTTCGTGCCATGCGGTCTTTCACAGTCAACATATCTGGATGCGCCTTCCGATACTCATTTTGTAACACGTTCACATGCACCTCAACAGATGTTGAGTCCTCCCCAACACAAGTTTCCTTTGTCAGAACAACAGAAACAGATATGCAAAAAGTTTGAACAACAAGGGTTTTTTAGATAAATAAAAAATAAATTTAACATTGCATGAAAAATGAGACCTAATGTTCAGTCAGTGAAAGAGTGAAGTATATGTGAAAAAGTAGTAAAATATATTATCTACCTTACATTGTCCTGCACTAAGTGAAAATGTAAAGGTGTATGTAAAATATGTATATGGCAGTGGGCTTACATATGCTACACTGGCAGACTTTCGACAAAAACTTGCAGATGCACTGGTGGATCTGGACTGTTTTGTATGGCCAAACTTCTCTTTCAGCTTTCTGACTTCGCTGTCGCTGACAAGAGGTGCACGTTCTGCTTTAAACTTCCTCTTTAGGGACATGTGCCAGGTGTGCTAGTAGCAAAACATATTCCAGCAAGTAAAAGATGAAGTAACAATATCTTGAGGATTATGCAAACAGATCAATCAATGGCTTAAAAACAATGCAACTTACATAGCCATTTCCCTCCTTATCTCTCAGGAAAGGGTATTTCACAATCAGTGCCTTGGCAACTTGAATATACTCTGCATTAGTTGGATACCTAGCACAAAGGCAGAAACAAACTAAATCAATCTTTTGGTTTTGTCTTATGGTCTACATAGATTGTGAATTGATCTTAAAGATTATATCAGTGATTTCAGGCCCCCCCCAAAAATGATCACATTCATCTAATCTTTCCTAACGATCCAGCTAGCGGATCGTTAGGAAAGATTAGATGAATGTGATCATTTTTTTTTGGGACCTGAAATCGCTGATACAAACTTTAAGTAGTACAGTTGTAGTAGCAGAGGTGGTAATAATTGTTATACTTACAGGGTGTATTCTGCCATCATTTCATACAGCGTTCTGATTATTTTGTTGCGTACTTTAGGAATTGTGTGACACGGTTCCTTGGTGTCAAGTCTCGCCTGGACATCTCTGGGAAAGGTTGGAATGACAGTCACAAGGGGTAGTCTCCTGTGAGCTGCTTCACCACTGCAATACAACATTAAATACATCAGTTACCAATTGACCCTTCGCAGGGAGCTTGATTGACAGGTGATCTGACCAATCATACTTCGCCATCCGCCATTTTGTCGGAGCACGCAGTCAAAAGAGATGGTATATTAACATGGGAGGATTTGAACTTGAAAAACGAAGTGTACTGACGCCTTTCCGCAGTTAAAACAACATTCCTTTTTATGTTCATTCATGGCTATTGCTATAACTGAACTAGAAGAAAGAGATGATCGGTTCATGAGCAGCTTTAACTGATGCTCTACAGTAATCTGACAGACACATTAAAGAGCCACAAAATGGTATTGTTTAAATTTCTTTTTAAAAATGACCAAATATGAAAGGTGAGACTTTGTTTAACATGTTTAATATCAAAAGTAACTGAAAAGTAACCTGGTCTGTCCTGTCTTTCAGCCAGCGTGTTGTCAGTCTTCTCTCTGCTCCACAATGTATTTTTCACTGCATGAGAACATGGTGTGTGTGAGAGAGAGGCGTAGCTTGTCGGGCATAGCAACAATAACTAAGGGGGGCGGGTCTTTGCAGACGGTCAATTGGCCATTCACAAAGACCAGCTGTTACTGTTGCTATGTCCGACAAGCCACGCCGCTCTCACGCAGTGAAAAATACATTGCGGAGCAGAGAGGACACTGACAACGCATTGACAGACAGGACAGACCAGGTTACTTTTGATATGAAACAAAGTCACAACTTTAAAATTTGGGTCATTTTTAAAATAAATTAAAACAATAAATAACGTTTTGTGGCTCTTTAACACGTCTGACAGATCACTGTAGAGCCTCAGTTAAACCTGCTCATGAACCGATCATCTCTTCCTTCTAGTTAATTTATGGCATCAAATTAATATAAGGAGAAGTGTTGTTTTAACCACGCAAAGACGTCAGTACACTCCGTTTTTTAAGTTTAAATCCTTCAACGTTAATCTAACTCTCCTGATTGCTTTGTCGGACAAAAATGGCAGATTATGATTGGTCAGATCGCCTGTCAATCAAACTCCCTGCAAAGGGTCAATTGTGGGTGGATCCTATTGAATAAAATTAGATAAAATTCACCATCCAGCAAATGCCCAAACGAGCAGACAAACTCTTGTTGAACACATTTACCAAACCGGGACCCTCATAATGCTGCCCTTACCTTGGATTAGTGAATGGATGAGGCTGGGGTTCTTCCGTAGACTGAGCGACTTCAACTGGTACTGGCTCTAATACAACAGTGGTCTCAGACTCCTTATATTGGCGTAAAAATTGTTGAAATTTTAGTTGCTTTTTGAAGGAACCATCAATCAGGTAGCTAACCATGGCTTCAGTGAGTCCACAGTCCACTGTTTCTCCATCCACGTCATTTTCTGAACAAACGCAAAATTACAACAGTTATACACTGATAACTGTAAAACACACACAGAATTAAGTGACGTTACGCCTAAATGTGTGGAAAACGAGAATCGACAGAAAATGGCAGTTTTGCTCAACTCTATGAACTGCTAAACCAAATACGATGCGCTCATTACGTTACATATGAATTGGAGAAAGTGTAAAATAGGGGCAAGTCCAAAACATCTAACGTTAAATAAATACCCATCCATGACTGATGAAGTTATAATTCACTGCCGCTGCCACTAAAGCTCCGGTTGCTATAGAAACAGTGTTCTTAATGGGCCGTTCACACAGAATGCTTATTTGCGTTAAGACGCGATTTTAACGTTCATAAACCTCGACCTAGTTCGTGATTGCATCGAAAAACAGTTGAAAAGGTGCGAGTGGGAATAGAAAAACGCGTTCTGTGTGAAGATAGTACATGCGCATTGGTTGGTCTAACCTGAATAATATTTTTTATCGCGGTTTGAACATAAGAAACAACATCTATGGGACAGGTCATGTCAGATTTTGTTCCTGAATTGACAAATGTTAATTTGAGCAGTTTTTGATTCAGGATTCCCTCATCATGTGAGGTTAGTCGACAGCAGACTGCACGACGCGGGAAAAAATGGGTTGTACTGCCCAAGACTGCAGGGGCTCTTGCTTAAAATGATTTAATGGCGACGACGACAAGTCAAGTGGAAATACAACAAAATAACTATGTATCGTTAACCCAGCAAGCCATAACTTACAATAACGTTGGTGTAGTAACGTTAGTTGTTTCTGCCAATCGACTGTCCTGCATAGTTCATCTCCAACCCTAATCAAACACACCTGAAGCAACCAATTAAGGTCTTTAGGATCACATGAAAATTAGAGGCAGATGTGTTTGATTAGATTTGAAGATGAACTGTGCAGGACAGTCGATCGGCAGGAGCAGGATTGGACACGTTTTCAATAGCATGAATAGAAAACCAAGATATGGTTAACGTTACTTACCCCTGAATTTTCTTGCCTCTTCTTCGTTGATCTGTATTCCAGCTTTAATTATTTTTTGAAGTAGTTCATCCGTTGTCAAACTCGACAGAAATGCACAATTAATCGACATTTTCACTCTTTTCACATACTCTACTTGTGCACGAGAGAAAGCGCTGCGCAACTGTATTATGGCGACTTGATATTGCGCCTTCTCAATAGAAGAGCCAATCGCTGATTGGTAAAGTAAACGCGTCATCGCAACTGCCGTTAAAAAACTCCGGTTGCTATAGAAACAGTTTTCTTTCAAAAACAATGACGTGCGAGTGATAAGCCCCTTTCACAAAATAATGCCAGTAATTTGCAGTAAACGACTTTTTATTTGTATTTTTTTATTTTTGTAAATGTGCTGTTCACACAAGATTGGTAGATCTTTGCCATAACCAATTTACCAGTATTTGTGTATACCCTGTTCACATGTAATTTACAGGGAGTTTACCAGTGTGTATAAAGGATTATTGTTGGTATTTGAATAGACCATATCGATCCTACATTGATATGTATTTTAAATCTATCCAGTTATAATTTGCATAAAAACAAAGCAATGTAATGATGACTAGCTAAAAGTAATTAATGAAACTTATACAGGCCATACTGATCAAGAATTGGAAGGACATTTACCAGTAACCTTTTTACTTAAATAAACACAACTCTCTATTTAAATTAAAATTGATCTCTGATTTGCTGCATAATTTGTACCTTAAGCTTGTTAAAAGTACATTTATGTACCCTTTGCTGTCAGAACTGATTTTGTACCTTTAAATTAAAACAAAGGTTCAACTTTGTTACCTTAAGGACCATTTCCTGTACCCTACAGGGTACTTTCGTGGCAAATCTACTTTAAGGTACAGAAACGATACCCCTATTTTTCTGTGTGTACATGCCCACCAAATTTCATGTTCCCACGTGCTTCGGTGTCCCTGGTATCGTTGACGAAAAATTCAGTAAGGTGACAAAAAAAAAACAAAAAAAAAACTTTGACAATCCCTATATGACCGCTTTCGCTAGCTACGCTAGCGGCGGTCATAATTATGAACCAGCTATACGACCTTAACCCTGCTTGAAACTGTTGTAAATATTGGATTATAGACCTAAACTTGGTCCTATGTTTATGGTAAAATGTGTATCTTAATTCAATAAAAGGTATGAACGATTTGAATTGCGGCATTGACAATTGTAGCTAAATACTCTTGTCACAAATTATTAAACAACTTTTGCTATATAATATCTTTTGTAAAACATATCTTATCTACTTACGATCGCATGGAAGTCCTTTCACATGACTGTCGAGCCCAGGTAAACACTGACGGGACTGAACCTTATTTTAGCTTCCTGATCCCAGTCAAAGTTCTTGAAAAAATTTCCAGAGAAAAGTGTTTGGAACACACTCTTGAGTTCTTTGTAATCTATACGAATAGGATATATTAGCACTTAGTTGTTGTTGTAAAATATGCTGTAGCAACTAGCAATTTATTAGTGTTTAAAGGAAGGTAAACTTGCTTAAAACATAGAAATTAGCGATTAGCCAACAGGCTAATATCCAGAACTGATATTATATAAACAATGCAGTACTCTTACCTGAAAATTAGGTCCAATGTCGCGTCTAATTTTAACAATCCATGTTTTCCGAAGTTCTTTGTCCTGTGGAAATTTGTGAAATGATGTATTTTCTTTATTTTGACGGCTGAATGACCGGCATCCCGGTACACAACAGTACGCCATATGAACGCTCTATCCCTCACAGCCTCGTTCTAGAATCAAAATGGTGGCAGGCTGAATAAGGCGTATAGCCCAGTCGTTACAGTAGGCTATGTAGCGGATGAGCAGATCATTCATTTCATTTGGTTCTGAATTAAGGAATCATTGGCTCTTTGAATCTGAACACAAATGCACTTTTCCTTCTTGCTTTTACACTCTGACCTCCCAAATACAAATCACACGTCAGCTCCAGCTAGTCGGCAACTTTTACGGCTCCTCAAATACTTTATAGCACCCTAGACAGAACGTTCTGCATTCCAAACCCCCTTCCTCTCTGCACCAAAGAGATAACAAAACTCTATGTGACATTCAAGACTGAGAAGTCACCACACACACACACAAACGTCCTTTGTATGTAACTCAGATGTTCTGAATTAGCGAATCATGATTTGCTAATTCAACCTCTTTTGTCAGAAGAGAAGACAAGAGCTTCTGTTTTGACCGCCTTAGGGTCAATTCCCTAGTGCTGAAACCTCCCGCAGCACCGCGTGACTTTTACGCCACACACACACACACACACACACACACACACACACACACACACACACACACACACACAAATACTTTCCTATCAGACACAGACTCTGAGATTAAAGTCCTACAAAGAACGCAAATCTAATAGCCATTACGAATGTTTTTGATATGTATTTTTATGTGTGTATAATTGGCCAGATAATGTCTGAGGTATCTATGCAACGTTATTATGTTAATCAAAATCACTATGCTAGTGATTATGAGGAAATTATGTAACCCTATATTTCCGTCATGCAAAAACGTCATTCGAGGTGTCAATGTAATGGGAAAAACATGTCGGAGTCGAATCTTGACTGCAAGGTACAATAATATGCATTTATTCTAGGAAATACCATATTTCTAAATATGAATGTTAAAATCGATCTCTCACATGACATAGTCAAAGTAGGCGTTTCTTCACAAACAAAGAAACTTATTTCCCGCTTCAGATCAGCAGATCCGATTTGCTGTTGTCCCAAAAAGAGGGCGTAAGCAGATGTCCTTTAAAAGTAGAGACCCTCTCCTCTGACCTTTCTCTCTCTCAACCTTCATCATCTTCTCCACGAGCAGCGCTTCTCCTCTACGGAACCAGTGGAACCGGCCTTGGCCTCTCTCTCTCTGGGACGCATACGCCCGCGACATGTAGGAGCTGCCCTGCCGTCCTTTGCAACTAAGTTCATACTCGCCTTTCCCCTCCACAAGGGAAATGATCAGAATTTTCTCGGTAACGTTACATTCAGTGAGCCTTTAAAGCTTCCCGCGACACCAGAAGACGCAGCACCAATAGGACAACGTCCGCGCTTCCTGCCTCTCAGCATCACTCGAACAGAGAACCAACTTGCAAGTACCGACCTCTATAAAGCTGAATCCAGGTGCCTCTTGAAATTAGGTTTCTGTCTGTAATAATTACCAGCTACTTTCTCTCTCTCTCCTTATTTTCTCTCTTTCATTTCATTCACTCTTATCACGTTATTTCTTATGTTCTTGTTTGTTTAAATGTTTGTTTGTTTTATTGTTTGCATTTTTACGTACGTTTATAGTTGTAGCTCATGTAATCTCTAGTCTTGACATTTATTAAAACCCATTCATACTTTGACTGTCTCTGTGTTTGAAAATCCATCTTTATAAAGTCAATGAAATGCAAAAGATCTAAGCTACACGCTCGATATTATAGACTACTTTGAGTAGTTTTAATTCATAAACCCGAAAGTTTTATGTTCACGGCCAGAAGATAAACTTTCTCTGAGTTTGTAAACGTGATACCCCTTCTTAACTGTGATAATCTTACATTTATTCGCTGGATGAATGACTGATGACTAGACCAGTTACAGAACAAGGTAATCTCGATAATTGATAAAGTAAATGTATATGCGATTTATGAATTATGACCATGAGTTATGATTATTAATAATTCCAAATTCCCTATATCCTTGAGCTAATTCGCATTGACCCAGAGTCAGATATACATTTACATTACAGCTATTATTATTAAACTAGTGATCTAGTCAGTGACCTGGGTTACCCTAATTATTTATTAAGTATTATGTAAGTAAACAATAATCCGTTGTAGCGAATTAGCTCAAAAAGGGAATATATAATTAATAATTAATCATACTGTAACGATCACTAGCTGGAGTGGCCTCGAGAGCCACCAGAGGGCGCTCCACAATAGACTATGATCACTTCCTCACAAACTACATTTCCCATAACGCACTGTCCGGACTCATCAGCACTCATCTCTTTCACCTGTTTCTCATCACCTTGTTTCACTCACACCATAAATACCTGGTTTTCACATTCACTCATCGCGTATTTACCCGTGTTTGATTCTTGTATTGCTGACCTTGGACTGTTTTACCGTTTCCTGATTGTTTCTCTGCCTGGCCTGACTTGGATTGTTTATTGGACTCTGATAATTGCTGCCTGCCCTGACCTCTGCCTGTTATTCGGATGTTCTCTGTGTTTCCTCCATTGATCTATTCGCTGTTGTTGACCCTGCCTGTACGACTACTCTGTAATAAAGCTGCATTTGGATCTTCACCTTCGAGTCTCGGAGCAGTTCATAACAGAAGACTTCGCCAACAGTGATCCAGCAGCGACGACCGGCCAAAGATGAACCCAGCAGCACAGATCATGTGTCTCCGTCAGGGAGAGAGGCCCATCGAGGAATACATCATGGTTTTTTTTGAACTGGCACATTTGACATCTTTCGATAAAGACTGCCTAATGATATTTTTCCGTGGTGGATTATCCGAACCGTTCAGCTCCCTTACACCACTCCATCACCCTACCTGGACCCTGGCCCAATATATAAATTTGGCTTTGCGGTTGTGTGGATCTCCCTTCACTGTGGGCGAGGTGGAGGAGAGTTCACCCTTAAAACTATTTTTGAGATGGGGGCTATACAGCCGAAGCTCCGTCGGCCGCGGAGCGTGTTCCACCGCAGACTGCACCATCAGCCAGCACAATTGCGTCGATTAGACCTGTCTGAGGGTGGAGAGGACTGGTGTCCAAGCTGGCCGATCTGCCACTGACATCTGTCCGAGCAGCCGAGGTCCAGAGTGTTTCACTGGTTTCAACGCTACTAATGCTACTAACTCCCCAGGCCAGAATTTTGTGCAGCCGAGACTGCCGACCCAGAGACTGTTCACGTCACGTCTGCCGACCCAGAGACTGTTCACGTCACGTCTGCCGACCCAGAGACTGTTCACGTCACGTCTGCCGACCCAGAGACGGTTTACATCACTTCTGCCCAACTAGAGCCTGCACTTCACACCAGTCCAGTGTAAGATATTTGTATTTGTAGTGATTCGTCAATTTAGCTCAAAGGAATTATTAATTAATTTATAGGGAATTCGAAAGAGTCACTTATTACAACTGAGCAAATGACTCGTTCGCGGTTCATTTGAACTGGCTGTAACTATCAACTCTGCAACGGATATAAATATCTGAACTATAGTGAAACACTATAGTTAGCAAGGTAACTTAGATCAGAAGTTTAAGACATTGAATTCGTAAGCACATAACACAAGTAATACTTCTCTTTAAAATACAAACAAGACTTTATTGATTATTCTAACACATAAAACTAATATCTAACACAAACACACGCACACACATTCATACGAGTTGCAGAAAGAAAGAGAGTGAGTAAAGAATAAGTTTTAAGAGTGAGATGATGAAATCCCAAGTTTCTATATGCACTTATAAGACATGACCTGGAACGAACCATCAATCATTCATTTAACCCTTCTATCGTTTCTTAGGTGGGTTATAAAATTTATATCACTACACCAGTTCAGCTTAAAAGTCTGGAGGCTACTTGCGTATTTGCCTTCCTTTTGGGGTTCCCTTTTTGTCGGCGTAAAAGGGGTTTCCCGAGTTCGTTCGTCCTCGTGCTGGGATGGATGTCTGGGGCGGCCAATCACGTGGTGTGCTGGTGGATGAATGAAAGTCTCTGAAGCTGGAAAGCAGGCTTTGCAAGTCGAATCGTGGACCAAAATTGTGCCGCAAAACTTAAACTTAGAACCGAGACTCACAACGGAAAAGAAAGGAAACTAAGAAAAGAAAGTAAATTGAGACGAGAGTAGATGATGGCTTGAATGAAGCTGTTGAACCCGTTCTTCTGATCTTGATTTGGGTTCTTTCGTCTGCGCGTTTACATGGTTGCTAGTCTGTCTGGTCTCTTCTCCCTTCGCGCACTTTTCTAACCTTGTTGAGAACTCTTCTGAAACTTTGTTCGGGTCTAAGATTTTAAACTCACATGTTTGTCCGGCCTCCTGGATCAGTTCTGACCAATTAACCCTCTGGGGTCTGAGTGGTTTTTGGGGTCCTTGAGATGTTCTGACATGCCCTGACATTTGTGCTTTTTTCAGTTGCTTATAAACATATTAATGGCAAAGGTATAATTACACTCTATTTAGCACAAACAGGGCTACCATAATATGTGAGCAACATGCATGTACATGTTTGTATTTTTGAGAGAATAATGTTTATGCATGGTTATTGAAAAAACAAAAAACTAAAGTTTCTGAAATAAGGCCACAAAACACATACTAAATATGTGACAATAAGACTTTTGACTAATGGATGTTGTTGCCTAGAGTTTTTTCTTCAAAATGATGTGAAAATCATCCTGCCCTTATCATTCACATAACACAATACATTGATTTAAATCTTGTAAAACACTTTTTGTTTGTAAAGACAATATGCGCAAGGGGCGTCAACCATTCAACAGCATCATGCATATGTAGTGGTTCACACCTGAGGAGACAATGGGGCCCGCATACTTAATGAGCCATTCATTCAGGTGTGTCACCTATAGCCACAAGAAAGAATGCAAGAGCAATATATATATATTTCTACCAAATTGGTTCACAGTTGGAAGCATGTCAATTTTTTATTTTATTTTTTTTTTCACAAATTTTGCTTGCAAATTGTATAATATCCAAGGAAAACATGTCTAGTAATTGTGCAGTTAATTCTCATACTGTATTTTCAGTTTTGGAATATGTATCCTCTCCCCAAATTTGTCAATAATAAAACACAATAAAAATTATTTAAAGAAAAGGCTTATATTTACCTTTTAAAATTTATATTTTATATATATTACTTCTAATATAGCCTACATTGACGAAACATACTATATCTAACATATTAGCAAAAATTGGCAAACAAAAGCTTATTTGAGGTGGCAGATATTTTACAGTAAAAATGTGTAATCTATCCAAAACTAATCAACGAAATGTTGTCTTTCATTTGTCTGTAACATAGGTCTTTCATTTTTATTATAAGGAATATAAATGTTAATTTGCTGTTTAATACGTTGCTTATACAAATACATTTTATTTCAACATATTTCAGTCGATTTTTACTCAGTATAGCAAAATAGTTTGCTAAAAGCAGATCATTCATTCACACACAGAAACACAATTCAAATTTAAACAGTCTTTTTACGAGTTGTGGTAAACAGCGCATCTCTGCCGTTCATTCATTCACACAGAAACGCGATTTACTTGAGAATGAAAAAAAACTTACTACAGTATTCCATCCGTTGCTCCTCGAAATACCAGCACTTCTGAGGTACGTTTTCCATTATTATTATTCCTCACAGCGCTGCGAGACAGTGTAAACAAGTGCAATGATCTGAATAAACTTGATGTGTTTTCTTGAGCTGATATGTGGGCGTTCACAGGTTTGCACGGATCGCCTCAGTCATTTGCGTTTGAATAGCGCGCGCTCTCCGTGGGCGGGGCAGATTAAAACGTAATGAGCTGAGATGAGAACGACTGACATCTCTCTCTTTTCATAAAGATTACATAAACAGAGATTTTTTTTTTTTTATATAAATTACTTCATTTAAAAGAAGAGAATTCAAGCTTCATGCCTGTGTGTCTGTGTGCCTGTTTGACTGAGTATTCGCTGAGTTATTGTTCATTTTCGGACGCGTTTCAGAATTGACTTCACTGACAGAGAGAAGGCAGAACTCGCTTCGTGTTTATTTTTCTTTATTTGGCGAAAAGCACAACACTTTGTTTTTATTGTGAGTATACACAAAAATAATACACATTTAACAGAATCGATTGATGTATGAAACTTGTTTGTAATATCAAAGTCACCAGAGCAAAATGAATCTCTTTTGAACTGATAAAAAAAAAAGCGAGCTGGTATCGCCGGCGATACAGCCGACCCCAGGGGGTTAAACACTGTCTTTATTTAGGAGGTGGCGTTCTCTTCACTTCTTATCATAAATCAAGCTTATCTGTGCTCTCCTTACTCTCTAAGCTCTAGTAGAGAGGACAGAGGCCACAGTTTAGACATTATAACTATTATAAGAATATGAAACATTTTACACAGATTTCAATCAAGCCATCTTTTGAATTAAGAACATACGATCATGCTGACAGGAAGCACGACACACTTTCATTCACACACCTAATAGTTATAACAATTACATGAATTATATGGGATCTAAGCATATTAGACACACACATATATTGTAGACACAAAATAGATTCATGTAGTTGCATGATGTTTGATTATAAGTCCATTGAAAATTGTTCTGGGATGGTTTTATGTATTTATAGGTAAAATCTCAGTTCTTGTGGTTTGAAGAGATTAGAACTCTGGTTTGGTCATTCAGAGGTCCTAAGAAGAAGATGGTCTGTTTTGTATCTCTTTCGTGGGGGTCGAGCAGCTTCTGCTGTTATCTTGATCGAGCACTGAGCTGTGCCATCTCTGAGCCAATCATTCTTTTCCAAGCTATCTCACATTGACAAGTTCTTCCTTTAGTTGGGCTCATCTCTTTGAAGCTTGCATGGCCGTAAAGTTCTTAGCTGGGGGTTTTCGTTGGTTAGCGTAGACTAGCTGGAGCCTGATTTTTATGGCTCTGGACTGGTGATTTGGGGTCTGGAATGTTGGGTTCTGTGTGGAATTATGTTTGAACAAATCACCTGGAAGATTCGTTTGTGTTTGATTCGCACTCAATCCTACACCAGCCGAGCCAGCACTTCACGCCAGTCCAGCCGAGCCTGCACTTCACGCCAGACCAGCCGCGCCTGAGACTGAAAGTGTCATGCCCGCCGAGTCTGAGACTGAGAGTGTCATGCCCACCAAGCAGGAGTCTGTGAGCGTCATGCCCGCCGAACCAGAGCCAAAGCCCTCTTCGCCGCTGGTCCCGTCCGGCCCAGAGTTTCACAAGATGCTGGTCCCGTCCGGCCCAGAGTTTCACAAGATGCTGGTCCCGTCCGGCCCAGAGTTTCACAAGATGCTGGTCCCGTCCAGGCCAGAGTTTCCGGACAAGATGGCCGCCGCCGAGCCAGTGTCTCCGGACAAGATGGCCGCCGCCGAGCCAGTGTCTCAGGACAAGATGGTCGCCGCCGAGCCAGTGTCTCAGGACAAAATGGTCTCCGCCGAGCCAGTGTCTTCAGACGAGATGACCGCCGCCGAGCCAGTGTCTCCGGACGAGATGGCCGCTGTCACGTCGCCTGAGCCCTCAGCAGAGATGGCCACAGACACACCTGAACCTGAGCCCTCAGCAGAGATGGCCGCCGACACGCCTGAACCTGAGCCCTCAGCAGAGATAGCCGCTGCCACGGTGTCTGTTCCTGTTCCTGAAGGGTCGTCTCCTCCCTGGCCGCCTGAAGGGTCGTCTCCTCCCTGGCCGCCTGAAGGGTCGTCTCCTCCCTGGCCGCCTGAAGGGCCGTCTCCTCCCTGGTCGCCTGAAGGTTCATCTCCTCCCTGGCCGCCTGAAGGTTCGTCTCCTCCCTGGTCGCCTGAAGAGCCTGCTCCTCCCTGGTCGCCTGCACAGCCTGCTCCTCCCTGGTCGCCTGCACAGCCTGCTCCTCCCTGGTCGCCTGCACTGCCTGCTCCTCCCTGGTCGCCTGCACTGCCTGCTCCTCCCTGGTCGCCTGCACTGCCTGCTCCTCCCTGGTCGCCTGCACAGCCTGCTCCGCCCTGCTCCGCCCTGGTCGCCTGCACAGCCCGCTCCGCCCTGGCCTTCCGTCCTGCCGCAGTCTCCAGGTCCTCTTCTGCTCCACGGACCTGGCCCTCCATCCCGCCCCCCGATCCGCACCTCCCACCTGGACAGTTTTGGAGCGTCTGGAAGCCGCTCTTTGGGGGGGGGGGGGGGGGGCGGCTATGTAACGATCACCAGCTGGAGTGCCCTCGAGAGCCACCAGAGGGCGCTCCAAAATAGACTATGATCACTTCCTCACAAACTACACTTCCCATAACGCACTGTCCGGACTCATCAGCACTCATCACCTTGTTTCACTCACACCATAAATACCTGGTTTTCACATTCACTCATCGCGAAGTCTTGTTGTACTGTTACTGCATTTCTGAGTGTTATTTACCCGTGTTTGATTCTTGTATTTCTGACCTTGGACTGTTTCACCGTTTCCTGATTGTTTCTCTGCCTGGCCTGACTTGTTTATTGGACTCTGATAATTGCTGCCTGCCCTGACCTCTGCCTGTTATTCGGATGTTCTCTGTGTTTCCTCCATTGATCTGTTCGCTGTTGTTGACCCTGCCTGTACGACTACTCTGTAATAAAGCTGCATTTGGATCTTCACCTTCGAGTCTCGGAGCAGTTCATAACACATACTGGTTATGATCAATTATTACCTACATATTTTAAATCGCCCAAAAAAAGGGAATATATAGCCCATGTATTTGTATCCATATACAGTGGGTACGGAAAGTATTCAGACCCCCTTACATTTTTCACTCTTTGTTATATTGCAGCCATTTGCTAAAATCATTTGTTAATTATTTTCCCTCATTGTACACACAGCACCCCATATTGACAGAAAAACACAGAATTGTTGACATTTTTGCACATTTATTAAAAAAGAAAAACTGAAAAATATCACATGGTCCCAAGTATTCAGACCCTTCGCTGTGACACTCATATATTTAACTCAGGTGCTGTCCATTTCTTCTGATCATCCTTGAGATGGTTCTACACCTTCATTTGAGTCCATCTGTGTTTGATTATACTGATTGGACTTGATTAGGAAAGCCACACACCTGTCTATATAAGACCTTACAGATCACAGTGCATGTCAGAGCAAATGAGTATCATGGGGTCAAAGGAACTGCCTGAAGAGCTCAGAGACAGAATTGTGGCAAGGCACAGATCTGGCCAAGGTTACAAAAAAAATTCTGCTGCACTTAAGGTTCCTAAGAGCACAGTGGCCTCCATAATCCTTAAATGGAAGACGTTTGGGACGACCAGAACCCTTCCTAGAGCTGGCTGTCCGGCCAAACTGAGCTATCGGGGGAGAAGAGCCTTGGTGAGAGAGGTAAAGAAGAACCCAAAGATCACTGTGGCTGAGCTCCAGAGATGCAGTCGGGAGATGGGAGAAAGTTGTAGTAAGTCAACCATCACTGCAGCCATCCACCAGTCGGGGCTTTATGGCAGAGTGGCCCGACTGAAGCCTCTCCTCAGTGCAAGACACATGAAAGCACACCTGAAGGACTCCAAGATGGTGATAAATAAGATTCTCTGGTCTGATGAGACCAAGATATAACTTTTTGGCCTTAATTCTAAGCGGTATGTGTGGAGAAAACCAGGCACTGCTCATCACCTGTCCAATACAGTCTCAACAGTGAAGCATGGTGGTGGCAGCATCATGCTGTTGGGGGTGTTTTTCAGCTGCAGGGACAGGACGACTGGTTGCAATCAAGGGAAAGATGAATGCGGCCAAGTACAGGGATATCCTGGACGAAAACCTTCTCCAGAGTGCTCTGGACCTCAGACTGGGCCGAAGGTTCACTTTCCAACAAGACAATGACCCTAAGCACACAGCTAAAATAACGAAGGAGTGGCTTCACAACAACTCCGTGACTGTTCTTGAATGGCCCAGCCAGAGCCCTGACTTAAACCCAATTTAGCATCTCTGGAGAGACCTGAAAATGGCTGTCCACCAACAATTACCATCCAACCTGACAGAACTGGAGAGGATCTGCAAGGAGGAATGGCAGAGGATACCCAAATCCAGGTGTGAAAAACTTGTTGCATCTTTCCCAAAAAGACTCATGGCTGTATTAGATCAAAGGGGTGCTTCTACTAAATACTGAGCAAAGGGTCTGAATACTTAGGGCCATGTGATATTTCAGTTTTTCTTTTTTAATAAATGTGCAAAAATGTCAACAATTCTGTGTTTTTCTGTCAATATGGGGTGCTGTGTGTACAATAATGAGGAAAAAAAAATTTACTTAAATGATTTTAGCAAATGGCTGCATAATATAACAAAGAGTGAAAAATGTAAGGGGTCTGAATACTTTCCGTACCCACTGTATATATATATGGATAATTAATTACAACAAATTATAATTAATTATGAATGTATAGATAGGCTAGATCAATTTTCAGAATTACCTTTAACATAATTCATTTCACATCGAATGATCTGTTCGTCCACCGAACCGACAGAACAATCTTCTCATCAACTCTCAAGAAAGGTTATTCTTCTGGCCATGAAGAATAATTTTCCTGTTCTATTATATTACTATAAAGTACTCAACAATATAAAAGCTTGTAGCTTAAGATCACACATTTAAGGGACTTTGTTAGGTGAGCAGGAGACAGAGACAATCAAGCGTATAATGGGTTTTAATAAATGAAACCACAAATACATATGACTATACTTAAACAAAGAATACATAACGAAAAGTAAAGAAAGAAAGAGAGAGCAGATCACAGAATGGCAAATATCACAAACAGTTAGGGTGTACTCACACTAGCCAGTTTGAACCGTGCCCGAGTGCGTTTGACCTCCAAAGCACGGTTCGTTTGACTAGTGTGAGTGCTCCGAACCGTGCCCGGGCGCGGCTCGATTAGCCGGCCCTGGCCCGCTTGGAAGAGGTGGGCCAGAGCACGGTTCAGTTGGACTTGGGCGCGGTTCGCATGCAGTGTGAGCGCTAACCGTGCTGGACTCCATTGTGTTCAGTGAGAGCGCCGCTCTTCCTGTTTATCCCGAAACCGTCGCACCATAATGAAGTAAGCGTGCTCCGGCACGAATGCTGAAACCCTATGTGAGAGCAGGCCAGAGGGGGAGTGGGGAGGGGGGACAATCGTACTCGGGCCCGGTTCATGGCAACCGTGCCTAGTGTGAGTACACCCTTAACCTTTGAGAGCCAGCAAAGAATCAAATCACCTTAAAGCAGGGGCAAACAATCTTAAACGCTTCTAAATCTCGATAGAAATAATACTTGCATGCATCTTTGGTGCTTTGCAAGAATGTGTGTGTGTGTGTGTGTGTGTAGATCCTTGCTGTGTCTGTGAGTTTGAAGCTTTCTTTCAGTTCTTCCGGAGAGCGCATCGTTCGCGGGAAGTTTAAAAGGTTTACTTGAAAGCAAAGTTGCCGGAAATTCAGGGTAAGTCCATTTCACCCGGAGATAGAAAGAATGAGCACAAGACCAAAACAAGGCAAGAAGCCAGAGATAAGACTAAGACAAAAAGCTAAGAACAAGAGATTACAGAATAAGACTTAGAACATAAGACTAAAGGCCATTGCACACTGAGTCCGAAATTTTCGTATGCGTTTTTCGTGTTCGTCAGCCTTAAAATTCGTCACGCACAGAAACCTTGCACACTGAGTCCGATGCGTAATTATTAAACCTTTGCGGAAAAAAACTTAAAAAAATACAAAATGGATTCGTCAAGCAGTGAGGATGATTTTGTTGCCCTCTTTCTTCTTAAAAAGAGAAAAAAGAAAGAGGAAATATTGGGTCCATCCAATCCTGAGATTGCGCCGAGAGGAAGGAGAGTTTCACCTGCTTATCAAGGAGTTGCGAAATTATCCCGAGCGATTCAAAATTTACCTCAGAATGTCAGTGGAACAGTTTGATGCTTTGCTAGCGATACTGGAGTCACATATTAAAAAGACCACCAATTTCCGTGAACCAATCCATCCTGAACAGAGACTGGCAGTTTGTCTAAGGTATGGACACACACACTCACACACGTGTTTTTGTTTTTCATACAGTACTTTGTGCTGCGAAACGAAGTGTATCAACTTGTCAGACACCATTCTGGATTTTGTCGTTCGCTTGCACGGTGGCTCTGAATTGTCAAAAAAACCTCTCAAAATACTGGCTGTGGATGCGAAAAACGCAGAAAATCGAACCCGATCCGAATTTTTTTATTACGGACGAAAGTTTCGTAGACAGTGTGCAAGCGTGATTGACATAAAGTGAGGTAAATTATTTTTTTTTTCGTGCGAAAATTTCGGATGTGAATTTCGGACTCAGTGTGCAATGGCATTAAGAAACAGAGGTAAGACATAAAACTAAGATAGCGATGAGCCATAGCATTGTCCTTTAAGGAAAACTTAGTCCACACCTATTTTGGGTGACCTGACCAATAGCACTTAGAAAACTTTTAGCGGGAGAGTTCTTCTTTGTCTCCTTCTGACAACCTAACTTGCATGTTTTATGATGGTGTCAGAATTGGTCATTTTTACATTTTACTTAAAAATAGTTTAATACATTTTATCGTAACCTACTATATATATATATATATATATATATATATAGCTAAGGCAAACCAAGAGGTTTAATTCAGTACCAAGAAAGATATGGCTGGAAGATACAAAAGTAGAGATACATTCTTGCACTTGAATATAAGCACTCAGAGTTCAACTAACACAACTAGAAAGTCATAACTAGGCTAATATGAGGTGGGAAACATACATACACACACACAGGAATATATCATATACATTTTGGAATGACTTATGAGTTAAATGGAAAGAATGTTTGTGTATGTATATTGGTGCATTTCTCAGTTGTCCGTCCATGCCACCTGCCTGCCATGGGAGGGGAGTTGAGTTGATTAAGATCTTTTTGAAGCTCACAACGGAGTTTGGAGGTGTTTCTGTTTAGCCTCTGCCATGCCACTAAAGTGACAATGGGGCAATCTGATCCAGACTCATCGGCACTAGGCCTGTGATTTACATGAATGAGTCCAATACAGTAGGTTAAAAGCTTTATGAAGCTTAGAATGAACAAGTCATCGTGATTCGTCCAGATGCTACACCGTGTTTGAAAATCGTTCAGGTTCTGTTGGCTCTAAGGACCAGGGGCCTCATGTACAAAGACTTGCGTTGAATTCATACTAAAACATTGCGTACGGACAAAGCTGTAAATGTGCGTACGCACAAAAAAACCCAGATGTATGAATCTCTGCGTACGAAGGATCCTCCACGCATATTCTCTTTGTTAACGTAAATTGAGCGCACAGGCACGAGCACAACGCCCCACCCAGTCTCCTCCCTTAATTAAATTAATTTAAATATGGTAATGAGTCCACTTTGGCAAATGAAAGCAGTAAGAAAATGGCGGCAAGAAACGAAACTTTACAGAAAGTGAATTGGAGGTGCTACTATCGGAGGTAGAAACGAAAAAAAATGTTTTTTTATTTGTCCTGGGGAATTAATAACAAAAGGAAAAAATATGAGTGGGAGAGTTTGGCTGATGCCGTCAATGCGGTGGGATCTGAAAGTCGCACTGTAGAGTAGGCTGAGTACAGTTGAGACCAGGGACGTGGGAACTATATTGTGAGAGGGGGGGCGGGATTCTTGAGAGGGGGGGGGGGTGTTAGTGTAGGCCTATAGTAGCCTGTGTTATGTATCCTGATTGACTTTATGATTAGTTAAACCTGTCTTGCACATGCATCGCCACAGAGTTAACCATTTCAGACAGTAGGCTACCGGACAGCCTCTGTCTCGTTCACTTCAAGTCTGTGGGCGTTACGCACAGCTCAGTGTGGCCGCTCCAATTTACCTTCAATGAAATCTATGTCAAAACGCGTCAAAAGAGGCAATACATTTACGCAGAGCAGGGTCATAAACGCGCAGAAAACGTGGCCATGTGTGTCTGGAGTTCAGCGAGCTCCACGGACCACTCCTTCAGTCTATTCACGGAGCGCTCTAAAGTCAACAGCGCTGAATGAATGATGATCTGCTTTTATGTCATTTTTCCTTTTTTATTCAGAATATTCACAAATGTGTTAGCTATGGCATGAAATATCTGATATTCCGATTGTCAAATTTATGCAAGTGGAAGTGTATTGTTGTTTAAACACCTTTATAACGATCGCGTTAGTTGAGCTGTATGCGCGATGGGCGCCGCCGTGTTAATTTGTGCCGCAGACGCAGTTCAGAGAATCGGATCTGTTGGATTTACAACACGTGTAAATTTCAAATTCATCCACTTCTCCCGAAATACATAAAAGTAAGTGGCTGGTGAACTGGGAGAAGAATAGAGTAAACATTAAAGTTACTTACACAATGTGTATCTGATATGAATAAAACGTGTCGAATTATAATGGAAAGGATTATTATTACCTCCGAAAACAATACATTTAGAATTTGTAAAATACACACTGATGTCTATGCATAGACATCAGTGTGTATTTTACAAATTCTAAATGTATTGTTTTTTTAGTAGCCTACTTATGTGAATTTATATGTCTGAAACCTAAAATAAACAGTATGTGGTTGAAAACACTGAAAAGTTGTGATATATGACAGCTCTGAGCGCGCCTGTCTCTGGCTAAATTCAACATTTGAATTTAGCAGTTGATCATGTGATGCACTGACCGTTCTGATCACACCGGTGTGAAACGTTCCAGGGACCAGCCTAGACTGATCACACCGGTGTGAAACGCTCCAGGGACCAGCCTAGACTGATCACAACGGTGTGACCGTACGTGCGAAAGGCTTAAAAACAAGAAATTTTATGACACAAAATGTTGAAATGTAGGCTTAAATCAAACACATTTAATTCAGATTCTGTATATATAAAATGGAAACCAAAAACAACGAAAAAAACAGCTGGCTGACCCCTAGAGGGGTGGGGAAAAAGGGTGGTGGGGGGGCGGCCGACCCCCCCGCCCCCCCTGTTCCAACGTCTATGGTTGAGACACTTTTTGCGTTTTGATTTTTCACACAAAAATACACTGAAAAGAAGTTAATTTCATGACACGTCACATGACATTTCATTAGCTTGTAGACTAAGATATTATCAATCAATAATACCCACAAGTAGTTTATATTTTCCACAATTAGCTCATAAAAATAAGGTGCTTTTTGTCTCAACTTTGTCTCAACTGTACCCATATGTGGTGCATGGTACAGTTGAGACACCCATTTTTAATGATGTGAAGGTTACTAACCATTCATTGTAAATATAAAAAATAAAGACAAATAAAGAAAATAACAATTGGGCAACATTTTTGTTTATTCATCCATTTATATTCATTCATTTTATTTAAATTAGCACTGGTTAAAATGTATAAAGCAGGAACAAGATATGTAACAATATTTATTAATAATACACAGTTTAAATATCACAAATATCAAATTTTATTTTCATTTGCGTCCTATGCTGGCTAATTACGACGTTTAAACTGTTATCATAACACTGAATAACTAAACAGTGTGTTTCCTAATAGAACTCTATCGGCGGTACAGTAGATATGTGTCTCAACTATCCCCCGCTGGCCACCTCGCACATTTCTCTAGATTTTGCAATTACCTTGCATGACACAATACCATGAAATATGACAGTTTTTAGGGCACAGAATAACGTTTGTGGTGATACCAGTTACGTTTAACAGTCACATAAGGATAATAAGCTATTCATTGTGGAGAGTGCATGGTGAAGTGAACGTCATCTTAGAAAAAAAAAACTTTTCCCGATATTTTCAGATCGGAGATGCGTCCGTTGTTCAAATTTCCCACGATCAAAGAGGACACTAATACGCACGTGCACAGCAAAAATCACAACTTGTGCTTGCTGCAAACGCAAGTTATTTAAGGTGTCTCAACTGTACACATGTCTCAAATGCTACACAGTCTACCCTAAATGACCTTAAAAAGAAATGGTCTGATATAAAGGTGGACATTAAACCAAAGCTGTCATTGCCATAGACTAAGGGTTGTATCAATTTGCATATGCTTTTATATGTTCTTACTTAATTGCATAATTGATAGAATATTCCCATAAGGCTCGTGTGACAATATATGTCAATTATTTTATAAATTGCAAATTAATAGCAATGCTTCCCACAGGTGGTGGTGCATTAGACTTGCAGAACAATTCGTTGTGTAATGTTTGCAACTTCACTTCATTGCCTGTAAGAGTCGCCAACGGACAAAAACAATGAGAAATGTACGTACGCCAGACATGAAATTGGCGTGGAGGAACGCACATTCTCGCGTTAATTTCACTGTTAGTACATACGACCATGAGCGTGAAAGCTGGCGTACGCAAAGTTTTTGTGCGTACGCAAGATTGATACATGAGGCCCCTGTTGATTATTTTGTTTGATCCCAATAGGTCGCGGACTGCAGTATGTGCATGGGGTGGGGTTGGGCTGGGCCCTCTTTCCGGAGGGACTATAGACAGTCACTGTGTCAAAAACTAAATACTTCTCTACAATAGTATGCGAAAAAAAACATGCCAACAGACTAGTAAGTCCGAATTCATAGTATTCGAAAAACAGTTTGCGAAAACTACCTGGATGACCTACTACTTCCGGTGAGATTCTGAAGTGCGCATACGATGGACACTTTACTATACCATGAGCCTACAAGAGGGGATTTGTGAATGGACGTAACTGACGCTGGTAGGTCACATGACAACGACAACATGGCAAATGCAGTACGTCCAGGTTACATTGATACTACACACGATCATACTATACAGAACATACCTTTTTAACGGTCGGGAAGTAAGTTCAAATTCAAATGTACCTTCTTGTGTAGCCCCACACCTTTTCAGCGCTGCGCTCATTGTGTTCTTTCTTCCAGTTGTATTTCCACAGCATAAGGTAATATCTTATGTATTTATGAATAAACGACTCTTTTTAAAATCTTCTCGGTCTAATGAAATTTGTTATTTCATCCACTTCAAACATTACAATGCTCATGATAATTTTCATTAAATCTACAATTAATAAATCTACTTCTCCAGCTAATTACACTTCGACAGCGATGCCATAGAAATATACAGAGCTACCGCAAAAATGGAAGTTCAAAGATAAAATTCTAAAGATTGCTGTGCGCTTGTTTTCCTGACACATAAAGTCTATAAAAGGAAAACATTAAAAAACAGAAACTACTAATACTAATAATTACATTATTATTGAATTGATCAAATATCAACAATATTGTGTCTATTCAGCAGTACATTTTACTGGCATTAACAATCGTTAACACCTAATTTGTAAAGAAAAGGTAGGTAAAACGGTATTAATAACTTAGGAGAAATTTCCACACCAGACGGCTCACATAAAGCTTTAAAAATAGCACAGTTTCAATAAATAAGCTAAAGTAAACTTAAGTATTCTCTTAGAAACGTGATACAGTATGCAGATATAAGACTGTAAGACCAGATATAAGATATATTTCTTTGGAACAAATATGAATTATATAGGCTTGTACAATCAACTTGCCTATTTAATTTACTTTAACTCATCAAAATAAGCTAAGAAATGTTCCACTTTTTTTGTAAGTTATACAAGATTCAACTCATTTTTTTAAGTCAGTTTAATATAATTTAAGTTAAAGTAATGTAAAATCTATTTTGTTATAACACATTGGTCATATAATTGTACAGTAAAACTATTGGTAAGAATAGTTTTATTGATAATTATTATATTATTATTTATAGGCTTAAATTAAAATATTATGTCAATGTTGATGCCGTTTCATCCATTTTAAAACTAGTTTAAACATTGATTATTTGTTATATGTGTGACAAATTGAACTCCTTCTTACTGGATGTTGCAGCCAGGCACAAAGGGTTAGTTTTGAAAATTCGGTCAGTAATTACTCACCCTCATGTTGTTCCAACCCCCGTAAGACTTTCGTTCATCTTCGGAACACAAATTAAGATATTTCTGATGAAATCTGAAAGCTGTCTCACTCCTCCATAGGCTTCTATCTGATCGAAACTTGCTGGGCCAGAAATTTGAGTAAAGACATCGTTAAAATAGTCCAAGTGACTAAAGTGGCTCAACCATAAGTTTATCAAGCGATGAGAATACTTTGTGTGCGCAAAAAACAAACAAAATAATGACTTTATTCAACAATTCATTTTCTTCTGTGTGGGCCTGAGTGAATTCACATAGTGTAAACTATTCACATAGCGCAGCGCACAAAAGTTCTTTTTTGCACACAAAAAGTATTCTCGTCGCTCGTAAGACTCTTATGTTCACTCTTACATCCAACAACAGAACACCGGGATTGCTTACAAGACGTTGTCGCTACAGCTGCTCCAGCGCAGAGAAAATGGCGGATAGCGTACAACTCGCTGAGGGTAATGCAGGACTGTCAGAAGAGGAGAATCAATAGGGCTGGACTGGGGCTCAAATTGACCTCTCGCCGGCCCCTCCCCCAAAACGGCCATTGTCCAATCACACATCATACTCTGTGAGCAGGTCCGACAAACATTCTCCAAGCAAGATGGTGAAGCGGTGCGCCCACGGTGTTTGTAAAATATGTGGAATAAGGGCTGCCTCCGACAAAAATTTTTTTCTAGTCTACTATAGTTATTCATTTAAGCCATTAGTGGACAAATCTCCCCTTTATATTAATTGAATTACTTAAATAGGTTATATAGCCTACAGGATAATGAGCGTTTACGTAATATAGCCGCACTCAAGTGCACGATCGCACGCATAAAGCTTGCCACAAAGAACCGGTAAAAGTAATTTGGGGTCAGTAAGATTTTTACTGAAAAATACGGGACATTTGGCAACCGTAACGTTAGTTTTTTCCCTTCCCCAAGAACAAGGCACATAACGTTAGCAGGGCTGAACTGGAACAAAAAAGTAAAAATCTAATTTGCTAATAAAAATGAGCAAAATATAGCTAACAGCTCAGATAACTGCGATTGTCTGCAACAAATCGGAGAAAATCAAGACAGAAGAAGAGGTCTACGATGCCTACGGATGCTGGTTGATCACAAACTTCCAAGATGCCGTCTGCAAGTGTGTTTATGTCGATTGTGTGGGTATTAGAGATATTTTTGCGATTGTCATGAGGTTTCTCAGATTTCGCTTGAGACCGGTAAACATTAGCCTCGATAGTAGTCGTGTCTCCTTCATTGCGTGTTTTTATATTTTGAATATATCCCTCCACTGCATACTGTAACCCCTTTTGCCTCGATCTGGAGGATATCGCGGAGGTATTGCTCCAAAAAAGGTCACTGACACGCACGGGTATACCTCTTCCCGTCATGGCAATCTGTCGCACTGGTCGTGTTTGACCATTTGTTTGTCGAACGTAGCAACAGTAACTAAGGGGGGCGGGGCTCGGCGAAAGGCTAATTCAGCCCATACAGCCCACAAAGTCCTTTAAATTGGAATAAATAAGTACACTGTAAAAAATAATTCTGTGGCTTGGTAAATATTACAGTAATATTTAACTTTATTAGCTTAATAAAATCTCTGAATATCGTTTACTTGATTGTTTGAGTTAAACATACCAAAATAATTGACTAAAAATCCAACAGTTAATTTTATCTAAAATTAACAGTTATATTTAAGTTTTTTTCACTAAAAGAATGTAGTATTTGACTAGCCAATTATTTATTTATAATATACTTAATATATTTGTGAAATTTCTATCAAAATATTTGAGAATGGAGAATTAACTGATCTGTTTCAAGAAACAAAAATATTACTTAATTCAAATCAATATTATTAATATATTTAACACACTCTTAAAATTTAGTAAGTTTACTCAATTAAAACAAAGCACCCCTCCCCCACCCTCTGAAGTGACAACAACTCAACGGTTGAGTGAGCGCGGGCTGTTTGAATTCTCTCCAGTTCTCCTCTTCTAGTCGTCGCAGAATTGGTGCATTTCCTCTGTGAAATTCAGGTTTGTGTATGTTTTATTTTATCTATAAAATCATTACTGTGCTTTAAATAATTTTATTTAATGCAAAACAACACACAGAGGTGTAATGTAACACCTAAACGAGTCGCGTATGTCTTTTCGCGTGAAACGCCTTGCAACACACTACTTTATTCCTAATGATGATGAATATAATGAATTTGGATGCTAAAATGTCCTCAGAACTGTGCACTGTTTGTTTATTGGCATGTTATGGAGTCTGTCGCTCGCAGTATCTTTCAGCTATGAGTGAAACGCAGGAAAGCGGTATGAAGTTCGAAGTTCACCCGCAGAGCGCGAGTCCGTCTCCGGCACGAGAACCAGCGATGATCCGGTGGAAATTGGATAACAGGCCGGTTGATTACACTTGAATTAGGCTACCTGGATGTTTAAATGTTTCATTTGTACTTCTAAAATGTTTATTAAATGAGTTTAAATGTAGGCAATATATGCATGTTAAAACAGTGTAAACTATGCTGTGTTGCTGTACTCTTCGACAATAAAGGCCAATGTCATGTATACTAGTGTGGTTGTATGGAATACTATTTTACCAAGGTTACTCATTAAATAGAAACAGTTAATATTAATAATATTTACTCATAAATATTGTTTTTTAAATGTTTAAATGTTAAATTATTTCTACTCAATTTTTTTACTTGCATTTACTCAATTCATACAGTATATTTCATTGATTTGACAGCTTTAAAATTTACTCAATTTTTTTGAGTGTAAAAATGTTTCACCAAAGAAATTGAGTAAATAATAGTTAAACTTTTTAGAGTGTATACATTGATAATAAATTTGTAGTTGCCATAAGGAAAAGTTACCATAGTTCTGTCAGGTCCATTAAGTCAAGAACATACATGACAATAAAAATGATTTAGGAAATTTGTATTGAATAAATTGCAATTCAAGTTGATAATTCTGAATTAAATTTGGCGGTATGACTCTGTTCAGGGAGTCCTCTGACCTTTCATGAGCACCATGAAATGGCAGAGAGTCAGCAGCAGCATTAGGGAACGCTCACACAGTTTAGGACTGGGAGAGCTGAACTATTCCCCATATGAACAGAGCAGCAATGATGACAGAAAAGCATCACGTTATACACGACAAGGAGGAGCTGGGGAGGTGGCGGGCTGGTATAAACTGGTATATTTGTAATGAAAAACACCTTAAACAATATATACATCAACTACTATAAAAGCAAATTGTTTGCCCTTATATCACCCTATATTTAATGTAAAGCTCATAATAGTAATATTAACAATAAATACCATAATGTCTTATTTCTACAGTTTTATTAACTGCATGGTCATTTTTATAGTGGTGGTGTGGTGTGTACTGAAAAGCTTGTAATTACTATTGTGAACAGTTTACCTTGACACTTCAGTTCAGTTTACATGGAGTTTCAGGTTCACATACAGAACCTTTAATGTTTACATATCATGATGTTGCGCTTGTGTTGAATTCAAATGAGACCAGCGACTTTCGTCAGAGCTGTGCGGGAGACAGCCCAGCTGCTCATACACTGCGACTGCTGGATGTGCGCACGGTTTAAAGGGATAGTTCACTTTGAAATAAAATTTTGGTATGTTTTAGCTTACCTCAAGGGCATCCAAGATGTAGGTGTCTTTTTTTCCGCAGTAGTTTCAATTTTGATATTTTTAGGTCAAACCGTTCTTGTCTGTCAGTCATATAATGCAGGTCGATGGTCACTTGTCTCAAACAGCATGCACAGAGTCCAAATTAAAACAATTCCCCGTCGTCCAAATTAAACAATTCCCCATCGTAAGTACACATTGATGGCCTAAGACACGAAACGAGCGGTTTGTGTGAGAAAACGAACAGTTTTTATATCGTTTTTACCTCTTGAACTCAGCCACGTCCAAGTGATCTGAGAGCGCGGGCGGGTATAGATATATACAATAGAAGTCGCCTTGGCTACGGTTTCGCAGTCTTCATATGAGTCCACACTTTCATGACGTAACGGCGCTTTGACTGTCGGGAAGAAGTCTGCTGTGGAGCTCGCATCACTGCGGTCTCAGCAAAAGTGCAAATTTAAAGATGCAAAATTTTTAATTAATCTTAAACAGTAACACACACATGAATGACAGTCAACTACTTTGAATATTAAGAATTTCGGGTAAATATGTAAATTACATACAGTAAAATTAAAGACAATGAAAAACACATTATGGTGATTAAAATATTTAACACAAATAAATACAGGTTTGTATTCATAAGGTCTCACACACTTCAGCATCACGGTCACTATACACCCTATACACTATAGACAAGCACTGACACCCTGTGGTGAAATCATATATGTTTAACAGCCACTGCTTTCTCAGATTGGCTTGAGTTGGATTAAAACTTCATGTTCCATTGAGTTTCATAAATTCTTTTTTCATAAACATGACACTCATTTTTGGTGGCATTAAGCAGGGTTGCCAACTTTGAGTTTAGCTTGGAGTTACAATGTTTACATGGTGCAATAACAAATTTCACAATTTCAATTTATTAGCTTGTGTTTTGATTCCGATAATGATTCAATATCGATTAATTTAGATAAATATCAGGTACAGTAGCTACATGTTGATGGATACAGACACATGCCTTTGGTGTGAGAGACCCGGGTTCGAATCCACTGTGAGACACCAATGTGTCCCTGAGCAAGACACTTAACCCCTAGTTGCTCCAGAGGCGTGCGACCTCTGACATATATAGCAATTGTAAGTCGCTTTGGATAAAAGCGTCAGCTAAATGAATAAATGTAAATGTAAAATGTTGATTTTTCTCAAGGAAAAAAATTAATGCTGTAAACATACAGGGAGCCCTATAGTATTATTATTAAAGGTTAAAATTGACTACTCAAATTAATAATAGTTATCTTAGATGTGTAAACCTGCTTTGTGTGCACAAATATACATTTCACAAACATCTTCGGTGATTGTCACGCAGGTGGGGGTCAACAGGTTATACAGTGACCTTGTACGGTGTGTCTCCTGTTTTGAGCAACACCTTCCTCTAGCCTGCCTGCCTCTATGTGTTGGTGCCATAATCTCAGTATCTGGAACAAAGAAATCATTGTTTATGCACACACTTAGTTGTTTGCATCGTAATAATATACAGTACAATACACATTTCACAACATCAAAATCTAACTACATTTACTCAAATGTTAATTTTATTCAAGTCTGCATATTTGCTGCCTGTTGTGCAAGCAGCCTTGCTTATGCTAAATGCAGTTTCAAAATGTTTTGTCAAATAACAGTTTATTGGCGTAGTAGTTGCTGTGCTTACCCATATGAAAAGAATAATTATATCCATAAAAAAAAAAATATATATATATATATATATATATATATATATATATTAGCATTGTATATGCAGGAGGAATATATGAGCTTATCAACCAGTCAAAGGCAGGGTCCTCTCCTCTCTGTTGAGAAAAGTAAGCTGTAGTTTTGGCCGATGAATCATCACTTTCGCTTCCAAGCAGTAGCGGCTCCTGGCTGAATATTTAAGTAGGGCAGATTCTGGGTCTTAGCACAAGTTTATGATAAACATTTAGTAAATTGTAATTGTATTCAGCCTGAGAGTGGCGTTCAAATTATGACTGACAGACTTTAGTACACACAACATACGCATAGATTGCAATTTTAGAATTGCTTTAATGTAGTATCTATTGCCTCTGAATGTTGTTTTAGAGTTGTGTAGGAATTCCAGTGAGGAAAACAAAGTCATTTCTATTCTAAGAAAATAAACACAACAGAACTAGCTAAATAAAGGCGATTCACATTAGCACAATTAAACAATTTTTTTTCACTTTCATTAATCTGATTTGCTTCTCCCCATAGGAAGAACAGACATGCCAACTAGTTACTGACCTAATGCAGACTATACACATAGCTGAAGCTGACTGATATCATCTTCTGATAGCGAGGTTTACATAAGGTAACTTGAAAATAAGTGGGGCAGTCTGAAATATGCCCCAATGGCTCTCCATTAGAGCGTGCTGCAGTGAAATCTTTCACCACAGATATACATTGAAAATTTGTGGAGCACTGTAGAGATGGGAAAGGCTCCGAGACTGACATCATGATACATGCCTGCCAAGGCCATGCACTACATTTTAATATATCCTGCTCACTGAACAACTTTAAAAATTCTAGAAAATCCGAAAAATATTGGTTGCAGAATGCTGAACACATTTACAATTTATTATCAATTCAGTGTATATAGAAGTGTATGTTTGGATGAATATTTTGGTCAAATTAGGGTATAATCGTGTCTATCAGTGCTTTTCCCTCTCCATATGCCCTTTTAGAAATCAAAACAGTACACAAACTATAAACTGCAATGCGTCTAATGTGTAAACAATATGATACACGCACAACCTACATATTAACCTACATAATACTACATATTTTAAACACGCAAGACAGACGTCCCTACCTGAACTTCACAGCAATTGGCTGCCAACCACATTTTACGCTTGATATTTGCATATGTTCGAGAACTGCCCAACCTTTTGACGGTCTCGGCTGCTCTCTCAATGTGGTATTTGGTCCGTGGTCAATTCCACAACATTGCACGAGTGTGAATCTCAGCTTCCATAGCAATTAATTGAAAACGCTTGCTTTGCTCCTCGCCAGTGTGCATGCACTGTTAAGCCCGGTTTTAGGGTGCCTGCACACTGGCGCAAATTTGGCATTGAAAAGCTGAGATTTTCAGCTTTGAAGACGTGATATGTTTAGGGACCAGCACATGCCTGGGCCCAATTTGATGGCAGGGCCCTTCTCTGTCCGTAACAGTGGACAAAAAACAAAACGAAAGGACGACTGCTGAATACAAACAGAACAAAACACAATGTCCAGGCCTGGTCCTCTCTTGTCTTGGACTGTCCTCACTCCTCCTTTTATCCTCCCGGAGTTCCTCTGTGAGAATCGAGACCGGTGTGGCACGTAGCTCATTAGCTTAATTTTTTTGTACAATGCCATTTATGATGCAATTCATGCCAGATTTGAATGCTGATTTGAAATATATTTTTTTATTATTATTTTTATTCCCCAATCCAGTTAGATAGTAGGTGTACTTCACTGAAAATACCTCCCTGAATGAAGTGAGCACCCACTGTGTACTCAGTGAACAGACATACCTTGAAACGGACTTGGGCATGTATGTGTAGTTTATTTTCTGCCAAGTTCCCTAAATAAATCTAATATTTTAAGACATGAAGCTTTCAGACCTTGTTAAAAAAAAAAAGAAGAAAAAAAAAAGATATACTGTATCTTTTTTTTTAAGATTCTTCAAATATGTGTGTGTGTGTGTGTGTGTGTGTGTGTGTGTGTGTGTGTGTGTGTGTGTGACAATGAGCTAAAATACATATTTTGACAATTTTTCTTTAAAGTCACATTATGACTGAATTCAATATTAAGGATGCTGCAGATTCCGTTTAAAAATATAATACATAAGTAAATAAATATTTCCATGTGCAATGACCTAAAAGTTTTTACTTTAAGGAGAACCAAAACTTTACCATTTATTCTGCATTTGAAGTTGCACATTTTCTTTCAAAGCTTTCAAACAAAGAGCATTTTACATGAATAGGTGAGAAAATTAGCAGCATACAGAAAACCATTAATTTCAACAAAACCAGTTTAACACAAGTGAGGCAGAAAGCGGCCTGAACATCCGTCTGAGAGCTTCAAAGAGAGCCGAGACACACGGATTAACAAAAACACCAGACGACCAAGCTACAATTTCCTATTAATTATCTTCAAAAAATGAGAGAGAACACATTTTTAGTTTGGAAGAAAAATTGTTTTTGGGGATTACAGAATTCCAGCCCTCTATTCAGCTCCAGAGACATTCATTATGTTGCAAAGAGGAAAAAAATCCCAATAACACATTTAGCTGTTAGTCACACAGGACCAAAACAACGTCAGCTGAAATTCACTTTGAGAGAGAGAGAGAGAGAGAGAGAGAGAGAGAGAGAGAGAGAGAGAGAGAGAGAGAGAGAGAGAGAGAGAGAGACTGAGACTGTCAATGTGACAACCTGTAATCTTGTAGATCATTGGCATGAATATGAGATTGAAATGACACACCATTATCATGACAGGATACATGGAAACATATTAGACTCCATTTAAATGTCTTCTCACATCTCAGAATGTCTAATTGATCTTTGCTGGCTGAAATGAGAAAGTTTACCCTTGGAATTTTCTATCTGACATGCAAATTGGAGACAGGTTTGATCCTGAGTTTGTGCTGACAGCAGATTTAAATCGTTTGTGTTTATGGTCTGATGCAATCCCAAGATGCAATAAAACACTTTTGTGAACTAAAGAAATGGAAGAAATACACACCGGAAGCAAACTAGGCCTATGCTTTTTGAAATTGGGGTTTTATTCTGACTGCTGTTTTAAATAAGTGACAGCGGTCGATGGGAGCACAATTAGACAGATAGAAGTCTAATTAAGAAAAACGTTTGACTTGTTTGAAGAGATTTCAAAAAAAAAAAAAAAATGATTTCACTAGTTAGGCTAAACAAACAACAACAACAACAAAAAAAAACAGAAATTGTGGAAACAGTTTACAGTACATTTGAAAATGACAATCAAATGTCACAAAAAAGTTTAACCGGTGGATCAATGCCAAATCCACAAAATGTGTAACTCAATTCACACTGAAATACAGTGTAATGCACTGCAATATGTTAAATTTAAATCAATTACTCAATACCGAACGAAAATATGGTACAACTAATTGAAATACGTCAAAACAGACTGGAATACGGCAGTGGCTGAGGTACAAGAGAAATAAAAGCACATTAGCAAAGCCACAACCCGTTTCACATATTAGCCATGCAGTACCAGAAATTTACATCGAACCATACAGTTATACTGTCAAAGAACATAGCTTAAAATCATTAACAGATTTATCAAATAAACATGGCATCAGTTTACATGGCATCAATAAAGATGGCATCAGCATTTTACCCCATAAATCATGAAACTTACGTACCCAATCCTTTGCCAATCGCCACAAAGGTTCACTCGTCACACATGCGATCCAAATACATCTACAAGAAATGTACACATCAAATGTTCTTTTAAACTCCGCTTCACAACATATTTGTGCATATTAAAGATAATGGAGTAATATTTACCAAGAAAGACGATAGTGTAAAGCAGTAAATCAGATCGATGCACGCACAACAACATGAAGCTCTTCTGTACAGTGAAAATGGCTTCTCTGGTGGCGTGCACGCATCCAGCACCAGTGAATAGTATCGCGAGAAGAGAGAGATTTCTTAAAGGGGCCACGAACATTTTTAACACAAAATAGAAACAATGTATATTTATCAATGGGGTAATCCAGCACCAGGAAAGTGTACCTTCTATGGGGGCATCCATTGGCTAACAAGCCATCACCTGCTGTTAGCATTCCATTGACTCCCATTCATTTTGGCATCACTTTGACAGCAAATAACTTTACATCTGAGGCATTTAAAGACTCCATTTGCCCATTGTCTATTTCTAAAGAAACACGACAATGTATAAAAGGCTCCAATACCTTGTATCTTACACTATGATACTGAAGCTGTTTTTGCATAAATAGGCTAACGATTGCGTTATAACCACACGTCTCTCTGTCGCACAGTAGAGAAATGACCGTATAGACAGAAGGAGAAGCTCGCAGGCAAACGGGGGGACGTGGAGGCATAAAGTCCGATAAAGTCAAGGGAGAAGCCCATAGAGAGTCATAAAGTTGCTCCTGCTCCTGCTCCTAGCTCATGGACAGCTCCTACTCACGCTCTCCGTCTCTGCAAGATTCGGAAGGGAATGATTCAGATTTATTTTGGCACAGCTACTAAAAGACTTACAACTGTCAGACAGGTTGCTCACGTCACATCTACGTCGTCAAGCTCAGTTTGAGGCTGCGCAGTACGCTCAGCCATCAGGAAGTGAGTGCTTCTAATTGACTTCACTTTTCTCCTTTGAAGTCTATGGGGTCGCTGTGTCCATTTCTTTTACTGACTATGATATTTATACTACTAGGCCACATAGTACAAACCGTGTTTTCTTGCGAATATAGTTTACATTTTTAGACATATTTCCTCTGTCCTCAATTTCACTGTTGTCCTGTTAGTAAAACCCTTTTAACTAACAAATGTAAGTGACTTCATACAGGAAGTGACATTAGTTTTAGAAAAAAAATAGCAAAATTTGTGGTAAAACACTCTTTCAAATACTATATTGATCATCATCAGCCCAGAGAGGGTCGTAAATTAATTTAGTGATCAAAAAACATACTGGTAACACTGAAGTGTCCACACACTAAAAACTCCTGGGTCAAAAATAACCCATAATGGGTTATTTTTGACCCAACTCCTGTGTTAAAAAGGGACCAACTAATTTCTGGGTTATTTCAACCCAGAAAATTGGGTTATTCTTTTTGACCCAAATTCTGGGTTAAATACCTGACCCAAATATTGGGTTTAAAAAACCCAACATCTGGGTAAAAATATCCCAAAATTTGTTGATCCTTTTTTAAGCCAGAAGTTGAGTCAAAAATAACCTTTGTTTTATTTTATATTACACACTTCAAGCACTTTTACATTTTTATTGCATTAAATTAAAATATAGGCTACATGAAAAAACACACACTTGCACATGTTTATTTTCCTATTTATTTTAGGTCACACTGTAATAACAATATTAAAATAAAAAATAGAAATTTTCTGAAGAGCCTCAGGAATTTAAGCCTGGGGCCAACTTTGGGGACAAGATTTTTGATAGTGTCCTCATCAAAGAGAAGAAATGCCTCCTCATCTATGTCTTCATATGAAAGACAGAAAACAAGACAACCTGAGTATTGTTAATAAGTCGAGACAATTGTGAACCACTCACCAGACACTCTTTCATTATCAAGCTAACAAATAATCACTTTTACTTCTAGCCACTGACCAAGGCTGTATCGCAATACTAGTTTTACCCGATCTTAGCGCTGCGTTCGACACTATAGATCACAAAATACTCTTAGAATGACTACAAAACTACACTGGTGTTAATGGACAGGCATTAAGCTGGTTTAGATCGTACTTATCAGACCGCTACCATTTTGTCTGTTTAAATGGGGAAAAATCAAAGATAATGTCAGTAAACTATGGAGTGCCGCAAGGATCTGTGTTAGGCCCTCTGCTATTCTCAATATGCTGCCACTTGGTAATATTATAAGTAAACATGGAATTAATTTCCACTGTTATGCTGATGACACTCAATTATATATTTCATCACGACCTGATGAAAACACTAAATTATCTAAATTGACAGAGTGTGTTAAAGATATAAAATACTGGATGACGTGTAATTTTCTGTTATTAAATTCAGATAAAACGGAGGTATTACTTATTGGTCCAAAAATCTGCCCACAAAACCTCTTACAATACAACTTTAATTATGTCCTGTTACTTTATCCACTACAGTAAAATACCTGGGTGTTATACTAGACCGCAACTTGTCTTTCGAAAATCATATTTTATATGTTACAAGAACAGCCTTTTTCCACCTTAGAAACATTGCTAAGCTACGTAACATGCTATCTGTTTCTGATGCAGAAAAGTTAGTTCAACTTCATGCATTCATGACCTCGAGACTAGATTACTATAATGCTTTATTAGCTGGTTGTCCTGTATCCTCAATAAACAAGCTACAGTTGGTCCAAAATGCAGCTGCTAGAGTTCTTACTAGGTCAAGAAAATATGATCATATAACACCAATTCTATCATCTCTACACTGGTTACCTATTAAGTTCCGTATCAATTACAAAGTATTACTACTGACTTATAAAGCCCTAAATGGTTTAGCTCCTGGGTATTTAACGGAACTTCTATCGCCCTACAATCCATCTCGCTCTTTAAGATCACTTAATTCAAGACTTCTGGTCATTCCTAGGATATCTAAGTCTACTAAAGGAGGGAGGGCGTTTTAACATTTAGCTCCTAAACTCTGGAATGGCCTTCCTGATATTGTTCGGGGCTCAGACTCGCTGTCCCAGTTTAAAACTAGACTAAAGACGCATCTCTTTAGCCAAGCATTCACATAATACTTACCTTTTATACTACAGTTGAATCAGATCGAATGCATTAATATTATGAACAGCAGCTATGCTAATTATTTCCCATCTGCTTTTCTGTTGTTATCTCGGGACGCTAGTCCTGAGGTAAATAGAGTTCATCAGCTCCAGTTTGTATCCAGCCTCTCATGGAAACTTCAGATGCCCCAACACCCGTGAAGAGACGACTCAACGCTGGCGATATGTTATGCCCTAAATTAATACATGATTAACTAACTGTATTTTTTCTATGTACATTTCTGAAATGCACTTTCTGTAAAGCTGCTTTGAAACAATATGTATTGTGAAAAGCGCTATACAAATAAATTTGATTTGAATTGAATTGAATTGAATTGAATTGAATTGAATTGAATTGAATTTTAAGGGAATGCTGTGGCTTTATTTTTTCATTTTTTTTTCACGTGGCCCAAATTGCTAGTTAACTAATGTGGTTCTTTTGCAGCATTACCCATTTTGTGTGAATGACAGTCTATACCGTCCATCTTTTCTTTCATTAACAAGTGTAATGACATTAATACAAAGGTGAATATCTGGCCCATTCTTATGCATAACAGCTTAAAGACAAGGCACAAGTATCTTTTAGGGTTATATAGATATGCATACCCCACTGTCGAAGAAGTTGTAACGTTACTTTCACAAAATCTTGCACTGACACATTTAAGCCTACAATATTCATGATTAAAGGCTACAGATTTTGAAAGGTTCTGCAGAACAGAAATGACCATCATCCTTCCATCGAAAGAATGAATGACAACTCTGCAATAGTGACCTTTGACCCAGGCAATGCAAGTTCATCTGTGTTTGTTTCTATTGACTCCTGGAATTAATTTCCTTAAGAAAGCGTGTGCTCCAGTGGGGCATGAACAGACATTCATTAATTAGCATATGTTTACTAGATGATAGTAATCAGGCCTGGAGTGAGATTGTGTTTAATGAGAAAACACAATAATCGAGGTGTTGTAATGTTTTGCCGAGTGTTTGCCAGTTTAATCAGAGCACAGGGTCTCAAAACGGCAGACGTGTCAGGGACGACATGCTAATGTAGCATTCATCATGCACAATGGAAAATTCCTAACATCTCTGCTGTTTAAAGCAATCCATTGAGTCGGAATTGTTAGTTTCGGAAGCCACTGGCATCCAAAAAAATAACAGCTTTCTTCAGAATTCAAAATTCCCTATCAAAATCTAAAGCTTTGAATTTCACCACATGTGAATAGGGGGAAAAAATAACTAATAGATACCACATACTTCCCAGTTATTTTTTTATTTTATTTTTTTGTATTACAAGTTTTCTGAAATGTTATGTTTGAATATTCAAATTAGGTATTTTCCAAGGAGATGGTGAAGGGTCAGAGGGTTGAGGTGGAGTCAAGGGCTCGGAGGACTGACAGGGATCCAGGGGATCCAGCCAGGACGGAGCTGGTGACTGGAAGCTCAAATGTGTATCTATGCAGCGCAGCGGGGTGGATGGATGAGTAGGGGAGCTGGAGGGGACCAGCGAAGGTGGGACCGAAGCATTGGCTGACCTTGGTAGAAGAAATTGGAGAGGGCAGATGGGTGGGGACTCTGGAGACTTTGAACTGAATGGAGCAAAAAGAGATATAGGATAACGTTCAGTTAGAATATTTTTAAATTACGAGTAAAAGGGTTCGAATAGAAACAAGTAGTGTAATTGTGTTGTAAAATGTAATCAAATGTATTGCAACTGCAAGTAGTCACATATCAATATTGCAACCCAGGATCATTAAAAAACACATACCTGTGGCAACATTTCTCCAAAATTATTATGTTGCTTCTTGCACATTGTATGACACTTTAAAAGTGAAATGCCCTGTAAGTGTCACTGAAAGTTCAGTTTAATCCAAAACAGATGAATGTGTCACAAGTGCTATAGTTGCAGACAATTACAATGATGAAGACAAAAGTCACATTCCAAAAATATAAAGTCTTTATTTAGTAAAACTAAACAGAGCATTAAAACATGAATAGAATTACATAACCACTTTTGTTTTTGATAAAATGAGTGAGAACTGACCAGGAGAAACTCAAACACAATATATACACCGTAGGGAATCACCTGTCGGCCCAACGACGGAATCCGACATCGTGGGCGAAGGTATGCTTGTAGGACTTTTCAGCAATTCTTTGAAGTTCACTTAATTTATTAGAATATTGTTTCAATTTTACTTAAGCTCCGCGCTTAATCTGACTCCAATTTCAAATGATAATTAAATTTAGATCGTGTTTCCCATTAGGAACTAATCATAACTATTAATTTAGATCTTTGATTATTCTGGGTATTCCATACTTTCACATTTTCATTCATTAGGGACCCGGTATCGCTTAGAGTCACACTCGGGCCGGGTTTTGCACTCACATACACAAACTCGTAAGTTCTGACTTAAATCAGAGGATACAGGGTGAACTATTTACCTTTAAGTGGCTGCACCCTGCTTGCTCATAACAAAAAGTGTAATTTTTATAGTCACGAAACTGCAACTTGTGAAGTCAGTCGGAAGGCCCCAGAAGATGTGCTCCATGATCCATTTATTGGGACTTCGGTATGATCTATCCTTAGCAAAGATCTGCTGTAACACCAGACTTCACTTTAATCTACTAGACAATTATTTCAGAATAATACAGAATCAATCAAATATAACATTTGTTAGGTAAAATGTATCATGCCAATTACAGAAGTAAACAATTTGAAGCAAATTCAGATATAATGAATAAATAACATATATTGCTCAAAGAATGAATTTAAGATTAAGAAATGCATACCTGACAGCAGGACAGACAGTGGTGTGTGAGTGTTTTTAAGACACTAACACAGCACTGCATGGGGTTCTTTTGGCTACAGAATTTCCCAAACGGCTGCTCTGCCACTTTCCCTTAAATACCCAGACTAGAACAAAAGGGTTGTAAATATTTACTACACAAACACCTGGTTTTAGGTGAGAGGAGAGGATTATCAGAAACCTTGAAAAGACACCACGCAAAAAGGAGAACAGAATTCTGCAAATTTTTCAGTCTTTCTTGTAATATCACTGACTGCAGTGAAATTGAGACCATTTTACCAATCACACTGAGATATTTAAAATGATACCAAATATGAAAGGGAAAAAAAAATAGATTCACAAGATACATCATATGTGGTATAACGGCATTCTTAGAGTAGGGAGAGGGGGATGCATAAGCAAGGAGAGAAGTTTGGGCAAGGCGGTGTCCTATGCTCTTTCTTTGAGATCTTCTCTCCAGATTAGTGAGTAAGCTACTCGTTGCTATGGATGATGTCAACATAAATATGCCCACAGTGATTTGCTATAGGGGTGGGGTCTCTGTCAGTGATTTAATCATAGAAATTGTAGAACGAGGTATCACGTTGCCATGTTCAAATACAATTTATTTAAAAAAAAAAAATGTTTCCATATTCAAAGATTTTAAAATAAAAATGTTGCCATATTCGAACAAAGATTTAAAAAAGTAGGCGAAATGTCACTTATTAAACAAGTATGTTCAGCTAATTGTCAGCCTCTTACATGTCTGCATCTCGAAGAGAATGCAGAATTCGAGAGACAAATTATGTTTTATAAACGAAGTTCAGGAGGAGCACTGTCTAATAATCTCGAGAGGATGCATACAGTATACACAGCATACTCACCTCCGCCACCCCGACTCCACACTCTCGGCTGGTTCTTATGCCCAGGGCAGCTCTGGGTTTGGGCTAAATTCCGAGCTCGGAGCCCTTGATCCCCTTGAACAGCGTAGGAAAATAAGCTTATTTTACTCTATTACTCTATTCGATCATTTTTAAGTGTGAACTTGTGAAACAACTGCCACAGGAAATCAAAAATTATTTTCTTTTTTATTTATTAAATATTTATGGCATTTTTGACTTTTTATTATGATAGGACTTTGGGTGGATTGCTGAGGTGGATTGGATTTTTTGTGATTTGGTCTTTTTGGTCTTTGGACTTTTCAAGGATTTAGGAGCTGGCTTTAGTTCTAAAATGTTTTGTAAAATACTATTAGAACAAAACATTTAGGAGTCCCATTAGCCCATTATTTTTAAGAGTTTCTCCTAAATCGGCAAATTAGGAGCTTGTGTTTTGTGAATACGGACTTTTGTGAAGTGAAGTGCTGTGAAAGGCACATAAAGGTACATCATTTCAGCAATTTATTGGACAACTATCAATTTGCCCAGTCTAGCAAGGGCAGAACTATTTTGTCTCTGAAACACATGCTATGACTTTATTCGTTGATTTTTCCTCAGCTTTTAATACCATCCAGCCTCATATTTAATGGTTGTTGAACTTATTAAGCTCCGCAAGTATGGGTGGGCTGTTCAGATCAAATGATTAATAATGTAATCTCCTCTCAAAATGTAGTTTATTTTGAACACTAACAGCTGGACAAGTTCCTTTCCGAGAAGATACTTGGTCAAACTTGCAGGTGACACAGCATTGGTCCTTTAGGAGGATGAGCACAATCATGGACATTCAAAGAGTTTATCTCCTGATCCTTTGTATACATCAAAAATAAAATCCTATACATCTCAGGTCTTGAACATGTTAAAAGGATAGTTCATCCCATAATTTCTCATCATTTACTGACCCTTATGTCAAACCTGTATGACTTTCTTTCTATTGTGGAGCACAAAATAATATATTTTCATGAAAGTTTTCAAAATACTTTAGACCCAATTGAACAAAAAATAAATTTGATTTCCTTTTTAATTTAAATGTATATTTCTTACTCTTTTGGTACATATTTTTTGCTTTAAGCCTATTCTTATTCTTATATTTTTTTTGGTATTTTTTGGGGGAAAACAAAATTACATTTACAATTACAATTACAAACAATTTCATGCAACTAACCATAAAACCCAAACCCCATTATAACCCTATAGTAATTATAAATGTAGTTAATTAATATTACTCACTTAATTACACTGCATATTAAAGGGTGCCTGATTTACATGTCATCAACTCTTTTGTCTGAAGAAGATATGCAGGCAAGCATGAAGCAAGCCTGATATGGTACCTTTCGAAGTGGAACTTCAACACTGTGTCTTGGTGTTGACGCTATGGGGAACTCAATACCCACTTCACCATGCTGAATAAATGCCTGTTTCACTAAGCTGTGAATATGCACAAACAAAGTGGGCATAGCACTAAGTGACTCTGCAGAACTAGGCCGGAGTCAAGACCGCGTCAACCTCAAGGTCACAATATGCACACCTTGCCCCCTTGAGAGCTGAACTTGCGTGCTCTGCTCCCAAGCAGACAACAGAGAGCTCATGAGTGTCCTCAGGTGTGAAACGAGGAAGTGCATCTTCCTGAAACTCTTGCTGCTTGCTATAGTTTTGTCTCCCACACACTACAAACAATCGGCTCCTAAAGACAAAAGAGCTGACGACGGCCTGTTATGTACACGGGCACTCTGCATGTGAAGACATGGACTGCCATCTGCCAATAAATGTGGCCTGTTTACACATGCTTCAGACACCATTCATGCTGATACTGTTCCCCATAGTGTCAAAACCAAGACACAGCATTTCATTCCACTTAGAAAGGGAACCGTCTCGGTTACTAACGTAACCTCAGTTCCCTGATACCCCTTTTCCACCAAGGCAGTGCTGGTGCCGGTTCGGAGCCGGTGCCTACTCGCGAACCAGTTCTTTGTGTTTCGACAGCCAAAGAACCGGTTCTCGGCCAGGAAAATTGGTTCCAAAGCGGCACTAACTCTTTGCTGGACTAGAACCGTTCTTTAACCACGTCATGCTGGAGGCGGGGTTATTGTCGAACTTCTTCTCGAACGTAACCTCCGTCCGAACAGCACAAATGTGTTCTAAACGTCTTCTTCTGACCCCAATATAGGATCGCAAAGCAAGGAGAAACATTTGCAGAAAGACGATGTATTCCGCCATTGTAATTGTTATGTTTGAATTTGGCGCAAGTGTTTCTAGGAAAGCTAAAGGGGGTCGCACACCGGACGCGCAGCTCAGCTCAGCGACGCGCCTTTTAAATTCGAACGCATTATTCTCTAGAAGTATACACACACCGGCGGTGCCTTTCGGCGTCTGTCCGCGGCGCCCAGCAACGGCTCAGGACCGTGTTCAAAATCCTGCCGCGCAACAGAGCGCCATTTAACCGACGTTACAAAGTTTTATATTAAATTTGCATGTGTCTCATATCGTAGTTAATGTATACTGACTTCACCCTGTGCTGCAAGTTTTATATTCATTTACAGAAATCAGAAAATTGCTGATGTTATTGGATTTTCAGGTGGTGTACACCCCCTTAAGACGTAGCCTATGGCAACGTACACAGTGATGACGCCGTTCGCTGGGCTCTCTAGTCAGTGGAAAAACAAACAGGTTCTAAGAAGGTTCGCAAGTTGAACCAACTTTGAACCAGCACCAGTTCCGAACCAGTTCTTTTTTGGTGGAAAAGGGGTATGAGAGAAGGGAACGAGTATTGCGTAAGTAGCTTACGCTATGGGAAAAACGTATTTTCTCGAGAATATTGAAGCCAAATTTTTAAAACGCAGTGCAGCTGCACAATAGACAGCTAGCTGAGCATCTAGCGCGCACTGCACGCACCTATGGCGAGTCGGCTCATGCGCGCGAACCAATCAGATATGCGCGTCAGAGCCCGCCGGAATGGGCGTGACTTATAGCTATATAAGCCCCCATTTTTGCCATAGAATCAGGTCTGATACAGCCATGGTTCACTTTGATGCGTAAATGGCCAGATCGCCACATGTGAGCCGGTATATGGGGTTTTAACCAGCGCTGAAGAGGACGCATGTACAGTAGACCCAGCTGGAGTACTGATGATGCTGAGGCCATGAGACCTAACATCTTCTGAAATTTCTTGAGAGGCGCGCAAGCGCCCGCTCTGAACGATGCCGCTAGGCGTTAAATGGTGAGCGCGCGCTCTGACATAAGCTGCGCTCTCATTTGTATAGAGTTTATGACTGTTCCCAGGAAAGAACTGCTCTGGCTGGGAGACAGTGTGCTTTTGGAAGCATTGATCCTGAGACCTAGGCATTCTAGATGGCTGAGGACCCAAGATCTGTGAATTATTAACTGTGCCTCCGATTGGGCTATTACCAGCCAATCGTCGAGGTAGTTCAACACTCGCACTCCCCGTTGTCTCAGGGGAGTGAGACCTGCATCCATGCACTTCGTAAATGTGCGGGTGCTAGAGATAGTCCGAACGATAGGACCGTGTACTGATATGTGATGGAGCGTTATCTGAATGTAAAAGTAAGCATCTTTCAGATCCACTAAGAAAAAAACAATCCCCTGGGCGAATCTGCGCGAGGATTTCTTTGGTTATCAGTATCCTGAACGGGCGCGTTATCAACTGAGATCTAGGATGAGCCTGAGACCTCCATCCTTCTTTGGAACGAGGAAGTAGTGAATGTAAAAGACCGACTCGCTCAGTGATAACGGGACTGGTTCCACAGCCCCTTTTGCTAACAGTTTTTACACTTCGGTGCGAAGGACATGAGCCATGACACTTCTCACTGTTGTCTCGACCATGGCTAGAAAGCACGGGGGTCTGCGAGCAAACTGTAGCGAGTAGCCTCGTTTTATTATGTTCAACACCCATTCTGATATCCCGGGATGGCTTCCCAGGCCCTGGCCCGCATAGCTATAACCCCTAGCCTGGATGCCAGTCGAACTTAGCCTCGTCCACAAACTTTTTAGGTTGGGAAGTTCAGTCTGGACTTGATCCGTTGTGGAGTTATTATGCCCGAACAAAAGCTGTTTGGACCAATCAAATTGTCAGGGCGGGCTTTATACGATGATGGACAGATGATCAACACTAACATAATCATCCACGTCACCAAAGAGCGCTTGGGTTGAATTCGTTTACAACAAAGATGACTGCAGCTGGAGAATTGAGATTTCACGAGTTCACACTTACAAATAAGTCAGATAGAATAAATGCATATTTGGCGTGCTGTCCGAGGAGAGGGCTGAGGGCTCGGTATTCGGCCCGAACCCAAAGTACTCCCCCCCGTATTCCTAGCTGTGGAAGAACAAGCCAAGAGTGAGTGGAGGGATGCTGAAAACTGTCAAGGAATGTTAGGTGAGTTGACAGAGTGAATAAATATATCGTCGCTGTCCGATGAAAACCGCGTATGTCCATTTTGCCGATTTTGAGATTTTTCGACGGATAGAATGTCCAGGTTCATTTCCGTATACAGTAAGCTTCACATATCTAAATGACCAATGAAAAGTTGTGAAATCATGTCATCTGATTTTCACGTATATCCATTTGGTGTCAAAGCTGTGAATCACGCCGCGTATCTCCCACCCTGTGGAGGCATCTCGCCGGTCTCGTGAAGTTTCATCTTAAGCGCTCTGGAAGCTCAGCATTGGATAGCCGAATAACACTATTTTTCAGATAAACATAGCCTGGTGAGACAATGACTTTCCTTTACAGTAGGCCTAACTTTATCGAGGTAAACGTTTACCCCCTGACGCCAGACGTACGTCTAGGAGTGGAGAGGAGTGACAAAATTACGGTAGTACTGAACAGTGCAAACAAAGTATCTGTCTAGCATTGCCATGCAGTGCAGCCACGGCGCTACCATTTTCTACTGTGGTTTTGTACGTTTCTTCATTCGGATCTATTTGCGTTCCATTCCATTCTAAACAAACAACGCAGTTTACATGCTTCGTCCTTGTTACATTATTCATTAAGATAATAATTAATAAATGCACGCATAATTATCAGTGAACTTGATAAATGTTGCAGATATGTTTTACATGCATGCACAAACAAATGCCTTTCAACTTATGTGTGCAAAATTCAGAATTAAATGAATGTGCAGCAATTTGTACAAATAGAGAGTCTGTAGGCCTACTATACGTGTTGTAGCCATTAAATAAGCTCATTTAGTTTCATATTTGATAAAATATTATAATGTTATTTTTTGCATCTATGTTGATTATGAAAAGTGAACCGCACGAGTAAGATAGGATTAGGGCTGTCCCCGACTATGGATTTTCATAGTCGAATCAGAATCGTCATGTCTTGCCTATAGTCGACTAATAGTCGAATCATGTGTATGGGGGTGGGGCTTTAACGTTTCAAAGCCGCGATGTACAGAAAATCACACAAAGATATAGAAGAAAATGTATAAAAACATTTGTGATCAATAAAACTAAGAAATAACATAAATAACTCCAGAAAGGCCACACTGCAGATTTGCATTTCACATGCAAATCAAATTAAATCGGCTAAATTACCTGTGCGAGCAGGCCAGCCTACAGCACAACATCGATGCACCGAAAAAATAAACAATTAATTTACTAAATTAAATTAGAACAGAATATACCTTTCTAATAAATAAAAATGCAAAACGAAATAAATCAGAATCAAGTCACAGGATGAGGAGCAAATGTGTGCAAAATGCCTAAAGTGCAGGGGAACATATATTCAAAACACAAGCCACAAATAGTTAGATTAGATAACCCTGACAGATTAATAAATAAAATAAAAATAAAGAAATTATTAAAATAACGATAGTAGATAGAATTTTCAACTTTGTCTTTTTAACTGCAGAAACAACAATAAATGCTAAACTGGAGAGGCAGTCTTTTTAGCTAAAAATGTTCACAGCATCCAAAAATAAAATTAGAACCGGCTGAAAAGTTTTGAAATCACTTGTACCTGATCGAGAGAACAAATCCTTAAAGTCTTTCACTCTGTCTGTCCGTTGGAGTCTTTTCAAATTGTGCGCGCGGATAAAATACATTCTAACGCGAAAACCCAGTCTATGCGTGAAACATGTTAACGTTGGCCGGCAGAAGTGCGATCACTTTCAGATTTTCCTGATGCTAAATCCAGCCTTGGAGAATATCCTTTCTGATGGTGTACATCCACACTTTAGATTTTCTTATCCCAGACATTGTTAAAGATTTAAATCCTTGCCGCGAAGACGCTCCTCTGTCGGTCACGGATTGAAAGGGAAACTTAAATCTGTCACAGGGTGTTTGGATTTATTCACGCACGTTAAAAAATATTTATTAGCTCCTTTCTTTGCACATTTTTATATAGGCCTACAGCATTATCATAATAGGCTGAATATTAACGTATTGACATAAAAGCTAGTTCTATGTGAAATCAGACATTGAGCGCCGCCATATAGCCAAAGTGGCATGATCCTCGTTTCATAACACCTCTGCGAAGATTCGACCGTGAGATCGGTAGTCGAATCAGGCTCCTCCTATCGAAGCATCGAATCTTTCGACTATTCGGGGTCACCCCTAGATAGGATACGCAATATCGAGAGACATGGAGCGGGTCAGACATGATTTTGACCACTTAATTAAGTTTTGTTTTGTAGAAAACCTTTTTTTAAGTGAATTTCGTTTTGTATAAATTGTATCTTAATTTTTATCATTTTTTTATCAACCAATTGCCTGGATTAAGCAAATATAGCAGATAACATAATCATGGAGGCGCCCGCGCAGTCACTCGCATTGCACGTTAACTGGAGTGCATCTCATCCTAACTTAACGAAACTCAGCATAATTATGCCTCACAGGCATGAAATATATCTTAAGAAAGCTTGAAATGTCTTTTTAACTATTTAAAACAAAAAGAAATAGGCTACTCTCTGATTATGTAATCCATGATGTGCATTTCTCTCTATAGGCGCGTTCACTACTACGGAGATGGCGATCGTCAACTTCATCTTTACAGCTGTTGTTGCTGTTAATAAACTAAAAATAATAGGCCTATAATTTGATTAAACAATAAATTAAATTAAATTGTAATTGTATTAAAAAAGCAACAAAAAATTCCTGTTTAATTTTTTTTTAACCTATGCTAATTACGCATTAAATTCAGGTAGGCTACTGAGTCGCTGTCCTCTGTGCCGCAGAAAAGTTGTGAAATGGAGATGAAGGGGAACCCGTTTTTTTTTGTTTGTTTTTTTGCTTATTTTAACTGGCCCATCCAGTTTTCTGGAGGCCCACCTACAATCAAAATCCTGGCGCCGCTAGTGTGTCAGTGCATTGATTCATTGTCCCTTCATAGTTTGCAAGAGACATTTCATAAACTGAGCGTAGGCTATTTAATAAACTGAGACGTAAGCTATTTAATAAACTGAGCGTATTTAATAAACTGAGACGTAGGCTATTTGACACTAGAACTCCCAAGACGGTCATTTTGACCGTTTTTAAATTTTACAGTGTAATAACTTTGTTAAAATAAAATCAATTTGGCTGTAGGACTCTGACTTTTCCTAAATATGTGTATATTTTATTATGACACTGTTATTTTATTAAAATCACAAAACAAAAAACAGTTCTGACTATTTCAACCTAGAATGGCCATAGCGGTCATTTTGACCGCACGCATTATTGATACATAAATCCGCTACATTTCCCGCCTATTGGTACCCGTAGCATAGCAACGATCTGTCCGTTTTTGTTAAAGCTATTCCAACACTATAAGTTATACATTTGAGCTAACGAAAATGTCATCAAAAAGAACAATGACAGCCACAGAGGTTTTAGCCATGCTTAGGAGGCTTGACGATGAGGAGTCTGATGGAGGAGCAGGTTCGGATCAGGACAGCAATGTCTCTTGGTCCCTGGACAGTTCATTCAGCTCTGAGAGTGATTCAGATAATGAATTAATTCCCTGTCGAAAAAAGAGCCGGCTGGACATCTCCGATCCTGGAACTGACCTTGTTCCATCGGATAATATTCCAGGTATGTTTCTCTTCTTCTCTAGCTATATTTTTATACTTTGTAAGGCAGACAAGCCATATTATCAATAATACGTTACTTCAAAGTATAGTTATCCGTCTCTAACTATCTAAGGTAGGCTATACCGATCAGATCTGCTATCGAAAATGGTTGTCCTATTATTTTTCCTCTCACACACCCACCGCTGTTACCTTTCCTGACGACCGATCCATTCATTCACATTTTTACCTCAGGCACCCTGAGGTAAAATTGTGAATGAATGCACACACCTTTTCATTATTATTATTCTATTGCTAGTATTATACTATATTGTCAGGCTAGTAGAAATCATATGGGCTAATTAGTCCTAACAAGATTACGATTTCATGAACTAAAAAAGTAATTAGTCTGTTCTGTTCTTTTTTTCTTTTCTTTTGGCAATAGTGCAAAATTCTGATCCATCAGATATGCCTGCTGTGTCAAGACAACACAGTCCACCACGAGATGAGGAAGCTGGCCTAATAAACCCACATACAGCCGAAAGGCGTGAAACGGCGAAAGACGGCACCGTGTGGACCTATATAGAGCTGGGTGAAGACAGAGGAAGGCGACAATGCCAAAATGTAATAACTGAAGCGGCAGGCCCGACAGCGCACGCCAAGCGCAATATTGAAGATGCCCTTACAGCCTTTTTGTGTTTGGTGGATGATGGCATGCTGAAACACATAAGGGACTGCACCGTGGCTGAGGCCCACCGAGTCAAGGAGGACGAAATATGGGACATAACAGTTGAAGAGCTAAAAGCCTTCATTGGTTTAATTTACATTCGAGGCGCGCAAGGTGGAAAAGGGATGGATTTGGCGAGCTTTTGGTCAGCCGAGTGGGGATGCGCTTTTTTCAAGGAGACCATGTCCCGAAACAGGTTTCAGGAAATAATGCGATTCCTGCGTTTCGACAGAAGGGAAACCCGACGCACACGCCTACGAGATAACAAGTTTGCCCTTATGAGTGATGTTTGGGACAGATTTGTCCAAAACTGCATCGCTTGCTACAAGCCTGGTGCCGATATCACTGTGGATGAGCAGTTATTCCCTACTAAGTCAAGGTGCAGCTTCATCCAATATATTGCAAACAAACCGGACAAATTCGGAATCAAATTCTGGCTTGCTGCGGATGTCGACACCAAATATATGGTAAACGGTGCGCCTTATCTGGGCAAAGACGTGACGAGGAGGCCAGGTCAACGACTTGGAGACAGTGTGGTGCTGAAAATGGTCGACCCATACCTGGGGAAGGGAAGAAACATCACCACCGACAATATTTTTACTTCATTTGTACTGGCCAAGGCACTTCAGGCCAAGAAAACTAGCTTGGTTGGCACGGTAAGCAAAAGCAGACGAGAGCTCCCCCCGTGCGTAAAGGTGCAAATGCCGCTGTTCAGCACAGTGGTGCTGAAAAGTGGCGATGCAACACTGACCGTGTATCAGTGCAAAAAGAACAGGAATGTCTGCATGCTCAGCACTGTCCACACTGCTGTTGGCATCACAAGTGGCCCGAAAAGCAAGCCAGAGACGGTCACATACTACAACAAGACCAAGGTAGGAGTAGACGTTCTAGATCAAATGGCTAGAAAATACTCGGTAAAAGCACCCTCCCGTAGATGGCCAGTAGCTGTTTTCTATAGTATTCTCGACCTGGCTGCAATCAACGCGCACATATTGTACAAGAAGTGCACCAATGAGCAAGTTTCAAGGAGGGACTTCATCAAGCGACTGGCGAGCGAACTTCGCTCCGACCACATTAAATCCAAAGCCACACAACTGGTGGTGCGAGAGCCAGAACCCGGGCAGGAGCAGCAGCAGATGGAGAGAAGAAGGCAGTGCCAAGTAAAGAGAAACTGCAAACAAAATAAAACAAAGGAGACGTGCCAAATGTCACAAAGTAGTGTGTGGGAGTTGCACACGAAAAGCGGTGTTTACCTGTGTGGACTGTGCGTAAGTGTCAGTGAATGATGCGGGGTGTTTGCGCCGTTCAGATGAGCCCACTTGGAGGAAAACGTGTTAACCTTTTGTTCGTTAATATTTTTTGTTCACTGAAAATCGTTCTAAAACAGTTTGTTTACTTGTTTAGCTAATGTTCATGTTTTTTCTTAGCCTGTTTTTGTGTGTAAGTACTGTATTGTGCTGCATACGTGTCCATGAAAGTTTTTAATGTATTAAAATGTATATAGTGTTTTTGTTATTGTATATATGTTATAAGTTATTGTATCATAAGATTTGTTTTTATTTTACAAAGAAAATATTTATCAATTAGGCTGGAAAATACATTTTCACATTTGAATTAAAATTTTGTGTCCTTGTCTTTATTATTACCTATCGTAACATTGTAGATCCATTTATTTTTAGATTTTGTATTGATTATTGAACTTATTTACAAACAGGGTTACTAAACGGTATGAAGCTTTGACGTTTCCTAACATTTTTGCATGTCTTTTCACGTGGTGAAAAAAAATGTACGCAAAATTTTCCTCACATAGAGATCGGGGCAATCTTTATTTTGTGCTTGTTTTAAGGGGGATAGCGTCATAACATGATGACAGGTATTAAAAGCTTCATTGGAAAACTTAAAAAGAAGGTTCCAATGTAGATATGACATGACGAAAATGACGTTCAGTACGGCCATATGAACGTCAAAGTATGAACGGTCAAAATGACCGCTATGGTCGTTCTAGTAGTTTTGGAATTCCGGTAGTTCTAGTGTTAATAAACTGAGCGTAGCCTATTCATCTGTCAATATGAAACGCAACTTGGCCATTCTAATTAATGATCGGAAGAACGCGTATCGACCACCGTTACTGTAAAATATGCACGTATGTCCATTTAAACTCGATTTTGGTCAAATGTGGATTATATCATTACACTGGCAAGAATATGTTTACATTTAAAGATGCCGTACCAAGTATGACAACGCTACGTTCAACTGCTTTTGAAATTACGGTGTTTTTTTCACTTCCTGAAAAGTAACCGTTTTGGACATACGTGAGTTTCATCAGGCAGCGACGATATGCTTCCTCTCATGCTGATAGGGTAGACCTGGTAATTGTTTGATGACAAGTTGATTGGATTGATTATTTATAGAAGATATCGACAGCGCATTCATTTTAAAAGAGGAACAGAGAACCGCGATCAAAGCATTTGTCGATCGGAAACATGAATGAAAAACATACGTCACTTACTCCGTTGCTCTGATTGGTTGTAGGTCTATCCAATTGAGTGCAGAGGCATTTTCTTTCCTGGTTCGGTTGAAACACGCCCCATAATCACAGCCCAATGGAGCAGTTTCAGACTCACATTCTGACTAGAATCTGAATATGACGTCGTCAGGCTACTCAACCCCCCTACTAAGATATGGGACTCCCTGTTTAGAATGACGCAAAATTACAATTTTGACATCATTATATGCAGGAACTGCAACACCGAAATACGTTTTTCTCCCATCTCAGGGGAAAATGAGGGAAGAATGCATGACCATTCAAAAATATGACTGGGTTTCTAATGATACAAAGCTTAATGCAAATGGGTGAAGTGTCCCTTTAATCCAGAGGACAGCGAAGTGTAAACTTGCTGAAGGAGATTAAATCTGATTCTATGGTGAAAATGGGGGCTTATATAGCTATAAGCCACGCCCATTCCGGCGGGCTCTGACACGCATGGGTGCGAAGCAGCCTGATTGGTTCGCGCGCATGAGCCGCCTCGCCTCGTGTGTGTGCAGTTGCTGCAGAACAGCCAATGACCGCGCTAGACGCTGTCCCTTGTGTGCTTGAGTGTTGCATGGCACACACATGTGCTTGGTGAGGCGCCTCTGCTTGCTCTTGCGTGTGCTGGAGAGGAAGACCTTGCAGTGCTGAAAGGTCTTGCTGCCCTGGGAAGTGGTCTGACGGACTTCAGATGAGAAATGCCTGGCTGTAAGGCGCAGAGGAGTGTCTAAGGCAGGACGCCCTCCTTTGGTTGGACACCGCAATGTGCTGTACTCCTCCAGCAGCCCTCTCATCAGGTTCGTCCTGAATTGCAGGGAGGTGATTTCCTTTCCTACTCATAAGCCCCTTTCACACAGCGCTTTGAACCCGGGAAATTGCCGGCAAATTGCCAGAGCGCCTTCTGTGTGAACGCAAACACGACCCGGGATTGATGCCGGCATCGATGCCGTGTTGGGGACCTAGTAACATTGCCGTGTTCAGTCCCGGAACGCGCGCTGTGTGAACAAAAGCCGTAATAATGCCGTGTCGTAGTGATGACGCTGAAGCCGGGATCGTTCGCCAGCTGTGAAACGGTATGTAATGCACAAGTTTATGATCGAATCAGAGAAAAAAAATGCTCAAGCGTTTTAGATAAGCGCTTCTGAGACATTAAAGTCACATCGATGTCACGTGTCTTTACGGGATTTTTAAGGGTTGTGTGTGAACGCACTCTCTGATTCCGGAAAATCACTGGCGGTGTGAATGAACCAAAATCAAACGAACCCGGGTCAAATCCCGGGTCACTTTATCCGTGTATTTTCCGGAATCTCTGTGTGAAAGGGGCTATAGTAGAGCGCATCAATAGGGAGTGAGGAGAATATAATAGTATGTGACAGTGTGGTCTGTTTATAATTGTAAATTTGTTAACACTTTAGATTACATTCGTTGAAAATTTTATCACTTTTTATCTTGTTTATATTTATTATTAGATGATTGGTATCCATTTCACACCAGTAATTTGCCGGTAGACAATGTGGCTGTTGAGTAAAACAGTGTCAAGTAGGTGAAAGAAGATCTTCTTGTACCCTTTGGTAGACTTTCTGGTGCATTCCAGTCATCATGTCTTTTTCTTATACTCCAGCACACAGACTGGCTTCATCTTTGGTTGCCCAGTGATGTGATCAAGCTTCCCTGTGGCTGCCATACCAGTTGGGTGGACTGTGGTAAGAACATGGACATCCCTCTTGTCATGCCCTTTTACTGCCAACTGTGATCCATTTTCTTTGAATTCCACCTCACCTTTTGTCATCTTACAGGTGAATGTTAGCATCCCTTTCCTGTTTGCGCGCACAGTCCCACAAGCTCCAGTGCCAAGTGACAAGGTGCTGGAAAGTGTGGGACTACTGTAGCAGTTGTCCACATAAAAAACATGACCCTATCTTAGGTAAGGTGCTAGAAGTGTCATCACAACAGACCCAGAAATCCCAAGTCCTTGTTAATGTTGGATGTCACTGGTAGATCCGTAGTAAATGATCATGTCCTGCACATAACCAGTGAGCATATCACACAAAACAAAAAAAATGTGACCCCAAATCTGTGCCGTTTAGATGGAATGAACTGACGAAATGTCAGCCTACCTTTCCACTTCATCAGAGACTCATCCACACACAGATCCCTGTATGGCACAAAAATGCGACGAAATGAGGAGATGAGAGTATGAATATGTTTCTGATTTTTTTTCAGTGGGTTGTTGAAAACTGCTGTCGCGTTGTTTGCGAAATGAAGACAGCAGAGGAGCAGAAGGAAGCGGTCATGTGAAAACAAAGACCCAAAAAATAGTGTCAAGAGCATGGGGTATGTGCTCCAGTAATCACAAAGTGATATTTTTTTGATCACCCCCATTAGGAGAACTTACACTAAAAATGTGTACATTTTTACAGGGATTTTTGTTGGAACCCATTTAACCAGTTTTCCTTTAATTTCCCTTTCTTGCAAGTCAGAGGCATAGCGATTTGTTTCTTCCACAATTTCTCCGATGACATTTTCTGTGTTTTAACAAATTAAAACAACTGACCTCATCACTGGGGGATTTTGCACACCACACAGCTGATTGTCAAAATTGCCTGGGCCAGGATGATTAAAAAGGTTGGTTGCCTTCCATGACGATGAGTTTACCTTGTCTGCCTCATTTGACATGGGTAAAACATGGACTGGTGTTCTCTCTTCACCTTCGATGTTGTCAAGAGCTTCCAGGTTTGTGGGAAGATCCTCATCGCGTCACTCTATGCCACGCTGTCAAAAATTTCATCAGAATAAAAAAAAACATTTCCACAATATCCTCATTTCTCAATTGTCTTCTTTTATATACATTAGCCGCGTTTCCATTACCCTTCAAATTGCGCAAATTGAAATTGCGAATTGAAAATATGCCCAATGGAAACATGTCGATTTCGCTCCCATTTCCAAACTCCCATTTATCGCTAAAAGGTTTTTACGCTCGCATGAGGGTTTTTTTCAGGGAATTCGAAAAAGAAATATTTAGCAAAATTGCAATGGAAACAGTTTTTGTGCATTTACAGGTCACCTGACGTAGATGACGCGGTATGTTTGGACAGAATACGAGACAGAGTTCTTTATTAAATTCATAAAAGACAAAAGAATTACAGGAATACTGGATTCTAAACCTCAAAGAAATGCCACAATCAAGACCTCGAAGCAGATATGAGGGAGGAACACCCAGAAACACCATCCGCTACATATATAAGGGTCTTTCCTTACCATTAATGCTTTGATAACACGCATACGTCTCCTTCAATTAATAATAACAGCCAGTGCAGTGGTTGGGATATAGGCTACGCAAACCTACTAACATCTGTCGCCATGATTTTTGGAATTACTTATCGTGAGAGGAAAAAAATACGTTTTAGTCACATAACATCGGTTAATGGAATGCGTCATTTCGCAATATTTTAGAATAAATCGCTAAAGTGTTGTGCAAATCTGTAATGGAAACGCGCATATTTTCTGTCATTTACTCTGAAGAAGTTAAAAATTTTGACTTTTTTATGTTTTAAAGTGTCTCAAATTAGAACAAACGCGAGTGTGAGGTAACGGTGACGTCAGCTCTACATCACTACAACAACAAAAAAAGACTTGCAATGTATGAAAGCTAAAATCTTTTTTATTTTTTTATACAAAATATTTACAAACTTGTTAACTACATCGTTAAATATATGTAAGGGAACTGCTAGTGTGGCTTTAATACTTGAAAAAAAAAAGATCATGTTAGTTGATTGGTAAGTTATCACAGGCTATGGGCGCCGCCATTATTTGTTTACAACACTGATGGAGTCGGAGTCGGAGCCTGCTGGATTTACAACATGCAAGATCATACATGTCTCCTGAATTATATGACAGTAAGTGGGTGTCAAACTGGGAGCAGAACAGAGTAAGCTTTAGAGTTATCTGCACAATGTGTGTTTGACTCGAATAAAATAATATTACATAATGGTTAAAAGGTTATCTTGCTGTTATAGATATTAGTGTGCAATAACAAACTGTATTTAGTTTTTACTAGTATTTTTGTTATTGTGTAATATAATTTAATGTGTATGAAACCTAAAATAAACATTAAAATACACTGGACAGTTGTGATAAATGACGAGCGCTGAGCATGTCCGTCTCTGGGTCAGTGCCAGTCAAAGCGCAAAAGCAGATTTCAAATTTTGAATTTAGTAGTTGATCACGTGACTCACTGAATGTTCTAATCACACCGGAGTGATCGTACGCTCCAGGGACCAGCCAAGACTGATGACACCGGTGTGATCGTACGCATCAAAGGGTTAACAAGGGGTCCACAGCTTAATCTAAACCTTTGGCAAAGAATAGAAGAGACCTATGGAACCCCAGAGGCAGTTTAACATTCACTGCTGAAGAGGATCGAGGAATTCCCCAGAATCTCAAATAGAGACAATGTGAGATTAAGAGAGCTTGGAGACATTTTGCTTGAACTCGAATATGCAAAAGAAGGAGGATACCTCCCTGGACAAGCATATCTCGATACGTCACGCGGAGTGAACCCCATATTAGAAAAGCTCCCATTTAGTCTCCAAGAAAAGTGGATTTCCCAAGGGTCAAAGTACAAAGAATACAACCATGTCCCCTATCCACCTTTCACCTTCTTTTCACAGTTTATTCATTCTGAAGCTAAAACCAGAAATGACCCTAGCTTTATGATATCTCAAATTCACTACTCAGGTCCAACCAAGACAGAGAGACCCACAAGATACAACAAAAAAGTACCAGTGTCTGTGAGGAAGACTGGCGTCTGAAGCTAAAGCAGCTCCTACAGGCTCTGTTGAAAAAGGAGCTACAGATCCAGACCGACTATGCCCCTTGCATAACAAGCCTCACGCACTCAGAAAATGCAGCACCTTCCGCAGCAAGCGCATAGAGGAGCGTAAAACCTACCTTAACCCTCTGGGGTCTGAGCTCTTTTCTGGCCCTGGAGGTGTTCTGACATGCTCTGACATTTGTGCTTATTTCTGTTACTTGTGACATTGTCATGGCTAAAGTCTTATTACACTGTATTTAGCACAAACTCTGCTACAATAATATATCAGCAGCATGTATGTAAAAGTTTGTAGTTTTGAGATAATGACATTTATGCGTGGTTTGTGAAAATACAAAAAAAAATTGTCACTGAAATAAGGCCATGAAACCCATACTGATTATTTCTTCACAAGACTTTTGAAAATTGTATCACGTAGCCTAGAATATTTGCTCCAAAACTATGTGAAAATCACCCTGACTGCTCATTCAGATAAGACAATATATTGATTTAAAATTTCTAAGACGTGTTTTGTGTGAGAAAGCTTTATGCGGGAGGTGTGATCATCTCATTAATATGTATGGGTTTTCACACCTGAGAAAGACAAAGACCCTCCCCTAACGGCCCTATTAGGAGCGATCAGGCCCTGTCATTCTGAGCAACCTTGCACAAAGAATGAGGAGATTTTAAAAAGAATGGCTTTTAGATTGTTTGGATTTATCTACAACACAACATAATCCAAAGATACACAACAAATGACAAAAGAGCACATTGAAAACAATGATCCAAAGACAGAGACCTTTGTGCCATTCCTAAAAACATTGTACATTCCTTTAATTTCCAAGGTGTTTGATTTTCACTTTACCATGTTCATATACAGAGACCCATGTGAATGTTGAAGTCAGCAGGACTCAGTGGCATCTGGTCCCTGAAAGAAAAGAAAAAAAAGTGAACATACTGGTATCAAGAGAAACTAGGCCTGCACGATTTTGGGAATACATTTTAGATTTTTCTGGTTAAAATTGCTTTTTAAAATTCAGATTAATAATCAATTTATGAAGAGTTCAGATACAAAAACCTCTAAGTGCCATCTGAAATTTTCTTCTAGAATTATCCTTTTTATCAAGCTCGTTTATTTAAGTTCAGTAATTTCACTTAAATGGCAATTAATAGGTCATTTTCATTGCCATTTAAGTGAAATTACTGAACTTAAACATACGAGCTTCATAAAAATGATGATTTAATAAGAAAATTTCAGATGGCACTTAAAGGCTTTTGCATCTGAACTCTTCATATATATATACATATACAAACAGCTCAACTAATAATCAACAACAGATAAAGAAATGGCTCAATCACTATAAAAAAGGCTTAATATCAAAATCCTCATTCAACCCTGATGGTGACAAAGTATTTAAGGTATAAATCCAAAAACATTCCCTCTGTAATAATTTCTTCTCATAATCTCCTCCTCTTGAGGGCATTTTTACCTTCTCTATACTGATATATTGTAAAACACTGACGTTATGACCTACTTGTCTAAAATGAGACGCTACAGGACTACACATATCTCCGGTCCTAATATTACTGTGATGTTCGCTAATACGAGTACACAATGGTCCGGACGTTTTACCAACATATGCAAGACCACAAGGGCAACGAATGAGATAAATCACATGAGTAGAAGCACAGGTAACAGTATGTAACGACTGAGACAATCAGACACATAACTATTTGTTACATTTAACAAATAAGCTTCGAAGCCCACTCTTAGGAATGAAACATCCCCCCAAAAGAGACAAGAGAGCAGGAAAGGTTTCAGTCGCCAGGGCGACGATCAGATAAGATGTCTTTATTGCTGTGAAAAATGTGGTCATGTGGTCAGGACCTCGGCCATAGGTCCTACAGACATTAAAACAGACTTTCCTGCATTCATTTTATCGACGAACTGATCTATAAATAAGCATGCATCCCAGAACATTTTGTGAATGATTTACTGTCTTGTGTAATGTCTTTTAATACTATTATTTTGTTGATGCTGTGTATTTTACAATAGAATCAATGGTAACCTATACTATGTTTGGTCTCTATAAATTGATAATCATTGGCAAAATAAACATCCTTTTCCACTGCAGAGGCCATGCACGTATCCATTTAATGAGGTGCTCTGAAAACGATAAGGTTATTATAGTTTTGCTTTTTTAAATTAGTTTTTATTTTAATATCGTTTTCAATTTTGCTTTAAATTTAAGTTTAGTTTTAGTTAGTTTCATTAATGGTTTTGTTAGTTTTAGTTTAGTTTTTATTTTGCAAACACATTTCTATTTAGGTTTTATTTTATTTAGTTTCAGTTTTAGTTTTAGTAATTATAGTTTAGCAGAGCAAACAGAACACTTCCAGGGTAGACCAAAGCGAGACGCATAATTTCAGCAAAGTTTAATGTTTGCCGAGATTACAGTTAACTCTTGTGCAGACATCTTAAAAATAAAAATAAAAATAATGGTTTGAGATTGAACAAAGCACCAAATAAATGGAACTTAAAAGTATAAAAAAATTAAATTAAATAAAACGATGAAAAATACAGACAAACTAAAGATGAAATCTTATATTAAAGATGAAATCTTGTTAAACATAGTTTACTTTTTTCAGAGTGATACTGGTACATACAACAAAAAAAACAGCTAAATTAATCTGACAACCTGCTGTGAAGCCAGTGTGATTAAATAATGAAGTATCTATGCAGTGTGTGAGTGTGTACATGTTTTTCTATCGTGGTGGGGACTTAAACCTGAATGCACACACACTCATGGGGACTTGTGTCACTGTGGGCCTAAATTAAATCACACAGAATTAGTTTTTTTGAAAATGTGTGTGATGGGTCGGTTTAGGGGTCGGGTTTGTGTGTGTGTGTGTTGTGTGTGTGTGTGTGTGTGTGTGTATGTGTGTGTGTGTGTGTGTGTGTGTGTGTGTGTGTGTGTGTGTGTGGTGTCCCGGGACATCTCCACATGGATAACAATATTATTAGCAGAAAATCTTTTGTAAAAACGTACTCGGTTACTAACGTAACCTCGGTTCTCTCTAGAAGAGGGAACGAGTACTGCGTAAGATATCTTACGCTAGGGGAAAATCCTTTTCCGCGAGATATTGAAGCCAAAAATTATCCTTAATTTTGTAATAATGCAAAACGCGTTGCAGCAGCAATGCAGACATAGGCGAGACAGCTCGCGCGCCTATTGGCTGCTCTGCGGCAACTGCAGCAGCCTATCGAGCGAGGCCTGGCGTGACGTCAGACCCAATCAGGGCACTTCGCGCCCGCTGCGTCACGTCCCGCCGAAATGGGCGTGGTCTAGGCCTATAAATATCGCTCGCAGGCAGCTATTATCTGGTTTTTCATCATCGAAGCAACCAGAGCGTGTGCATGCACGGCAAGATACGCAGTACTCGTTCCCTCTTCTAGAGAGAACCGAGGTTACGTTAGTAACCGAGTACGTTCTCTTACGAGAGGTCTCTCGTACTGCGTAAGATATCTTACGCTAGGGGACCCAATGTAAAACGCCGTGCATGCTGAGAATCTGACACCAAAGACCCAAGGGCGAAAGCCCGGGGTACATATAGTGCACAATCACTCAGGGAACTCTCAGGGAACTCACAGGGAGTCCGGGAAGAGGGAGGGGTGCAGCCTCACTCTTCCACATATAGCAGCGTCGATGGGACGCGAATTTCATCATACAGACAGGGCGGGGTACGGCCTGAACTGATGGGGAAATGTGGGTCTTACACAGTTTGCCCAGCTTTATACTGTCGAACATTGAGCTGTGCTCAGCAGACGCAGCATTCTGAGCTGATCGCATCAGGTCAGATAATACTGGTAAATTTAGACCGACAGCAGCCTGGCCTGCAGGGCGGGAACCTCTAGGTTATAAAACCTTATAAATGTAGACGGGGAGGCCCAGCCTGCCGCCATACAAATATCTTGCAAGGCAATCCCACTTGACCAGGCCCACGAAGAGGCCATGCCTCTCGTGGAGTGCGCTCTGACACCCAATGGGCACTGCATGCCCTTGGAGGCGTATGCCAGCGCTATAGCATCAACTATCCATCTGGATAGGCTCTGTTTCGACGCGGCTAGTCCCTTAGAACGTCCGCTAAACGAAACAAAGAGCTGCTCCGTCTGTCTGAAAACAGACGAGCGAGACACATAAGCTCGTAATGCCCTGACTGGGCAAAGGAGGCTCGCGTCTCTTTCCTCATCAGGGACCGGTAGGGCTGACAGGGAGATAACCTGCGCCCTAAACGGTGTGTTGAGGGATTTTGGAACATAACTGTGCTTAGGTTTGAGTATAACTTTTGAGTCATTGGGCCCAAACTCCATGCACGCCGCGCTCACAGAGAGCGCGTGCAGATCCCCTATGCGCTTCACTGAAGCGAGAGCCAGCAAAAACACCGTCTTGAAAGACAGGTGTTTCAAATCGATTGACTGTAAAGGCTCAAATGGCGCACCTTTCATGGCTTCCAGAACCGTAGAAAGGTCCCATACGGGGACTGAGGGAGGTCTGGGAGGATTCAGTCTCTTAGCCCCTCTAAGGAAGCGGATGACTAAATCGTTCCTTCCTATTGACTGACCAAGCGTTGTTTCTGAGAACGCTGCTATAGCCGCCACATAAACTTTGAGCGTGGAGGGGGCCCTGCCCCCATCCAACAGTTCTTGTAGGAAGGAAAGCACCTCCGTCACACCACAGTTTGTGGGTGACACACCACGGGCTGTGCACCAGCCCGAAAACACCGACCATTTCGAAGAATAGAGTCGTCTTGTAGACGGAGCTCTAGCCTGCGTGATCGTGTTTAATACTCCTTTAGGGAGTCCAACATGTACCCGTTGATGGCCCAGACATGAAGGGACCATAGTTCCGGGTGAGGATGCCAGATCGAGCCGCGGGCCTGTGAGAGGAGATCTCTCCTCATTGGTACTGGCCACGGGGCAGTACTTGCTAACTGCATCACGACTGGGAACCAAGGTTGGTTTTTCCAGAACGGTGCTACCAGCAGTACTGAGCATCCTTCTTCCCTGATCCGTTCTATCACCTGAGGCAGGAGAGAGACGGGGGGAAAAGCATAGAGCGGGCGGCGGGGCCACACATGGGCCAGCGCGCTCCTGCTCTTGGAGAAAAATTCTTGACAGTGAGCGTTTTCTTGAGACGCAAACAGGTCCACTTCCGCTCTGCCAAATTTCTTCCACAGCAGATGGACTGTCTGTGGGTGTAGAGACCACTCGCCTGCCGGAACATTGTTCCTGGACAGCCTGTCCGGTCCTATATTCAAGATCCCTGGCACGTGAGCTGCTCTGAGCGAGCGCAGGTTGCACTGAGCCCATACCAGGAGGCGTTCTGCCAGCCTGTACAGTTTCTCGGATCTGATGCCGCCCTGGCGATTTATGTAGGACACCACAGACATGTTGTCCGAACGGACCAAGACGTGGTGACCTTTTATTTGGGGACAAAAACACGTCAGCGCGTTGTCTACTGCCAGCATTTCGAGGCAGTTTATGTGCAGGAGCTTCTCCCGTTCTGACCATTGGCCGAAGAACGGTCTGCCCTCGAGCAGCGCTCCCCATCCCGAGGTGGACGCGTCCGTGGACACCACTTTCACCCTCGAGGAAGTCCCCAGGCTTACACCTGATTGGTACCAGTCGTTCGCTTTCCAGGGTTTCAGAGCTGTGACGCACTTCTGATTGACCCTGAGGCGAAGCAAACCGGGTGCCCACGCTTCGCGTGGGACTCGCGCTTTCAGCCAAAACTGCAGCGGGCGCATGCGGAGCAGGCCCAGCTGGAGCACTGACGATGCTGAGGCCACGAGACCTAGCATCTTCTGAAATCTCTTGAGCGGGACAGACGCGCCGCAGCGAAAAGAGTTCGCTGTGCGTCGAATGTCTACCGCGCGCTGTTGTGATAGTCGCGCTATCATGGATAGTGAGTCCAGTTCTGTGCCCAGGAAATATATTTTCTGACTGGGTGACAGGGAGCTCTTCGCCCAATTGACACTCAGACCCAAATCCTCGAGGTGATCGAGTAAAATGGTCGTGTGTTCTATGAGCACTGCGCGAGATTGCGCTAGAATCAGCCAATCGTCCAAATAGTTCAGCACTCGCATGCCTCTCATTCTGAGGGGTGCGAGCGCCGCATCCATGCACTTCGTAAATGTACGGGGTGCCAGGGACAAACCGAACGGCAGGACTGTGTACTGATATGCCTGGCCCTCGAAGGCGAATCTCAAATATCGCCTGTGACGTGACGCTATCTGTATTTGAAAATACGCGTCTTTCAGATCTATTGACACAAACCAATCTCCTTGGCGAATCTGCACAAGGATTTGCCTGGTCGTGAGCATCCTGAACTGTCGCTTCACAAGCACTTTGTTCAGTTGCCTTAGATCTAGTATGGGTCTGAGACCCCCGTCTTTTTTCGGTACCAGGAAGTATCTGCTGTATAGCCCTCCTTCGCTCTGAACTTGAGAGAGAGGCTCTATGGCCCCTTTGCTCAATAGTTTCGTCACTTCGGCTCGAAGTAGATGTGCTACTTCTGTTTTTACCGTGGTCTCGACGCGCGCCACATCGCGGCGAGGGCGTCGGCGAAACTGCAGCGAATAGCCTCTTTCTATAATGTTCAGCACCCACTTCGAAACCCCGGGTAGCTTTGCCCATGCGTCTGCATGGATAGCTAGGGGTTGAATACGAAGCGCTCGCTCAGCGATGGAGAAGCTTCGGCGTGCTGTAACACAAGCATGGCGCTCGTGACATTTGAGGCATGGGGCGCGCTGATAACAGCGGGCAGAACCGCGAGGGGGAGGGCTGGGCGGTTCCCGTGGGAACTGTCATGTCTATGTGTGGATGTGGGCGCGGGACAGCGGGCACATTTATCACACCGAAAGCATCGTTCGCTTGAGTGAAGCGAGTGCACGTTGGTTTCGTTTTTACAGAAACCGTGAGACATGCATAACGTGGTGTTAGTGGGCACTGGGTAGTGGGCACATTCACCATGTTTGAAGCGCAACCGATCTGAGTCGGTTTTATGTGCGCGAGCCCTGTGTGACAGGCTGTGCTTGTGTGTAGGGATGGGCACTGGGCAGTGGGCATTCTTACTACACATGAAACACCATCGGCCGTGGCCGGGACACCAGAAAATACACTCTTTTGGGGATTTATCTGGGTAGCCGTGAAAACGGCATTTGTGTGCAGGCAAGCGGGTGACAGAACCGACTTGTTGGCTGCAGAAAACACTGGAACAGTCACATTTGCTGGAACTGGACGAGCGAATAGCTTTGGTGTGAGTCCGGCTGCAGCGGGACTGGAACACCGTCGTTTTCCTAGCTGTGCTAGGACGACTTCGGGGCCTCGGGCTTCACCGTGATCCTAGGTCGCGAGCCACGCCTGCGGGCCGGCGACCGGATGAGCGGGAGCGCGGTCTCGCGCTTCTGGCCCGGCGGCGCTGTGAAGTGGAGGCAGTGGACGGTGGCTGTGGCTGTGGGCTCTGAGCAGACGGTTTCGCACGGCCTGCTGCAGAGCTGGAGCGCTTCGGGAGGAAGTGCTTCATAGCCTGAGACGCTTTCTGTACCTCTGCGAATCTCTCCGCGAAGTCCTTGACGGAGGATCCAAAGAGGCCTGTGGCGGAAAGCGGGGCGTCGAGGAACGCGGTGCGTTCAGACTCGGCCATTTCCGAGAGCGTCAGCCAAAGATGTCTCTCAGACACGGTGAGAGAAGCCATAGTCCGTCCAATGGCTTGCGCTGCGGACTTAGTAGCACGGAGAGCAAGGTCCGTGGCACTCCTTAAGTCCGGCACGCAGATCGCGTCAGGTCCTTCCTCATCCAGCTTACGGAGGAGATCGGCCTGGAAGATCTGGAGCGTTGCCATGGTGTGCAACGCTGACGCAGCTTGCCCGGCCGCGGAGAAAGCGCGGCGGAGCAGGCTTGACGTCGTGCGGCAAGCTTTAGAGGGTAGGGCCGGCTTAGCGCGCCGTCCAGCGGAGGGCGGGCATAAGTGGGCCGCTATCGCCTCTTCAACCGGCGGCAGCGAAAGGTATCCTTTGTTCTTGGCATCGTCAACAGCGGAGAATGCCAAAGAAACAGCAGGACGCACTCTAGCCGAATAGGACTTGGCGACTTCTTCGTGTAACTCAGGAAGAAAAGGCGCCGGTCTGGACGCAGGCGAAGCGCGCTCCCCAGGCAGGAAAAATCCATCCAGCCGGTTGTGAGCGGGCTGCTCAGGCGAAGACCACTCGAGGCCGAGGCTCGCCGCGGCCTGTGCGAGTACTCGCATGAGTTCCGTCTCAATGGAAGCTCTCTTGCCTGACGACGTGCGGGCAGGGGGTGCGGGGTCCTCAGAGCCCGCCCAATCCTCACTGCCTGACGCCAGGATAGAGCAGGAATCATCCTCTCCCAGCAGGGCTTCCTCATCCGCGATGTCAACGGAAGCGGCGGCAGACGGCGGCCGCTGTCCGTCAGGAAGCGAGACAGACGAAGCCGGGGAAGCAAGCGGGCGAACCGGCGAGCTTTGGCGGCTGAGGGAGGGTTCCGGGGCCCGCTGGGCACGGCGCTTTTTACGGCGCGACGCTGCGGCGGGCGGGGGAGCAGTCTCGGTGAAGACGGCTAGGCGAGTCCTCAGAGTCGCCATTGCCATCAGCTCGCAGTGAGGGCAGCCGCCGTCAGCGAGCGCGAGAGCTGCATGTTCCTCACCCAGGCAGGAAACGCAAATCACGTGGCGGTCCCCGTCGCTGAGTGTGGCTCTGTACGAGCCGCAGGAAGGCATCTTGAAAAAGACGCTAGCTCTTTTAGAATGTGTGTCGCGGCGGCGACACACACACACAAATACAGAGTAATAAAGAGAAGGATATAAGCGCCGGAAAGCGCAGCAGGAAGGCAGGAAGGCGGCGCGGCCAGCGACTTCAGTGACTCGTCCCGCTGAAGGTGCTCTCTCTCGACGGCGCGGCTTCTAATCCAGCTCCAGCGATGCGTGTGCTTCGCTTGAAGGATGAAAAATCAGATAATAGCTGCCTGCGAGCGATATTTATAGGCCTAGACCACGCCCATTTCGGTGGGACGTGACGCAGCGGGCGCGAAGTGCCCTGATTGGGTCTGACGTCACGCCAGGCCTCGCTCGATAGGCTGCTGCAGTTGCCGCAGAGCAGCCAATAGGCGCGCGAGCTGTCTCGCCTATGTCTGCATTGCTGCTGCAACGCGTTTTGCATTATTACAAAATTAAGGATAATTTTTGGCTTCAATATCTTGCGGAAAAGGATTTTCCCCTAGCGTAAGATATCTTACGCAGTACGAGAGACCTCTCGTAAGAGAACAAAGATAACAACAGCACCTTTCAGCCTGTCAACCTTCATGAAAGCATGACATCACCACATTAAGGTATTTTTGTGCTTGACGGACTTAATTGTTTTGCTGTTGCACCCGCGTCTCGCAAATGAAAGGACATTCTAAAAACGCTTCGCTCAAGTTAAAAGAAGTTCAACTTGCGTCTCATTACCTTGAGTTATTATTTCCCATTCCACTGCCACAGACGCATCCTTTATGAACAGCCGCTTAGCACTAGCGATGTGTTCGCTGGTCCTTCATTGAGCGCGTCACAGGACAGCGATTAATCGACTCAGCAACTTCACTCGTGTGAAGCGCCATTTACAGGCATTTCCCTAAACAGCCACAGGTCAGACTTTCCACCAAAGTAAAGAGCTTATTAAATACGAAAACGATTATTTATTTTTGCTAATTATTATTTTATTTCAGTTAGTTTTTCAGTAACTGTTGTTAGTTTCGTTTAGTTTTAGTTTTTCATTTATTATGAATTTCTAATTTTATTTCAGTTTACGAAAATGTTTTTTGACCAATAGTTTTAGTCTTAGTTTCAGTTTTCGTTTACGAAAATAACCTTGGATGGTTCTTTTCATAGTTAAATGGATCTTTTCCATAGTTCCATTTCCTGCTTCCGGTTTCATTCTGTCATTCACTATTTTACCTATGCATGTATGTATGTGTGTTTGTTTAGTTTAGTTATGTTTGTGATTTAGTTAATAAAACTTGTGCACAATATGTATTTGGTTCTGATTCTCTGCTTGCAACAAAGTTTATTTTACCATCTTGATCGTTACATGCTCTAAGTGCTGTACATGCTAAAAATTATTATTTTTCTGTGGCCATGAAAGATACGCTTTTCTTAGAATAAATGAATAGTCAAAAGAGTTTGTTGGATGAACTGATTAATTGATTGTAATATTAATTTAGCTACATCAAGTTAATCCAATTAACTGACCCAAATTTTTCATGCAACGCGTTGGAAGCGTTTCCAGGCAAAATAGAATAGGAAAAGATGTTTATATGTCATTTTGACACGAATACATATTATTAAATGACATTTTGATGTTTTAAAGTCTCTAGGTTTTGACATAAATGCAGATGTAAATGTAATAAAAAAATAAAAGATTATCGATTTTCAAATATTGCACCTGTCAATACAGAACGAAATATTCTGTAGCCCATTTTGCCGTCAATACTGCCGACGTTGTCTTTGCTGTATCAGTAGGCTATATATTTATGTTTAACATGAAGTAGGCCTTCCACAACTCTCTCCCCATATGTCGGACAAGGGTGATCCAAATCCCGAGATAGCCCTCCCTGTACGTCACCTAACAGCAGCAGCACTGCGTCAGACTTGTTTCTGGTGTGCCAAGACATGGAAAACGCCACGCAGCTGACACGCAACAGAAACGCCACGCTCACGCCACGCAGCCAGTGTGTAGCCGGCCTAAGATTCATCTGTGCTTCAAACTCTACGTACACGCTTAAATTGACCAATAGGCAAACTCTTAATTAAAGGTCTAGGATGGAAACTATTACCTCTTAAAATAGTATTACGATCAGTTGGTTTTCGATACAGATCGAATACAGAGTTTCCCGTCACATATGTATACTCTAACATCAAGAAAACTGATGCTTACTGGATCGCATTCCATAGTATAATTCACATACTCTAAGCGATGTTGGGTGACGTCACTTCTTGTTGACATTCAAAGTATTGTCAAACAAAACGGAGGCTAGCTCGACCCTCCCTCCTCCTCATCCCATCCCCCCACCCCCCTCCCCCTCCCTGCCGTGCTTCCTGAAACAGTCATGAACCATTTATAAAAAACAAACTGGATTTACCCAACTGTCCAGCAAAAACAGAGCCACCTGAATATCGGATTGGAAGGCCTTCTGCCGGCGGAGTTCTCGCCACCTTTTGAACGCTTTTCCGATGTAAATTCGGGACTTTGCGCGTTCCTTCTCCTTTTCCCTATTCTTTGTTATTTGTTCATCGGAACGTTGTCTCTTTGTTTGTGTGTCGGTCATATAAAAATTCTCAAGAATATACATTTTTAATGTTAGTTGTTGTCGTTGTCTAGGACATCTCTCCTCTAGCTAACTTCCCTCTTCATGCTTCTCTCTCCTCCACTCCCCACACCCCCCTTCATGTGCACGCGAACTAACCCCCCCACCCCCACCCCCAAATCATTCTTGTCGGTTTTTGGCTGGAACACTGTTTGTTGTGTTTCGTGGTCCAGGCTAGGCCAGTTTGTTTTTCTTGACGTTTCTGGAGCCTGGGCTGTCTACAGAGACCACTTTTTTTTTCAGGGGACAGGCAGCTAGCGGATAGTGAGGAGATGTTTTCTGTATGTGACAAAAACAATTTGGCCTAAAAACTTGTGACATCGCTTAGCACCTTTAAGATAATTCAAAAACATCAAAAGCACTGCAGGTGTAGCCTTAGTAATCATAACAATGAGATCAATATACCGTTTGTAAAGCAAAATCTTAGGATAAACATAATTTGACTAATTTAGAATGAAGTCATTTTCAAAAACTCACATATACAAACAAGCATAATTAGGTGCCATTTTACTACCCATTGCAGTACCTTTCACTTGTAAATAAAAATCATCCTGAAAACGAAAAAAAATTTTAGTCAAGACAATACTTGCTAAATCCAATAAACATGCTGTACTAGATTTTACATCCACAGAGCTTTGTGTTAGAAATTGTTCTCAAGCAAACAAACCTTCAGTGTGAGGGATGTTGGTATATAAACTCTGAACATCAGAAGTGGCAAGAGGCACATCATCAACATCAACCACCCTTATCTGCAGGACGCACTAACACCGTATTGTCTTTGCTAAGATCAAGTAAAGCATCCCTCTCCATTTTTGACATATTGTTGTAGACTTTATATTGCCTCTTATTCTTAAGTACATTTTTTACATCAAATTCCACAAGTCTACAATAAGTGTCTAAGGACAAATTTATATTCTTAGACGGAATAAAGGTAGTTCCCTTTCAAGGGAACTCCCGTTGCGTCGAGAAAATGACGCTGTGGGAACGCTTTGCGTGATGACGTCTTGAAGCACATGTAAAATCAGTCCAATGGTGTGGCGGAACGTCAGAGGCGGGTGACGTCACGTACCAGGAAGCTATAAAAGCCGGCCCGAAACAGAAAACGAAAGCTTTCTGAGTCTTCAGTTGCGCTCTGTGTTGAATCTGTCCTTGTTATTTGGTGTTGTCTGTCTATATTATATATATATATTCAGTATGGCGAGCAAGCAGCAGTTTAGAGTGTGTGTCCATCCCTGCCCGCGTTATTTAACGGGAGGTGATACTCACACTCTTTGTGTTGTTTGTTTGGGTGAGGAGCATGCCCAGTCAGCACTCGAGGGTGGTGACTGTGTGCATTGCGACGCGCTTCCATTGCGCACGCTCCGATCCCGCTTGGCTCGGTTCAATCCCGATCGCGTTCCCCAGGGCTCGGGTCCCGCCGCGGCTGAGGCTCGGCGGCGATCTCAGACCTGGGGTTCGCAAATGGATCTGTCAGTGGATGTTGAGACGGGCTCTGCCTTATCTCAGCATCAATCTGACAGATCCAGTGCCTCTCATCAGGGTGTGGAAGCACGCATTGCGGTTTCTTCCCCCCCGATAGAGGCACCAATACTGCAACTGTCCAGCTCTGAGGAGTTGGATGTTGTGAGTATTGAAGCTGAGTCTGAGGATTCGCCACCTCAGTCTCATGCGTTTGAGGAACTGCTCGATGTTATTACTAGAGCAGTTGACAGACTATCTATTGAGTGGCCAGAGGATAGGCAGGACGTTCGTTCGAAAAGTAAGCTCGACGAACGCTTCCTGCCATCTCGTACACAGCCTCAGCGAAGAAGCCTTCCGTTTTTCCCCGATCTCCACACCGAGGTGTCGAAATCGTGGGGAAAACCGGTTTCATACAGAGTGTATGCACCACAAACATCCCACTATTCTTACATTCACAAATATAAAGAATATGGTTATGGGGAGATGCCGAAGGTGGAGGAGACGCTTGCGAGCTATCTCTCTCCAGCAACGGCATCTTCCCTGAAAGCTCCTTCACTTCCCTCTAAGCCAGTAAAATTCACATCATCTCTGGTTCATAAATCGTATGCAGCCGCTGGTCAAGCTGCAGCGTGTCTGCATACGATGTCTATTATGCAAGCCTATCAGGCAGAATTAATGGGGGATTTAGAGGAGGGCGGGGGAATTGGTCCTGACACAGTGGCTGAACTACGCAGAGCCACAGATCTGTCTCTCAGGGCCACCAAGGAGACCGCTAAATCAATCGGGCGGTCTATGGCAGCCCTGGTGGCCACTGAGAGGCATCTGTGGCTCAATTTGAGCGATATAAAAGAGAAAGAAAAGCTCGTTCTCTTAGATGCTCCGGTTTCCACTGTTGGTTTATTTGGTGATGCAGTAAACAGTGCGGTAGCTAAATCTCAGGAAGCTGCTAAACAGGCAGCTGCATTACAAAAACTTCTCCCCCGCCGTTCTTTCATTGAGGCTGCTGAGCGGGAGCAGCCTCACTCCTCTAAAAAGAGCGCTGAACATCGTGCCACTCAAAAACAGAGTGTGTCCTCTCGTACTCCCCCACAAAAATCTCGGGGACACGGAGGGCGCTCTCAAACCCAGCAGTCTTCGAGGGGTAAAACGGATCTGCGGACCGTTATTACCGCCAAGAAGGCTGCTGGGGAAAAGTCCTGATGTCTGAGGGCTCAGGGCGAATGAGGGTAGTCCCCCCGAAGCAGAGCGGTTAACACCTCTTTTCACGGTGCCCGTCTCTCTTCGGTGCCCTCAGGGGACCGTTCTGCCAACCCTGCCACCTCTGGTGTTACAGGGCGCAGCGGTCTCCGGCGAGCACATATCTCAAGGTCCACCCGGAAACGTAGTGGCCTCGGGATGCCCGCCCCCTCTGAGGAGGGTGCTAGAGCAGTCTGTTTGGTCGTTCCCTGCCGGTGCGCCGTTACAGGGCGACGAACCGACTACTCAACAGCAGGAGAAAAATACGGTGCCGTCTCTCTTCGGTGCCCTCAGGGGACCGTTCTGCCAACCCTGCCGCCTCCGGTGTTACAGGGCGCAGCGGTCTCCGGCGAGCACATATCTCAAGGTCCACCCGGAAACGTAGTGGCCTCGGGATGCCCGCCCCCTCTGAGGAGGGTGCTGGAGCAGTCTGTTTGGTCGTTCCCTGCCGGTGCGCCGTTACAGGGCGACGAACCGACTACTCAACAGCAACAAAATCCAGAAACCAGTCTCGAGAGACTGGTACCTCTAGTAGAATCTTTGACAGCGTGGAAGCTACTGTCAAATGTTTCTCGTTGGGTCCTGCAGACCGTGGAAAAAGGGTATTAGATACAATTCTATTAACGCCCACCGCGGTTTATGGGGGTCCTGCCCACAGTGGTGGGCCCCGAGCAGGTTCTGGTTATGGAACAGGAAGTAAACACTCTGTTAGAGAAAGGGGCCATAGAATATGTACCCCCCTCCAACAGGGAAACCGGGTTTTACAACCGGTACTTCATAGTTCCAAAAAAGGACGGGGGAGTGCGTCCCATTTTAGATCTTCGAGTTCTGTACGAGTACATGCAGCTCAAGTTCAAAAGGTTAACCTTGAGACAAATCGTGCCACAGATCAGGTCCGAGGACTGGTTTGTCACGATAGACCTCAAGGACGCATATTTCCATCCGTCCGTGTCATTGGAAGTTTCTGAGGTTTGCTTTCGGGGGCAAAGCATACCAATATCGAGTTCTTCCATTCGGCCTTGCTTTATCACCCCGCACTTTCACCAAATGCGTGGATGCAGCTCTGGCGCCTCTGCGCCTCCGGGGTATTCGCATCACGAACTACATCGACGATTGGTTGATTTTAGCTCAGTCGCATTAGATGGCGGTTCAACATCGAGATGTTGTTCTCGCCCATATGAAAGAGTTGGGGTTACGGCTGAACGCCAAGAAGAGTGTGCTTTCTCCATTTTAGAGGACCACTTTTTTAGGCGTGGTTTGGGATTCAGTGTCGATGCAGGCGCGCCTGTCATCGCCACGCTTCGATTCCATCCTGGCAGCTGTGAGAAGTGTAAAGCTAGGCCAGCTACTCACTGTCAAACAGTTCCAGAGACTGTTGGGTCTCATGGCAGCAGCTTCCAACGGGATACCTTTTGGACTGCTGCTCATGAGGCCCCTGCAGTGGTGGCTCAGGACCAGAGGGTTTTTCCCCGAGGGGCAACCCATTTCGCACAATCAAGGTCACGCGGTGATGCCTACGTGCCTTGGTTATGTGGAAGAAACCTTGGTTCCTGTCCCAGGGCCCAGTGCTGGGAGCTCCTTGTCGTCGCAAACTGCTAACGACGGATGCTTCCCTCACGGGTTGGGGAGCGATCCTGTGGGTCGCTCATCTCAAGGTCTGTGGGAAGACCATCATCGTTCCTGGCATTCTATAGCCTAGAGATGTTAGCTGTCTTCCGGGCTCTGAGGAGCTTTATCACAGGTCTCAGGGGACACCATGTGTAGTACATACGGACAACACGTCGGTAGTCGCCTATATCAAGGGGGTTTGCGCTGGCATGCCATATCCTCTTGTGGTCCCAGGGGAAGTTGCTGTCACTCAAGGCAGCCTACATCCCCGGGGTCCAGAATATAGGAGCAGACACTCTGTCGAGACAGGGGCCGAGGCCCGGGGAATGGTGGCTCCACCCCCGAGGGGGTGGAGCTGATATGGAAATTTTAAGTGGATCTGTTTGCGTCTCGAGAGACGTCTCACTGTCCACTTTGGTTCTCCTTCACGCATCCAGCTCCTCTGGGACTGGATGCTATGGTACAGACGTGGCCGAGGCTACGTCTGTACGCCTTTCCCCCAGTTGCTCTGCTCCCGGGAGTTCTGGAAAGAGTTCGCAGGGACCGGGTTTCCCGATCTTGTGTCCCTCCTCGACGGGCATCCTCTGGAGTTACCCGTCAGGAGGGACCTTCTGTCCCAGGCAGAGGGCTCGATATTTCACCCTCGGCCAGAACTGTGGAACCTGTGGGCTTGGCCTCTGAGGGGGCCCAGCTCATAGAGTCAGGTCTCTCAACCGAGGTTGTTGAGACCATTCTACAGTCCAGAGCTCCCTCCACGAGGGAACTTTATGCCCTGAAGTGGAGAGTATTCACTTCTTGGTGTAGTGACCGTCGGTTGGACCCAGTCCACTGCCCAATTGGTACAGTGCTGGAGTTCCTGCAGGAACGGTTCACTGCAGGTCTGACCCCGTCCACTTTAAAGGTCTATGTGGCGGCCATAGGTGCTTACCACAGTCCTTTGGGTGGAATGTCTGTGGGGAAAGACCCCTTGGTATCTCGTTTCCTTCGTGGCACTTGGAGGTCCTCCTCCCTTTCGAAATCGGACCAGGAGGCGAATAATTTGCTTTGCCCTGTTCGGGCGTTAGACGCGTATGTCCACAGAGCTGCCCTGTGGCGTAAAAGTGACTTTTGCTCCCCTAACAAGGGAGGTCCAGTGTCTAAGCAAAGGATGAGCAAGTGGGTGGTTGAGACTATCTCACTGGCTTATGAGGCGGCTGGACAGCCTTCTCCTTTGGCTGTCCGGTCGCTCTCTACTAGGAGTATGGCGGCCTCTAAGGCCCTTATTTCAGGAGTTTCTTTACAGGACGTCTGTGATGCGGCAGGCTGGTCCTCACCGCACACTTTCGTCAGGTTTTACTCTCTGGATCTAGACTCTGCTCCAGGGTCTCATGTCTTGTCTTCCTAGTGCTGCTCTACGGATTTCACACAGGACAGACATTTGTAGCTATGGAGGCGTTGGTATAGACGTTCCCACAGCGTCATTTTCTCGACGCAACGGGAGTTCCCTTGAAAGGGAACGCCTCGGTTACGACTGTAACCTCGGTTCCCTGAAGAGGGAACGAGCGTTGCGTCGCCTTGCCATATCTCCTTCATGCCTGTCAGCGCGACTTCAGACTTTACGAAGCTTTCGTTTTCTGTTTCGGGCCGGCTTTTATAGCTTCCTGGTACGTGACGTCACCCGCCTCTGACGTTCCGCCACACCATTGGACTGATTTTACATGTGCTTCAAGACGTCATCACGCAAAGCGTTCCCACAGCGTCATTTTCTCGACGCAACGCTCGTTCCCTCTTCAGGGAACCGAGGTTACAGTCGTAACCGAGGCGATTTCCTTTTAAAAGGAAGACGAGCAATATACTATTCAAGAGTGACACTGCCCTGTGTGGTAGCAGGCAAAACATCATTAGATGGGAACAACTGTTCATTTGTACCAAAGAACTCCCGAAGTCTCAGGGTTCTAAAGAATTTGTGAAAGTCAATCATAGTATCAAAATCATTAGTTTCAGTAGTAGGAATAAAGGAAAGTTCGTTGCTCAGACCAGTAATGCAAGGTTTTGAGAGTGACTTATCTGAGAAGTTCATTAACGTATCCCCTGGTTGCTCCTTGCCATCCGTGGAGGTAGAGAAAAGCATAGTTTGGTCTCCTCTCGATTTAGAGAGTCATCAGGCTCTCTGTGAGGCTCCTTGGTTACTGCAATAGTCGTAGGCCTCCTATTGATAGAGAGATAGTTACATTTGAGTTGTAGGCTCCCTGTGAGCCTCCTTGTATGATATCCTGAGTGTGGGAAGTTGTTAGGTCTGTTCTCAATTTAAAGAGTCGTTAGGCTGAGGTCTCCACTCCTAGAGATTGGCTAATTTTTGCTAAGTTGTTAGGCTCTCCATGAGTCTCCTTAGCTACTGCAAGCATTGATAAGCCTCCTCTCGCTAGAGAGAGTTACTTTTTGAGGCTTCTGCTCCCTTGAGCTCCACTAGGATAGCAATTGTGAGTTGTAGGCTCTCTGTGAGCCTCCTTTTAAGATTTCCTGAGTGTGGGGCATTGTTAAGTGTCCTTTCGATTTAGAGAGTAGTCATACTAAGGCCTCTGCTCCTAGAGCTCTATTAGGTGGCAGGGTAGTATGCTAGTTCGTTAGGCTCTCTTGGAGCTTTCTTGGCTACTGACCTCAGTGTGGGGTGTTGCTAGGCCTCCTCTCATTATAAGAGTCGTTGTATTGAGGCCTCCACTTTGAGCTTATAGCTCTTTTTGAGATTTCTCGGTAAAGCCCTTGGGTTAGAGTGTTGCCTAGGCCTCATGTTTGAAGCCTCCAATCTTCAGGGCTGCGTAGAGCGTAGTTAGGCTTCCTCTTTATAGGGTCATCCTGTTGAGGCCTCCATTCTTGAGAAGCGCAGGTCTATGATCGTTGCTGGTGCACCTTAGGAATGATGACTCCTTTGAGTCCTTTGACTTAGCTCAGCCAATAGGGCACTCATCCCTTCAGCATGGCAGCATGGGTATTCCGTTTCTCATAGCGACCTATAGGGGATGCAGCACGAGTTACCTTTCGAAAGGCAAAGTCTCAGGTTACGCATGTAACCATGGTTCCCTGAGAATAGAGAACGAGACATCCCTGCACCCCTTTGCCATGTTTCCGGTATTCCTTCAGACAAGAAGTGGATGACGTATTTCACATGTGCCCTTTTATACTTGCAGTGATGTCATAGGCTACCGCCTGCCAAGGTCAAGTTTATTGTCATGTTTAGACTCATGCTTTAGAAACCGGTAATGCTGAAGGGCATTCCCCCATAGCAATTCCAAGGAGATGCAGCGTCTCTTTCCCTATTCTCAGGGAACCATGATAACATGCGTAACCTGAGACGTTTTATACTAATTATATTTTGTGAGAAGTTTTGATGTGTGTATAAGTAGGAATAATCTATTCGGAATTATTAGTCAATTACACCCAATTAGAGCTTAGATTCTCTCCCTGAGCCCGAGCCCAAACTTGACCCGACCCAACCAATATTTCCCGCCACTATCCTCGGGCTGGGCCAGGCTGGGCCCTTGATCGAGCATTTGTGTTACAAAATGCAACACGTCACGTGTCTGCGCAGCGTCTCCTCCGCTCGCAAGCATCACACCGGGGCACGGGATAATAGGCTTTTAAAATATTTATTTTGTTTAAAAAATATTATATATTCTAAAACCTTGTTGAATTATATTAGAGTAGTAGCCTAGGCCTACTCCTCCTAGGCCATCCAAAGTTCATTCTTGTTCATTTTCTGTTCATCATTGTTCATGGTTTTTTTTATCATTTTTTTTTTTTACGTTTCTTCATTCGGATCCATTTGCGATCCATTCCATTCTGAATAAACAAACAACGCAGTTTACATGCTTCATCCTTGTTGCATTATTCATTAAGATAGTAATAAAAAAAAATGCATGCACAATTATCCATGAACTTGATAAATGTTGCAGATATGTTTTACTATGCACAAACAAAATGAATGTCTCTCAAATTATGTGCAAAATTCAGAAGTAAATGAATGTGCAGCAATTTGTACAAATAGAGAGTCTGTAGGCCTACTCTACATGTTGTAGCCATTAAATAAGCTCCTTTAGTTTCATATTTGTTAAAATATTATAATGTCATTTTTTTCCATCTATGTTGAATATGCAAAGTGAACAGCATGAGTAAGATAGGATGCGCAATATATCGAGAGACATGTAGTGGGTCAGACATGATTTTGACCATTTCATAAAATTTTGTTTTGTAGAAAGCCTTTCTTTAAAGTGAATTTCGTTTTGTATAAATTGTATCTTAATTTTAATCAATTTTTCATCAACGAATTTGCCTGTATTTAAAAAATAAGAACCAAATATAGCAGACAATATAATCATGGAGGCGCTGGCGCCGCGGTCACTTGCATTGCACGTGAACTGGAGCACATCTCATCATAAATTATTAAATTAAATTTCTCACAGACGAGAAATATATCTAAAGAAAGCTTGAAATGTCTTTAAACGAAACAATTCAAAACGAAAAGAAATAGGTTACTCTCTGACTATGTAATCCATGATGTGCATTTCTCTCTATAGGCGCGTTCACAGATATGGCGATCATCAACTTCATCTTTGCAGCCGACACTGTTTATTAATAAAAATCAATGCACACATCACCGGATTGACAAATGCACATCTTGCTTGTTGCACGCACACATATTATGTACATATTACGAAATAACGAGATATTATGTTGAAATAACATTATTAATACTAATAAATCTTTAAGAATATTTGATTGAATGCTGAATGTTGTGCTTGTTCAATTTAATAAAATTAATACTTTAATTGTGATAATTAATATTAAGTGGCCTATGTTTGCTCATTTATTAATAGTATTTATATATAATATATCTAGCACCCACTCAGCACCTGCGTTAAAAAATTATCTGGCGCCACCCCTGGTTATAACGGCCCACGTATTAAAAAATGGTCGGGTTTAAATCGGGCTCGGGCTCATAATTAAAGTTAATGTGTCGTTTAGTTTCCTAAACTTTCCTTTAATTGTGGATTATCACACAATTATACTGCCTCCTTGATACCACTGCTCAGAATCGATCCAAGTCATGTTGTTGTTGTTATTTTTTTGTTGTTTTTTACTGTTACATTGCTTTACATGTATGCATATATATTTTTCAAATTAATGAATAAATGAAGAGGTAAGCCTAAATATTTGTGTCAAGAAATAAAACAAAAATCAACTAAAAACTGTAAACAAACAAAAAATTAGAAAGGGTATCGGTGCATTCAGGGTTAAATTCAGGACTGTTTCACATATTACACATCATATGGACTACTTTTATCGTACTCTTTTTTTTTTTCTTTTTTTTTTGGGGGGGAGCTTGACTGTCATGGTCACTGTGAACTGCTGTTATATGGAAAACAGCAGCATGAACTCTTCAAATATTCAATTTTTGTTATCCATGAAAAAAAAGCCCCATTGTATTCATTTTAAATTAAACTAGTAAATATCCACATAACTTTTATTTTGGGGTATTCCTTATTCTAAAATCAAAGTTCTGACAGCAGGAGATGTCCAAAACCACTGACCACCACACCATGATTACCCACAATCCCTCTGATGTCTCACCCCACAGATAGTGGCGGCTTATCTGCTCTGAGCTTCAATCACTCAATAATGAGAGAGAGAACGAGAGGAAATGGAGGGTGTTGGGAAATTAAAAAGGAAACTCTTGGCTGAAGTTGATAAATAGCTGCTGAAACTCATTAGTGACACAGTGTTTGTATGTGTGTGTGTGTGTGTGTGTGTGTGTGTGTGTGTGTGTGTGTGTGTGTGTGTGTGTGTGTGTGTGTGTGTGTGTGTGTGTGTGTGTGTGTACAGGTTTGGATTGTGCAGCCCAAAATGTTGCTACTACAGACACTGAAAAAAATCTGGCTTATTCTTTTTCTTTCCAACATTGGTGTTGTAACTTTTTTCTGGTGGTGGGCCTCGATTAAGCTACATGGGGTGCATTCAGGATTAGGAATGTGCCCGAAGCCTAACTCCTAATTTAGAAAGGCACGGAAAATGAATAACGCATTTTACAGAGCCCTTAAAGGGACATGGTTAGGCTGCATTAGTCGGTTACATTACAGTACATAAGATAGTAAGGAGAGATGACTGACAGGACGACATCAAAGGATTTGGTGTGCAACAGATCCTGAGAATCACTGGCAAATATCTAATCTTGTAAAATGTGTGGTGGTGGTCAGTACCGCTTCCTATACACAGAGTAGGCTACGCAAGATCATGAGAAAGCGAAAGTAAAAAGTGAGCATGCATTCAAAAGCGATTTCAATACCCCAAATATATAGTTGGGTAATTATATATATATATATATATATATATATATATATATATATATATATATATATATATATATATATATATGTATGTGACCCTGGACCAAAAAAAAACAGTCACATGGGTCAATTTTTTGAAATTGAGATTTATACATCATCTGAAAGCTGAATAAATAAGTTTTACATTGATTGATGGTTTGTTAGGATAGGACAGTATTTGGCTGAGATACAACTACATTGTTTTACATTGATTAATGGTTTGCTAGGATAGGACAGTATTTGGCTGAGATACAACTATTTGAAAATGTGGAATCTGAGGGTGCCAAAACATCGAAACATTGAGAAAATTCTCTTTAAAGTTGTCCATTTATGTTCGTGATTGTGCTGCATTCACTCACAAAAATAAATGTTTTGTATATTAAAGGTAGGAAATTAACAAAATATCTTCATGGAACATGATCTTTACTTAATAACCTAACGATTTTTGGCATAAAAGAAAAATCAATAATTTACAATGTATTGTTGGCTATTTCCACAAATAAACCCATGCTACTTGTGACTGGTTTTGTGATCCAGGGTCACATATAATTACCCAACTATATAAATGCGAGAGAATACAAAAGCATTGAATATATATTTTCTCATATTTTTTTCCATCACCATGTCCCTTTATGGGATCTGTAGAATGCATAATTTTCTTTCTGAACATGGTATTCGCTTCAGGCACATCCTTACTATAGATTTGTTTTTTTTCTGTGTTTCTTTGGCAGATCTTCAATTTACACCTACTGGCGTAGAATCATGCAGGTAATCAAATATTTTCATACCTGAGATTATTGCTGCAAGGGTTATAAACAATCAGAAATAATTAATTTGACAAGCTTTAGCCTACAAATGAGGATTTTAAAGAATTTATGTATTAGGTGTTGTATATTGAGCCAATAACCAAAAAGGTATTTTGCGTTTGAGCACACTGGTGTTGAATGCGATAATTGAAATTGCGCAGTAAAGGTGTGTTCAAGATGAGCTTTCATCTGAGTGTCTTTCTTACTGTTGTCCAAGTGTAAAAACATAACAGAAATGGTGACGAGATTGGAAAGGAACTTGTTGTGCAGCAAACCACAAAGAGTGGAAATATTTGTGTTTATCCTACCTTGAAAGTTATGTTGAGTTGCTTGATATGGATGGAAGAGGGGGCACAAAGGCCTATTGTACTGTGAATAAAGTGCAACAGAATTTGTCTAAAGTACATATATATATATATATATATATATATATATATATATATATATATATATATATATATATAATTTTTTCTTGTTGGCCTATATTATTTTATGTTCTTACATATTCTTTTATCATTTATTGATAATAACAAACTTCATTTGAATGTTGTCATAGGCAACATCACGCAATATAATAGGCTATAATATATTAATTTCATAATTCCGCCCTTATTTTTTAAAATAAAACTAAAACTAAATATTATTATAGGCCTATTCATTTCTGATTATTTCAGGTTGCTATAGTCGCACAGGTTGTTTACGCATTTAACTCGTGGCCATGAGAAATAGATATTGTCCCCTCAACGTAAAGAAGTTGTGGCCACCAGAAGAATATGTCATTCCCTCAACATAAGATCTCGAGGCCACGACTTTACATCGCGGGGCCACGACATAAGGATGTCTTACCTCAAAATGATCTTGTGGCCACCACTTCTTATCACATTCCCACCAGTTAATATATCGAGGCTTACCCGTTGATTGTAATCATCACTAAGGGAGTGATCCAGGACGTCCCTAGCAGGGACCCAACTTCTCTCCTCCGGACCGTAACCTTCCCAGTCCATTAAGTACTGAAATCCGCATCCCCTCCGTCTCGCGTCCAGAATACAACGAACCGAATAAGCTGCGCGCTCCCACCTGGAAGAGAGTCTCACGGGCTCTTCTCCATGTGTGACGACACCTCTGAACGAAGGCGTGAGCAGAGGGAACCGCGACTTCGGATTTCAGACTAGGAAAAATAGGTGGCTGGTAACCTAGACTACACTCAAACGGAGAGAGGCCCATGGACGAAACTGGTAACGAGTTATGAGAGTACTCAACCCAATAGATTAGCTGGCTCCAGGAGGAAGGATTCTAAGACAGCAGACATCGTAACACTCTTTCTAAATCTTGGTTGGCTCACTCAGCTTGACCGTCAGTCTGGGAATGGAACCCAGAAGACAGACTAACACTCGCTCCCAGCAACCGACAAAACTCTCTCCAAAATTTAGATATAAACTGGAGCCCCCTGTCGGAAATGTAGCGTCTGGGCTATGAATCATTCTTTCATTTGTTTCTGAATTAACAAATTCTGACTCTGTGTTTCCGAACACATTCTTTCATTCCGGACTAGATCTTGATAACATATGCTCTCTCTCTCAGAAGAGCTTTTAACCTGTGACCCATCCAATGTAACTCACAGCTTTGGGTGCCGCTGGGTCTGCACCCCCAACTGTTTATGACACCTTTAGCGGATCCTCGAGACACTCCAGGACCTAAAACCAACATTCTTTCTCCCCCTGTGGTGAGCTTCAGAGAGATCCACAGGAGAGATATGGACGTTCTCCGTGACTCAGACCTTCCACACACACACACACACACACACACACACACACACACAGACATTCCAATACACACACACACCCAAACGTTTCTTTAAACTCATCATATAAAGTCATTTCTAAAGGTATATGATATATTGTTTTGGTGTGTTGCATGTTTTCCCATGTTACAGTAGCATAGCCATGATTTTTCTAGTCATGTAGTGAACTTTAAATGCTTATAATATGCATATCTTATGTATTTTTGTATTCCTATAATCTTTCATATGACGTGTTTGATATCATTTTAAATCTTGAGACTTAACGGAGTTGAATCTCGATAATAGATTGCAATGATATGATAATTACTATATGAATCATCTTTTTAGAGTATAAAGGCTCAAATTGTGACACCACCAGAACTAGAGACAAAATAACTTTTCCCTCTTCAGATTCTCGGACGGTCATTGGTTGTTCGCGCAAACAGAGGCGTGAACCCATCCTTTCCATAAGAAGACCACACCCGAAGTCCCTCCTCGCACTTCGTCAGTGAGAGGGTTCCTGTTCCACAACTCCTTAGGGAGTTTCTCCATTTTTCTTTTCTTTAATCTTTGTCTTTATTTTTGTCTTCGGATTTTTCCTACGTTCGGTGAAGTGAACGTAGCCGGCAACTTTAACTTTGAGTAGACCCTTTAAACTTCCCGCGAACTCCGTTTGCTCCGGAAGCACGAGAAGAACGCCCAGCTCCAAAAAGGACACACGCACGCTGCTTTCGCAGTCACACCAAGACTTTAATGCAAGTATCACCTTCATTTCTAAGGCTGTGTTTATTTCCCTTTTGGGATTATAAGAAAGACATCATTTTTGTTGAGAAATTGATGGGTTAATCTTACGGTCGTTTGCTGGACAAACAACTGTTTGATAATTACATTAATTTCCATTAAAAGTTATTCTGATAATTGATCTGAAGAATGGACCATTGATATATTAATGATTAAATTATAATTCATTGTGATGGGTTATTGATATATACAATTGATCTATTTTTCAGCTTCAATAATTTATTAACTCTGTATGTGAAGTAAGTAAGTAAGTAAGTAAGTAATTTTAATTTATAAAGCACATTTACACACAGCGCAAGCTGACCAAAGTGCTGTACAATCAATGACAAAAAGCACAGTAAGGATAAAAACACATAGCACCAATAAGCACAATTGTATGAAACATAAAAAAAAAAATTAAAACTTTCAATCTCAGGGCACACAACACAGAAAATACAGATAACAAACAGGAGTGCCAAATTTAAGGAGCAAGAAAGGCCAGGGAATAAAAATGAGTTTTTAACTTAGATTTGAATGCAACAATGGAGGGGGCAGATCTAATATCCTGGGGGAGCTGGTTCCACAAACGCGGAGCAGCGACTGCAAAAGCTCTATCACCCTTCTGTTTAAGGCGTGAGCGCGGCACAAACAGGAGCCCTTTATTTGACGATCGTAATGACCTTTGTACTGAATGTGGCTGTACAAGGTTAGTGATATAAGTTGGGGCGAGCCCATTAAGTGCCTTAAAAACAAACAGTAAAACTTTAAACTGAATCCTAAAATGAACTGGTAGCCAATGCAAGGAGGCCAGAACTGGTGTGATGTGCTCACGCTTCCTAGTGCCAGTTAAAAGGCGCGCTGCTGCGTTTTGCACCAGCTGCAAGCGTCTAAGAGATGATTGTGAGAGGCCGAGGTAGAGAGAATTACAATAATCCAGCCGTGATGTTATAAAGGCATGGATAACTTTCTCAAGGTCATTATAAGATAGAAAAGACTTTATCCGTGAAATCATTCTAAGCTGATAAAAACTATTTTTGACAACTGAACTAATCTGTTTGTTAAGGCAGAGTTCTGAGTCAAGGATGACACCCAAGTTTCTGACATAAGGTTTGATGAATGGAGTGAGGTGGCCTAAATTTTGCTCCACAGTGCATCTTGCCTTGCGAGAACCAAAAATAATGACTTCTGTCTTATCATCATTTAGCTGGAGAAAGTTGTTAGCCATCCAATTTTTAATGTCATCAAGACAGACTAGGAGAGAATGTATGGAATCCCGAGATTGTAAAGGCAAGTACAGCTGTGTGTCATCCGCATAGAGGTGAAAAGAGATGTTGTGCTTCCTTATGATATCACCCAGTGGGAGCATATACAGGTTAAAAAGCATAGGACCCAAGATGGACCCCTGAGGGACACCGTATGAAACGGAAGCAGAGGATGAGGAGAACTTGCCAATCGATACTGAGAAAGTCCTATCCTTGAGATAGGAACTGAACCAAAGTAATGCGGTCTCCCTAATGCCCACCTGCTGATCAAGGCGAGTAAGGAGGATGTTGTGATCAACGGTGTCAAAAGCAGCACTAAGATCCAGTAATATCAAAATGGCATTATCGCCTGAATCTAGTGTGAGAAACAAATCATTAGTTACTTTGAGTAAAGCTGATTCAGTGCTATGAAATGATCTAAAACCTGACTGGAAAGGTTCTAGTATGTTATGGGTGGTCAAAAAGGGAAGCAGCTGTGACAAAACAGCTTTTTCCAGAATTTTTGAAATAAAAGGAAGCTTACAGATGGGACGGTAGTTATTTAGACATTTACCATCAAGATTGTGTTTTTTAAGCAGGGGTTGGACAATCGCATGCTTAAAACATGTAGGGACAGTGCCAGATGCAAGACATGAATTTAAAATGACCTGAATGGACGGGCCAACTACATCAAAAACATCCTTTATAATAAAAGATGGAATAGAATCACAAGATGAAGTAGTAAGTTTCATATGTGAAACTAAATTCCTCAATTCAGTGAGAGAGATGGGCTGAAATTGGTTAAAAATAGCTAATGCACCAGAGCAACCAGGCGGAGTAACAGATGAGGTGAGGGTAAGCACTGATCTAAAGTTCTCAATTTTATTAGTAAAAAACTTAAGAAATTTCTCACAAGCATCAGTGGATGCATCAGCAACTGGAGAATTTGAGGGGTTGATCACAGAGTTTATAGTACTGAATAAAATGTTTGGTCTGTTTGTGTGTTTACTGATCAAATCAGAGAGATGCTTTGCTCTGGCTATTTTTGCAGCTGTCTGAAAAGAAGCTAATGCAGATGTAAAAATTTGAAATGAAACATTGAGATGATCCTTTTTCCATTTCCGTTCAGCAATACGGCAAGTCCGTCTAAGAGAGCGCGTATCCTCATCTAACCAGTAATGAGATTTTAATTTGGGGCGAGTGTATATAAAAGGTGCTACAGAGTCAAGTATGGAAGAGCAAGATGAGTGAAAAAGGGTAACTAATTCATCCGTGCTAGAGGAGAACGATGCCGCTGTTGCAATAGTAGAAGCAACATTTTCGCTCAAAAAACTATCAGAAAACTGAACTGCAGTGAGAGGATGTATATGGCGAGAGCAATAGTCCTGAACTCTGACAGTTTGCAGAGGACTAAAAAGGGTAATGTCAAATATAATAGGCTTATGATCAGAGAAAGTGGCCTCCTCAATCATAATATTATCAACAGTAAAACCATAAGATAAAATTAGATCAAGAGTATGTCCCAGCTTGTGAGTAGCTTTATCTATATGTTGCGTAAGGCCAAAGGCATCTATTAGATCGCAGAATTCGCTAACCATAGGTCTATCTGGACAGCAGACATGAATATTGAAGTCACCAAGTATAAGGAGACGATCATACAGTGACACGAAATGGGATAGAAAATCAGAGAATTCTGTTAAAAAGTCTTTGTCTGGCTTAGGGGGCCTATAGATCAGTGCACAGACCAATGATGACATAGTAGATTCTACGATTTCACATTGCAGTTCAAAGGAGGAAAAACTCCCTGCAGATAGTGTCTGTAATTTAAAAGTGTTCCTAAAAACAAGAGCCACACCACCTCCTCTTCCAACGCACCTCGGCGTGCTAATAAATGAACAATTAGTTGGACAAAGTTCACTAAAAACAGACGACTGGCCAACTCCAGCACTAATCCATGTCTCGGTTAAAAACAGGAAGTCCAAATTATGACGAGAAAAAAAGTCATTGAGAATGAAAGTCTTGTTAGACACTGACCTACTATTGACCAGAGACATTTTTGCATTTGAGTAAACCGCAGCCTGGGGGCAGTGAGAGTATTCCAAAGGGCGAATGTTCAGCGAATTTACACCACCACTACGGATACGCAGTAAATGTAATGTAAAGTAAATGAATCATAACCCCGATTCATCATTATTGATTCCCTATATCATTTGAGCTAGATTCGTTACAGAAACCTCGTCTGTCGGGAGGCCATGAATGCGAAAGATGTAATCTATGACAGTAACCGCTGTCTCCTTAGCTGAGGGTAATTTGGGTAAGGGAATAAAATGTGCCGCCTTCGAGAACCGGTCCACTACAGTCAAAATGACTGTATTACCCCGGGAGGGTGGGAGGCCCGTGACGAAATCTAGCGCGATATGGGACCAAGGTCTCGAAGGGACAGACAGCTGTTGAAGCAACCCATCTGGGGGTCGATTAGAAGTCTTACCACGGGTGCAAATTGAACAGGCCAAAACAAAATCCCGAATATCACAAGCCATATCGGGCCACCAGAATCGTTGCTTGACCAAAAATCTGGTACGACTAACTCCTGGATGACAAGCCACATTGGAACCATGTTCTTGAACCATCTGATAACGTCGGACCAGACTCCCTCCGGCACGAATAACCGACCAGGTGGGCAATCGGGCGGAGGCGTTACCCCTTCTAAGGCTGTGCGGACCTTTGACTCGACCTCCCATGTGAGTGTAGAGACAATAAGTCTCTCAGGTAGAATGCACTCGGGAGTAGACGGGCGTTCAGAGAGATAAAAAATACGAGACAACGCGTCGGGTTTGATGTTTTTGGAACCCGGGCAGTATGAGAGAGAAAAGTCAAAACGACCAAAAAAAAGTGCCCACCGAGCCTGCCTGGAGTTCAGTTGTTTGGCGGACCTGATGTATTCAAGGTTCTTATGATCGGTCCAGACGATAAAGGGTTCCCCTGCTCCCTCTAACCAGTGGCGCCATTCTTCCAATGCTAACTTGACTGCCAACAACTCTCTGTTACCAATATCGCAATTACGTTCGACAGACGATAAGCGATGATAAAAATACACGCATGGGTGCATCTTGTCGTCCGCAGGAGACCGCTGGGAAAGTACTGCGCCTACCCCCACCTCTGATGCGTCGACCTCCACCATGAACTGATGTGAAGGATCAGGAGCTACGAGAATGGGAGCTGAAACGAAGTGGCTCTTGAGGTTGGTAAATGCCGCTTCCGCAGCATTAGACCACCTGAACGTCGTTCCGGTGGAGGTCAAGGCGGTCAGAGGAGCGGCTAGTTGGCTGAAATTACGAATAAAACGTTGGTAAAAATCCCAGGAACCTGTGCAGGGCCTTACGGGAAACTCAAATTGGCCAATGATCCACAGCTATAACCTTGTCAGGATCCATGCGCACTCCCTCGGACGAGACGATGTACCCCAAAAACAGGACTGACTGTGCATGAATTCTTCGCCTTGACAAAAAGCCCATTCTTGAGCAACCTCTGGAGCACTCGCCTGACGTGTTGAACGTGTTCCTGGAGAGAAGAAGGAAATATCAATATGTCATCCAGGTAGACATATATGAACTGGTTGACCATATCTCTCAACACATCATTGACGAGTGCTTGGAAAACGGCGGGGGAGTTGGACAGGCTGAAAGGCATAAACAGATATTCAAAATGTCCCCTGGGGGTATAAAACGCCGTTTTCCACTCATGCCCCCTTCTTATGCGGACCAAATGATAAGCGTTGCACAAGTCCAGTTTCGTGAAAAGAGATGCTCCCTGCAACCGCTCGGAGGCTGAAGACATTAGTGGCAATGGATAAGTATTATTTACCATAATGTTATTCAGCCCTCGGTAGTCAATGCATGGTCGCAGAGAGCCATCCTTCTTAACCACGAAAAAGAACCCTGCACCCGCGGGAGACGAAGAAGGATGAATGATCCCGGCTGCCAGAGAATCAGAAATATATTTCTCCATGACCTCCCTTTCTGGAACAGAAAGCGAATATAATTTGCCCTTAGGCGGAGACGTACCTGGCAGTAAATCTATGGCACAGTCATAGGGACAGTGCGGAGGGAGAGAAGCAGCCCGGAGATTACTGAACACTTCCTTCAGGTCGAGATACTCCTGTGGCAGGTTGGACAGGTTCAGTGGTTCCTCCTGCAACACAGAACGAGAGACAGACGAACAGGCAGACAAGAGACATGAGGCATAACACTGAACACTCCAGACTGAGTTCTGACCCCACTCTATCTTGGGCTCATGCTTGTCCAGCCACGGGTGCCCCAGGACAATGGGAACTAGAGGTGATTCGGTGAGTATGAAAGAGGTTCTTTCAGTGTGGTTCCCAGAGGTAGTGAGGGTGATGAGTGAGTGATACCCGGAAGTTCTTGTCCATTGAGTGCGTTGACGGAGATGACGTGTTCCAGGGATGTGATGGGGATTTGAAGTCTTCGGGCCAAAGAAAAATCCATCAAGTTGCCCTCAGCTCCCGAATCCACCAGCGCCTGGCAGCTGTGGAAACGATCTGCCCATTGCAGTCTTACCGGGAGGAGACTGGTAGACGAGGATTTGGTCATGGAAAGCCCGCCCGACAGTAACCTTCGTTCTACCGCTGGGCTTGGTCTTTTAATGGACAGGTGGCAAGAAAGTGACCGGCCTCGCCGCAGTACAGGCAAAGTCCCCTCACACTCCGACATTCCCTCTCCTCCCGGGAAAGCCGAGTTCGACCTACCTGTATGGGTTCTGGGTCGATCGGTGGGCTGACCGTGTTCACACTCCTGGAGCTGGAATACTCAGGGAACTCGAGTACCAGAGCCTGGTGTGATCGGTTCTCCCTTTGCTGTAGACGCGTATCCACGCGCAAGGCCAATTCGATCAGTCCGTCGAGACTTCTGGGTAGTTCCAGTGTGTAGATTTCCCGTTGAACACGGTCAGCCAACCCATGCAGGAACATGTCCAACTGCGCCTCCTCATTCCATCTGCAGTCCTAGAGTCCAGAATTCGATGGAGTAATCGGAGACGGGTCTGTTGTTTTGACGAAGGTCGCCGAGTTGACGGGCTGCCTCGCGACCGCGCGGTCGAAAACCCGTCTCATCTCCTCCCCGAGTGCGTGGAACGAGGAACAGCAGGAACGAGGAACTCCCACACCGCCACGCGTCCAGAAAGCAAAGTCATCACCAATGCCACCTTAGACTGCTCAGAAGCGAAGGTCACCGGCTGGAGAGAGAAGAAAATGGAACAATTGGTCAAAAAGGTTCTGCAGAGATTAGACAGAGCCTGTATTGCCCGACCAGTGGCGCTATATGTTTGTCCTGCCGATCCATTCGGGCACAGCTGTTCGCGAGAATTTCCTCTAGTCCAGGTGAACTCGCTGAATCCATCGCTTGGTCAGATCATTCTGTCATAACTCTAAAGCAAAAAGTCAGAAGGATCCAAATGTGAGTGGACAGTAATGAGTATATTGAGGAAAACAGAAAGAAGAGCTGTTGGTCAGAGTCGAGGTGGGCAGATGTAGAATCCGGGCCCGGTAACGCAGGGACGCAATGGGCAGAAGTAGTCACTGGAAAAGCAGCAAATCCACAAGGAAACTTGGGAAACAAACTCCACAGGAACCAGGACTGAGAACACAGGAGGAGACAGCACAGTGAGCGGTGAGAATATCCCTGAAGAGCCTCAAACAATGATCTGACAGAGACAGGACGAGGTAACAGACAATAAATAGGACTCCACATTCGAAACAGCTGGCGCTGATCAGCTCATCAGCCGCACTATTCAGCCGCGCAGATGAACCGCGCCCATACACACAAAAACACACACACATAGCGAGGGCAAGTCAGTGAACCCATGAACCGTGACACCTACTGAATGCTGATTTAAAGAGAAAGAGTGCAGACAATGTCACAGAAAAGGACACATGAAGAAAATATGTAAAGCAAAACCAACTGAGAAAAAGAGAAGGACATATGCAAATAGAAATACAAAGGTAAATTACCTGGATGAATCATAATCTCAAAACTATGATACAGCAGGTGTACATACATAAAGCTGCATTCTCTTAAAGAGACAGACCACAAAATGATCTGGTCCTATAATTGAAGGGTTAAAATTGTAGAAGGAACTTGACACAGGATCAGCGCTGTCATTATCACACAAGGATTACAAAGACCATTTGGACAAACTCAAACTGAAGTACAGTTCTGTAATGCTCAAGACCAACACAGTTAAGAAAATTGCATCTATGGGAAAACTCAAGGTAAGAGTAAAATGTGAAAATGAAAGGCGCATTTTGGACCTTTATGTTCTAAAAAAGCGTGGAGTACCCTTATTTGGACGTGAATGTCTAAGGAGCATTCATAACGATTGGCAGTCCATAGAAGCCATTACCCCCAACGTAACCTTTTGCTACTGCAATCCACACAAGTTTTCAAAGATGGAATTGGAATGTGGAAACGCATCAAGGCTTACTATTGAGAGTGATGTGTGAAGGCTGAGCTAGACAAGAAGATCAATGAATATTGTCTAAAGGAAGCCGGACTGACTGGGCTAGACCTATATTTCTAATTATCAATAAAAGTGGTGATGTAAGAATCTGTGTTGACTTTAAGGTCACAATTAACCAGCCTTGCAGGCCGACCAGTGTCCATTGCCTCACATTGAGGAGATTTTTCCATCACCTATCAGGTGGGCTGCACCTGAAAATGTATCTTGCCCAGGTACACTTAAAAATGGAAATGAAAGAATCTTCGAAAAAGCATCCCAGACACACAATGCTATTTAGATTATTTTATATTTATTTATTATATTTATATTTTATATTAAGTATTATTAGTCACTGTCCATGACGATAATACTCACCTTGAACATTTTTAATGATGTTCTTGAAAGGCTTGCTGATTGAAAGGCTTGAAAGGCTTGCTGATTATGCTGATTATGAACAAACAAAAGCAAATGTGATTTTTTTTAAAGATTCAATTGAATACTGTGGACACAAAATTTATGAAGTCGGCCTTCACAAATCTTCAGATAAAATCAATGCTGTTTTGAAGGCACCAAGACCAAAAAATGTGAACAAGCTTTGTACAAAAAAGAACCGCCAGCTGGTAAAATATACCCATGCATATGACTACCGTTTTTATATGGCTACAAAATGTATTATGTAACTGAATTATGCTACTGTCTTCACAAAGTAATGTCTAGAGTCATGAAATTAATATTTTTAGTCATCGACTATGTTCAACAGATGACCCGTCAGAGGCTGTGCCGACCCAGGATGCATCACTCACCCCTGATATCTCCCCACCATCAGACTCGCCATCCCTCATGACATTTAGTGTCTCTAATACCTGTTTGGCATCGATAAATTGACTTCTTTTATCCATTGTGACTAAAACTGATTACCGCTATCTCAGTGGGTGAAAGTGTTTGCCTAGTAACATAGAACATCAAAACATAAGAGGCGCGAAAATTACAGCATGCAAATAAAGGCATTATATATTTAAATTTGACCTGCTGGCACTTATAAGTATAAATGCCTCGTTTTTAATCTGGTATTATCTAAACAATTTTTAACATTTTGGAATTGTAAATAACATAATTTTAGTAAAAGTCAATGACTGGGAGACTTTGGGAGGCTATTTTACTGAAAATCTGTTATGTGCATTTGAAAAAAAACAAAAAACATTTTAGGTAAATTTTAGCCCGTGGCGGTTCTAGTGTTAAGGAAACTATGTTTTCCAAAACATTATATAATACAAGAAGAGGGATTGTTATTCCACCCCCTTCAGTTCAGTCTCACTGTGTTTTGGTTTCGTTTTCCTTGATCCTGTTTGCCTGTGTTCTTATTCATGGTCAGTTTCTATTGTCGCTGATTCATTTAATTTATTTCACCCGTTTCATGCAGTGGCGCCTCCAGACATTTTTCATAGGGGTGGCCAGATGGGGCCACTTAAAATCTTGGGGTGGCACACCAAAACTTTAAACCATCATTTCAGATTTTTTTTTCTACTGTTGTAGTAAACCGGCCTGTAGTAAACTTTTAGAAAGACTTAAGGAAACTCCTACTGATATACTATATGATGGTTTATTGTGTTATATTTAATGTTACTAATGATAAAATGTGCATAGACTAATAACAGTACAGTTAACATTTTGAGTTACACAACAATTCTGTTGTATTTTGCAATTATATTTGGCATAAGGTGTACATTTATTGCAAACAAAACAGTTACTGGGGAAAAGCAGATACTGGCAGATACAAATATATTATATATTAATGTCAAGAATTCAGAAGTGTATATATTTATATTGCCTACACTACAAATAAATAATATACAATTAAATTATGCTTATTTTAAATGTATTGAGCAGGCTAGGTATAAAAATATAGGCTTTTAATAATCTTTCAGTGCGCAAAACCATGATAATATGAGACGCTTCAAAACAGAGCGCACAAAGCGCATATGCGCATCGCGGGTGCAGAATGATGTGCTCAAAGCAACATGGAGTCACAGTGTGCAGCGCTGCACTGAACAAGTGCGCATTTAAAAGTTCACGGCACAAAGCGAAGAAATGTCGAGCGCACAAATCCTAGTGTCTATCTGTCCAACAGTTTATTGATCATTTGTTTCACAGTTTTAAATTCCAGTTATTGTGCGTTTGATGCCGATTCATAGTCCTTGTGATGTGTGTGATCTAACAAGCACACGGTAGTGAGTCGTTTAAAAACAGCAACAAACTCCAACAAAATAAAATCATTTTATGCAAATCCACAGCCTTTTATATACAGATAATGCATTATAATGTGAATATATCATATTGGAGAGAGTTTTACCGTGCATCCAACCAGAAGAGGCGCGCGCGCTGTTTGAATACTGAATGGAGAATGATTGACAGCCACAGAGGAGGGAAAACGAGTTTCCGTAAACTTTAATGATGTAAATAGACTTCTGTCCGTCACATTAAGCTATGGAATGACTTCAGATGACTTTGTCACCCAAACTGACGCGGTAGTCTTCTTCGTCTTCTTCCTTAACTTCTTTTGAAATTGTTGACCGACGGGCACGCGCTGAGCTGTTGCTGTCTGAGCGCGCAGAGTACTGGCTACTGTGTGCGATCGAAGGTCTGCCTGGCTGTGCATTGGGGATGAAATGCATAACTGATGCTACTAAAATTTATACTGGCCAGCGGGGTGGCCAGGAGTCGGCCAGGGGTGGCCACGGCCACCCCTGGCCACCCCCTGGTGGCGCCATTGGTTTCATGTTCTGTTGATTGTCTATCCTGTGTATTTATGCCCTTAGTTCCCTTTGTTCAGTGTTTGGTGTCGTATTAGTTTGTGCTAAATTTCTCCTTGTGATTAATCTCCTGAATGTTCCAGTCTCCTGTGTTGTGTGATTTACTGCAACCACCATACCATGAAAGAACACTGTAGCGTTTATACGCCTGTATAAATATAATTAATTATTATTCATAACGGATTATGATCAATAATTAATAATTTAATTATTTTCAGAATTTACTGTAGCAGAATCAATAGTATGATCATTCTATCAGTTCATCCAATGAACAGAAAACATAAACAATTATTAACTCTAGGAAATATAATATCTTCCTGGCCAAGAAAGAATAATCCCCAGCTAACAGTAAATTAAGAAATAAATCAAGGGTAAAAGCATAGGTAACTTAGATCGAAGTTCAAGACAATAAATTTGTAAGCACATAACACAAGTAATACTTCTCTTTTCAAATACAAACAATACTTTATTGATTATATGCTAACACACATGAAAGTACCTAACACAAATACACGCCCACGCATATACACACACATTCATACAAGTTACAGAAAGAAAGAAAGAAAGAAAGAAAGAAAGAAAGAGAGAGAGAGAGAGTTTGGAAAGAATGAGTTTAAGGGTGAGAGGAAGAAATCCCGAATTTCTATACGCACTCAAGACATGACCTGAACGAACCATCAATCATTAACTTAACCCTGGTCGTTCCTTATCAGAATCAGAATCAGAATCAGAAAGAGCTTTATTGCCAAGTATGCTTGCGCATACGAGGAATTTGTCTTGGTGACAGTAGCTTCCAGTACACATACAATATAAAGTGACAAGACAAGTGACAAGTAACATAGGTATAAATAAAAAATAGAAAAAATAAAAATAAAATAAAAATAAAAGATTATAAATTATAGATATATATAAAGTTATAAGGTGCTATAATGAAATGTCTGAGGGAAGTATTGCACATGTTTGTTCCACAGTAGGGGAACATTTAAGTGTTCATGAGGTAGATGGCCTGGGGAAAGAAACTTTTCCTGTGTCTGGTTGTTTTTGTGCTCGGTGCTCTGTAGCGTCGACCAGACGGTAACAGTTCAAACAGAAAGTGTGCTGGGTGTGACGGGTCCAGAGTGATTTTGCGAGCCCTTTTACTCACTCTGGATGAGTGCAGTACTTTGAGTGTGGGAAGGGTAGTGCCAGTGATTCGCTCAGCAGTCCGAACTATCCGCTGTAGTCTACGGAGGTCGGTTTTGGTAGCAGAGCCGAACCAGACGGTGATGGAAGTGCAGAGGATGGACTGGATGACAGCTGAGTAGAACTGTACGAGCAGCTCCTGTGGCAGGTTGAATTTCCTCAGCTGACGCAGGAAGTACAGTCTCTGTTGGGCTTTCTTCACAATAGAGTCTATGTGAGTGTCCCACTTCAGATCCTGAGAGATGGTGGTGCCCAGGAACCTGAATGACTCTACTGCAGTCACAGTGCTGTCCATGATGGTGAGTGAAGGGAGTGCAGGGGGGTTTCTCCTGAAGTCCACGATCATCTCCACTGTTTTGAGCGTGTTCAGCTCCAGGTTGTTATAACTGCACCAAAGAGCCAGCTGCTCCACCTCCTGTCTGTACGCAGACTCGTCACCGTTCCGGATGAGTCCGATAACAGTAGTGTCGTCCGCAAACTTCAGGAGCTTGACAGAGGTGTCTTTAGAGGTGCAGTCATTTGTGTACAGGGAGAAGAGCAGTGGTGAGAGAACACATCCCTGTGGAGCACCAGTGCTGATGGTGCGGCTGTCGGACGTGATTTTGCCCATTCTGACTAGCTGTTGTCTGTCTGTCAGAAAGCTGGTGATCCATTGACAGATGGAGCTAGGGACAGAGAGCTGGGTCAGTTTGGTCTGGAGCAGTGATGGGACGATGGTGTTGAAGGCAGAACTAAAGTCCACGAACAGAATCCTTGCATAGGTCCCTGGTTTGTCCAGATGTTGTAGGGTGTAATGCAGTCCCATATTGACCACATCATCCACAGACCGGTTTGCTCTGTAGGCAAACTGCAGGGGGTCCAGCAAGGGTCCAGTGATGTCCTTCAGATATGCTAACACCAGTCTTTCGAATGACTTCATGGCCACAGATGTTAAGGCAACAGGTCTGTAGTCATTGAGTCCTGTGATCTTTGGTTTCTTCGGGATTGGGATGATGGTGGAGCGTTTAAAGCAGAAAGGGACTTTGCACTGCTCCAGTGATCTGTTGAAGATCAGTGAGAAGATAGAGGCCAGCTGGTCAGCGCAGGTTTTCAGACAGGCTGGTGAAACACCGTCTGGGCCTGGTGCTTTCCTTCTCTTCTGTTTCCTGAAGATCTGACGCACATTATCCTCACTGATCTGAAGTGCAGGGGGGGAGGGGAGGGGGATGGCTGGAGGTGTTGATGGCTGTGTAGAGAGATGGTCAGGGCGGGTATGGGGTGTCTGATCGGGGGTCTCAAATCTACAGTAAAAGACATTCAGCTCGTTCGCAAGATGCTTGTTGCTGTCGATGCTGGGGGATGGTGTCTTGTAGTTGGTAATGTCTTTCAGGCCTTTCCACACTGATGCAGGGTCATTGGAGGAAAACTGGTTTTCCAGCTTTTTGGCATAGCTCTTCTTAGCCACTTCAATCTCCTTTGTCAATGTGTTCCTGGCCTGATTATACAAGATCCTATCCCCACTCCTGTAGGCATCTTCTTTGACCTGACGAAGCTGTCTGAGTTTTGGTGTGAACCATGGTTTATCATTGTTGAATGATAAGTAAGTCCTGGTAGGGATGCATAAATCCTCACAGAAACTGATGTATGATGTTACAGTCTCTGTGAGCTCGTCCAGATCGCTGGCAGCAGCTTCAAAAACACTCCAGTCAGTGCATTCAAAACAGGCTTGTAAGACCTGCTCTGTGTCGTTGGTCCATCTCTTTACAGTCCTTATTACTGGCTTAGCAGTTTTAAGTTTTTGCCTGTAAGTTGGTAGAAGATGAACCAGGCAGTGATCGGAAAGTCCTAGAGCTGCTCTGGCGACGGAGCGATATGCATCCTTTGTTGTGGTGTAGCAATGGTCCAAAATATTATTGTCTCTGGTGGGGATTGTAATGTGCTGTTTGAATTTAGGCAGTTCACGTGTGAGTTTTGCCTGATTAAAGTCTCCGAGAATGATAAGAACAGAGTCCGGGTGTTGTTGTTCTGTTTCTGTGATCAGATCAGCCAGCTGTTGCAGCGCCGTACTCACGTGTGCTTGCGGTGGAATGTAAACACTGATGAGAACGAGCGAGGAAAACTCCCGCGGCGAGTAGAACGGCTTACAGTTAATGAAAAGCACTTCCACATCAGGACAGCACATCTTCCTTAACACAGTTACATCAGTACACCACCTTCTGTTGATGTAAAAGCATGTCCCACCACCGCGCGTTTTCCCCGTTGACTCCATATCGCGATCCGCTCTGAACAGCTGAAAGTCCGGTAGATGTAACGCGCTGTCCGGAATGGCTTCGTTCAGCCAGGTTTCCGTGAAACACAGAGCAGCAGAGTTGGTAAAGTCCTTGTTTTTGCGTGAGAGCAGAAGTAGTTCGTCCATTTTGTTAGGGAGAGAGCGGACATTCGCCAGATGGATGCTAGGCAGCGCCGTTCTGAATCCGCGCTGCCTGAGCTTAACGAGTGTGCCGGCTCGCTTCCCACGCCTGCGCGTCTTATACTGTTTCCACAGTGCAGCGGCGCAACCGACGACAATGTTCCGCAAAACGCCAGAAGAATCAAAAACTGGTTGGTGATCAGTTGGTGTGCACTGCCGAATGTTCAGCAGTTCGTCCCTGGTATAACTGATAGCGAATGACAAACATAAAACAGGACAAACTAACAAAAACAGTGTAACAACTGGAGAGCTCAACACCGAGGCAGCCATCCGCGGCGCCATCTTGGATATTTATGCAGGTTATAAAAGGTTATAATGCACCAGTTCAGTTAAGAGTCTAGAGGTTACTTGCGTTTCTGCATTCCGTTTGAGGATTCCCTTTTGTCGGGTAGGCCCTACAAGGGTGTTTTTCGGGGTCCGTTGGTTGATCTCCTCGTGCTTGGATATAGTTCAGGGAGAACCAGTCACGTGGTGTGCCGGCGGATGGTTGAAGCGTCTTTGAAGTTGAAAGCGTGCGTTGCAGCCGTGAATCGTGGACCGAAACTTTGCAGCAAAACTTAACTTAAAACCGAGACTTTCAATCGGAAAAGAAGAATAACACCAAGAAAGAAAGAAAATGAGATACGGAAAGTAGTTAGATGACTGGAAATTAATCTAACCCATCTGATCTTAATTTGGGTTGGTCTGTTCGTCTGTTACATGGTTACTATAACCATCGTCTGCTGTCTCCGTCTTTTTGTTCTGCCCCCTTAACTAACGCTCTGCGCTGGGTTTTTAAAGGGTTTTTTTTTTAAACAAAAAAAGGTTTGTTACTCCTACAAATGGGAGTTCTGACTGCTGCTTTGTTTTCAAAGTCGTAAATCATGTCTTCCCTGGGGGTGTCGGTTCTCTAGCTTTAATTGGAGACCAGATGCAACAGTTTAGGCATGATTTCTAATTATCAGAATACGAAACATTTTACACAGATTTAATTCCAGCCATCTTGCTAGTTGTCTTCGTAAGATAGCATTGATATGAAACAGTACACACTTTCATTCACACATCTAATATCTAACGATTTCCATGACTTGTATGGGATCTAAACAAGTATAAACACGTATGGTTTGTAGACAACAAAGAATTATGTAGTTGAACGATGTTTGATTATAAGTCCATCGAAAATTGTTCTGGAATGATTTTATTTATTGTTATGGGTAAAATCTCAGTTCTCGTGGTTTGAAGAGATTTTACTCTGTGTCATTCAGAGGTCCTTAAGAAAGATGGGGTCTGTTTTGTCACAGGGGTCAGGTGACCTCTTGGTAGGGCCCTGAGCAGTACCATCTCTGAACTGATCCGTCTTGCAAAACTATCAAACGTTGACAACGTTCTTCCTTTAGTTAACCAATAAAAGTCTTTGGTTAGCAGACTCTCTGGAGCCTGTGGTGATTCATGGCTCTGGGTTTGGTGATTTGAGTCTGGAATGTGAAGACTGTTTGTGGGATTATGTATGAACAAAATCACCTAAAAGCTTCAATTGTGTTTGGTTCATTCTCGTAGTCGTTACAACACCAAACCAAAATAAAGGATTACAAAACAAAATGGATTTACACCTGCTCTGCTAGGAGCATTAAACCCTCAAGGACCACACAAAGGATTTTTTTCAAATTTGGTGTTACTTATGCAGTTTCCTTATCGCTCCGTGAGGGTCCTTGAGGGGAATTTGCTGAGTTTGTGGAGTGGGTGTTGTTCAAGTCTGGGTCCTTGTTTATCATCGGACAAACAGAGGAGGTCAGCGCCACGACCACTCTTGACCCAAAGCTCAGCCAGACCTTAGCCATGCCCATGCACGGAGGTAGAGTCTGAGCCCACCACAGACACAGAGCCTGAACCCAACAGTGAGTCTGACCAGGTGTGTGAGCCAGCAACAACATCCTGTGAGGAGGGCATTTTAGTGGAGTGCGAGGGCATGGGATGGAGCCCCACCCATACTCCCACCGCTGAGGGTGAGCTGTGCCAGGTCCATATGGTTTGAGGAATTGGAAGAGGTAATTACCCAAGGTCTCCTGTTGCCGCTGGTCCCACCCAGCTCCCTCTCCTGCCTCCTCTATCTAAGCCAGGGATGGGCAACTGGCGGCACGCAATATCTTTAAATATGGCCCGCTGAACCGTATTATATTCTGATCAATTTAAAAACATTTGCAAAATGAGTCATGTAAAGTTTCAGGTTTCAGATTAGGATGTTAATTCTAACCCCAACCAGGAGAGGTTGAGCATACTAGCATTCGCACGCAGATGCGAACGTTCACCAAAATGAGTACACAAAAAAAGAAATTTGACAATCAAAAAAGTCAAGATGGGGAACAGATTATCTTTTTTACGAGTCCAAGGGGCACTCATGTGTTTAGTTGGTTTGGAAATGAAATCTGTAACGAACGATTTTTATTTAAATCGTCATTATGCCACCTCTCACAAAGAAATCAGATTTATAAGATAAACAAATACAAAATCAGCTAAATCATTTTTGAGTCAATAGGGGTTATGCGCAAAATTCTTCCGGGTTCTACAAAACAGGTTAAACTACTTCCGGCCGTCAGCTACTGAGGTAAACACAGCGTAGTAATGGCGACCTTCTATAGCCGGTGTTTACAGGAGCTACCCCTAATATCAATTTCGATGTACACCGTATTGCCAAACGGACGTCCAGAGCCCCGTACTCTGTTAGACAAGGGATTTAACTTTTACGCCTCCTCATTTATTCATATTTATGAAGGTATGTAGTATATCGTCGCTGTCAGATGAAAACCGCGTATGTCCATTTTTCCGATTTTGAGATTTTTCGACGGATAGAATGTCCAGGTTCATTTCTGTATACAGTATGCTTCACATGTCTAAATGACCAATGAAAAGTTGTGAAATCATGTCATCTGATTTTCACGTATCCATTTGGTGTCAAAGCTGTCAATCACGTTTTCATTCAATACTTTATCTCCCGCCCTGTGGAGGCATCTCGCCGGTCTAAGCATAGACATAATAAATACATAGACGCCCTATTGGCCGCTTTGGAACGTTGCTGCGATACGTCAACGCGTCCGCCATTTTGCGGAGGGCAAGACTGCGCTGTAATCAAATGCAAGTAAACAGGTGAGCTGCGGTTTTTCTGGATAAAACCCCCCAAAAAATTACATTTATCAACCTATTTCAGTGGTTTGTTTGTGGTGTACAAAAAAGTTCCATCACTAGTTATTTCAAATCTCGATAGTTAGATAATAAGGAATGGCCAAAGCTCAGGCTTGTCATGTATTTGGCGTTTTATTCTTGGATAAGAATTGTGAACACCCCCCATACTGAGATATAATTTAATTTTCACATTAAATGAAATAAAGTTTTCTTATTGTGGAAAAAGCATATTCTGTCATTGACCCGATTTGAGCAATAACAAAGATAACTGATGGATCCTTTATGGTAATACATATGATATGGTACAACTACAGTGCAATGCAAATAGTAAATATAAGATAAAGTGAGAAGTAGGCTAATAGTAAATAGTTTAGTCAATAAAATAAACAAACAGTATACAGCAAAATAGTAATGAAAAGTATACTTATATAATATCATAAGTACTATAATATAATAATAAAAAAATATATAATAGCATATAGTTTATGTATAATACTATAATAATAGCAATAGAATATGAAATATCAATTACAGAATATAGACAATAAAAAATAATAAGTTAAATAGTTACTATGAATAGTACAATAATTTAACAGCATAACTAAAATAGATTGATTGTCACGGTGTGGGTAATAGGTGTGTTCGACATCGGCTGCGGCTGGATGTAACCGATCGGCGAGAGTAGCCGCGTGCAGGCGGGGAGGAGCTGCAAACGGAGACGTGAAGTCGGACACTTTCTGGTTCCCGTAGTGACCGCTCACGTGGTGTTTGCATACAGCTGAAGTGAAATAAATGCAATATTTGCCTAATAATGCACAGATGTTTCAGAAACATTTTCATTCAATACTTTATGTAGCCTACTGCTTTATACAGCATCTGTTTGAACAAGAATAAAGTTCAACATAAGCTACTATCAATGAAGTGGAGTCTACGTTTTTTAATCAGTTTTAATTTGTTAAACATGACACAACATAACATCGCAACCAGGGATGTAGTGGAGGCTAAACGCACGTAAACGCCGTTTACGCACCTCCCAAAATTCGGATATAGCGTTTATCCACCTCTAAATTGCGTTTATCCACCTCTAAATTTCACGTTATTGTGATTGCCGGTCGGTACATGATTCGAGCATTTGGGCCGTTATCGACAGAGCAGAACGCGCAGCGCAAACACGGAGCAGAACATTGAGCAGAGAGCGCAGCGCGCCGACACACACACACACACGGAACAAAGAGAACGGCGCACACACGGAGCAGAAAGCACGCTCGTGAAGTTACTAAACAAGCTGTGCGAGAATGAAACTTGATCGCAGCCGCAACAGGAAATCATTAAAACGAGGCAAAAAAGTTTTTTTTTTTTTTTTTATTCATGGGCAGCTGGTTTATTAAAGAGCTGCCAACTCTCACGCATTCACCGTGAGACACACGCAATTGACACTTTTCACACGCTCACGCCACACATCCATTTTCTCACGCACAGAAAAATCATGAAGCAAAGAGGACACTGAGACCGAAGGACTAGACAGAGCAAGTTACTTAAGATATAAAAGAAAATCTCAGCTCTCAGATTCTGTCAATTTTATTACGAAATTCAAACAAAATACCGTTTTGGCGCTTGTAAATGTGACGTGACAGATCCCTAGCGGCACGTGAAACGATCATCTAGCTAATAGTAAATAAACACGAATGAACAATGTTAAAAGAAACAGTACAACTTACCGAAATGTTTATTCATCATATCGATCAATCAGTGTTTTTCAAGCGCGGAAAGGGACAAAAAATGCATTATTTAATTTGAGTTATTTTGAACCTTAAATATAATACTACCAGCTGATACCAGCTATCTGTATGTTTACAGCATTAGGTGAGTTTTTTTTTTTTTTTTTTGAGAAATATTAATGCCTATCTTGTGTACCTAATATTTATCCAAATTAGTCAATATTAAACCAAATCACAAGAATTGAACTGAATTGAAATCCTGAAATTTGTTTCAATTAATAATACAAAAATTTAGCTTACCAGAAATTGTACCATATAAACATTATACCTAATACAAATCAGTTTAGTTACTAAAATGTTTTGACAATCACAATACATTTTTTTTTACATCCCAACAACCCCTCCCTACCTCCCTAAATCTCACTCCAAGCAAAACTCAAAAGTTGGCAGCTATTAAACCGTTTAATGTAGGGAGCATGTCAAAACCCAGCTTTACAAGAGATTCAGAGGGAATCAAGCCTGCACCAGGTTAAAGACTTTTCCCTCTACAGGGAAACACTGATCCACATTTTTCTGATAGATCAAACAACTAATCAATTAATCGCGGAAATATTCAACAGATTAATCAACTATGAAAATAATCCCAAATCCCTAATCATTATGTACAAGTGCATTGCATTGGAAGCCCTGGATATAAGCCTCCCTCTCGATCTCCCTTAAATATTTTTGTTCTCTCTGTTTTGTCATTTGGTAAACTTTATAGATTTCAACCATATTATTCCTTCTTGAGTCTCTTTAACAAGAACTTAGATTAATGTATGAATTGAATAGTGATTGTGTGACCTATGATGAGGGAACAACCAGTGATACCCTTGTTAGTACCATCAAATGATAGCCTATAGTGATGTCATCAGGATACACATACACCGGTAGGCAGTGGCCCACCTTACCGGGTGACCACGTTGTGGTCCACCAGAATTTACAGTTTACCCACCTCTTTTTTTACCACTACACCTCTGATCGCAACTACATGAAAAGAATGTTTACTGTTATAAAAAACTGATTTGTGAGCTTTAGAGGAACTAAAGGTGTTCGAATAAACACGAAACACACATGATCGTTGTCATGCGGTGAATCCGGCCAATCATGGAACAGCTGTGTCGTCGTCATCAGCCCTCGTGCAGCCGCTCTTGAGAAGCTGCGCTGGCTGAGTTCTCCGGCTACTCTCGCATCGCTCTCGCGGTACTTTGATGGCACACGTCACAGTCACGTGGTGTCGGCGCTGTATCAAATCGGACAAAATTTCTAACCGGCATGCACTGCTTCAAGTCAGCCACCGATCGGTCTGCGCAGAGCTGCATTAAGTCGAACAAGCCTTTTGTCTTGTCTGTCACGTGATTCCCTGTTCGTCATGTGATCCTGCCATGTGTCTTGTCATTTTGTTAATTGTTTGCTCATTGTCTACAGGTGTCTCGGATTTACCACGCCCCTTGTTATCTTGTTTAGCTTGTCTGCTTGTGTATTTATACCTCTGTGTTTCAGTTGTGGTTTGCTGTTCTTTGTAACTGTTCCTGAGTTCCTTGTTCTGAGTTCTGTTGTTCGCCCTGTTTGTTTTCATTAAATTTAGTACTTGCATTTGGATTCTCTCCGCTTTATTCCTGCCTCATCGTCACATTGATAATCGCAAGTGGTGTATATTATTATAATAACAATAATAAATAATGTAAATGTATATATTTTAAAATATTCTTACATAGGCTATATAAAATAAAATGACGCAACCCTGTCTCTTTTTGTTAAATTTCAGTTTTTAAAAGGTATAAGAAGTAAATAAAGTAAACGATTCAGTCAAACATACAGCAGGCTACAACGTTAAAGTTAAATAGCCTAAATATATAAAGTTATGAAACTTCACTTTGCCCTCAGCCAAAACGATTTGCCAAGGAACAAATTATAGATGAATGAGACAAAGATCGCCCGTTAGATATACACAAGACGAATTATTCTCATGTTTAACCACTAGACTAAAGACAGATCCAGCGGTGAACGTCAGAAGCACTAGCCGAGGTAAGGCTGTTCTCGGCGGGGTACATGAGCGCTGAGCGCCCGGTGATCGCTGGATCTCACAACTCCGAAACCGGCAGATAACATTTTTAAATAAGCGCTATCTTTATAAATAAACCACAGATTTGAGCTTTAAACAACTACATTGTCGACTGTGAAACTCTTAAAAATGTAAGCTTAGCGTTAAGTTCTGCCAGGAAGACTCAATCAGCGCGTCATGTATTAACTCACTTCTAACCAATCATGTGTTAACACTCTCAGTATAAAAGAATGGTACTTACATTCGTCTGAGTTCGCAGATACTGACGGCGCCAATTACCTCCATCCTCCCCAACCACCTCCAAGATGGCCCTTTCCCTCCATCCTCCCCACCACCACCAGGATGGTCCCTTCCTTTACCTCCAGGGGCCCATACAAAAATGTAATATATGGCCATATATGTACTTATATTTTAAATAGCATGACATATATCTATACATATATTTGACTTATCTGAGAACACAATATATGACTGCAACATATATCTATACATATATTTGACTTATCTGAGAACACAATATATGACTGCAACATATATATACATATATTTGACTTATCTGAGAACACAATATATGACTGGAACATATATCTATACATATATTTGACTTATCTGAGAACACAATATATGACTGCAACATATATCTATACATATATTTGACTTATCTGAGAACACAATATATGCCTGCAACATATATCTATACATATATTTGACTTATCTGAGAACACAATATATGACTGCAACATATCTATATATATATTTGACTTATCTGAGAACACAATATATGACTGCAACATATATGAACATTTATGTGTCCAAACATGTGAAGAAAATATTTGAGTTCATCCATATATGATACCATATATCTGCATATATTACAGTATTGGTTTCTCGCATATATGGACAATATTAATTATAAATATGTGACATACATATTTGTTTTCCACATATTTAATAAATGTATGTAAACATACACTGTAACCCTTTACTGTAAATTTACAACGAATTTCTTACAGAATTGTACTTTATTTCCATAATACAGTATTAAGGCCCTTTCACACCGGATGCGTAACGAAAAAGCGAAACGAAAAAGCGAATAGTTCGTGTGCGAATAGTTCGCATCAAAACCATTCACATCAGCCGCGACGTCTGTGACGTTCAGAGAGCTTCAACATTCCCAAACTTCGCGCGAATCGCGCCGACAGCTGAGAAAACATGGACACTTCATCATCATCATCATCATCATCATCCAGTCATAGTCATAGCTTCCAGTGAAGACGAGCTTTTCATTTTATTTAAAAGACAGAAAAGAAGGTTTTGGGTGCACCCAATCTTACAGAACAGAGAGTCTGAAGGGGAGTATGCTTATGTGCACAGTTTTTTTTTTTTTTTTCGTCTTCAACTAAACACAGTGCGTTTTGTAATGTAACTACACATTACATGTAACACACGAAGAAAGTAATTAAAAATCATTCGACTAGAAACTGTAGATATCACACAAAGAATGTATAGTATACTAAAAGCAGCCCTAAATAGTCTCACTACATTTTGTTACGTGTTCAAAGTAAACACGGTCTCTGTCTCTATCTTTGACGATAATAGTGTTAGCTTTGTATCCCAAATGTAGTTTGGCCTGCTAGCCTACACAGCACAGGACTATATGACTAAAACTATCACACAACAAACTCACAGTCAAGATAACCGAGTTGGTTGGCAATGCTACGCCACACATTGTCTTTCAAATCGTTGTCCTTGTAGTATGTGATTGGCTGAAGCCTATTCTGTCGCCGCAAAAGTAAAAAAAAATCGACATCGAAGCGAATAAAATAAAAGTCGTTTTTTCGCCGCTGCGCATTCGCGTTCGGTGTGGAAGCACTCATTACACACACAGCTGATCGAAAAATAAAACCATCGCGCGAATGATTCGTGCGTCAAAATCGCGTCCAGTGTGAAAGGGCCTTCAAGCTGTATCTTTTACAGAACAGCTGTAAATATACAGCACATTTCTGTTTTCGTCCTGATAAATTCGTTATATAGGATCATACCATCATACTGACTGAAAAGGCATTGCATTGTAGGATTGATTTCTTTCGCGCTCAATTCAGTTCAAATGTGACGCGACATGCGAGCAGACAGTAACGTTAGGTAGCTACAACAGACAAACTTGTTTTGTCAGCGGGATTCAACTGAACAAATAATCATTCTTGTTATCAAGATAAACAATGTCGGCGAATCTGTGAGCAATTTTAAAGCTTTTTTGAGGTTCGGTTCGGTTCGGTTCGTATTTCAAACAGTTGCCTGTGACGCAGCAGAAAATGGACGACGTTAAAGGTAGCAGCTACCTGAAGACGGATGGAAGAATTTGTCATTGAATAATCTAACCTGCGCGTGACGATAAGTGGGATTTAGAGTTTGAGAAGATGGAGAATTGTTCAACTGAGTGATACGGTAAGCCAATATATAAGTTATTATTATTTTTATTTTTTTGCGTTCGCATTTCTACATTGTTTTCACGTATTTGGTTTGATGAACGCGGTTTACTACCGTGGCCGCGCAAGCAATTCACTGACTCTGTTCACCTGTTTATCAAGTAACGTTAACTTCGACATTTCATATAATAGGCAACCTTTACCATGCTATTTGCATGACGTGCATTTGATATATATTTTTTTTTGATATATTTCTCCACGAAAAAAAAAAATGCTGTCAAATTCTGTCAGTTCTGTGATCGTGCTTTTGAATCGTTGTCAGAATTTTGCTAGCACATGAAAATCCATGTTCCTAATGCTGTTTTCAAATGTAGTAGGCCTATTCCTGATTGCCATCCCATGGTCCTACAACTAACGTTACTCCCTAATTCAAAGAAGTTAGACGGTGTTATCCTTCAAGCAGATAATAGAGATTATTCAGCAAATCTCATTAATTTGTAATATGTTTTATGTTTTGGTTCTGTTGATCAAGGTTGTGCTGTCCTTTTTAAAAAAATTTTCAGGAATTTGCATCGCTGATGTCCAGCAATCTACATTTGCCAGAAAGTCCACGACTTATTTCCTGGTATGTAAACATTAAAGGGGTAGATGAAACCTAAAATGAAAAGCCATCATTTACTCACCCCACTGCAAAATATGTTTTTCTTAATTAGTGTTTTTATTTTGTTTCCAGTCCAGATATCTACAATTCTTACATGAAGAAGCATTTAATAGACACGTAAAAATTATCTTGTTTTCTGAAAGAAGAAGTCAAAATTAAGTGAGTTTATGCTTAAAACAAAAAAATATATATATGCCAGTGCATTTTAGCATTCTAACCAATTTAAATTTTTAGTTGAAAAATTTAATTCATAGAACTATGAATAGACAACTACATCGAACCACAGTGGAACCCACAGTAGTTATTTTAATTATTAATATTATTTATTTATTCCTTTTTTTTATTTATTTTTATTCCATTACAGGTCAATCTCTAAGCAACCAGTGCTGGATATTAAGTTTGGAAGGTCAAGGTGTGTGTGAAGGATCACAGCCTCTTCATCACTGGCCTGGCAGCGCTGTTTGCCTCCTCCTATAACTTCAGCTTGCAGTACCAGGAAGAGGCAGCACCTTGAGTTTGTTCAGAGGTTAGTCATTGGCATATTTGCCATTCAAATATATATATATATATATATATATATATATATATATATATATATATATATATTAGACTGAATTGTGTCACTAACCTTGACTTGACAGTATTTATTATGTTGACTACTGGTATGAACAATATGGCCCTGGTTTCCATACAGGGCTTAGCTTAAAGGGGTGGTTCGGGATTTTTGACATCGGACCTCATTTTTAAGTCAGCCTGGTTGTTATTCATCAGTGGAGACATTTAAAAAAAAAATGTATCCAGTCCTTATATTTGGATAGTTAGCCGATGCTAGGCTAGCGCGAGTCAATGGTATATGTTAGCCAGCCATTAAAAACCGTTTTACCCACTCCACAGTGCACCAAAATCAAATCAATTATAACACTAGACTATCGATGTATATGTCCGTTGAGAGAATAGGCCTAATGTTAGAAATCAAACTTACCTTTCATCGCATTAGTTATAATTTGTTCCCTGTAATCATAAGCCTTGTCTACAGCAGCAGCGGAGTGATATTGATTACCTAGGCAACCGAGTGAGCCGGTGTATGACGCAAGTGTATTTACCTGCCGCTGGTACACTGATTACAGTGCGCTTCTGTTCTGTGTTTACTTTTTGCCGCATTACTAACCGGAGCAGAGTAAAATTCCGCAGCTGCTGAGAAACCAGTTCCTTTGTTCCCTCCAGTTCCTAACATTATTCTCTCAACGGACATTTGCATCGATAGTCTAGTGTTATAATTGATTTGCTTTTGGTGCACTGTGGAGTGGGTAAAACGGTTTTTAATGGCTGGCTAACATAAACCATTGACTCGCGCTAGCCTAGCATCGGCTAACTATCCAAATATAAGGACTGGATTATTATTTTTTTTTTATGTCTCCACTGATGAATAACAACCAGGCTGACTTAAAAATGAGGTCCGATGTCAAAAATCCCGAACCACCCCTTTAAGCCAGGTCTAGGCCTTAATAAAATTAGGGTATTTAAGCAGCTTTTATAATAATGTATCATAAAAAATAAAAAATAAACATTACTGGTGAGGTGTGCATCTTGAGATAAAACAGTGGCAGTCATATATTTTAAGATATGTCAGTGCAAGTTGTTTTCAGTTGAAGGATTAGTGAAAATTCTGTCATTAATTACTCACCCTCATGTCGTTCCAAACCTGTAAGACCTTCCCTGGTGAAAAAAAAATATGTTAAGTATACTTGAAGCCAGACTAATTATTAGTATACTTCAAGTGTGTTAATGATTAGTTAACTTAAAGTGTGCTATTTTGAAACAACTAATTTTGTACTAAGTATATTTTAGTAGTAATTAAGTTGTAGTAAAGCATAACTTTAAATGTATTTAGTGTACTTTTGTGTACTAAATTGGAACAACTTTAAGTATATTTAGTATACTTTAAGTATATGCCTGTGTAGGGACTAGTTACATACTTGATTAGTGTATTAAAGTGTACTTTATTTGTGTTACAAGTCTTCGAAACATACAAGAAATATACCGTAAATGTATTAAAAATATATACTAAGTATACTTGCAGCCACACTAATTATAAGTATACTTCAAGTGTGTTAAGGATTAGTTAACTTTAAGTATACTATTTTGAAACAACTAATTTTGTACTGAGTATATTTTAGTTGTATTTAAATTGTAGTAAAGCATAACTTTAAGTGTATTTAGTGTACTTTTGTGTGCTAAATTGGAACAACTTCAAGTATACTTAGTATACTTTAAGTATATGCCTGTGTAGGGACTAGTTACATACTTGATTAGTGATAAGAAAGTGTACTTTATCTGTGTTACAAGTACATTACAAAATCATTACGAGTAATATACAAGTCTATTATTTTTGAGTAAAAATGATATTCTCCGTAATACCTTTGGCTTAATCCAAATACTACAAATAGCACACTTTGTCTTCAATAACAAATGCACATTAATAAACAAATATTACTTAGCTATACTTTGTACAATATACTTTAAACATTACATCGTCACAATGCAGTATTTTAAAAATCTTACCAGAATACTGAAGACTGAATTTCTTGGGGGATTTATTATTTTTTTTTACACAATACTGAATGCACTTGTTTTCAAGGCCCTTAGTACAATAAATAACATAACTTTAATAACAGAGACACATGGTATTGACAACACAAACAGTGTTTATTTAAATCTCGTACACGGTTTTATTATTTTAAAACATAATAAAATGTACCAACCATGTTTTTAAATTAAAAGAACACTGAAGAAAAAAAAAGAGAAAAAAAAAAAACATTTTGGAACAGCGGCCACACACAAACTACACATTGTTATTTACTTTTTCTTGCTGAAATGCTCGTTGTTACACTTGCGCCTGATGGCCGCTCGCACATCAGACACACTTGTGTGTGGAAACTCTGCAAGAACAGCATCTGTTAAAGTGAACGAGGTAAGGTCAGAGGGCATGTTCATACAACTTTTTTTCCCACTACTTCAGTCTGTTAAAATCCTGTATTAAACAAGTATTACTAAATAAAAAGTACACGAGGATTAGCAGTGAGGAATTTTATCAGTATGTCATGTCAATAATGCTTTCAGTATATACGGTAGTCACACATACTGTATGCAACAAAAGCGAGTACATACATGTAAGATCATTTTGATGAACCAATGTCGTTTTAAAATCCCAATAATACATTTTGCAGTCTAGCTTTTTTTATTTGATGAATGAACAAAAAATTGCAGTGTACCTCTCATTAAAAAAAATGGCAATAACAGTTGTGTTTTTTATTATTGTTAAGGAAAACTCAATTTCATTATGAATTTGACAGATTGCTGTAGTGCCTCAGTTCATGTGGCATGTGAACCAAATCATCTCTTCCTCTTTACTACTAGGTTCATTCTGAAACGCAACAGAAAATTAACTGTAACTTGTCTTAACAAAGCTTTAAGTCTCTATTTTTAAAATACGTAAATCATATCAAAACCAAATATTCTCTGTTTAAGTAATCCGTATGAAAGCAACGAGAGGTACAGTTTTTCAAACGCATGCTCATTATCTCTAATGTCACCAGACCCACATGCGCACAAGCGATTCACATGCTAATCGTCCACGTGAAGGAACCCAAAACTTGTAAACTCCCTCATCAGTTTAAAACAAAGCATGAAGAGAGAAGAGAAACTTCATCATTCCTCTGCTTTTCATCGAGTTTGGAAGACAGGCTATGAGTTTACCTTGGATTTACCTCAGACGAAGAAGAATGCGGTTTGAAAATACGATTTTGAAGGTAAGAAATGTATTCTCACATATATTAGCTAGAGTGTTATTGGTGCATAAACTGTACATTGTACTAGTTGAACTGGTGCCAGACTGAACTTTATGAAATCGATGGAAAATTTTTAAAATATGAACAATAGACAGGCAGGCAACCTTTCAATGATAAATAAATATACATGTATGATACAAGGATGTTTTTATGTTCGATAATAATTAAACAGCATGATATAAAATTAGGTTGATATGAGTGTTTATTCTAACATGATGAATTTTATAATGTTTAGACCAGTGTTTACTGTTAAATACTGTGTTTGTGGATATCTGCTCAAACGTAGATATGTATAATGTGGTAACAATAATGTTTCATAGTTTGGAGCGGTCGGTCGGTCCCTTCAGTACATGTTCTCTGCACGTGCTGTGCGTTTCAAAAGCAAAACGCATCACACATTAGGCTTCATGTTTTTACTCCAATCTCATTTTGTAACATCATAACGAATGAAAACATTTGAAGTAACATAATAATCCATATATGTTTCTCTAGTGCAGTGTACTGAAGTGTTCCTTTTTATTGATTTATCGCTATAGGCTGCCTGTATTTATGTAAAATTAATATTATTATTTTATGCAGCCGTATAAGCAGTGGTTAAATTGGGCCGGGGCTCTCCGGGGCTCAGCCCCGGCACATAAGCCTGCTCGTTGTCAGTCAGTTTCTTATTGGAAATTATGTCACATAAAATTTGATGAAAGTGATGCTTTTGAAAACATATTTCTGATTATAAATGAAAGATTTTGAAATGGCATGTCTATTTAGTCTCGGCGGAGCTGAGATGAGAACAATCGTGACACGGCCGTAGTCTTGTTCAGCTGCTTAATCTCGTTGTCAGTCGACCATGATCGCTCACCGCTCGCGCATGCCATGCGCATCTATAGGCTACTTCTCAAAACTCCGACACGGATAAATGTACGCAGCAATAATGAATGTTCCTGGGAGATCCGTTGTTGCACGGGATGTGGAAGCGCGCAAAAGTTCCAGAACCTTCTAACGTTACTGCCTTGAAAAAAAAAAAAAAAAACAATAAAAAAAAAAAAAAAAACACGAGCTGCTGGCCGCGCTGCAGCAGCAGATCAATTTAGTCAAGTTCAGCACAATGTTGGTTGTATAAACAGTGCCCTGCATTGAAAGACAAGGTAATGAAAATATATTTGGCACATTGTATGAGTCACTATATCATAACAAGGTAATACAATGTGTAATCAAGCGTTTTATATTTAATATGAGGAAAATAGGCTACACATGACATGCCGTAGACGTGACACAAAAAATCTTTAACTTTAAGGTGGCGAAATATTTTTTTTGTAATTCTGTGAATTACACTGCAAACCACAGTAACTACCCTCCGGATGAAGAAGGGTTGGCTCTCCACAGAACATAACATATTCATTTTATTTTATTTTTCATGTTCGCATATGAGGAAAAAACAATGTTACAGACGTGAGCGCTGAAAGCGGCACTAAAAGACTGTTTAAAACTTTCACTGAGACCTCAAACAGAAAGCACAAAGCCTTTCTTTAAAATTAATTTCGTTTTGTATTAATTGTATCTTAATTTTAATCAATGTTTCATATATTTCATTTAAATATAGGCTAGTATATAGACAATAGATAATCACGACACGGACGCGCCGGCGAGTGAACTGGACTCAAGGGAGCCTACTTGCCTGACAGACCTGATAAATATATCTATATAGAAAGCTTGGAAGGTCTTCTTTTAAACATGACAATTCAAAACGAAAGAAAACATGTGCAATGTGCATTTCTCTCTGGCGCGTTCACTACTGCGAAGATTGCGAGGATAGCATCGTCAACTTCATCTATGCAGGGCACTGACACAGAAAACACTTGTTTATTAATAAACAATTAAAATGTCTCCTTGCTATATTTTACATATTCATAATCATTACTTTTGCCGGTTCTTTCTGACAGCTTTTAGGTGCTTTATTGGCAGCGCCACCCTTACATGAACGCGTCACCACCGCATCAGCACCGAAAACAGGAAATTTTTTTCAATCCCTGTTTTGGCAGGGGAAAAACTGATCAGAAAATGTAACGAAACGTTGTAGAAATCTAGTGGAGTAGAAAGTATAATAATTACTGCAAAATGTAACGAAGTAAAAGTCAAAAGTATGCACTATTGATTCTACTTAGGCCTACAGAAACGAAGTAAGCTATTTGTACTTCATTTCATTCCACCACTGCTGATTAACAGTAATGTAAATGCTAAATGTCCTAATACCTGTTGATACTACAACAATGCAAATATGCTCTTAACCTTGCAGTTTTTCACAGATTATGTAAGACTCAATTTATCCATTTCTTTTGCACAAAACTCTCCAGAAAATGCCATTTAATAGTTTATTTTTCAAAAAAATAAAGGGTTTTATTTCAAATTTCAGGGTTTAAATTGGGATTTATTATGTGGGGGGGCTCTCCCACATAATAAATCCCAATTTAAACCCTGCGTATAAGTATATGCCTACAAGGCACAACAAACCGGGTTTTTTCTTTTTTTTTTTTTTATGGCAATTTTAATCAGAAAAATTAAATTAGATCTAAAATAATTTTCTTCCCCAAATCTGGCAGGTTTCTCTTGATATCAGCATGTTCACATTTGTCTTTTGTTACTTTTGTTTTTTTTTACAGGGACCAGATGGCACTGATGAGCCCTGCTGACTAAAACATTCACACAAATTTTTGTGTTTTTAACCTGAAGCAAATACCTTGGAAATGATAACTAAGATGTGTGACTGTTCACGTCTCTCTGTTTTTTTGTATCTTAGGACTATGTTGTGTTGTAAATAAATCCATTCTGTTAGGGTGCTTTCACACTGGCAGTTTAATTCGGAACGGGGCACGGTTCGCATGAAAAATCGCTAATGTGAACGCTGTCATGCGGCCCTGGGTGCGTACTGGGGTACCGAACCCGAGACTAACTGGAGGAGGTGGTCTGAGTTTGGTTGCTCCTGAACCGTGCCGCGGCTCGCGTGAATGTGAAAGCAACACAGACTCGGGTGCACACTTGTTCAGGAAGTAAAGTGACCTGCGCATGCGTTTTAGCTGATTATTAAGTATTTAGTTAAATAAAACACATGTAAGGGATGATAATGTTGATGATTTACCTTGGATACGAGCGAGAGTGAGCCTACAGTGTATTCGCGCATATCGCGTAGAATCAGGGCACCAAAATAATGGAAATCCACTGTCTCCTCAAAAGAGTCAGTTTGCAAGCAGCAGAAGGCCACCTTATGTGCAAACTCAGAAGGTCTGAAAAAGGTGACACATTTCTCCAACTCGCGTGATGTACTGAGTGGGCAGGAAGATTTTCACATAGTTTTGAAGCAAAATGTGTAGACTACATGATAATAACGTGACCAATAAGTCAGTATGGGTTTTATGGCCTTATTTTAGTGACTACAATTATTTATTTTTTTCAACAACGTAATTTTCTCAAAACTACAAACTTTTACATACATGCTGCTGAGATATTATTGTAGCAGAGTTTGTGGTGAATACAGTGTAATCAGACTTTATCCATGGAAATATTAAAAGTAACAAAAATAAGCACAAATGTCAGAGCATGTCAGAACACCTCCAGGGCCCAGAAAACACCAGAGGGTTAACTCAAGAAAAACAGAGGGTTAACTCAAGAAAATTACAAACCTGTTATGGCCTGCACTTTGGCAACATCAAGCTGACTTTTTTGGGAGTCCACTTTCCCAGATTTCCCTGTCAGGGTGGACTCGGCAAGGATTTCCCTAGTGAAAACCAGAACAGCCAGCTCCTGGGCAAAAATGGTCATACGAGATCTGTTCAGCCGCTGAAAGGCCCTCTTTGGGACTATCACTGCAGTTCCAGCCAAGGGGTGCTGTATAGAGAGATGTGTAGGGAGAGAGAAAGAGAGTCCACTGACAAATTAATACATAGTTGGGACATCCATCTCTGAGGAATAAATATTATTCCAATGTGAAAATATGCTTAAATCAAGCTTGGTTTTGAAATGTTTTTATCATGTTTTTTTAACCTTGCCAGTTTAAACTTTCAGTCAACTATAAGCCATTCAAATTCAATTAAATGGGAAAGGGACTCGGTAGGGAATTCGGTACTTGTTTGCTGTTCCGACAGATAAATCACTTTAAGATTGATCCATTTTACCATAAAGTTACATGGTGGAAATTCAACATTCTAAACACCCATGAATTCATGATGGCTGTTAAGTGATAGACACATTAGCCCTTAATTGTAACATACCATATCAATTTCATTGACCACTGTATTAGATGACATTGCCGATGAGGGGGTTCCGTCAGGTGAGCAAATCAATGACCGGACACACTGCACACACTCCTTCATTAATTTAACCATTTCCGGGAGCTCTACGTGAAAATAAGGGGGAAAGTTAAGTTAGTGTTGTTTGACTAGAAAGGACTCTGCATCTGTAGAACATGACAGATGGATGAAATGTAAAAGCTAGCCAGTATTACAGAGATAATGTTACTAAAGTTAAGCAAAGGGAAATCATGCCCATTGTGGGACTTTGCAATGTAATGTCAACCCCTCCAATGCCAACCTGAATACCTACCACGAAGGGATGCCATGATTTCTTCATCCATTTGGGGCAGCGTTTTCTGTCCAGTGTTAGCATCCTTTATCTGCTTACAAACAAGCAAACTGAAACTTTTGATTACAGTAACATTATACCACATTTACATGTTTGTTACAATACAAATAATAATAATAATCATCATGGGAAAGTAACAGAAAAGTAACAATTAATGATGTTCAAATTTAATTCTGCATTGAAACAGCGGCAGGCCTTAACGCTAAGGACTTTAGCTACTGCATTTAACTTAAAATACTCTGTAATTTTTTATCATACAGATCAGAGTAATGTAAAGGGTCTACTTTTATTTTCTGTAAACTCACTATAACAACAAATTGTTGAGCTTTTGTAAACAAAAAAAGAAAGAAAAGAAAACAATCAGGATGCGCCGTCCCGTTCTCAGTGAGCTGAAACTCAGCGTACACTTGCCTTACAGACATGAGAAATAGATATATAGAAAGCTTGTAATGTCTACTTTTAAATGAAGCAATTCAAATGGAAAATAAATATTCTCAGATTATGTAATTCGTAGGGCTGGACCCGTATATTCGGATATTCAAATATTTGTTCGGTGGGTTGGTATTCGATTTTAAAATTGAACATTCAAATATTCGTTTTTTATTTTATTTTTTTTTGCACACCTGGCATCCCCCTCAAAACGGTTCTCATTCGTACTTGAATATGTTTTACACTATAAAATCTGGCAAAATACAATACAATTTTTTTTAATTATCTTGTATAGCCTAGCCATTTTTAATAGGCTGGACAGTTGAAGGAACCCAACCTCATTATACTTAATAAATATATTTGCTTCTTCTTAGCCTACTAAAGTGTTCCTCAAACTGGAGTATTCTCTGGCTAGAGCAGAACAGCAGAGTTTGTATGGACAGAAGTGCATGCCTGAGCTTGTATTTTGGGTTAAGCTATTAGAGGGTTAGAATAATAGAAACAAAATGTATTAGCCTTTTTACCCGTTATTATCAATCTAAATTAACCTACTGCGAAATATAGGAGCTTTTGAGATTTTACGTCATGTCATTTAATCTGTTTGTGATGCTGATTATGCTACCATGTTCTTTATTTATTACAGTTCGTTCATTTATGTTTTGTTTTTCCTACATTTTTTCTCAACTACTGGCGGTGGCGCGGTGGTTGTTTTGAAAAATTATTTTTTATAATAATAATAGGCTAAACAAGGCTCAAACATCCATTTTGTAACAGACATACTGTTTATTTGAGCAATTTTGTCAAAGAAACAACACACTAAAGCCTGTAAAGCATTGAAATACATATTAGGGATGGGAATTTCAAGCGTTTTTCGAATAATAATCAAATAATACCCAGCGATCTTCGAATATTATTTTTGCTTGAAATTCACACAGTGCAACTACCTAATTGAGGTTTTCTTGAAACTTAATGTTTAAATTGGCAAATCTAAAAAACACACATAAATGATTAAATGTGTGCTATTATTAGTTCCATATTCAAATATTTGTTTGGAAAGTGCACTTACTGAATTTGGACCTAATAATAGCACACATTTAATCATTTATGTGTATTTTTTACTGCAGCCAAAAACAGAAAACATTAACAATAAATTATTAAAATGTTTAGACAGTCTCCTTCTGTTTTTTCATGACACATTCATAATCATTACATTTGCTGGTACACTGTAACAAGCTTTATGCGTGCGTTTGAGCTCTGATTATGCTATGTAATAGGCTATATAGACAATTAAAGGCTTGTTATTAAGATTTATGTATTATTAATATTAACGCGCAATATTAGTCGACTAATTGCTTAAATGAACGACTACTAATTGACTGCAAAAGTCTTTAGTCGAGGGCAGCCCTACAAGGAAAACCAAACCCCATCAGGTGACAGAAATGGAGAAATAACCTTTGGAGAAAGTCAACTTGCCTTTGTTTCAGTTGAGGGTAAACCACACTCTTCATCCGAGTCATTGGCCTGAAACTTTGAAAAAACGAAAAGAGATCAGTGAAAATCTGGGGTAAAATCTTTGCGTGACCGGGGAGCTGCCGCTCAACCTGTCACTCAACCCGTCACCGCTAGAGGCAGCTAACGATGACTGGTCGAGTAGCAGGCGCATATAACGGTGCTTGGTCGAGTGGCAGGCGCATAAAACGGTGGCTGGTCGAGTGACAGCTGCCTCTAGCGGTGACGGGTTGAGTGACAGGTCCCCCTGTCACGCAAAGATTTTACCCCCTCCCGAAAATCAATAGAGAAAGAATTTTAAACCATTTAAACCTTACCATTTCAGGACTCCCTATGTTTGTAGCATCATCAGAACTGGTGTGATGATCTGGACAGAGATGGCTCGCTATGTTTGTGGCCTCATCAGATCTAGTATGATGATCAGAAGTGAATGCCAGGGGTCTGGCAGCCTTCTTAATCGTTGCTTGCTTTACATGGACAAAAATGTTAATAAGTGGTGGGTGAGGAGAGACTCCTGATATGATTGTAAAGCTTTGGGTGTAGAATAGTACATATTAAAGTGATATGCTATAGAGCTGGTAAGTCCCGCCCCTTCCGCTAACCCCACTGGACCTCTAGGTTGCTCCTAGCAGGTTGGAATTGCCACATTTTCGCGTTATTTACACTTAATTGCCCGACCGAAACAGCATCTGCAAGAATAGCTTTAAATAGAGACATTTCAGATCATTCCAGCAGGACCAGCGACAAGCATACTAGAGGCACAGCTAGAACGCGCAAGTGTTTTTGCCAGAATACTCTGTTCACCCTGTTATTTCATTGTTGTTTTTAGTCAAGGTAAGCCTATCTTCGATTCTATTGTTACTTTGTATTTTTAACTTCACATAATCCTGTATTTTAGAGAGACGCGTTGGCACAATTAACAACAGCCGCGAGTGAAAATTAAAATTATTGTTACATTTGCACTTAAGCCTTTGCTCCTAGCAGGTTGGAATTGCCACATTTTCGCGTTATTTACACTTAATTGCCCGACCGAAACAGCTGTACTCACTCAAGCGGTGAAAGCATTATCCGTATATCTGTGTAATTTGCGCGCTGTCGCGGAAGCGTCAGCGGAAGCGTTCAGCTCTCGTGTTCAGGCTCCTCGTGTGAAGACCGACTCGGGAAAAGACCAGCGACTCTACCTGCGCGACTCCACCGAGCAAGGACACCAGAAAGGCACTTACGTATCTCCACTTCCCTTTCTCTTCCCTCTACTTACCTTATTGTTCACCTTAATCAACATGTGCTTTCAATACATTCCTGTTATCTCTCGGCACCGTCCTTTCATCACGCGCAATAGGCAGCGCAATACTGCCAATCTGCGTCCCATCCCCACATCCTCACATACTCCTCTCTCTCTTTCCGTGGGTCTATGGAATTGTCAGTCAGCAGTCAATAAAGCTGACTTCATTCCAGCCTTTGCATCTCATTCTACTCTTAGTATCTTGGGGCTGACTGAGACCTGGATTCGTCCAGAAGACTCAGCAACCCCTGCTGCTCTCTCTAGCAATTTCTCCTTCTCCCACTCCCCTCGCCAGTCTGGGAGAGGTGGGGGTACAGGGCTTCTCGTTTCTAACAATTGCAAATACTCCACGCTCTCTTCTCTATGCAACAACAACTCATTTGAATATCATGCTATTACACTTACAACCCCCATTAAAATCCATATTGTAGTCATTTATCGCCCCCCAGGTCAGCTGGGTAACTTTGTAGATGAGCTGGATGTGCTGCTGTCCACTTTCCCTGAGGACGGCACCCCACTTCTAGTCTTCGGTGACTTCAACATTCATCTCGAAAAGCCACATGCAACAGACTTCACCTCTCTCCTAGCCTCTTTCGATCTCAAACGACTCATCACCACAGCTACTCACAAATCAGGCAACCAACTGGACCTGGTTTACACACGCAACTGCACCACAGAAAACATCCTGGTGACACCTCTCCACGTTTCAGATCATTTCCTCATTACTTTCAGTCTACAACTCTCTACCCCTGCACCCCCACCCCCACCACCAGTCACTTTCAGACGAAACCTGCGCTCACTTTCCCCCTCCCATCTCTCCTCTGCCGTGTCATCCTCTCTTCCCCCACCCTCACAATTCTCATCTCTGGATGTGAATACCGCAACGGACACCTTATGCTCCACTCTAATCTCTTCTCTAGACATTATCTGCCCTCTCTCCTCCAGGCCAGCACGCACTACTCCCTCTAACCCCTGGTTATCTGAGGTTCTTCGGGAACACCGGACCAAACTCAGGGCAGCGGAGAGGAAATGGCACAAATCAAAAGACGCATCTGACCTGAGTATGTATCAATCTCTCCTCTCCTCCTTTTCTGTTGATGTTCATGCTGCAAAATCTTCATACTTCCACAACAAGATCAACAGCTCCTCCAACACACGATTACTCTTCAAGACATTCAACTCTCTCCTCTGTCCACCTCCACCACCTCCCGCCTCCTCCTTAACTGCTGACGATTTTGCGACCTTCTTCACCAACAAAACAACAGCTATCAGCAGTCAGTTCTCAGCTCCACACACACAGGAACCCAGACCGACCCCTTCCACAGCCAATACCCCTCTGTCCTCCTTTTCTTCGCTAACCGAGGAAGAAGTATCTACACTTCTCCTCTCCAGTCACCCTACCACCTGCACGCTTGACCCCATCCCCTCACACCTTCTACAAGCCATCTCTCCCACACTTCTACCATCACTCACACACATCATCAACTCATCCCTCCACACTGGCACCTTCCCTACAGCATTCAAGCAGGCTCGGGTTACTCCACTGCTCAAAAAACCAACGCTAAACACATCATTGGTAGAGAATTACAGACCTATCTCTCTCCTACCATTCATTGCGAAGACACTTGAAAGAGCTGTCTTCAACCAACTAACATCCTTCTTGTCTCTAAACAACCAGCTGGATGTCAACCAATCTGGCTTCAAGAAAGGACATTCAACTGAGACTGCATTACTGTCAGTCACAGAAGCCCTACGGATCGCAAAAGCTGCTTCCAAATCTTCAGTCCTCATTCTCCTGGATCTGTCTGCTGCCTTCGACACGGTGAATCATCAGATCCTTCTGTCCACCCTCTCATCACTGGGCATCACAGGAACTTCACTCCACTGGTTTGAGTCCTATCTCACAGGTAGGTCCTTCAAGGTCGCATGGAGAGGCGAGGTATCCAGAGCACATCAGCTGACCACAGGGGTTCCCCAGGGTTCAGTTCTTGGTCCCCTCCTCTTCTCCATCTACACCACATCACTGGGACACATCATACAGGCACACGGTTTTTCCTACCACTGCTATGCTGATGACACACAGCTCTTCCTCTCCTTTCAACCAGATGATCCCACAGTAGCTGCACGGGTCTCAAGCTGTCTGGCGGACATCTCCACATGGATGAAGGAACACCACCTGCAGCTCAACCTGGCAAAGACTGAGCTTCTCGTCCTCCCTGCCAATCCGTCTCTACAGCACGACTTCACCATCCAGCTAGAGTCATCATTAATCACCCCATCAAGATCGGTCAGAAATCTTGGAGTAACGTTTGATGACCAGCTGACCTTCACAGATCACATTTCAAAGACAGCTCGATCATGCAGGTTTGCACTGCACAACATCAGGAAGATCAGGCCTTTCCTAACTGAGCATGCAACACAACTTATCGTCCAGGCCCTGGTCATCTCTAGGCTTGACTACTGCAATGCCCTTCTGGCTGGACTCCCAGCATGTGCGACCAAACCCCTACAGATGATCCAGAATGCTGCAGCTCGTCTTGTCTTCAACGAGCCCAAGAGGGCCCACGTCACTCCTCTGTTCATCTCTCTGCACTGGCTACCTCTAGCTGCTCGCATCAAGTTCAAGGCTCTGACGCTTGCTTACAGAACTATCACAGGCTCAGCTCCCTCCTACTTTCACTCACTCCTACGAGTCTACATCCCTACCAGACACCTACGATCGGTCAACGAGCGACGTCTCGTGGTTCCATCACAGAAAGCCACAAAATCACTTTCCAGAACATTCTCATTTACAGTTCCATGCTGGTGGAACGCTCTCCCCACCCTCATCCGGAATGCAGAATCCCTGACAACATTCAAAAAACAGCTGAAAACCAATCTCTTCCGTGAGCACTTAACCTTATAAAAAAAATAAAAATAAAAAAAAATTAAAAAAAATCCTTTCCCTTTGAAACATCACTTATCAGGCTTATGCTACTCTGAATAATACCAGAACTTCGTATTTTGAGCACTTCCTGCATTGTTGTTGCTTTTGCCTCTTTATGATGACTCGCTGAACTTAGTCCTAATTTGTAAGTCGCTTTGGATAAGGGCGTCTGCTAAATGACTAAATGTAAATGTAAATGTAGGTTGAAAAATCGTCAATGCAAGTGAATGAGAGAAAATAATCATTTTCTGGTCCCGTTTGAATTTTGCCATGAATGTGAACATATGTTGTCTGTGAATTTTTTATATAATTTCTCGTGTAAAGAATGCTACAATTTTAGCGGGTAGAATTTTGATACGGTTAGACTTTGTGTGAGAGCACTTTGTGGACTACAACTCTTCTCTGCTTTCGACGCGTTTCTACGCGTTTGAGCTGAAGAAAGAACAGCCTATTTTGTTTGAATGGTGACATTTGGGTACAAAACACACAGGCTTCTCGATCTGTCTCCATAGATTATCGCACGATTATCGATATGATTTGTGGAGGTAAAATGTGTTATGGGGTGACGTCACATAGGCGACATGTAGTCTTTCTCGTTATGTCTTTTCCACAACTGCTAGCCAAAGAATCATACCATATACTGTCAAACTCGTTACATTAAAAATTATATAAAAAATTCACAGACAACATATGTTCACATTAATGGCACAATTCAAACGGGACCAGAAAATAATTATTTTCTCTCATTCACTTGCATTGACGATTTTTCAACCTAGAGGTCCACTTGGGGTTTTACGGATGGGCGGGACTTACCAGCTCTATAGAAATGCTTCATTGTTTCTAAGTAAATGTCCCCTAGTTCTGTTTATAAAGCATATCAAAATGTAGCCAAATCCTCAAGAAAACAGCATGCATTACTTTATTAAGACATTGTGGAAAATCATCATCAGAGCTAGTGTGTTGATCTTGTGTGGCTAGGGCCAGGGCCCTGTTCTGAGAAAGGGAGTTCTTCAGGTTTTGTAAT